>NC_141187.1:47642500-48330833 GCF_055505025.1 Bos grunniens
ATATCTGTGTCTGTCCCTTCTGATGAAATGGGTCACCTGGCCGTGCCCAGCTGCGTGAGAGGCTGGGAAAGTTCTTATCCCAGAGTCACATTTCGAGCTGAAAATGGGGAGGGGGACTGGTTCTAGAAGGACAGAGAGCTTCCCTGGTGCCTCAGGGATAAAGAATTTGCCTGCAATGCAGGAGCCGCAGGAGGTTCTTTCCCTGGGCTGGGAAGATCCCCTGGAGGAGAGCATGGCAACCCACTTCAGTGTTCTTACCCGGAGAATCCCATGGACAGAGGAGCCTGGTGGCTATAGTCTGTGGATGGCAGAGTCAGACACGACTGAAGCGACTTAGCACACACATGCAGAAGGACCAAGTGTGCGTGGGAGCCCACTAGGAGAGTCTACACCAGGTGTGTTTTATGATTGTCCTGTTTTGATAGATGAGAAACTCAAAGTCGTAACTGAAGTAAGACAGAGGATACATGGTAGAATGAGGGATCTAAACCAAGCCCTGTTTGACTGCTGCTCACGTGCCTTGCCGACTCTTACAGAGCCTCTCTCTTCTTTATTGGAGATGTCATGGCTTAGAGGGTGGCCCTATCAGGGTTCATCTAGACACATCACTAACGTATTCAGAAGAGAGACTCTAGAGCTGGGCTGATGGTCAAGATCAGCAGCCTCCTAGTCTAGCAGAGAAAATATGGGCAAGGATGGTCAACAGTCAGGAATGAGAAGGGAAGCTTCATCTGGCATCTTATTCATCTACAGACTCTAAAGATAAACTTCTTCAGACCAGAGGCATTTTTTATTTAATATTTTAAAAATACGTATTTACTTATTTGGCTGCGTTGGGTCTTAGGTGCCGCATGCAGTATCTCTTGTTGTGGCGGGCACACGGGCTCTCTAGTCATGGCATGAGGGCTTGGTGGTTGTGGCGTGTGAGCTTAGTTGCCCATCCAGGGATCGGAACTGCATCTCTTGCACTGGAAGGCAAGATTGTTGGAAGATTGTTACCCACTGGACCACCAGTTTAGTTCAATTCAGTTCAGTCATTCAGTCATGTCTGACTCTTTGCAACCCCATGGGTCGCAGCATGCCAGGCCTCCCTGTCCATCACTAACTCCTGAAGTTTACCCAGACTCAAGTCCATATGATGCCATCCAACCATCTCATCCTCTGTCGTCTCCTTCTCCTCCTGCCTTCAACCTTTCCCAGCATCAGGGTCTTTTCAAATGAGTCAGCTCTTCGGATCAGGTGGCCAAAGTATTGGAGTTTCAGCTTCAACATCAGTCCTTCCAATGAACACTCAGGACTAATCTCCTTTTGGATGGACTGCTTGGATCTCCTTGCAGTCCAAGGGACTTTCAAGAGTCTTCTCCAACACCACAGTTCAAAAGCGTCAATTCTTCTGCACTCAGCTTTTTTTACAGTCCAACTCTCACATCCATACATGACCACTGGAAAAACTATAGCCTTGACTAGACAGACTTTTGTTGGAAAAGTAATATCTCTGCTTTTTAACATGCTGTCTAGGTTGGTCATAACTTTCCTTCTAAGGAGTAAGCGTCTTTTAATTTCATGGCTGCAGTCACCATCTGCAGTGATTTTGGAGCCTACAAAAATAAAGTCTGCCACTATTTCTACTGTTCCCCCATCTATTTGCCATGAAGTGATGGGACTGGATGCCATGATCTTAGTTTTCTGAATGTTGAGCTTTAAGCCAACTTTTTCACTCTCCTCTTTCACTTTCATCAAGAGGCTCTTTAGTTCTTCTTCACTCTCTGCCCTAAGGGTGGTGTCATTTGCATATCTGAGGTTATTGATATTTCTCCTGGCAATCTTAATTCCAGCTTGGGCTTCATCCAGCCCACCAGGGAAGTCCCCTAAAGGCATTTTTTTTAGATCTCTGGTTCCCTTGATGGGAAATTAGTCTTATGGAGCTAGAGGGGATACCCAAATGGCTTAGTGGTAAAGAGTCTGCCTGCCAAAGCAGGAGATGCAGGAGATGCACATTCGATCCCTGGGTCAGGAAGATCTCCTGGAGTAGGAACTGGCAACCCACTCCAATATGCTTGCTTGGAAAATCCCATGGACAGAGGAGCCTGGTGGGCTACAGTTCACGGGGTTGCAATGAGCTGGACATGAGTGAGGACGCACGCACACACACATATGGAGCTAGGATGTTGCATAGCTGGGTCTTGAGGAGAGAAATGGGTGCCCAGCACCCAGATGGAGGCTTTCTTTATAAACTTCTATTCAGCAGAGGTGTTCTGATTTCATCAAGAGGAATTCTTATCCTCTGTGGGCTCAAGAACCTGTGTAAAACCTCACATTTTAAGTTTGTAAATGGATATTTTGAGGCGGAGTACCACATGATGACTTGGCTGTTGGGAACTCAACAAAATGAGTCATGGAGAATAATTGGAGTTGTGGAAGATAAGGGGTTGGTGAGACAGGGTAAGTTGAGGTCTGTGGCAAGGGTGACATCGGGGTGAATGTTAGGGTGAAAGAAACGACAGGCAAGTGATCTGCAGTAGAAATACATTGTGAGCCATTTTACATTTTCTAACAGCATTCACTAATGTGGTTTAAAAAAACAAGTGAATGGACTTTAACAATACATTTTATTTCAACCAGTACCTACAAATATTATTTCAACTTATACACCATGTAAAACTCAAAGCTATATTTTACCACTTTGGGGTACGAAGTCTTTGAAATCTGTATGGGTTTATACTGATAGCAAGTCTTAATGTGGCCTGGCCTCATTTCAGGTGTGTTATCAGCATATGTGGCTGTGATACTGAGCAAAGCAGTGAAACCCAGTTAGACTTCAAAGTCCAGCCGTTCAAGTTCGCGAGGGAGAATTTGAGGAACTCTTAGAGAATCTGAACTCCCCAGCCTCCAAAACGCTACAGAACCAATATTGACCAATAATACAATACTTCCAACACTGTCTAAGCTGTTCTTGTCATTTCTAATATAATTTCTCTGATGTAAATAAAATTTTGGATATAAAGAGTATTCCTGAAGATAGATTGAATAAGTTCTCCTGTGAACCAGAAATTAGTAGATGGAGAGGGAGAGCGTTTTGTCACTTAAAATGAGATGAGAGTAGAAGGAGCTTCAGATAGAAAAGCCAGGAATGATTTATTATCCTGACAAAAGCAGCCAGACATGGACATAGGTCAGGGTCACATCACCTCCATTCTGGAGCATAATCAACGTGAAAAAATTGATCTGATGCATCTCTACCCAAATCCACCCTGTTCACCTGCCTTTGAAAGAGCCTCCAAAAAATTTCAATTGAAAATGAGATGTGCAGCTTTATGGTCTGTGAACAAGGAAGAATATTTGAAATACTGGAATTTAGAAACTGCTAGGTATGGTAGCACAGAATGTTTCTTGTTAATACAATATGAAAGGACATTTATACCATTTGCCAATGTGATGACTTAAGTAAAATAGTAGCTATGTGTTTTTCCCACAGGATTATTACAACGAGCACAAATTCTCATCCTATAATATCAGATACTGATACATTTCCATGTTTTGCTTTTTTAAAAAAAATAAAAGCAATAGTAAATAATGGCAGAATACCAATACTACTTTACTTATCCAAATTATCTCATAGAAATGTAGAATAGTTAGATAGATAATGATTTAAATTATGAAGGAAATGTCTAATAGAGAGATTTTCTATCAGTAAACTTCAGATCAAAAAGAATTCACAGACTTCTTTGGCAGTCCAGTGTTAAGAGTCTGTACTCCCAATGCTGGGGGCACATGGGGTCGATCCCTAGTTGGGGAACAAAGATCCCACATGCCATACAATGTGGCAAAAAAAAAAAGACTTCAAACTTGTGAGAGATTGAGCTGCATGTGTGTGTGTGCTCAGTCATGTCTGAGTCTTTGTGACCCCATGGACTGTAGCCCACCAGGCTCCTCTGTCCATGGGATTTTTCAGGCAAGAATACTGGAGTGGGTTGCATTTCCTCCTCCAGGGGATCTTCCCACCCAGGGATCTGTGTCTCTTGTGTCTCCTGCATTGGCAGGCAGATTCTTTATCAACTGCACCACCTGGGAATATAGGAGAAAGGTGATTTACGTAAATACACACTGATCTTTAAGAACAAGCAAAATGGAAACCACTGAGTGGTCTGATTAGACGATCACTTGGAGGGTACCCTCCAATTTCCCCTGAACACTCCGATGCTGAAGCATCTTTAGGAGCTTATTCATCTAAAGGGTTTAGAGGGAGAAGGGCAGTGAGCTGCGGGGATGACACTGCATTGGCATCAGCCGTTTTACAAGGTGTGAAGGAGAAAAAGCACACCAAAACCCTCAGTCCTGCCTGCAGCTGCCTCTTCTCCCCATTTCTAAAGGGAGTCTTCCAGGCTCTGTTCATGACCTTCTTCCCGTTCTTACTGCCTTGAATTTGTAAGTGGATGCTTGGAGAAAACATTCAGACACTTCTTTCATACATTTCTGGGGGAATAACACACATCTGATCACTTTTGACCACATGTCCTCTACTCTGTCTCGCCTGGAAATCATGCTTTGTGTGTGTAAACCACTTCTCTGATTTCAGCCCATCCATTTCACTCACTGCCAGCCATGGCCTGGCCTGGTGATGGTTAACCTGACGAGGAAGCAAAATTCAGAATGACAGCCCTTGAGAAGGGAGAGGGTCAGAGAACCCACTACTGTGTAGAATTTCAGAAAACAGAGGAGTTGGCTTAGGTTCTAAACATATTAAGGGCTTGAGGGTTGGGTAGGTCGAAAGGCATACTTAATAATCTAAATCTATACCATGGTGTCACTAAGAAGAAGTGAATGACTGAATTCTAAAGGACAGTAAAATGAAACAGGCGATAAATGTGAGAAGGAGCCAGGGAAAGACTTTTTTAAGAAAGAAGAAATAATTATAGAAATGCATAGTAAAACAGTTCAAATGATGGTGAGTGATTTAACTGCACTTGGGAAGTTTTTTCCTTTCCATCTCTTATTTTCACTGAGGTTACTTCAAGTGTTCTTTTCATCCTTGCTTCACTCACCCGAGGTCCTCGGGGAGTGCATTTGATGGATCAAGCTCAGGTCACTTGCCCGGCCTCTGGCTTTGTCGCAGGTCGGGGAAGTAGGTTCTGCCAGCCCTTCCTGGCTTCTGTCATTGGAGACAGGAATCTGGAGTTACTGAACCAGCGAGGCTATACTCACTGGGAACTAGGAAATTGTGATGCTATTAGAGAGAGGAAACGGATGCAGGACAGCAAAACAAGTTAACTAGACTCCCATCAGATAAGCGTCCCTACGGTTCCTCAGTCGTGGATTATTTCCTGATCATATCTATTGGTCACAACATCAGTACAGTTAAGACGTGGGAGTGGTATATGTGTGATTAGTGGGATATAAATTTACATAATATTTTCTTGCACGTGTGTATGTGTGTATATATATATGTATGCGTGCTCAGTTGCTTCACTCGGGTACAACTCTTTGCAACGCTATGGACTGCAGCCCACCAGGCTCCTCTGTCCATGGGATTCTCCAGGCAAGAACACTAGAGTGGGTTGCCATGCCCTCATTCAGGGGATCTTCCCCACCCAGTGATCGAACCTGTGTCTCTCACACTGGCAGGCAGATTCTTTACCACTGAGCCATGGGGGGAGCCATATATATACATACACACCAAAATACTTTACATATTTTTCCATTTCCTCTTCCTCACTTACTGAAAAGCATATTGATCAAATATCTATTTGCCAAGTGCTAAACTAAATAACAGAGAGGCACAGGTGAACTCCACAGACATGAACGTTCTCTGTGTCATGAAACGTGTTACATAAGCAAAGTCACATTGAGGGCAACTCTTGAGATTTTAGTTGAGTCATCTGGATTAACCTGGCACTCTCAAACAAGCAGTAGTTTCTCATACAAGATTTTTACATTGATTTCAAGATGGTTTAAATCTAATAATCCATTACATTGATTGCCTACATAAGAAGTATACCACAGTGAGATGAAAAATATTACTACTGGATGAACCCTTCAGTACAGTATATGAGTCATCATAGATGCAGGGGGAAGAGATAATTATTAAATGAATGAAGGCACAATCAGAAATACTCAGTTCAGTTCAGTCGCTCAGTTGTGTCCAACTCTTTGCAACCTGTGTACTGTAGCACACCAGGCTTCCCTGTCCATCACTAACTTCTGCAGCTTGCTCAAATCATGTCCATCAAGTTGGTGATGCCATCTAACCATCTCATCCTCTGTTGTGCTCTTCTTCTCCTATATTCAATCTTTCCCAGCAGAAATATTAGGGGGCGATTAAGGTCTGTCTAGTCAAGGCTGTGGTTTTTCCAGTGGTCATGTATGGATGTGAGAGTTGGACTGTGAAGAAAGCTGAGCGCCAAAGAATTGATGCTTTTAAACTGTGGTGTTGGAGAAGACTCTTGAGAGTCCCTTGGACTGCAAGGAGATCCAACCAGTCCATCCTAAAGGAGATCAGTCCTGGGTGTTCATTGGAAGGAATGATGCTAAAGCTGAAACTCCAATACTTTGGCCACCTCATGCAAAGAGTTGACTCATTGGAAAAGACTCTGATGCTGGGAGGGATTGGGGGCAGGAGGAGAAGGGGGCGACAGAGGATGAGATGGCTAGATGGCATCACTGACTCGATGGACATGAGTTTGGGTGAACTCTGGGAGTTGGTGATGGACAGGGAGGCCTGGTGTGCTGCGATTCATGGGGTCACAAGGAGTTGGACACGACTGAGTGACTGAACTGAACTGAACTGAATGTCTAATATCAGATCCTTCCTAATTTGAAAGGTAATATTCTAAATTGTGTACATTAATTGATGGACATGTAGGATAAGGGCTTCCTTGGTGGCTCAGTGGTAAAGAATCTGCCACCAAGCAGGAGACATGGGTTTGATCCCTGGGTTGGGAAGATCCCTTGGAAAGGAAATGGCAACCCACTCCAGTATTCTTGCTTGGAAAATTCCATGGACAGAGAAGCCTGGTGGGCTGCAATCCCTGGGGTCGCAAAAGTTGGATACAACTTACTGACTAAACAACAGCAACAAGTTAATGTTGCCAGGCTTCAACTAGAAAAAAAAATCAGTTACTTTAATATTAGTTTTGTAGGAGTTTTAAATATGCATAAGAAACAATATATTTATACTTAACCTTTAAATTGTCATTATTACTTAAGTAATGGAAAGATCTTCCTGTTTAGAAGTGAGGTGCCTGGGGACCCGCTTTAACTCTGAGGATTTGAGGTCCGGAGGAGCGTGAGGTGCATGAATGCCTTGGGGTCCCGTCGGTTGAGCCCTGCAGCAATTATGCACTCTGCAGCACTCCAGTGGTTTGAAAGTGAAAATGCCTGGTAATTTACCACGAGGGAGGGCCTTAGGGGAAGAAGAATATGGCTCAATTAATTAGTACTTGTTAGCAAACTTCAACTATTACCCTATTTAGATTTTCAAATCACTGATATCTCAAATACCCACAAGATTTGGAAAGGAAGTAAGAATAAGCAGTAGAAAAAGATAATTTGTCCAGCAGGGCAGCGGCTTTTGAAAACGGTATAAGCAGCAGATCCACCTTCACAGATTAGCTTTTCTATAAAGGAGAGGAGGGAAATGGTATTAATTTGCTGTTTCTCACTCCATGGTTAGAAACTCATGCCTTTCAGTTTGAGTTTCTGGTTAAGATGAATACTCGTGATGACCACCTAGGGATTCCTATGAAAATCCAAGAAAAACTAATTTTGAGAGTTATTTGGAGCTTTATTATGGGTGTCAGTTTCCTACTTACTCATTATATCTCCTAAGTGTCTACTGTTGGCATTTTAAAAAATTAATGATTTGTAGTGTTTTTTCAAGGTATTGTTCAAATACTTTGAAAATTATTGTCTTTGAAAGCTTTTCAGTCAAATTTCTCATGCGTTCATGGTATGGAAACATTGTCTTCAAATACTATTTACGCAAAATATATTAATAATTATTTTTAATAATTTTAGCTCACATCCCCCCTTATTTTTGTTCTAATTACTTTGACTAAGGTTTCTAAGAGACTATTAATTAATAATGTGGGAAACCTGGGCTCGATCCTTGGGTTGGGAAGATCCCCTGAAGTAGGGCATGGCAACCCACTCTAGTGTTCTTGTCTGGAGAATCCCCATGGACCGAGGAGCCTGGTGGGCTACAGTCCAGGGGGTCACAAAGAGTCAGACACAACCGAGCAACTAAGCACAAATATTGATACTGGACATTTAAATCATAGTTTGAGTTTCCTTCATTAGTTTATTTTTTTGGGGGGTTTGGGTTTTGTTGTAGTTTTGTTTTGATACTTAATATAATGAAGACTGATTTAAGACAACAATTTTTATCCTCTCTCTGGTGGCTCAGAGAGTAGAGTCTGCCTGCAATTCAGGATACACAGAAGACAGTTTTGATCCCTGGGTCAGGAAGACACCCTGGAGAAGGGAATGGCAACCACTCCAGTATTGTTGCCTGGAGAATCCCATGGACAGAGGAGCCTGGTGGGATACGGTCCATAGGGTCACATAGAGTCAGACATGACTGAGTGACGAACACTTTCACTTTTTTCATAATGAAGACTTTAAGATAATTTTTATCATCTTAAAAAGTAGCTTTGTGTCTTTAGTTGCCATTAATTTAAAAAATGTTTGTAAATCAATCTTATAAAAAAAGTATTTGAGTGAATTTAGTAAAGTAGGTGGTAAAATATCTGCCTAGATTGCAGAAGACTCCAGTTCAATTCCTGGGTGGGGAATATCCCCTGGAGAAGGGATAGGCTACCTACTCCAGTATTCTTGGGCTTCCCTGGTGGCTCAGATAGTAAAGAATCGGCCTACAATGTGGGAAATCTGGGTTCGATCCCTGGGTTAGGAAAGATCCCCTGGAGAAGGGAACAGCTACCCACTCTAGTGTTCTGGTCTGGAGAATTCCATGGACAGAGGAGCTTGGCAGGCTACAGTCCATCTGGTTGCAAAGAGTTGGACATGACTGAGAGACTTTCACTTTCAGTAGGATAGGGTATGTTTGAGTTTGATATAGTTCCCACTAATCTGCCTTACAACCTCCTGACTTCTATATTTCTGTTTCATACATATATATAAACTCCTTGATCATTTAAATCTGAAGACTTGGTATTAGATTTTCAAAGTGGGGAAAATATAAAGTTTCCTTAAATTTATTTATAAAATTCATGGGAATCAAATTTAATTATAAAGCTCTAGGCTTCATGCTTTTGAAAGGCATAATGCTGAAGAGAATATTCTAGTTTGGAAAATTTTGGTGCACGGCTGCAATCACAGGATGTAATGTGTTTAGTTCTTTAGTTTGCATGCAGGCCTTGTGTTTATTTAACTTACAGCATATTGTAGAAAGCATCAAGATTGGTGATAAAAAGCTGAGCTGGAGCCGGTGGATTCACAGGAAAAGGCAAGCATGGAGTTGATAAACTTCTTGAGAAATGGATAGATGCAGTCACATCTTCTCCCCCTGGAGGTAATGGGGCTGATTGGAAAGGAAGTGGTTGCCTCGTTGAGTCAAGGCGCTTCCTTGATTCACAGAAATCTCCCTCTGGTGGGCAATTCCATTTTCACTCTTATGAGCCCCCAAGGAGCTGCAGGGGAGCACACTGGAGAATTCCCTGACCGAAGTTCACATTGGGTGTAATTGAAGTGAAAGCCCTGATTACATTCTGTGTTGCGCTGAGTTAAAGGATAGGAGAACCTGCTGTGTGTGGAAGGGCAAGCCATGTACATGCGTCCTTCTCCCCCAATTCAGCAAAAAGAGCCCTAACTGAGGCTGATTAGAAACATCCAATGGCTAATTTATGAAACTGGAAACAAAGAAAGAGTATCAAGAGTGTAAACAAAGCTAGTTTACTAACTTACGCGTTTTATGTATCACACCCGATTGCTTCAATGTAGAACCATAGATGCGTGTACATATGCAACTGTAGGTTATTCACATGAATGTCACAAACAGTTAAATATCAGTCATGTTACAGCCTATTGTTATATGTGTATTGCTAAATGCCCTACTTTGAATTTCTCAGTGGGTCTGTTAATTTTCCTGTGAGATGATTTTAGACATATCCAAAAGCCTATTCTGAATGATTAGGGCACTTTTAGGAATTTATCCTATTTAGCAACCTACCTTCTGGTAATATCTAAAACCATCTCACTTTATAAAGTCTTGACACAATGCAATGAAGCACAAGCAAAGGAACTAGTGATAAGCCTGTCCTTTCCAAATTTCTAGTAGGTTCCATGTGCTGTACCATCGTAAACTCTGCCTACTCTATTTCAGTTATTGGCTTATCAGGGCAAGATATAACAACAGAAAGGAAGAATTATTTTAATATTTAATAATTGCTGTTGCTTAGTCTCTAAGTTGTGTCTGACTCTTTGTGACCCCATGGAGTATGGCCCTTTAGGCTCCTCTGTGCCAGGCAAGAATACTGGAGTGGGTTGCCATTTCCTTCTCCAGGGGATCTTCCTGATCCAGGGATAAAACCTGCTTCTCCCACGTCTCTTGTATTGGCAGACACATTCTTTACTGCTGAGCCATGAGGGAAGCCACCAATATTTAATAATAGTAGGTTCTTATTTGATTCATAAGCTGATTTATGTTATAGCAAAAAAAAAATGGCCAAATAGTATTAAACTATACATAATAAATTATAAATATTACATTATCACTTCATTATCTCATACTTGAAAACGTAGTGATTTAATCCTGGACATCCGTCTTCATTTGAAGCAAAGATACATGCAAGAGAGGCAGCCTCCAATGCTTCTTGGTGTACCAAATCATCGTTATCTGGTTCTATTTCCCCCCCATGGTACATACTATTACCTAATAAACTATAAAATATACATATCCATTTGCTTTTATTTTTCCACTCACAGACTGTAAGCTCTGTGAGGGGAGAGGTTTTAGAATGTTTGTTTTACTGAGATAGTCACATAATAAGCACCCAGTAACCCCCTCCAGTATTCTTGCCTGGAGAATCCCCATGGACAGAAGAGCCTGGGGGGCTACAGTCCATGGGGTCACAATGAGTCAGACACGACTGAGCGACTAAGCACACACACACACACACACACACACACACACGTACTTTAAATTCTGTATCGGAACTTTGGGAGAATAACTGGGGAGCATCCGCTAAGAACACATGCTTCCCATGTCTTTATGCTTTTGTGTCTTTTTTTCCTCTGTTATGCTTCTCCTTCCAAAACAAATTCCTTTCCCCTGTGTTTTTGATATGGCTAATTCCTAATCACAATTTTTTTTTTTAAACAGAAGCTGTTTTTATTTAGACTAGGGTACTGAAAAGAGGTGGGCAGTCATCCTTTGCCTGGGTGGTGGTGGAGATGATGATATATTTTTTGTTTTGTAATTTTTGTTTACTTTTCATTTCATATTGGAGTACAGCCAGTGAACAATGGTTTGCTAGTTTCAGGTGAATGGCAAAGGGACTCCACCATGCATATATACGTGTCCATTCTCCCTTAAACTCCCCTTCCATGCAGGCTAAGCACAGTTCCAGGTGCTATACAGTAGGTCCCTGTTGATTATCCATTACTTCAAGTAGTAATTTCTCCAGGAAATCTTTGAACTCTCCAATATGGGTTGGACGCTCCTGCCACACACTCCGACAGAACCCTGTCCTTTACACAATATTAAACCACACTGGATTGAATGCAGACTTCCTTCGTACTCGGCTGAGCAAGATCCTCATTTCTCAACAGACAACAGGGGTGTAAATGGTTTGAGAGCCTGCGTGGATGCGTGCTAGGTCACTTTAGTTGTGTCCGACCCTATGGATCATAGCTTGCCAGGCTCCTCTGTCCATGGGATTCTCCAGGCAAGAATACTGGAGTGTGTTGCCATGCCCTCCACCAGCGGATCTTCCCAACGCAGGGATCAAACCAGCATCTCTTATGTCTCCTGCTTTGGCAGGTGGGTTCTTTACCACCTGGGAAGCCCATCTGAGAAGCCGGAGACTCAGTTTCTCCAGATTTTTGACTTAAGAATGATTTACGTTTGTTTATTCTCCAGGGACTTGATCCACTTACCACTATTTATTAACAAACCATTTCAGTAGACAGAGAATTGGAGTTTTATATTGAACTGGGGGGGGGGTTTCCAGAGTGTGGGTGCCCGTAGTTGACTGCTGCTGCCATGGCAAATATCCTAAGGAATACAGCGCCATTTTCACTTTAATAGAGGTGAATTACTTTGCCAGTATATGAAAGAGTATGCTTGGAGTATCACAGCGCTTTGTGTAAAGGGGGAAAATACAACAATTACGGTGAATTGGGTAGAATAGCTGTGTTATTGCAGAACATAAGACTTTGATTACACACTGCCAAGATTCATATCAGCCTAGTGGTTGTTGACAGATAAAGTAACATAAATGAAACCCATTTATTATTTTTTTTCTTTACTGAGACCTCAAGGTAAAGCAGATTTTCAGTTCTTGTAGTTACTATGCTGATAGAACAGAGACTGACAGCAAAAATGTGCCAGTCCAGAAATATAAATTAAGCTTAGGTTCATATCAAAATTCCATTTAGTCTTGGAAAAGGACCTGCTGTTGGGATTATTTTTGATCCTAAAATAAATATATTGTGCAATTCCACAGTATACTTGGTCTGTATTAACCCTTTCCTGTGAGCAATATTTTCAAATTTTTTTTTTTGCTTTCAGTTGACAAAGCTTTATTTTGCAGTGTTTGAGGCAAGTTATCATCAGAGTAGGTTACCTTTTGCTGAATGTAAATTACTGGCAACCGGATGATACACATTTCAGTCTGCAGAAAGTGTGAAAGTAGATTCGGAAAATTGATAGCAGACCTTTTACTGTATTACAAATTCGTGTTTCCAGTCGCAGTTTCATTATCTACCTAAGGACAAAAGTTAAGTGGGAAACGTGAAGTGAGAATTTTTCGTGTGTGCTGTTGAGATTGTAGATGTGTCTTGAGTACAATTTCTGGCTGCGGCATTTGTACCTTCCTTCCTGTTACTCAAGCCCTCCTGTTTCTTCTTTGCTTTGGTCCTCCCTCTCTTCCTCTTGTCCTTCCTCCCTTCCTTCCTTCATCCCTTCATTCTTCCTCTCTCTTTCTCCTTTCTTTTTACGCAACTAGCAAAGCGAAAATTTTGCTATAGTTTCTCTCAATTAAGACAATACTAAGTTGCCTATGAAATTCCAGATCCCACGACATGGTATACATCGTGATCAATATGCAAGTGGGTAAACAGAGGCATCAGCAAACTCTAAACACCATTATAATCCAGCAGTCTCATTTCTTGTGTATGTCCTAAAAATAATTTTGATTACATTTTCAAATTAGCCTTCTAAAGTCTGCATTTGAAAATTTTCTCATTAATTTTTTAGCAACAGACAGATAGCATGAACTTGTTTCTTGAATTACCTTTTCTGACCTTTTGCCAGATGATAATTACAAAAAAAGGAAAGCCTGGAAGACTTGTAAAAAAAAAAAATAAGCTTATCAAGTAGCTAAAATGGCCCTTCTGTGCTGGTGTCTATTTCAAAATTAACATTTTGGTTCATGTGCTTCTAATAATCACTGACCCTTACTTCATGTACTTTCCACAGGAAATGAATACAGCAGAAATTACTTTGACCCACTGATGGATGAGGAAATAAACCCAAGGCAGTGTGGGATGGAGGTCAGCCAAGAGGGTGAGCTAGAATTAAGTATGTAATTTTTGTGTCAGAATATTCTTCCCCATTCATGAAAATGAGGTGACAAAGATCACACATGCAGTTCCATTTAGATTTTTGCAGCTTACAATTTAAATGGGAAGTTTTAACCACTAACGACGTGATGGGCAGCGAAGGTAATTTCTGATCAAGGACAGCAAGCTGGTAACCTAGAGGAAGTGGCAGCTGGCTTTCATGTGACGCTGCTGTCTGTGGTTTGCTGCCTTTCCAGGGCCCGTGTCATGTATATGAGGAGCGTTATCACTTTACAAATGCCGGCTCAGCCCTTCACGTTTAAAAAGAGCATTCCTCAATAAACTTCATCTAGCATGTGAGATTTCCATACCCAGGGACTAGTGGATTTCTTTCACTGAAGCCATGGGGCCACCATTTAAGTTTTGAACCACAAAGGTGTAGGGTAAAATGATTTCTTCTCGCACCTTGATTCTAGCTGTGGTTGTAAAATAACTATTTAGAATTGCTCATTATGTGCCACCGCCCTGCGTATTTGGTAGTTTATGAAGCGTTTTAGCCATGATGATTAGTAATTTCTTTGTAATTACATTTGCGTATCTATGAGTTAGCTGAAGAGAACATATCATAAATATCATATCATAAATATGTTCTTTTAGCATCCATACAAGTTGATAAGGGTCTTCTCAGGTGGCGCAGTGGTAAAGAATCTGTCTGCCAATGCAGGAGACACAGGAGATGTGGGTTTGATCCCTGGGTCTGGAAGATTCCAGGAGGAGGAAAATGACAACCCACTCCAGTATTCTTGCCTGGAAAAGCCCATAGACAGAGGAGCCTGGTGGGCTACTAGTCCAAGGGGTCCCGAAGAGCTGGACATGACAGAGCACACAACCATGCCACAGGTTGATAACAGAATTCTCTCTGGCCAATTAGTGAAGTGGTTTCATGAGGTTATTGAGCTAATGACACTGACAAATATTACTCAGAGTCATTTGCAACCCAAAAGATCACATTTCACCACGGGGCTCCAGACACCGTATCTGCCGTCTAGGGGAAGGGGAACATGTTTGAGGTATGTTCTAATTCAGTGACTAAGGTGGTCATCCAACTTGACATGATGTTTATGTTCAGTTCTATCCAGTGTTAGGACATCCACATAATGACCCTTTAATCCTCTTCTAAGAACCATGTTTTTATACTATTATTATTTTTGGTAATGACATGACCTTGTTGCTTTATACTTGTAAAAGAATAAAATAGTTCTTGAATTCGCTATTATACCATAAGAGCATATATAGAAGAATCTAAGACCACCTAAGTTTACTGTTCCTTATGTGGATGTAGTACAAAAATATGATATCTTGGGAGTAGCTAATGTAAAACAGTTGCTCACTTTGATTTAATGCTTATAAATTCTACTAAATGATTTGACAAACCATAATGGCCTATTCTGATTCTTGTGTAATAGATGTCATAATCTATTGAATATGAGATCCCTTTTATTGCAGAAGTTATATTATAAATGCCCTGCAAAGTGTATTTTAAAATCATTGTTCCAATTATCATTGATTTGCAAGGTTTTTTTAAGACAAAAGCAGCATATTCAATAGAATTTTGAGTCTATGACCTATAAAATAACTAAATAGCCATGATGATTAATAATTTTTTTTGTAATTACACTTACATATCTATAAATTAGCTGATCTGAAAGTTATCATAAATATGCTCTTTTAGCACCCATATGTGTGTTAGTCACCTACTCATGTCCGACTCTTTGCAATCCCATGGACTGCAGCCCGCCAGGCTCCTCTGTCCATGGGGATTCTCCAGGCAAGAATACTGGAGTGGGTTGCCATGCTCTCCTCCAGGGGATCTTCCTGACCCAGGGATCAAACCAAAGCCTCCTGCATCTCCTGCACTGCAGGTAGATTATTTTACTGCTGAGCCACTGGGGAAGCCATTATAGTAACACTTGTTAAGATAAAGTGACAAAGAGCAAGTGGAGTTCATGTGATCTTCCTGTGGTAAACAGATGAGAGCATCGTGGCGGGGACTTTGAGTTCTGAAGACCCGGCGAGTTCCAGAAAGAATCCTGAACACTACAAACAGGATAGTGAAGCCATCTCTGCCGACAGTGAGGAGATCAAAAGAAACACTCAGAAACACGTAATTCTGCCAGGAAGTTCTTCCCTGGAACAGGTCAGCACTGAAATCTAAATCAAGAAATGTAGAATAACTTGCTTTTTGAAATGACGAGTTGAAATATCAATCCTGCACAGAATCTCCTGGTGTTAGTTACCAATGCACCACTTCCTGACTCGCTCCATGACTTTCTGAGTCTTTCCGTCTGTCTTTCATAATACCTTTTATCACACAGAGCTTACACTATCGTATCAACATCAGTTCAAGCCCTTGCACAATTTAGTTTCACTTCACTTTTTAAAATTTCATGTTAGAGAGATCATTTCTAGCATGTGATGAAGTATCTGTAAGAAAACCTGAAACCAGCATAAACTTACTTGGATAAAATGAAGAACTACTTGGGTTCATTTGCATAAGCACCATATAAATATGTGAATAATCTCTTATTTATGAAGTCACCATTAAGGGACTTAACTCGTGCAGTGGTGTGACAAGTGCCACACAATCTTTACCCTGTGGATCGTGTTGACTTCAGAAATATCCTTTCTGTTTCCCGCACCTGCAGTTTCTATTTTGTGTAGTGTAGTATCACATGTTCAGGTTCATGAAGGAGACAAGTCTTTCTTCTGTGTAGTCACCTTATCCATCTCCAATAAAAATGAAAGAATCCCCCAAGTTTGGGGGTGGTGTGTGTGTGTGTATAGTTTTTGTGAAAGGCAAGTAGATTCAGGCTAAAATGAAATAAAAGTATATCATAAAGTAAAAAAAAAAAAAACTCTTCTCAATGATGTCTTTCAAAATAACAGGTTACAAGTGGAAATATTTTCCACTTTACAATAGAGGAGAAATAGTTTAGTTTTGGGAGGTATTCTCTAATTTGGAGTGCGGAAATTCCATCACAGAGTTTATTTTCTTCATTTGTGCCTCTTAGATATGAGTATCCTGGGCACATTAAGGTTGCAACTATTCTGAGTTTTCTCGGTAAATGATCCTAATTAGCAAGTATGTGCCGGCGTGCTCAGTCATTCGGGTCTCTGTGACCCTATGGACTGTAGCTCACCAGGCTCCTCTGTCCATGGGATTCTCCAGGCAAGAATGAGCAGGTTGCCATGCCCTCCTCCAGGGGATCTTCCTGACCCAGGGATCAAACTCACATCTCTTAGGTCTCCTGCATTTTCAGGGAGGTTCTTTACCACCAGTGCTACCTGGGAAGCAATTAGCAAGTACAGTCTCTCCTATCACAGCAGGCACTATGCCTGCTGCTGCTGCTAAGTCGCTTCAGTCGTGTCCGACTCTGTGTGACCCCATAGACGGCAGCCCACCAGGCTCCCCCATCCCTGGGATTCTCCAGGCAAGAACACTGGAGTGGGTTGCCATTTCCTTCTCTAGCAGTAGATTGAATTGTGTTCTCCTGAACTGCCTAATCCCTGGTAGCTGTGATGGTGACCTTGTTTGGAAGTAGGGTCTCTGTGGTATAATTAATAAACTGAGGATATCCAGATGAAATCATCCTGAATTTATATGTTGCTGTTCAGTCACTAAGAACTGTCCGACTCTGTGATACCATGGACTGCAGCCTGCCAGACTCCTCTATTATCCATTACTTCCCAAAGTTTGCTCAAACTCATGTCCACTGAGTTGGTGATCAGCCCCTTTTCCTTTTGCCTTCAACCTTTCCCAGCAGCAGGGTCTTTTCCAGCGAGTCAGCTCTTCGCATCAGGTGGCCAAATTATTGGAGCTTCAGCATCAGTCCTTCCAATGAATATTCAGGATTGATTTCCTTTAGGATGGACTGATTGGATCTCCTTGCAGTCCAAGGGACTCTTCAGAGTCTTCTCCAGCACCACAACTTGAAAGCATAAATTTAGATGATTTAAATGATCAACTTAGATGATCAATTTAGATGAATTTAAACAATTGAGCCCTAAATCCAATGACTAGTGTTCTGAGAAGAGAAAGAAGAGAGGGATTTGAGGATCTGAACTGGAGACCCACACAGGAGGGAAGCGACGTGAGGACAGAGGTGGAGCAGAGTGATGCGTCTACAGGGAAGACGCACGGAGGACTGCGGCAGTCACCGCAGGCAGCAGAGAGGCCAGTGTGGACTGTCCCCTGCTGCTGCTGCTGCCGCTGCTGCTGCTAAGTCGCCTCAGTCGTGTCCGACTCTGTGCGACCCCATAAATGGCAGCCCACCAGGCTCCCCCGTCCCTGGGATTCTCCAGGCAAGAACACTGGAGTGGGTTGCCATTTCCGTCTCCAATGCATGAAAGTGAAAAGTGAAAGTGAAGTCGCTTAGTCGTGTCCGACTCTTCAGGACCCCATAGACTGCAGCCTACCAGGCTCCTCTGTCCATGGAATTTTCCAGGCAAGAGTACTGGAGTGGGGTGCCATTGCCTTCTCCGGGATTGGACCCTAGAGCTTCACAAAGGAGCCAGCCTCGACAATGCCTTGATCAGGCCTCTGGCATCACAGCTGTGAAGCTGATATTTCCACTGTTTGAAGCCACAGAACTTGAGATATTTTGCTACAGCAGCAACAGGCGAGAAATATGGCCACGAGAATGGGGGACCCCATGAGCCAGGTTATGTGTCTTCATGGATTTTTTTTTTATTGGAGTATAATTGCTTTATAATGTTGTATTAGTTTCTATTGTACAACGAAGTGGATCAGCCCTAAGTATACATAAGTCCCCTCCCTCTTGGACTTACCTCTCAACCCTCCCGCCTCATCACACCCTCTAGGTCATCACAGAGCTCTGGGAACTCCATGTGCTATACAGCAGCTTCCCACTGGCTATCTCTCTTACACATGGTGGTGTACACATGTCAATCCCAATCTCCCAATTCATCCCAACCCCCACCCCTTGCCCCCATGTGTCCATTCACTACATCTTCCTCTGTATTCCTGCCTTGCCAATAGCGTCTTCTGTACCATTTTTCTAGATTCCACATATACTCAGTAATATGCTATATTTTTCTCTTTGACTTACTTCACAAAAAAGACGGTCAAGAGGCACATGAAAAGACGCTCAACATCACTAATTATTCAGTCAGTTCAGTTCAGTTCAGTTCAGTCGATTAGTCCTGTCCGACTCTTTGCGACCCCATGAATCGCAGCACACCAGGCCTCCCTGTCCATCACCAACTCCCAGAGTTCACTCAGACTCATGTCCATCGAGTTGGTGATGCCATCCAGCCATCTCATCCTCTGTCGTCCCCTTCTCCTCCTGCCCCCAATCCCTCCCAGCATCAGGGTCTTTTCCAATGAGTCAACTCTTCACATGAGGTGGCCAAAGTACTAGAGTTTCAGCTTTAGCATCATTCCTTCCAAAGAAATCCCAGGGCTGATCTCCTTCAGAATGGATTGGTTGGATCTCCTTGCAGTCCAAGGGACTCTCAAGAGTCTTCTCTAACACCACAGTTCAAAAGCATCAATTCTTTGGTGCTCAGCCTTCTTCACAGTCCAACTCTCACATCCATACATGACCACAGGAAAATCCATAGCCTTGACTAGCCGAAGCTTTGTTGGCAAAGTAATGTCTCTGCTTTTGAATATGCTATCTGGGTTGGTCATAACTTTCCTTCCAAGGAGTAAGCGTCTTTTAATTTCATGGCTGCAGTCACCATCTGCAGTGATTTTGGAGTCCCCCAAAATAAAGTCTGACACTGTTTCCACTGTTTCCCCATCTATTTCCCATGAAGTGATGGGACTAGATGCCATGATCTTCATTTTCTGAATGTTGAGCTTTAAGCCAATTTATTCACTCTCCACTTTCACTTTCATCAAGAGGTTTTTTAGTTCCTCTTCACTTTCTGCCATAAGGGTGGTGTCATCTGCATATCTGAGGTTATTGATATTTCTCCCGGCAATCTTGATTCCAGCTTGTGTTTCTTCCAGTCCAGCATTTCTCATGATGTACTCTGCATATAAGTTAAATAAGCAGGGTGACAATATACAGCCCTGACGTACTCCTTTTCCTATTTGGAACCAGTCTGTTGTTCCATGTCCAGTTCTAATTGTTGCTTCCTGACCTGCATACAGATTTCTCAAGAGGCAGGTCAGGTGGTCTGGTATTCCCATCTTTTTCAGAATTTTCCACAGTTTATTGTGACCCACACAGTCAAAGGCTTTGGCATAGTCAATAAAGCAGAAATAGATGCTTTTCTGGAACTCTCTTGCTTTTTCTATGATCCAGCGGTTGTTGGCAATTTGATCTCTGGTTCCTCTGCCTTTTCTAAAACCAGCTTGAACATCAGGAAGTTTACGGTTCACATATTGCTGAAGCCTGGCTTGGAGAATTTTGAGCATTACTTTACCAGCATGTGAGATGAGTGCAATTGTGCGGTAGTTTGAGCATTCTTTGGCATTGCCTTTCTTTGGGATTGGAATGAAAACTGACCTTTTCCAGTCCTGTGGCCACTGCTGAGTTTACCAAATTTGCTGGCATATTGAGTGCAGCACTTTCACAGCATCATCTTTCAGGATTTGAAAGAGCTCAACTGGAATTCCATCACCTCTACTAGCTTTGTTCATAGTGATGCTTTCTAAAGCCCACTTGACTTCACATTCCAGGATGTCTGGCTCTAGGTGAGTGATCACACCATCGTGATTATCTGGGTCTTGAAGATCTTTTTTGTACAGTTCTTCTGTATATTCTTGCCTCCTCTTCTTAATATCTTAATATCTTCATTCACTGTAGTTTTGATTTGCACTAATTATTAGAGAAATGCAAATCAAAACTACAGTGAATGTATCACCTCACATTGGTCAGAAGGGCCATCATAAAAAAATCTACAACAGTGCATGGAGGAGAGAGAACTGTCTTGCACCACTGGTTGGAATAGTAAATTGCTACAGCCTCTACAGAGAACAGTATTTGCTTTGCTAAGTCATTTCAGTCGTGTCTGACTCTGTGCAATGCTATGGACTGCAGCCTTCCAGGCTCCCGTGCCTGTGGGATTCTCCAGGCAAGAATACTGGAGTGGGTTGCGATTTCCTCCTCCAGGGGATCTTCCTGACCCAGGGATTAAACCTGCATCTCCTTCACTGCAAGTGGATTCTTTACCGCTGAGCCACCAGGAAGCCCTGGAGAACAGTATGGAGGTTCCTTAAAAAACTAAAAGCAGAACTACTATACGACCCAGCAATCGACACTGGGCATTGATCTTGAGAAATCTGTGGCTATGTTGACAGTACTTTGCATCTTTATCAAGACAGGGCTCTCGGAAGTCACTGAGGTGAAAACAAAGGCATGACTCTGTCTTTACAATATAAGCCTTTTTTAAACCATTATTTTTCAGATATATTTTCTGATACACTGACAGTTCAACACGTCCATTTTTTTTTGTGCATGTGGTGCCGAGGTATGTATTTCAACTTACCATCATGCTTTAAAGAACAAGCACACGGATTCCTCTAGGATATGGAGCTGGTGGTTTTTACACCCTCATCCTGTGAAAGATAAGCCGAGGAGTGGAAAGTGCACCCGCTGGGCTATGTGGAGGCTCCAGCCCAGGGTCCAGCAGAACTCAAGGCTGCATGTTTACGGCACGTCAGTATCAGGAAAGAGTGAAAAACATCCATGAGAATTTAAGTGCTTCAAAGATGTCACCATTATCCCCTTCTAACAACAAAATTTATGATCTTCTCTCTATTTCTTTTCTGAATCTATGTGTCTTAAATTGTGTGAAACTTGGCCTAGACTGACAATAAATGACCAAATGAAAAGGCATGCGCTGATGGAAGAACCTGCGGACAGATGCTATGGTGGAGGCAGGCTGGGGTCAGAATTCTGTGCAAGAGGAGGATGCTGTAGCATTTGAAAGGTGCAGGATCACAGACAAGTGAGGGGACTTCTCTGAGCTCAGTTTCCTCATCTGTACATCAGGGACAGTGTGATCTGCTTTAGTACACTGTTAGTGGGATGAGATGAATGTCTAGCAAGAATCCAGCACAAAGTAGGCGCTCATTAAATCGCAGGGGGACGCGCGAGAGAACACATTCTATGCCCCTTCTCCGCTCACCATGTTCTTACCCTCACGGTGTCAGAAGTTTCCTGAACATCCCCGTCAGCCTTGTCTGCGGGAAAAAGCCTCAGATCCCGTGTTAGAGCTCATGGCGTACCCTTGGCTTTGATGTTTATAGGACCTTGAACCTCCGTGTGAAATAGGGCTGAATACTTTGAACAACGCATGTAGCTGTGGTTCAGGAGATGTGTCCGTGTGCCTGGCGGCTGTTCATTTTATATATTTGTCCAGACTGTGACCTACTCGTACTTTTTATTGCTATTGGAGTAGTGAACCAATACATAAAAGAAGTCAAAGTGTTTGAACGGAGGTGGGGGTGATCCTGACTGTGGTGTGTTGTTCGGTGTTTCCACACATGCTAGGGAAAGGAGAACAGAAGTAAGGTCTCCGATGTCTTTTTTACCAGGACATTAATCCCATCTTGGGACCCCTGCCCTCTCCACCTCGTCTAAATCTAATCATCTCCCCAAAGTCCCTTTTTTGATTACAGTCACACTGGGGGATAAAGTTTAAACATGTGAAGTTTGAGCGAACACAATTCAGTCCGAAGAGATCTCCCTTAAAAAACGCTAGCTTTTCATGAAAACTTTTCTACATAGATTGTAGCTCATGAAAAATTCATTTACCTTGAGTACTGAAGTATGTACTTGTTTCAGAAATGTTTCGGCTGAAGTGCCTCTAATGGCTGAGTGCTTCATTTCTTTTAGGATAGAGCTTTGGTTGGGAAAGAAGCCTGGGGCTGAGAAAGAGCTCTGCTCAGAGATGGGTGGACTGCCAAGGCTCTGAGAAGGTGTATTCCTACTTGTCTATTGGAGACCTAAAGTGCTTTAAAATATATTCCTGGAAGAAGATTTTGACATGCACTTTTAGGAGGAACAAATTAAAATAAAACTGCTTATTTTATGGCTAATATTTAGAGATTTCCTTCACTCATTTGAACTCACTTCACTCATTTGCACCATAAAAATTCTGGGCCATTTGTCAATTTTGAAAGGATAAAATCTCTTGAAACATGTGCTGAATAGGTACCATTTTTTTTTTTGCTGTTTAGATTGTTCATTTGAGGTGTTTAATCAATCTGTTAGGATATAAAGTGATACCAGGGAATACAGTTTGAAAAGGAACAGAAAATAAATTTATATTCATATAATTGAAATTTTCCAGCAAAAACAATGATTTGACTCCAGGTTTCTCTAAGTGGAAATTTAGATTACCTCATTTCCAAAGAATAGAAAGGTGAAATGTGTGTGTGTGTGTGTGTGTGAGAGAGAGAGAGAGAGAGAGAGACTGACATACCAGTGTCAATTTACATATCAGTGAAACTGCTAAAGATTCATTAAAATGAAAGAAAAATAAAAGGTATATGAGAAAAAGATCTTAGTAGGAACATTTTGATGCTGTGTCCATGTACCAAGTTCATAGAAATGTGAGTTCTAGGTAGAATTTGCAGAAATCCGAGGAAAATGCCAGGGTGCTCAAGCCTTTAGATACAGTATGTTGGGTGTATTTACAAAAGCCTCTGAGATAGGAAGTTAGACTGTAGGAGGTCTCATTTTCAATATGTCTGCACAACACCAATAAATAGTAACAAAAGTTATATCTCAATATGGCGAGAAGTAGCCTTCTTTAACTTTCACCTCCCATATATTTTTCTTTCTCTATTACATTTTCTGACCACAGCGCTCATTAGTGGTAAATATAAAGCAGCAACAGTAAATAATAATTCTTTGTAGTTAAACGGTGCCTTTGATCAGAGCGCCTCAAAGTTTTCATGACTCATTAATCTGTGAAATACATCAGTGAAGTATGAAGGTGTCAAGGATTACTACCCTCCTTTTGTAAGCGGAGAAACTGAGGCATTTGCAAGCAACTATCAAGGTCATTCAATGATTTGATGACAGACTCAGGGACATGATCTGTGAACCAGATCTAATTAGAGCAAAGACAAACAGGGCTCAGCGGAAGCCAGTTGCTTCTGTGAAATTGCTGAGAAGCTTTATGTATTGCCTGGAAACAACACTGCTTTAGAAGACATGCTTTTTATTTAGTTTTCATTTTGAGTGATTTCTTCCATTTAGTGATGAAGACCTCTTCACAGCTTCCTGTTTAGATCATTTAATAGTGAGCCATTTCCTTGAGATTTCTTTGGCTTGCATTTCTTCTACATGAAGAAAGAATATGGGGGCTTCCCTGGACCTCCAGTGGTTGGGACTTCACTTTCCAATGCAGAGGTTGCAGCTGGGGAGCTAGACTCCCACCTGCCTCGCGGCCAAGGTACAGAAGCGGTGTCGTAACAAATTCAAAAAGACTTAAAGAAACAATATATTTCTTACGAAACAGCTTAAGTTAATTACTAATACAAAAAATGAAAATAATTTTTACATATATCTATACAGAGTCAGACACGACTGAAGTGACTTAGCAGCAGCAGCATACACGTCCATACTGTTCCTGGGGTTCTCAAGGCAAGAACACTGAAGTGGTTTGCCATTCCCTTCTCCAGTGGACCACATTCTGTCAGACCTCTCCACCATGACCTGTCCGTCTTGGGTGGCCCCACATGGCATGGCTTAGTTTCATTGAGTTAGACAAGGCTGTTAGACAAGAATACTTTAGTATTCCTGCCTTGAGAACCCCATGAACAGTATGAAAAAGCAAAATGAAAGGATACTGAAAGAGGAACTCCCCAGGTTGGTAAGTGCCCAATATGCTACTGGAGATCAGTGGAGAAATAACTCCAGAAAGACTGAAGGGATGGAGCCAAAGCAAAAACAACACCCAGCTGTGGATGTAATTGGTGGTAGAAGCAAGGTCTGATGCTGTAAAGAGCAATATTGCATAGGAACCTGGAATGTTAGGTCCATGAATCAAGGCAGATTGGAAGTGGTCAAACAGGAGATGGCAAGAGTGAATGTTGACATTCTAGGAATCAGCGAACTCAAATGGACTGGAAGGGGTGAATTTAACTCAGATGACCATTATATCTACCACTGTGGGCAGGAATCCCTCAGAAGAAATGGAGTAGCCATCGTGGTCAACAAAAGAGTCTGAAATGCAGTACTTGGATGCAATCTCAAAAACAACAGAATGATCTCTGTTCATTTCCAAGGCAAACCATTCAATATCACAGTAATACAAGCCTATGCCCCAACCAGTAACGCTAAAGAAGCTGAAGTTGAATGGTTCTATGAAGATATACAAGACCTTTTAGAACTAACACCCAAAAAAGATGTCCTTTTCATTATAGGGGACTGGAATGCAAAAGTAGGAAGTCAAGAAACACCTGGAGTACAGGCAAATTTGGCCTTGGAATATGGAATGAAGCAGGGCAAATGCTAATAGAGTTTGGCCAAGAGAACTCACTGGTCATAGCAAACACCCTCTTACAACAACACAAGAGAAGACTCTACACATGGACATCACCAGATGGTCAACACCAAAATCAGATTGATTATATTCTTTGCAGCCAAAGATGGAGAAGCTCTATACAGTCAGCAAAAACAAGACCAGGAGCTGACTGTGGCTCAGATCATGAACTCCTTATTACCAAATTCAGACTTAAATTGAAGAAAGTAGGGAAAATCACTAGAGCATTCAGGTATGACCTAAATCAAATCCCTTATGATTATACAGTGGAAGTGACAAATAGATTTAAGGGACTAGATCTGATAGACAGAGTGCCCGATGAACTATGGAAGGAGGTTCATGACATTGTACAGGAGACAGTGATCAAGACCATCCCCATGGAAAAGAAATGCAAAAAAGCAAAATGGCTGTCTGAGGAGGCCTTACAAATAGCTGTGAAAGGAAGAGAAGCGAAAAGCAAAGGAGAAAAGGAAAGCTACAAGCATATGAATGCAGAGTTCCAAAGAATAGCAAAAAGAGATAAGAAAGCCTTCCTCAGCGATCAGTGCAAAGAAATAGAGGAAAACAACAGAATGGGAAAGACTAGAGATCTCTTCAAGAAAATTAGAGATACCAAGGGAACATTTCATGCGAAGATGGGTTCACTAAAGGACAGAAAATGTATGAACCTAACAGAAGGAGAAGATATTAAAAAGAGGTGGCAAGAATATACAGAAGAACTGTACAAAAAAGATCTTCAAGACCCAGATAATCACGATGGTGTGATCACTCACCTAGAGCCAGACATCCTGGAATGTGAAGTCAAGTGGGCCTTAGGAAGCATCACTATGAACAAAGCTAGTGGAGGTGATGGAATTCCAGTTGAGCTCTTTCAAATCCTGAAAGATGATGTTGTGAAGGTGCTGCACTCAATATGCCAGCAAATTTGGAAAACTCAGCAGTGGCCACAGGACTGGAAAAGGTCAGTTTTCATTCCAATCCCAAAGAAAGGCAATGCCAAAGAATGCTCAAACTACCGCACAATTGCACTCATCTCACACGCTAGTAAAGTAATGCTCAAAATTCTCCAAGCCAGGCTTCAGCAATATGTGAACCGTAAACTTCCTGATGTTCAAGCTGGTTTTAGAAAAGGCAGAGGAACCAGAGACCAAATTGCCAACATCCGCTGGATCATCAAAAAAGCAAGAGAGTTCCAGAAAAACATCTATTTCTACTTTATTGACTATGCCAAAGCCTTTGACTGTGTGGATCACAATAAACTGTGGAAAATTCTGAAAGAGATGGGAATACCAGACCACCTGACCTGCCTCTTGAGAAATCTGTATGCAGGTCAGGAAGCAACAGTTAGAACTAGACATGGAACAACAGACTGGTTCCAAATAGGAAAAGGAGTTCGTCAAGGCTGTATATAGTCACCCTGCTTATTTAACTTATATGCAGAGTACATCATGAGAAATGCTGGACTGGAAGAAACACAAGCTGGAATCAAGATTGCCTGGAGAAATATCAATAACCTCAGATATGCAGATGACACCACCCTTATGGCAGAAAGTGAAGAGGAACTAAAAAGCCTCTTGATGAAAGTGAAAGAGGAGAGTGAAAAAGTTGGCTTAAAGCTCAACATTCAGAAAATGAAGATCATGGCATCTAGTCCCATCACTTCATGGGAAATAGATGGGGATACAGTGGAAACAGTGTCAGACTTTATTTTTTGGGGCTCCAAAATCACTGCAGATGGTGATTGCAGCCATGAAATTAAAAGATGCTTACTCCTTGGAAGAAAAGTTATGACCAACCTAGATAGCATATTGAAAAGCAGAGACATTACTTTGCCAACAAAGGTTCATCTAGTCAAGGCTATGGTTTTTCCTGTGGTCATGTATGGATGTGAGAGTTGGACTGTGAAGAAGGCTGAGCACCAAAGAATTGATGCTTTTGAACTGTGGTGTTGGAGAAGGCTCTTGAGAGTCCCTTGGACTGCAAGGAGATCCAACCAGTCCATTCCAAAGGAGATCAGTCCTGGGTGTTCATTGGAAGGACTGATGCTAAAGCTGAAACTCCAGTACTTTGGCCACCCCCTGTGAAAAGTTGACTCATTGGAAAAGACCCTGATGCTGGGAGATTGGGGGCAGGAAGAGAAGGGGATGACAGAGGATGAGATGGCTGGATGGCATCACCAACTCAATGGACATGAGTTTGAGTGAACTCTGGGAGTTGGTGATGGACAGGGAGGCCTGCGGTGGTGCGATTCATGGGCTGGCAGAGTTGGACATGACTCAGTAACTGAACCGAACTGAACTGATACATGTCCATGGGCTTCCCTCGTAGTTCAGTTGGTAAAGAATCCGCCTGCAATGCAGGAGACCCGGTTCGATTCCTGAGTCTGGAAGATCCACTGGAGAAGGGATAGGCTACCCTCTCCAGTATTCTTGGACTTCCGTTGTGACTCAGCTGGTAAAGAATCCGTCTGCAATGTGGAAGACCTTGGTTGAATCCCTGGGTTGGAAAGATTCCCTGGAAAAAGGAAAGGCTACCCACTCCAGTATTTTGGCCTGGAGAATTCCATGGACTAAATCCATGGGGTCACAAAGAGTCGGACACGACTGAGCGACTTTCACTTTCGCTTTCTTTCATACCCGTCCATGGGCTTCCCGGGTAGTGCTCCTGGTAGAGAATCTTCCTGCCAATGCAGGAGACTAAGAGACATGGGTTCTGTCCCTGGGTCGGGCAGATCCCCTGGACAAGGAAATGGCACACTGCCTCAGTATTCTTGTCTGGAAAATTCCATGGACAGAAGAGCCTAGAGAGATATAGTCCATGGGGTGGAAAAGAGTCAGAAACGACCAAGCACACATTGCTTGTTTATCCTTGTCCACATCTATAAACATTTAGTCAATTAAATATCATCTGTCATCAATAGATTTTCAAGCAATATTCTGCAGCAAGATATTATACTCTACCTTGCAATTCCCATACAAATGAACATTAAAAGGATAAATCCTGCAATATTTTTTTTCTGAAGCCAACTTCTCAGTTCCAAGATGACAAATCACATTTTCTTGAAAACTAGCCTTGCTCATAAAAGCAACTTATTTTATGGTTTCTTGAAAGAAAAAATATTAATTTTTTACAGGATTATTTTTTTATTGCCCTTTCACTCTATTAATTGTTCAGTCGCTAAATCATGTCTTACTTTTTGTGATCTCATGGACTACAGCATGCCAGGCTTCCCTGTCTTCCACTGTCTCCCAGAGTTTGCTCAAATTCATGTCCATTGGGTCAGTGATGACATCCAACCATCTTATCCTCTGTTGCCCGCTTCTCCTCCTGCCCTTAATCTTTCCGAGCATCAGGGTTTTTTCCAATGAGTCAGCTCTTCACATCATGTGGCCAAAGTATTGGAACTTCACCTTCAGCACCAGTCCTTCCAATGAATATTCAGGGCTGATTTCCTTTTACTCTATTATGGTTACTTAAATTTTCCAAGGTTTGTGCTGTGAGACTCCGTCTATAAGGCAATAGATTACCTCATTTGCATACACAGAGAATTTTGTATTTTATATTTTTCTCTCTGTCCCTGTTTTCTAGTACAGTTGACCCTTGAATCATGTGAGGGTTAGGGGACCCCCAAGGAGTGGAAGATTCATGGATAAATTTATAGTTGGCCTTTTCATTGCTGATTTCATAGCCTAGGATTCAAGCAAACTTTGATGGTGTAGGATGTATTTATTGAAAAAAGAATCTGCATATAAGTGAACCTGAGCAGTTCAAACTCATGTGGTTCAAGGGTCACTATATACATAGATCTTCAAGACTGTCCCTTTGAAACATTTTTATTGGAGTATAGTTGCTAAGACTGCCCACTGACTTCCTCGTTATTTGAGTATTTACTTTCCTCATATTATTAACATCTGTTTTATTTTTATGACACACCAAGAGTCTCTTATTGTTATCTCCAGTGCTTTCAGATAAAACCCAACGTCGCTGGTTGTTTAAATGTGGTCCATCAACCTCTCTCAGGATACTCGAGGTACTAATTAGAATGTGCATTCCTGGGTACCCACACAGACCTACTAACTCATAATCTCTGGAGAAGGAGTCAGAATGGATAAATTTAGCACAAACATGCTAGGAGATTTTATTCACATTAAACTTAAGACCTTTCTTCATCTTCTAATTTTAGATAATACTTCGATAGCACTCGCCATGTGCCAAGCATTGTTCTAAGCACTTTATATATAATAACATTTAATTCTCATGGATGATTTTGAGAGGTTATGACTTTAAAAACAGTATCTTGCTAAGACCATGAATTCCTATTCTCCACCTACATTTGTAATACACTAACTGTAAATGAGGGAAGACAACACCTATAAAATACCAGCCAGCATTTCCTATTTAATTTATAGGAAGTTATAAAAGTAGTATAAGAGTTCCTGATTACCTTTCACTCAGATTGAATTGCTTTTTAAAAATTTTCACTGGAGTGGTAAAATTATGACATCTTTTTTTTGTTTTTTTTTTCCCCCATGGTAGAGTTAATTCATTCAATCTATCTTTGAATCCTGGCCATGGTTGATGGGATATTTTCAGAAAAAATTTTTGAATTTATTTTCATTTTTCATTGTTAGTTTTCATTTTTAGGGTCTTAAAATTTGCTCGCTAATAAGTTCTCTCAAGAAACACCAACACAAAATTTCCCCCAAGGATGTTTTGGGGTGTGCTCGCGCTCAGTTGCTCAATAGTATCTGACTGTCTGGGACTGTATATAGCCCACCAGGCTCCTCTGTCTATGGTTTTGGGATAAGCAAGGAAATATGAACATGGACATGATAGTAGTTTTTTAAATATATTGAAATTAACTGTATTGAGTACCAGGCATTGGGTCAGGAATTTTTGATACTTTTTTTTTTGTACGTAACCATGGGAGATAGGTGTGGTGAGTCTCATGTTTTAGGTGAGGAAACTGAAGCAAGCCTGTTATTCTTTTCTCATTTTTCTCCCAGAATTCTCAGACGCCCCTACACCCTTTCCTTGACTCCTCAAATTTTCTTTCCTTCCATTCTTTGAGGTAGATACCGTAGCATTTTGCTGGAGGAGGTCACACAGGTGCATACTTTTTCCAAACCTTGTATTCGTGGATTCTTACACTCCTCCGTGACTTTCCTTTAGGGTCGTTACAACTCCAGTCTCACATTTGAGAGTACTGATGGAAATATATTTAAATAGCATGCCATTTAAATTATTTTTTAAAAAGCAATTTTCCACTGTAGATTTAGAAACCAACAGATCTATTTTAGCCAGCATAATTTCTTATTAACTAATTTAATCTGTGCAAAATTATATAAGAAAGCAAACAAGCCTCCATCAATTTTCTTGCCTTTGGATGTAACATAATATTTTCAAAAATGAACCAAATAGAGTAATTAGCCCCCAGGCAGAGCAAATGGCTCTAATAGCCATCTCCCACATATTTCTATGGTGGAAAGACTGAAAATGAATACAGAAATGTGGCAGCCCATGGGTTAAAGCCCTGCATGTACCCTCTTAAGTAACAGTTTGGAATATTAATACCTAGGGTTACCTTTTCAGAAGTTCAAGATAAGAGAAGAGAATTATATTTTCCCCTTAGGCAGCCAAAATCTCTCTTCTGATGGGCTGCCTGATTTCAACCTTCCAGGGGTGCTTCCCTGGTGTCTCAGTGATAAATAATCTGCCTGCAATGCAGGAGATCTGAGTTTGATCCCTGGGTGGGGAAGATCCCTTGGAGAAGAGAATGTCACTAATTGTCCCCCAAGGAGAGAACCTTGCCCGTGTAAGAGATGACAGAGTGATCGATATGAAAATACCAGGGGAGTATTGTTTGAATAGCATTATAGGTGATTCTGAAATGCTGCTTTGATGGTGGTAATGTGATGGTGTCAGGGGATGTCACTCCCTCCACAATTAAGAAACACTGAATTAAATAATATGACTCCCTATAAGAAGCATTGACTAATTTGATGAAAGTGATTTTGATTCAATGTGTATATTATATTGTAAAATATAGAGAAAAGGGCAAAGCAATTTTCCAGGCGAAGAGGTGTCCCTGATGGTAAAACTAACTCATCCTTCCTTATTGCGGGTTATCACTCTCTCCTCTTTTTCAAATTCCCTATTTTCTTTATGCAAGGCTTCCCTGGTAGCTCAGATGGTAAAGAATCTGCCTGCAATGCAGGAGACCCGGGTTTAATCCCTGGGTTAGGAAGATCCCCTGGAGAAGGAAATGGCTACCCACTTCAGTATTCTTGCCTGGAATATTCCATGGACAGAGGAGCCTGGCCGGCTACAGTCCATGGGGTCACAAGAGTCAGACATGACTGAGCGACTAACACTTTTCTTCATCGCCGTCGTGTTGTGCTTAGTTGCTCAGTGTTGTCCAGCTTTTCTTCATACACCATTCTGGACCAATTGTTTGCTCCTTTTCCTTATTTTCATAATCTTTTCAAGAACTAATTTTTTATTTTTCTTGGTTTTGTCTATTACCCATTCAATTTCTCTTTAATTGATTCCTTTCTTTGTCTTTGTTATTTCCTGTTATTGGATCACCCCATGATGTGCAAAGTATCCCAACTCCCATCCCAAATTTACTTCATCTACAAAGGCTGATGATGCCATACACCAAGAGGATGGAGGTTCCTTAGAAAGCGAAAAGTGAAGCTGCCATATGATCCAGGAATCCCACTCCTGGGCATATATCCATAGAAAACCATAATTTTAAAAGATATATGTACCCTAATACTTATTGCAACAATATTTACAATAGTCGAGACATGGAAGCAACTTAAATGCCCATCAACAGAGGAATAGATAAAAAAAAGATGTATTGCATATGCACCATGGAATATTACTCAGCCATAGAAAAGAATGAAATAATGGCAATTGCAGCAACCTGGATGAATTTCAAGATTTTTACCCTAAATAAGCCAGCCAAAGAAAGACAAATATTATATGATATTGCTTATATGTGGACTCTTAAAAACTGAACTTATATACAGAAGAGAAATAAACCCACAGAAAATAGAAAAACAAACAAACAAACAGACAACTTATGGTTACCAAGGGGAAAGGCAGGAGAAGGATAAATTAGGAGTCTGTGATTAAGACAGGCACACTACTATGTATATAAGACAGATAACCAACAAAGATTTACTATATTGCAGAGAGAACTCTAGGTAATATTTTGTAATAACCTATGGATGTGAGTCTGAGTGAACTCCGGGAGTTGGTGATGGACAGGGAGGCCTGGCGTGCTGGGATTCATGGGGTCGCAAAGAGTCGGACACGACTGAGCGACTGAACTGAACTGAACTGAACTGAATAACCTATAAGGGAAAAGAATCTGAAAAAAGTGGATGTATATTGTATGTATAGCTGTATATTGCTGTACACTTGAAATTAACACACCATTGTAAGTTAGCTACACTTCAATTAAAAGATATTTAAAATTAAAGAAATTTGGAAAAAAAGAGGATATGACAAGGCTTTTTACTCATGTAATGATGCTTTTTGGGAAGAGCAGCTTGGGCTTACAAGTGGCTTGAGAAAGCAGTGGTTGGAGATGGTTTGGCTTTTACTGTGGTTAGGTGGCGGGCTCAAGGTGAAGTTTCCAGGACAGCAGGTGCTTGTATGATTTGAACTTCCTATTGACACCAAGGTGGGAAGTGTCTGGAGTAGAAGAGGAGCTTGGGGTGGGGGCTGGGTCTTATTAATAGTCAAGCATCAAAAAAGGAGTCAGACTCTTGAGTACACCTGCATTTGCTTACTTTGGGGTTAATTTGCTTTTTTTTCTTAATTGTCTTAAGATAAAAGCATACATCATTGATTTTATATATCTTCACTACAATGTAGACTTTGAAGGCTGTAAATGTTCTTCTCTGTGTTTCTTGGCTGTATTCCACTAATTTAGAGATGTTATGTTTTATCATTTAGTTCAACATATTTTTCAATTTCTCCTTTGACCTCTTATTTACTTTTTCGTGATTGAGAGGAAATCATTTAAGAGTGGGAACACATTTAGGGAAGCAGTGATGGGAGATGGATGAAGTTTGGAACACAATTTTTCTGTTTGCATTTCCCATTTCCAGTGTCAAAGAGGTAATGAATAAAGGAAGTATTGGAGAAAAATAGCTGGAGACTTGTTGTTGACTAGCTATACACTAAAGGTTGAATGTAAATAGGAGGAAATCTCGTAGTATAATACTAATGTTGTTCAAGCAGGAGGAGAAAGTTTTGTTGGTTTTTGAGCTTGCCAAAGGGTTTGGGCAGTCTAGGTCAGACCAACATCTGGAGGCAGCATAGGTAAAAGAAAGTTCAGGAAATTACAGAGCAGAGAGAAAAGTCCAGGATATGTCAGCAATAACACAGTAGCAGCTGCCTCCAAGAGATAAGGTACTTTGCTCTTTAAATTTTGCTTTATTTTATGAAGTGAAGTGAAGTGAAAGTCGCTCAGTCGTGTCCGACTCTTTGCAACCCCATGGACTGTGTCTTTGGAATTCTCCAGGCCGGAATACTAGAGTGGGTAGCCATGCCCTGCTCCAGGGGATCTTCCTAACCTAAGGATCAAACCCATGTCTCCCAACTGCAAACAGATTCTTTACCAGATGCATTTATGAATCCAATAGTCAACAGACACATGAATTACTGGCCTTGTGATTTTAGCAATGAGTTAATTTTTTTTTAAAACAGACTTATACAGATGAATTGTGAATGTCAGTTCTTGGGTGGTCTGTTTCCTTGGATGATAGTGCTGTTCTGTTTTCATCCATCTTTAGCGTACCACCCGAGGCAGTGATAATTGAGCCATCCCGGGCTTGATTCCTGGAAGGGAATGGCTGGTCTCTGTGAGGCTGTCCCAGTATCTCTAGATTGAAGAAAGATGTGGATTAACCAGAAAAATAGGAACGCATGTAGGAATCAGTCAAAATATCTTTAGGTAAAACAGTTGAAGACATTTAGTCTATTGTTTTCAAAACTATAAGCCAGACAAGTGGGCTCTCTGCCGTGTGATAAAAACAGAAGAAAGAAATTCACCAAGTTACAAAAGAATGTGCTTGACTGGGAATTCTGCTACATCACATTCCACTTGTGTGATCTGAAGCACAGCCTGTTTGAAGATGTTCTGAAGCTCAGTGTTCTTATCTGGATAACAATGGGGACGATCCTCGCCGTCTTCCTTCATAATGTTGTGAAAGAGAAAGGAGAAAAATTTCTGTGTCTTTTTGAATAAAGTGCCATATAAAAGTCAGTTATTATTAGTGTGCTGTTTTCATTTTTATAGCTTAGCTTCTGGATTAACTTTTCTGTTAGGAGAGGTTCTTAGAAATGATATTTGGTGATATGACATAGAAGTGGGAGGTGTGACACGCAGGTGAGAGCACAGCTCTGGGGGTGGACAGCCTTCCACGTCCTACTAAGTCATCTTGAGCAAGTTAACATCTCTATGACGTAGCTTTTTGTTTTCAGTCTGTAAAACAGGGATTAATAATAGTTCTCACAACTTCTGACAGTTCAGCTAACAAAGATGAATGAGCTGGGAGCATTTGAATTATTGCCTAAAATTTTAATGCACTCAGGGTCCCAAGAGGATGATCAATAAAGTTGAAATAATTAATAAATTATTTTTGGAGAAATGCAACTGCGGACATTCCTTTTTCTGTGATTCTGCCGTCCTAGATCCGATGAGATTATTACGTAATGAATTGGAAGCCAAGGAGCTTCTTGAGTGCATTTTGCATGTTAATTTTGCTTTAATGCCTTTAGTTTAGATTTTCAAATACATACACGTGCATGTGTGAGCTCAGTCATGTCTGACTCTGCAACCCCATGGACTAACCCTCTAGGCTCCTCTGTCCATGGTTGGGGGACTGTAACCCACCAACCTCCTTCCTGAAAGAATTGTTAATGAAATTGTTAATGAAGGCAATACACAATGATCATGAAACCTTAAGATGAATGACCTCCATGCAAAGGGAGAGACAGTTATAGAGTCAAAAAAGGAACAAGCATGCTTCAAAATCCCCATAAATATATTGCTAATAGAAAAAAATCTATAAATTTATAAATGTTAAAACAAGCTTCTCCAACACTTGTTTTTCCTTTATATTAAGTACCTTCATTTCAGGAAATGAAGTAAAAAAGTATTTTTGATAGTAAAAAGACTGCCTAGTAAATGGCTTTTCAGCATCTAAAATGTGTTTTTCCTCTTGTTGCCTCTTCTTAGCTCCAATATTCCTGAGGTATTTAGTGTGGGCTAAAATTTACATCATCAACTTTTGTGAATATGAAAGAAGAAAATGTACATAATGAATTGAATAATTCATATTTAAAGTCCTTTCCAACTTTAAAATATATATGTGTATATATATATTTCATGTAAAAATATATCACAGGTTGATCAAGATTTTCTGAAAAGAACCTAAAGCATTGAATCTAATATATATATATATATATATATCAGAATATTATATATTAAACCTAATACATATATTAGATTAAATGCTTCAGGTTCTTTTCAGAAAAAAATTTGTATTAGTTTACATTAAAAAAATTATTAGCTATGACTCCATCCCATTTTATTGTTTAATAAGACTTCACAGATATAACAAATTTGCTAAGATGATGAAGAGCCTTTAAAGTATTACTATGACCACATGACAATTATTTTATATCTGTTTAGTTTTTTCTTTCACAAGTAGGAAATATCCATGAAGAAGGTTCAAACAGAGAGTATGCATAAGAGACTCTGGTGTCTAATCCTTCCCTCTTGAAATGTATGTTTTAAAAACATGTTCTTAAGTGGACTAACAGGTTTTCCAACTATATTTTCCTCTCTGGGATCAGTTCAATAGAGAGAACTAATGAAGCAGGACTATTTTAGAGAAATAAAAAACAAAACCTCAGAAATTATGTCTTTAAGGCAGTATACTTAAATTATGCTGAATTTAGGGTAATAATCATGAAGTCATGTTGTTTGGGACTCCTTGACCAAACATTCCACACTGACAACCTAACCTCAATTTTCAATATTTTAAAACATCAAGTCAGAAATAAAATACATAAACTTCTTCTCATGATTCCAATTGCCCTGACTAGTTCTAGCAGCGATTGGTGAAGCAGAGCATTATGGGTGCCAGTCTTTTACTAAAGGCCATTTTCTGCTGGCAGCTTCATTATAAGAAATGACTGGACACCTTAGTGATCACACCTTAGAAGAGGGGAATTCACAAATGACTATGTTAGTTTTGTAAGGGGCATGCAGAGTCAGAAAAATTTAACCTTCATTATGTATGGATGTGAGAGTTGGACTGTGAAGAAGGCTGAGCGCCGAAGAATTGATGCTTTTGAACTGTGGTGTTGGAGAAGACTCTTGAGAGTCCCTTGGACTGCAAGGAGATCCAACCAATCCATTCTGAAGGAGATCAGCCCTGGGATTTCTTTGGAAGGAATGATGCTGAAGCTGAAACTCCAGTACTTTGGCCACCTCATGCGAAGAGTTGACTCATTGGAAAAGACTCTGATGCTGGGAGGGATTGGGGGCAGGAGGAGAAGGGGACGACAGAGGAGGAGATGGCTGGATGGCATCACTGACTCGATGGACGTGAGTCTCAGTGAACTCTGGGAGTTGGTGATGGACAGGAAGGCCTGGCGTGCTGCGATTCATGGGTTTGCAAAGAGTCGGACACGACTGAACAACTGATCTGATCTGATCTGATGCCATTAAAAAATAAGAACATAGCGAAAATCATCAATGTCTAATAAGGTGTAATCCACTAAGATTGATGGAAGACCAACAAAGCCTTAGGTGGAATTACATGAGCAGAGAAATCACCTGCTTTGATTGAAAAGAACAAAGAGAGGGCAAAATAAAAAGAGGTCTTTGAATTCCAAAATTCTACTGGCAGGAAACAAGGTTAGAAAATCACTGAGAAGTAAGCACGTGCTACCTTTCATGAAAAAAGGAAGGACGATCCAGAAGATGACTCCAAGAGTCCAGAGAACAGAGCTGAGAGCCACAGAGTTATTCTCAGATCTTGAGGCTTAATCAAGGACTTTCCAACACTTGTCTGGACTTCATAATCACTGTAGAAGCATGCTTCTAGCCTTCTGTTATTCAAGCGTGCGTGCTAAGTTGCTTCAGTTGGTCTGCCTCTTTGCAAACCTATGGACTGTAGCCCACCTGGCTCCTCTGTCCATGGGATTCTCCAGGGAAAAATACTGGAGTGGGTTGCTATGCCCTCCTCCAGGGGATCTTTCCTACCCAGGGATAGAAACTGTATCTCTTTTTTCTCCTGCAATGGCAGACATTTTTTTTTTTTAACCACCACCGCCTGTTCTTCATACCTTTGTGTAATTCCCTCTGACACTGTACAAGGATAATTGATCTGTATGACCAATAGCATACAGTAGAAGTGATGGAATGTCATTTCCAGGATTAGGTTATAAAAGGGCTGTGGCTTCCATCCTGAGTTCCCTCCCTCTCTCATTCATTTTCAGTCAATACGTTGATATTTGCCTGTATAGCACCTTCTCAGAACATCTGGAGGAATGTTTTCATAGGATTACTATATTTTACAGTTTTCAAGGGAGAGTTCTGGGTTATGCCTGTTGTCCTAGAATAATTAAAATCTCCCCTTGACTTCAGAATGTCCCAGATTGAATCATAAATTATATGATCGCAATTATTATTAACATCACTAGCATCCTAAATATCTAGCCACATATCCATTTCTGTCGTATTAAATTGTACTATTAAAGGGTGTGTGTATGAGACAGAGAGACAGAGAGAGAGAACAGAGAAATAGACAAAGAAAGCTGTGAAAGTATCCCCAAGGCATTTCTCCTTCTTCTGGTTATATCATTCACTATTCTCTATACCTTTTTGGCCAAAAGTAACTAAGCAGACTGAGGAAATTCAGATTCCATAATAAGGTGGCTTATTGTTTGTCGTTTATCATTAAGTCTTGTCTGACTGTATTGTAACCCCATGGACTGTAGCCTGCCAGGCTCCTCTGTCCGTGGGATTTCCCAGGCAAGAGTACTGGAGTGGGTTTCTATTTTTTCCCTCCAGGAGATCTTCCCAACCCAGTGATCAAACCCACATCTCCTGCCTTGATGAGTGGCTTCTTTACCACTGAGCCACCTGAGAAGTCTGTAAGGTGGCTACTATTGGTATAATCCCCATGTTCATATTTGGAACCTAAACTTTTAAGAGTCAGCATACCCTGGTCTTGGAAAAGCCAGCTTTTACATAGATGTTCAAGTACATTTTGAATATCTTTTTTTTTTTCATTTCTGTTTTCTTTCATGCAGGATTTGACATTTGACGGGGAGGGACTCGGCGAATACATACCTATGTCATGTTTAAAGAGCGACAGAACATTTGAGAAGTACGTTCCCTTAGTGGTACATTTAATGTGTTTTATTTTCTTGTTTGTTCCTTTTGGTGTGGACTAATTATGGGCTACCCCCTAGCTTGATTCACTCTAAGGTTCTGGTTTGGGAGACCCATGACCCCATTTCCTCCTGGGATGTATCTGTACCTTTTCGTTCATATAGGACAGTTTAGGGAGGGGATTTCAGCCTTTCAGAGACTATCCAAATCCCTGATCCAGGGTGGGAGCTTCTAAGATTGGGACATGGCAGTTTCTGCCCCTGCATCTCAGATCAGGAGGTACAGGTGCAGCAGGTACAGGTTCAGAGGTTCTCAGGGGGGATGGTCTCCCGTGGAAGCTTGAGCCTCCCCCTCTTTGACTATGTGACCTCCAGCGGGATGTTGAGGGATAGAACTTTACTCAGCATCAGCTTTTCATCAGTGAAGCAAGAATAATAATACCTTGGTGGATTATTTTAAGGGTTAAATGAGATAATAAATATGATGCATTTCAAAGAGTGCTCTGAACATGAGAAGCACTAAATAAACACTAGTTAATACTGTGGTTCACAGCAGGGATCAATTTTGCCCCTAGGGGACATTTAGCAATAACTGGAGATATTTTTGATTGTCACGACTGGACCTAGGGGGAAGCTGTTAACAGCATCTAGCGGGCAGAGGACAAGCATCTTGCTAAACATTCCATAATGCACAGGGTAACAAAGAATTATGTGGTTCAAAATGTCAACAGCACGGAGGCTGGAAACCTTGTTATACCCCAGTGCTGTTTATTCATTGCCATTTTACTTAACTCTTAATCCTACTAGCAGTGAAAATAAAGTATCATCTGACACCTGTCTGTGAATATTATTCAGTACTTGAAAAAATAGGCCATATGGGCAGGATTACATATTGCTGAGGTTTCCTTCCAACACTCAAGAAGGTATAGACAAGCATACCTACTACATGCTACATTTCTAGTGATTGGACTTTATCCCCAAATAGCCAGGGACATTGGCGCCACATCATATGCGAGAGAAAATTAATTATAGGCTAACTTAAGGTCATGAAAATTTGAACTAACCTAAATATCCAACAACAAGGGATTATTTAAATAAATTATGGTAGACACTTAAATAGTAAGTCACTGCTAAAAATTTGTACTTAAAGAAAATTAATCTCCTGGAAATCTGTATAATGCACAAAGGGAGAAATACAAGTTACAAAGTGTTTACAGCATCAGCCTCATTTTGTAAAAGAAGAAACAGTGAGTCACCTAGCTGTGAAGAATTCTCACGCTCAGTTGCTCAGTCGTGTCTGACTCTTTGCAACCCTATGGACTGTAGCCCACCAAGCTCCTCTGTCCATGGGATTTCCCAGTCTAGAATACTGGAGTGGGTTACCATTCCCTTCTCCAGGGGATCTTCCCAATCCAGGGATTGAACCCACTTCTCCTGCATTGGCAGGCGGGTTCTTTCCCACTGAGCCACCAGGGAAGCCCTAGCTGTGAAGAATAGACCTCAGTATTTTACCAGTGTTTATCTCTGGGCTGAGGACTAATGAGTGACTTTGATGGGGGTATTTTTATAAAATTAGATTTTATATAGTGCACAAACATGCATGTATATTTATATAATTACAAAATTGGGAATAAGAGCTGTATACAGGAGAAAAAGGAACACTGTACTACAAGTCCTGACTCAAAAGTAAGGTGATGTCTGGCTCCTGGTCTAGAGTATGATGACTTCAAGGGGCCACAAACCCCTAGACTTATCTCTAGGTAGCTGGCATCCTCTTGAAGCTGTTTATTAACCTTTTGATGTGCGTCACATTCTTTTTTTAACTAAGGAAGGTATTTTTAGAAACCCTTTAATTACAAAGAACGCAAATTACAACTGAGAACCCTGCTTTCTTACCCCCCCTTAGGATGATTATCATGAATTCAGTATATAATTATTTAGATTAAGTTTTTAGGATATTTCACGAGGGCTTTACATTTTTTTGCCACCGGAACAAAGAAAGAAACTGAGGAAAACATCTCACCGTGGCTTACATAACACATCTGATGTTTACTAATGAAATCGGTTTACCTTCATAACTGTATAATAGGGCCATTACAGACAACAGATACAGTAGTTTAAAAGTAATAAAATTTACAAGAAAGTGTATTTAATTTGAAATTGAATTGCCAGCGAATGGGGGTCCTAATGAACTCTCGTGTCAATCTAGTTCTAACTAAATTAAGGGGAATCATCTCTACCCCAGGAAACCAAATCAGCTGTGAGACCTAAAACGGCCACTCCTTGGTGGAGGGGCTGTCATGGTCACAGATGGCCCTGCTGATGGAATTAAGCTGAAGTCAGGAGAAGTGAAATGCAAGATCCTTCTTAATTCAAATGAATTCGGAAATGCTGGCTGTTAGGAATCGTGAAGATTGAAAAAAAAAAGAAAGAAGGAAAAGAAAGAGGTGACAAAGAAGAACCTCAGTTCAAGCCAGTAAATGCTAATTGGAGGAAACCCTTGGGGAACATTTTGAAGCTAGACATAGATCTTCAAGGCCTCCCAGGTGGCCCAGTGGTAAAGATGCCATCTGCCAATGCAGGAGACATAGGAGAAGTAGATTCAACACAGACGCCAGTATTCTTGCCTGGAGAATCCCGTGGACAGAGGAGCCGGGCAGACTCCACGTGTCCATGGGGTCACAAAGAGTGGGACATGACTGAAGTGACTTAGCATGCATGGATAGATTTTGATCTCTGGACATTGTATTGAAAAAAATAAAAAGATTATGTCATATCAGCTATTCACTTATTTAAATAATTCTTCCCCATGGTTTCTCCAACAATTCATAAGATTGAAGGGGTGGTGATAGAAAAGGAAGTGGTAACACATTTTATCAAGTATTGGATCTGGTGCTTTCCAAAACAAGTCATATTTTAATTGTTGGAAGATCTTTAGCTCATATGTTGTTGTTTAGTTGCTAAGTCTTGTCTGACTCTTTGTGACCCCGAAGACTGTCCATGGGATTTCCCAGGCAAGGATACTGGAGTGGGTTGACATTTCTTCCCCAGGTTATCTTCCTGGCCCAGGAATTGGAACGCTTGCATGCGTGTATGCTAAATCGCCTCAGTCATGTTCCACTCCGTGCGACCCTATGGACTGTAGCCTGCCAAGCTCCCCTGTCCATGAGGTTCTCCAGGCAAGAGTACCGGCGTCTGCTGCCATGCCCTCCTCTTACAGAGAGTCACATATTTTAAAGGGTTTCATTTAAAAAATGACTCACCACCCTACTTGAATCCACTGTGGCATGGTGTTTCTCTGACTCTTGTTATTCCGAGAAAAGGTGCAAGGGATACATCAGATTGTGCGTTGTATCAAAGGCGAACTTTTCCACTAATCCATCATCAATTTCTCTTCTTTTAATTTCCCCTCTTACTGTACCTGCTACAGAACTACAAGTCAAGGAATAATTGCAGATCCAAATGTTTGTGAAGCAGGTGGCGTAGCCAAGCTCAGTACCCTCCCAGAAGTAATCCACCCGTCAAAGGGAGTGGTGTGGCCTTGGCCCTGCTGGAAGGTGAGTTTCCGGAGACTTTTTCCACCTGATGTACAGAAGTTAAATCTAAGGTCAATTTCATTGACTCCCTTTCTTGTTGTGCCTTTCCTCTTGCAGGCCCACCCTTTAGATAAACAGAGTTCTAGCAGGTCTTTAAAAAATTAATTAATTCCTTTACTTTTTGGCCCAGCCCTGTGGCTTGTGGGATCCTAGTTCTTCGACCAGGGCTTGAACCCACACCCCCTGTAGCAGAAGCGTGAGGTCTTAACCACTGGACTTCCAGGGACGTCCCTAGCGAGTCTTAATAACTCATTCTGAGGAGGGTTCTATGCTGAAATAGAATTGCTAAAAGGTTCCAACCCGCTGGAATTCCTCGAAACTGGGTCCATGGAGCCAGGCGGGGTTCTCCCTAGACAATGAGGCCGACTTGCCACCATGCAAATGAGACAAGGCTTGACATTTGATGAATTTTCCATCTCCTCTCTCTCCTCTGCTGACACTCGCTCTGAGGAAGGTTGTAAATGCAAGAGAGATTGTGGTATAATTCCTCAGACTGGCATTTCTGCCCCCTAGTCACCATTCGATTATCTTCCAAATTGCTGTGTTTCAGAGAGATAAAGATTTTTTATGGCTTGCTGACTTGAAACAACCACGAGAGCCAGCAAAAGATGGCTAAGCGGCCATGCATAGTAATTCCATTGGTAAATGACAAAATCTTTGTTTGTATGACATTTCCAAAATTACTACAGAAGATGAATCTGAAATACAAAATGTCACATTTGGCATGCAAAACTATCACAATATATTTCAGTATAAAATTCATAGAGGCGTTTAATTTAGAATGTGTTTAATAACTCAGTCTGCCTGCATCAGTAATCCTGCCTTGAGGTTTAAAGAGATTGTCTTATTTATTCACACGGTGTTAATTTTTAAAATATTTTTGGCAACGAAAATGCTAAGGTTAAATCTTTATTGTTAATTAAGATTTTATAATTAAACCAAAAAATAATTGTTATTCTGATTAGTGGTTAAGTCTGACTTGTATGAAAAAAGCAGAAGAAGTTTAGCAACTTTCATTGTTTACTTAACTGTGATTTGATTCCAGAAGCATACTGTCTATATGGAAATATATATTATCTCTCAGAAAATAAAGTCTAGGCAGGATTAAAAAGTGCTTTACTGTTAACTGCAGATTAACGGATGGTGCTACCAACATCGGTAGCCAGGAGAGTAACCTGTTTCTAAAAATGACATTAATTTTGCTTAAAGCACAATGTAATAGAGAATTCTTTAAGGTCAAATTATCCTTAAGGCTATTAGGGTAGGAAACATGACTTTATGACTTTTGAGTTATTAATAATCTCAGTTTAATTTTTGTGTAGTCTGAAGCAACAGGACATTAAACAGCTTATCAGTTTGTACCAACTTTTCAGCATTTACTAAAAATGAATGGCCCTTTAGTCCCAGCTGAAGGTAAGCAATGAAATTCAAATGTGCCATAAAATATTCTTCTATCATATAATTTAGTTACATGCAGTTCATGCCAAGTTTTAGGCTGAAGTAGATAGAAATGCTCTTCTCCCTTTATTTATTTAGACTCCAGTTGAACCCTGTGGGGCAAGGTTGAAATTAAAGGCAAGCATTCGATCAGGTGAGGTGTTAGCCTGACCTGTTTTGCACATCACTCATCAATGGGGCCCATGATCTGTGATTAGTGAGAGAGGTGAGGGCTGTCACCGTTCAAGCTTGCTGTCCATGTTCATCCATCCCTTAAGAGGCCTGCTGTGTGGCTTTCAGAAGTGTTAGTTTCCTGTCCATTCTATCTCATTATAATAGATGAGTGGTTTCTGATGTCACAGATCATTAACATACCACGCTTAAGAACTGGCTCAACTTTCCCTCGCATAATCAGTAGGCATGCCTTTTGACCCCCTAATTACATCTCCTGTAGTCCGCCTCTGTTATCACAGCTAATACCTGACAATTACAGGTTGAGTAAAAATAATTGTCTACTTTTTCCCTCCCTGAGAAACGCATTGTGGCTAATTGTGTGGTTTTACCCAATTCCTGCATCGTTCAAGAAATTCAAGAAACCCGTCTTTTCTTTAGGTTGAGCAGAGTCGGTCACCTCAGCCTCTTCAGATACAGATGAAGTGCATCAGAGGTCTCAAGAACAAGGTGCCCCAAGGCTGCTACCTCCTCAAATTGTCCCTGCTTGGTCAACCAGGCGGTTGTGTCTTGCAATGGAACCCAGAGGAGCAGCTGAAGACCAGGACACGCCCAGTGAGGCACGGTGGAAACTTTTATGACGTGGGGCTGTTTTTCCATGAAAGCCTTTATGTGGTAAGCTGGTCTTTTTGCACATGGATTACTATCTGTCCAGCTTTTCACCTTAGATGGTTTTAGATATTCAGCTTCGTGCACTAAACAGAAAGAATTTCATTCATTATTTAGCAAATACCCAATAAGCATCTGGTATAAGCCAAGCTCTGTGTTACATGCCAAGAGGTCACTAACGTGTATTTTGTGTGTGTGTGCAATTGTGTGTATACCTTGGTAGGCAGCCGAGGACATTGATTGCAAGTGAGAATCCAGCTTTAGGTAGGAAGAAAAGATGGAGGTTGTTTGGAAAATAGATTATGGATATAGGGGAAAGTGTTTACCAAGCAAAGGAATTCTGGAGGAGACAGTGCTGGAGGAGGAAGCTAGGGTTAACTAAGATTAGAGAGTGATCATGGATGCAAGGATGAGAAGTGAGGGGTTCGAGATCATTGAGTCACCTTTGGAAGCAGAGAGGATAAGCTTAGCTTTTTCTCAGGCAACAGCACCAGGCAGACTAAGACAGGGAACTCCAGCCCACAGAGAAGAAAGGAAGAGGCTGGGTTCGTCCTAGAACCCTCACCATGTTCTGGTGCTTGAGATGCCAGGCTTGAGAGTAGACTTTGCTAATACAGAATGGCCTTTTACACCGTTAATTCGGATGAACATTGTAACAATCAGTGTAGGTATCATGGGGCACCAGGGCTGACAAGATTCATTGAGGAACCAAGCCTCGGTCGACTCATCTGTGAAACAGGAGTTAAAAAAATCTGCTCACCAGAGGCATTACAAAAAATGAGGTGATTGTGGAAACGCACAGTGGCAATACACAGTAAGAGTTCAGAAGTTTCTGTGGTTATTATCGTTATCGTTATTCTGTCTCTCTGATGGAAAAGCCCATAAACGTTTTCCAGGTGACTTTCATTTTAATACATATGACAAATGCTTATAAATATATATATTTAAACTTTTTATTTTATATTGGAGTATAGCTGATTAACAATGTTGTGATTGTTTCATGTACAGAGTAGAGTGACTCCGCCATACATACACACGTACCCATTCTCCTCCAAACTCCTCTCCCATCCAGGCTCTGTATACCATTGAGCAGAGTTCCCTGTGCTGTATGGGAGGTCCTTGTTGGTTATCCATTTTAAATAGAGCTGTGTGTAAAAGTTGACCTCAAACTCCCTAACTAGCCCGCCCCCTCGCTTTTCCTCTCTGGTGGAGGAAAATTTGTTCTGTAAGTGTGTGAGTCTGTTTCTGTGATAAACACATATTTTGAACAATTTTTGGATTAACCTTGGCTTGAGAACAATGTTGATTAACATTTTTTTCTCTGATGAATGACCCCCAAAGCCTTGTTAAGACGTGTGGGGTGCAGGTGAGAGGCATTAGTCAAGGGAGGACATGGAGAAGACTTACCCCCTGGGGGAGCCCTCTCCCCTGTAGAACCAGACTCTGAGGACAGGTGATAAGAAGGCAGCAGGTGCAGTTCAGCCCATGAGCCGAGATCTTGGTTCTTGCTATTTATCTGGGAGCAATTTCAGGAATGTGGTGACAGCTAAGATTTTAGTTAATAATTTTAAAAAAGGGTCCAGCCAGTACCTAATGGATAACTACATTCTTCTGGTAGATTTTAATTAAGTACCTACCCTTTTACAGCTTGGATCTGGGCTACTGAATATGTCATTCAAAGAGCTTGCTATCTAGAGGCATCTGCGTAAGTAGATGTTTTACATTTGCATGCATGCTTAGTCACTCAGTTGTGTCCGACTCTTTGCCATCCCATGGGCTGTGGCCCGTCAGACTTCTCTGTGCATGAGATTCTCCAGGCAAGAATACTGGAGTGGGTTGCCATTTCCTTCTCCAAGGGATCTTCCCAACCCAGGGATCCAACCCGTGTTTCCGGCATCTCCTGCATTGCATTCTTTACTGCTGAGCCACCAGGGAAGTCCCACAGAGAGTGCTACAGATTAAATGTCAGGAGGGTTTAGTGGACAAAGAGGTCATCAAGAATGTCTTTGGGGACAAGAAGCAAAGCCGCAAAGAGACTGATGTCAAAAAATGTGCACAGCGTTAAGAAGTGCATCAGGTCCATAGGGGAAAGCAGAAGCTGCTCATTCCTCTAATAGTGAAATGCTTTCTTCCCTTCCTGCCAAACAGAACACAGAGTATCTTAGAATGGTTGAAATAACAACCCCCAATTTTCTTCCCCTGTGTCAGAAGCAAACAAACCAAAATAATTACCTCCTGCCACAGCCAAGGAAAATTTATTCTTTAACAGCCTGACAAAATGTCAGTGAATTACATCCATCCCTTGGTATCACCTAGCAAAATCCTGGATCCCCAAAGAGGTATACTGGGCTATTTCACATGCAGCGTATGTAAGAAAAGTACAAAAATTCAGGACAAAACACAAACAAGCAAAGCACCAACACCTCCAGAACTTGACAGGAAAGAGAAGTCATCAGAGGCTGTTTGAATTAAGAATAAAAATGCTGTTGCTCAAAGTTCTGCTCATTCCACTGGATTCTAGCAAGTTTTTCCGCTAACCACATGGTTCTGCCTGCCAGTCACTCTGCTGGCAGTTTCTGGGAGACTGACAGTTAAAACAGTAAGGTTTAAAGAAGTGTCATTTTTCAGTAGTAGGAACAGATAACACAAAAACACACAAATGTGTTTGTGTGTATAACCGATAATATTTATGTCATTCCTTTCCAAATACAAGCTGAAGTCAGGGTCATTTCTCCATGAACAGGAGAAACTGGCTTCATACGGTTGTTTGAGAGCTCAAGACATCTTACTTATGTTAAACAGGGAAAGATGGTCATTTATTTCTATGCAGACAGGAGGGACAGTCTTCCCTAGTGGCTCAGATGGTAAAAATTTGCCTGCAATGAAGGAGACCTGGGTTCAGTCCCTGTGTGGGGAAAATCTCCTGGAAGGGAATGGCAACCCACTCCAGTATTCTTGCCTGGAGAATTCCATGCACAGAGGAGACTGGTGGGCTACAGTCCATGGGATCTGAAAGAGTCGGACATGACTTAGTGACTAAACAACAACAACCAAATGACACCAGTCATATGGTGGATTTGGTAATAGTATCTGGGCCCAAAGAATGTTTCATTAATTACTAGACAGAACTGTTATGCTTACAATTCTCATTTGCATTGGTACAGGGATGGGCCATCTTAAAAAAGGATATAAATAGTAGGTTAAAAAGCAAAACCAGCAAAATGCAGGCAAAGAACATTGATTAATGAATTTAAAACATTTTCTGAAAGGTCAGACGCTCATGTTGGGCTAAGCCCCAGGCAGGTCTAACCAACATGACCAGGCCCCTTGTGTGGAGCAGGTAACCCATGCTGACTCCAAATTTGCTGACATAACAGAGTTATTATTTCTGGAAGGATGTAGCATTCTGGAGCAATTTCTGTAATGATTCCATTAAGACCATGGTTTCCTTCAATTTAAGCCTATATATTTCACTTTTCACATTACTCTACACCACACAGGAAATAAAACCATGTCTTGGACTGAGTGTTTGTGTTACAAGAGGAAAAAAATTACTTGATTTTGATGGTACTTAACCCCATTTTATTCCGTAAGTGCATCTATGTTTTTTTTTAATCACCTGTCAGTGTGAATAATGAGATTTTATGAATACTAGTTTAAAGGCAAAAACTGTTCTTATATTAAATTGTGGCAATTTTGAGGATTCCTTGAGGAAGACAGCAAGCACATGACATAATTTCCTTGGATAGTATTTACAAACACCCTCTATAGCTTCCCAAGTCATGCTAGTGGTAAAGAATCCACCTGCCAATGCAGGAGCCATAAGAGACTTGGGTTTGATCCCTGATTTGGGAAGATCCCCTGGAGAAGGAAATGGCAACCTGCTTCAATATTCTTGCCTGGAGAATCCCATGGATAGGGGAGCCTGGCAGGCTGCAGTCTATTGCATAGAGTTGGACACAATTTAGCAATTGAGCATGCACAAATTACCTCACAGTCATATAAGTTCAGTTTACCAACAATGAACACTACAAGGAAATGTTCAGTTCAGTTTAGTCGCTCAATTGCGTCTGACTCTTTGTGACCCCATGAATAGCAGCACGCCAAGCCTCCCTGTCCATCACTAACTCCTGGAGTTCACTTAAACTCATGTCCATTGAGTTGGTGATGCCATCCAGCCATCTCATCCTCTGTCGTCCCCTTCTCCTCCTGCCCCCAATCCCTCCCAGCACCAGAGTCTTTTCCAATGAGTCAACTCTTCGAATCAGGTGGCCAAAGTACTGGAGTTTCAGCTTTAGCATCAGTCCTTCCAATGAATACCCAGGGCTGATCTCCTTTAGAATGGACTGGTTGGATCTCCTTGCAGTCCAATATTAAGATAATCTTAAGAGCCACATCTTGGTGTTAGTAGTTTCTAAAATAGAAATAAATATGATTGAGAAGAAACACATCAATTTAGAGAAAAAGATATCATTTTAACATTAATTATATACGGGGAACCTGTCACTGGTAGTGAATAAGGAAATAAATATTATTTTGCGGTCTTATGACTTCATGTTTATTTAGTCTTATCTCCCCTCTTTAAACTACAAAAACAATATTTTAGGTAAATATTTTCAAAACAGAGAAGTGAGCTCATAAATTGACTTCTTTGAGGCATGAGCAAACTTAACCTTGCTCATTCTCCTGTGGAAAGGTAGATGAAAGCCTGCTGATGTGCCTTCTAGAAATTTCCAGAGTACTTCGTCATGCTTGGAGACCTCCCCAAGTGCAACAGTTGATGTTAACAGCCAACTTGATTATTTTAAAGGCCAGGAAGAAGTTTGTCCAGATGATTTTTGAAATTTCCAAGTGAAAATAGCCATTTTGGCCTTTCTGATTATAGAAGACAACATAAGCTTTTTGCGAAGAAAATCAGAGAATTAAAAAAACACATGTCAAAGTCTAATTTCCAGCAAGCATGTATTCCTGTTCTGGAACCACATTACCTGCATACACACTTACCTTCCTTTCATTAGTCATAGCTGTCTAACTACACAAAGGAGAGAAATAAATATGTAATTTGGGGTTTGATAAATAAGTATGTAATCACTTCAAACTTAGGAAAGGAATATAGGTAATAGTAGAATCACACTAAGTGGTGCCAGCCGACACTGTGTGGGGTAAGCAGGTTACTCCGCTGAGTTGGCTCTGGTTTTCTGACTGAAAAATGGGGAGACATAGAAAAATGTTATTGCTTTAAGCACTGAATTTGGAATTGTTTGTTATGCAGCAATGGATAACTGAGGAACTTATTTGGCCCCTTCTATGACCAAGCATGTGCAGAGTACATCATGAGAAACACTGGGCTGGAAGAAGCAGAAGCTGGAATCAAGATTGCAGGGAGAAATATCAATAACCTCAGATATGCAGATGACGCCACCCTTATGGCAGAAAGTGAAGAGAAACTAAAAAGCCTCTTGATGAAAGTGAAAGAGGAGAGTGAGAAAGTTGGCTTAAAGCTCAGCATCCGGTCCTATCACTTCATGGGAAATAGATGGGGAAACAGTGGAAACAGTGTCAGACTTTATTTTGGGGGGCTTCAAAATCACAGCAGATGGTGATTGCAGCCAGGAAATTAAAAGATGCTTACTCCTTGGAAGGAAAGTTATGACCAATCTAGACAGCATATTAAAAAACAGAGACATTACTTTGCTAACAAAAGTCTGTCTAGTCAAGGCTATGGTTTTTCCAGTGGTCATGTATGGATGTGAGACTTGGACTATAAAGAAAGCTGAGTGGAGAAGAATTGATGCTTTTGAACTGTGGTGTTGGAGAAGACTCTTGAGGTTCCCTTGGACTGCAAGGAGATCCAACCAGTCCATCCTAAAGGAGATCAGTCCTGAGCGTTCATTGGAAGGACTGATGTTGAAGTTGAAACTCCAATACTTTGGCCACCTAATGCAAAGAGCTGACTCATTGGAAAAGATCCTGATACTGGGAAAGATTGAGGGCAGGAGGAGAAGGGGACGACAGAGGATGAGATGGCTGGATGGCATCACCGACTTGATGGACATGAGTTTGAGTAAACTCTGGGAGTTGGTGATGGACAGGGAGGCCTGGCGTGCTGAGGTTCATGTGGTCACAAAGAGTCAGACATGACTGATCGACTGAACTGAACTGAACTTCACTGATGACCAAGAACTGGGCTTCCCAGGTGATTCAGTGGTAAAGAATCTGCTTGTCAATGCAGGAGATGTAAGAGATGGGGGCTCGTTCCCTGGGTTGGGAAGACCCCTGGAGTAGGAAATGGAAAACCCACTCCAATAATCTTGCCTGAAGAATTCCTTGGACAGAGAAGCCTGGCAGGCTATAGTCCATGGGGTCGCAGAATCAGACATGATTGAGCATGCTTGGGCAAATGACCAAGAACTGTATCGAGAGTTGGAGAAATAAAGTCAGGGCTCTCAAATTGCTTGGGTAGCTGTTGCAAATTTAGTCTTGTGTGCTTAAAGAAAAAGAACCATTATATATCTGTATTCAAAGTTGGTTCACCCAAAAGGCATTTGATTCCTGTGTGCAATGCCTGGTCCTTGAGTTATGCTGTGTGTATGTACAAAGGAAGGTGTGGGAGGTGGGAGCAGATAGGTAGAGGGCTCTTACAGACTGTTGTGTTCTCTCCAAATTCATGGGCTGAGGTCTTAAATCCCAGGACCTCAGACTGTGACTATGCTTGGAGACAAGGTCTCTTTAAGAGGTTAAGTTAAAATGAGACCACCGATGGTGGTTCAGTCTCTCAGCTGTGTCTGACTCTTGCAACCCCACAGACTATGGCCTGCCAGGCTCCTCTGTCCATGGGATTCTCCAGGCAAGAATACTGGAGTGGGTTGCTATTTCCTTCTCCAGGGGATCTTCCCTACCCAGGAATAGAACCCAGGTCTCCTGCATTGCACGCAGATTCTTTACCAACTGAGGTACAAGGGAAGCCCACTTGAAGCTGGGGTAAACCTGTAGCTGAGAACACTGGGGTAAATCCTAATCCAGTAGGACTGGTGTCCTTATAAGAAGAGGAGATTAGGACACAGAAGCCATGGAAGATCACGTGAAGACACAGGGAGACAAGCAAGGAGAGAGATTTCCAAAGAAATCAATCCTGGCGTCATGTTGATTTCGGACTTCTAGCTTCCAGATCTTTGAGAAAATAAGTTCCTGTTGTTTAAGTGTTCCAGTCAGTGGAGCTTTGCTATGGTGGTCCTAAAAAAACTAATGTAAAGGCTCCTAAAGAACTGGTGACAATGAATTGTCCTTTGATTTAATGGGAAAGAAGAAACAATGACTAACTTCAACCTTTTAGAATTTAATACATTAATTTGCCTTCACTGAAATAAGGTCTAAGAAAACCTGGCTTCAGCTTGCTGTGTTATTGAGCTATTTCATGGGTATATAGAATTTTAAGAAGTATGCACTCATGTGTGCTGAGTTGCTTCAGTTGTGTCTGGCTCTTTGCGAGCTTATGGCCTGTCTGCACCAGGGTCCTATGTCCATGGGATCCTCTAGGCAAGAAGGCTGGAGTGGGTTGCCACGCCCTTCTATAGGGCATCTTCCCTATAGACCCAAGGATTGAACCTGCCCCACTTAAATTTCCTGTGCTGGCAGGCAGGTTCTTTGCTGCTAGCACCACCTAGGAAGCCCTTTACGAAGTAGCTTCCCTGGTGGCTCAGACAGTAAAGCGTCTGCCCCGCAATGCGGGAGACTCAGGTTTGATCCCTGGGTCGGGAAGATCCCCTGGAGAAGGAAACGGCAACCCACTCCAGTACTCTTGCCTGGAAAATTCCATGGACAGAGGAGCCTGGTAGGCTACAGTCCATGGGGTCGCAAAGAGTCAGACACGACTGAGCGACTTCACTCACTCACTCAAAGAAGGTGAAAGTGAAGTCGTGCAGTCCTGTCCGACTCTTTGCGACCCCATGGACTGTAGCCTACCAGGCTCCTCTGTCCATGGGATTTTCCAGGCAAGAGTACTGGAGTGGGTTGCCATTTCCTTCACCAGGGGATGTTCCCGACCCAGGGATAGAACCCAGGTCTCCCACATTTTAGACAGATGCTTTACCGTCTGAGCCACCAGGAAGTATATCAACCAGTTAATATTTACACTTCAGTGTGGCAAGGTATCGTTATTATAGCAGGAGATGGGCACCATTTTTGTTTTACTGGAGGGAAATCCAATATGAATAAAATGGCAACTTTTCAAACATGACATTTAATCCATGCATGTAAATCAAACTGAGAATCTATTATTCATTATTAAAGGGGTGGCATATTTTTATTACTCTGAGAATGAAACACAAATACCGTGAAAAATTTAGTGCCTTTTCTTGAACTTTTGAGACACTTATCATGTAGTCATCTAGCTAGTACTGGCTCTCATTTTAAAATATAGCCATGAAATTAATAAGTTTGGAGTTTTATACCTGAAAAAAGGATGCTCAATTTCAGTGAAATAGGCAAATTTATTTTTTATTTAAAGCTTCCCAAATACTTAAGATGGTAAAGGACTTAAGTAATGTTCAGATTCCAGTATGTATATGAAGAATATAGTTCATATTCTTGTCATTATTAGTCATGGTTCCCAGAGTTCTTCCCTGAAGTGCTTTCTGAAAACGACATATATCAGAAACTGATTAAAATGACCTAAAGTATTAATTCTTAAACTATGATGAACCCAACATTTCGCAAGAGGTTATTTTCTGTGTGACATTTAATATCAAAGAATTGAAATGATTTTAATAACTCATAGGAAGGAGTGATCTTAGGAAAACTAGAGCTTGAGCATGACTGCTTTTTTTGATTATTGATTATTACCATGCATAATGAATAGCCCTGGCTATTAGCATTCAATACTTTTGGAAAATGACTTAATCTCCTGGGCCTCAATTCCTTCGTTTGTAAAATGGGAATCTAATATCTAATTCGTAAAGATTTAGTGAGCATTAAATAATGTGATGTACAGATTGCTCAGTATAGTGGGTTACATGTAGGGAATAACTAGTAGCTATAATTGTTTTTTATTTACAATAATCTTCTATGTAGCATGTTTTCTTCTTTTTGCTATGTTAGATTTCTCGAGCCCTTCAAAGCGTTCCTTCAAGAAATATTTGTTGATCCATTCTTGATTTCTCTCTTCTAAGAAAACTCAGTTTCCATTAAATTTATTCAATGCTCTTTTGCCTCTATTCCTTTTTACTAGGTGATGTGAAAGGTTTCAGGGCCATCAGTGTAAAAAGCCGGTTATCATTGTCTCATATTCTCTGGCAGGAAGGAAGAGTAATGTGCGTTGAGTGCCTGCACTATGCCAGTTTCATCACTATGCGTTTAAAATGCCCAAATAAGTGCAAATTTCACACCACGCAATCTATTGTTAAATCCATTTTGAGGATGAGAGAAACAGATTTTTGAGATGAGAACTTGACCAGATGTTCAAAGCTGAGATCCAAACCCAGGTTTAAATGACCCCACAGTCCAAACACAAAGTTTCACAACCTGCCCTAAAGGACGCAGCAAGAATTGATATGTTGGTTTTTTAAATCTGTAAACTACTCATCAGTTCCCATAATTTTCTTCATATTTTTTTACCAGACTTCTGTTTCTAACACCAAGTCTCTCATTCTTTTCTGGCTATTCTTCTGTCCTCTGTGTCTGTTTTATACATGTGTTCACATCTGGTTTACTCAGAGTGGAGTGCCCTGGTTACCAAATAGTAGTTCTTGTTCACTCTGCATGCAATTGAATAATCAATTCAATTTTTACCAGCCTCACTTGGGCATGAGGCTGCTGTATTACATAATACTGACAGGTGGTCACTTAATCTTAAATATATTTGGCAGCACCTGAATGTAAACTTCTTGAGAGTAGGGACTGGTGTCTGTTTTGTTCACTGCTGAATCTCTGCCACCTAGAAATGTGTCTTGATAAGTATTTTTTTAAATGAATGAATAAACTTAAAACTTCTAATGAGTCACATGGCAGACTTCAAATAGATGAGTATTGACTGCCTTATAGTTGAAAAGGTCCATACCATTTCTGTCCTTTATCGAGCCCATCTTTGCATGAAATGTTCCTTTGGTATCTCTGATTTTCTTGAAGAGATCCCTAATCTTTCCCATTCTGTTGTTTTCCTCTATTTCTTTGCATTGATTGATGAGGAAGGCTTTCTTATCTCTTCTTGCTATTCTTTGTAACTCTGCATTCAGATGTTTATATCTTTCCTTTTCTCCTTTGCTTTTCGCTTCTCTTCTTTTCACAGCTATTTGTAAGGCCTCCCCAGACAGCCATTTTGCTTTTTTGCATTTCTTTTCCATGGGGATGGTCTTGATCCCTGTCTCCTGTACAATGTCACGAACCTCCTTCCATAGTTCATCAGGCACTCTATCTATCAGATCTAGGCCCTTAAATCTATTTTTCACTTCCACTGTATAATCATAAGGGATTTGATTTAGGTCATACCTGAATGGTCTAGTGATTTTCCCTACTTTCTTCAATTTCAGTCTGAATTTGGCAATAAGGAGTTCATGGTCTGAGCCACAGTCAGCTCCCGGTCTTGTTTTTGCTGACTGTATAGAGCTTCTCCATCTTTGGCTGCAAAGAATATAATCAATCTGATTTCGGTGTTGACCATCTGGTGATGTCCATGTGTAGAGTCTTCTCTTGTGTTGTTGGAAGAGGGTGTTTGTTATGACCAGTGCATTTTCTTGGCAAAACTCTATTAGTCTTTGCCCTGCTTCATTCCGTATTCCAAGGATAAAGGACAGAAATGGTATGGACCTAACAGAAGCAGAAGATATTAAGAAGAGGTGGCAAGAATACACAGAAGAACTGTACAAAAAAATCTTCACGACCCAGATAATCACGATGGTGTGATCACTCACCTAGAGCCAGACATCCTGGAATGTGAAGTCAAGTGGGCCTTAGAAAGCATCACTATGAACAAAGCTAGTGGAGCTGATGGAATTCCAGTTGAGATCTTTCAAATCCTGAAAGATGATGCTGTGAAAGTGCTGCACTCAATATGCCAGCAAATTTGGAAAACTCAGCAGTGGCCACAGGACTGGAAAAGGTCAGTTTTCTTTCCAATCCCAAAGAAAGGCAATGCCAAAGAATGCTCAAACTACCGCACAATTGCACTCATCTCACATGCTAGTAAAGTAATGCTCAAAATTCTCCAAGCCAGGCTTCAGCAATATGTGAACCGTGAACTTCCTGATGTTCAAGCTGGTTTTAGAAAAGGCAGAGGAACCAGAAATCTGATAGCCAACATCCGCTGAATCATGGAAAAAGCAAGAGAGTTCCAGAAAAGCATCTATTTCTGCTTTATTGACTATGCCAAAACCTTTGACTGTGTGGATCACAATAAACTGTGGAAAATTCTGAAAGAGATGGGAATACCAGACCACCTGACCTGCCTCTTGAGAAATCTGTATGCAGGTCAGGAAGCAACAGTTAGAACTGGACATGGAACAACAGACTGGTTCCAAATAGGAAAAGGAGTTCGTCAAGGCTGTATATTGTCACCCTGTTTATTTAACTTATATGCAGAGTACATCATGAGAAACGCTGGACTGGAAGAAACACAAGCTGGAATCAAGATTGCCTGGAGAAATATCAGTAACCTCAGATATGCAGATGATACCACCCTTATGGCAGAAAGTGAAGAGGAACTAAAAAGCCTCTTGATGAAAGTGAAAGTGGAGAGTGAATAAATTGGCTTAAAGCTCAACGTTCAGAAAATGAAGATCATGGCATCCGGTCCCATCACTTCATGGGAAATAGATGGGGAAACAGTGGAAACAGTGTCAGACTTTATTTTTCTGGGCTCCAAAATCACTACAGATGGTGACTGCAGCCATGAAATTAAAAGATGCTTACTCCTTGGAAGGAAAGTTATGACCAACCTAGATAACATATTCAAAAGCAGAGACATTATTTTGCCAACAAAGGTTCGTCTAGTCAAGGCTATAGTTTTTCCATTGGTCATGTATGGATGTGAGAGTTGGACTGTGAAGAAGGCTGAGTGCTGAAGAATTGATGCTTTTGAACTGTGGTTTTGGAGAAGACTCTTGAGAGCCCCTTGGACTGCAAGGAGATCCAACCAGTCCATTCTGAAGGTGATCAACCCTGGGATTTCTTTGGAAGGAATGATGCTGAAGCTGAAACTCCAGTACTTTGGCCACCTCATGCAAAGAGTTGACTCATTGGAAAAGACCCTGATGCTGGGAGGGATTGGGGGCAGGAGGAGAAGGGGACGGCAGAGGATGAGATGGCTGGATGGCATCACCGACTCGATGGATGTGAGTCTGAGTGAACTCTGGGAGTTGGTGATGGACAGGAAGGCCTGGCGTGCTGCGATTCATGGGGTCGCAAAGACTCAGACACGACTGAGCGACTGATCTGATCTGATAGTTGAAAAGTGTTTTAACTTTTTAAACAATTTGGCATTTTATGCAGATGCACATTCTTCATTTTATTGGAAATGCTGCTGAAATGCCGTAAATCCACCTTTGTCCTTTTGTGTCTGTTCTCTACATCTGTTCACATCTGATTTATTCAGGGTTCAGAATGCCCTAGTTACCAAATAGTAGTTCTTGTTCACTTTGCATGCAATTCAACAATCAAATCATTTTGAATTCTCTAAAGAGGAGGAACTTGCTTCTATATTTGAACTCACTCACATTCAGAGGGAATAAGTTTTAATATTTCAACATCTATACAAAATGCTTTACAATGACTTTTAAGGCACTAATTCTCTTATGAACACTGAGTGAAGTCACAAAGGGCTGACGAGGGTAAAGAATTTCTCCAAGGTCACATGGTCTGGTAATTGCAAAGAACAAGGCTGGCTATCTTTTCCTATCCATCTGCCTCATGCATGTACCAAACAGTAGTCAATGGCTTTGAACTGATGGGGCTCTCAGAGCTTCTAGTGGTTGGCAGGAAAAGGATTTATGTGCAAACAAACAAAAAATCACTAAGTTCAAGCACCAATAAAGGTCAATCTAGAAGATGGCAAAGCATGTCTAGTAGACTGCAAAGCCTGTCAGCCCCCTGCTTAAGCTTCCCTAGTGGATCCATTACACTCAGGCTAAAAATCCAAATTCCTTACGTGGCCCTCCAAGCTTTACATGATCTGGTTCCCATCCTCCTTTTAATTTCCTTGCATGTGGCTTTTCTGCTTGTGTGTTTCATTCGAGTTTCACTTTCTCTTCTCTGAACAGACCAAGCTCATTCTTATTATAAGGTCACTGTGTTAAAGGTGGCTTCTGGCCATGAGGTTCCTCCTCTAGCCTTGACACTGCTGTCCAAGGTCAAGTGCCCCTTCCTGAGACAAGATTTTCTTAATAAAATAGCTCCTCCTCTGGTCATTTTCTAGTATATCTCTAATTTCCTTTTATTATTCTAATATCCTTAGTGATCAAGTAGAGCATTTATCACTATTGATATCATCTTATTACTTGTCTTCTCCCCCACCAGATTGTAGCTCAAAAAGAAAAAGAAGTTTTGTTTAATTGTTTTTATCATCAGTGCCTAAAACTGTTGCTGAAGTTGTCATTTAGTTGTTAAGTCATGTCCAACTCTTTTGGGACCCTTGGATGATAACCTACCAGGCTCTTCCACCCATGAGATTTCCTAGGCAAGAATACTGGTGTGAGTTGCTGTTTCCTTCTCCAGGGTATTTTCTCTGGCCCAAGGATTGAACTAGCACCTCCTGCATTGGCAGGCAAATTCTTTACCACTGAGCTACCTGGTAAGCAGCAAGGGTGTGGTTGCGTAGTTTCATTAAAATGGTTCTCCTTTTACATTTGTTTGGTATTGAGTAATACCAAAAAGAGATATTTGCTGAAATATAAATGGGCTTTTAATAAATGTGTGTGAATGAATGACTGAATGAAGGGAAGCATAAATTTGGATATGGCTTTTGACATAGTCAAATCAATAATGTTAGTAGCTGGGACAACATGAACAAATCATTACTTGTCTAAATCTTTTTTCAATCACCTGTAAAATGGGCTAATATTAACCACATTGACATGCAGATCAAACGTTATAATGTGCATGTAAGAGCTTTGTAAAATATAAGATGCTGCACAGGCATTAATATTATCGCCAGATATATCTTTGGTACCATGTGGGTTTCCCAAAGGGAAAGTGTTGATTAGCAATTATTGCCAAAAATTTTATCCTTTCCAAATGATGTATTTGCCTGTTCCTTGTAAAACCATTTGTGGTTAATTTGTTGGTCTTTGATCTAATCAGGCTGCAGATGTTCAGAAATGCCATCTTTTTGTGCATTGAGGCTCAGTCACTGGGGTTTGTAAAAGTAATGGGCTGTGCCCAATTTTTCCCCAATGTCTTCAACTCTCAGGGACAATGAAGGGAAAAATCTATCTTTTGCCTAACAAGGAGAAACTGAAAAGAAAATTTAACTTTTTGTTTTCACAGTCAAAAAAAAAGGGGGGGCGGAATATGGGGGGAGAAATCCCAGAACTAAATTTTCTAAATTAAAATATTCAATTAGATTTTGCCATCTCCCTAGAGTGAAATATTCTTAGTTGAACATTTGAGTAGCATGTGAAGAGATGAGTTATGACATATTGAGGTTGAGGTCAGGTAATGGAATTGCGATGTAATGAGATGACATGCCATATATTTCCTCTTGATTTCAGTCATGTTTGATGGAAAATGGTGGCAAGGCCATATTTTTTAGCCAGTAATTATTCAGGTATGAATCAGTTTGATCTCAGACAGAATTGTGGTTGCCCTGAGCTGCGGAAGTCAATTAGACATGTGATCAAGGACACACGAACCTGTCTTGTCTTGGTATCTATATTGGACATTGATTCTCAAAGTCTCTTCTGAAGGACCATGTGAATCACTGTTACCTTACCCTGCCTGTAGAAATCAAAATTCCCAAGCTTCACCTCAGACTTACTGATTTAAGGACGAGAATGGGCCCTAGAAGTCTGCATTTCAAACAAATGCCTTTGGGTAATTCTCACACAAACCTAGATGGTCCTTGAGGACATCACTGCACGATTGTGAATGTTTCCCAAATAATTAAATTTGTTCTTAAGAAATCACAAAATGAGATTCAGGGACTGTAGGTTTGAGAGATCATAGACCTCTAATCTCATTGTAGGGAGATTTTTATTTCAGAATTACTAATTTGTAAGCTACCTGATGAATCTAACACTCGGACTCATTATTTGTATTAAAATTATAGTTAATTTGCAATGTCATGTTAGTTTCAGGTGTATAGCAAAGCGATTCAGTTATATACACAATTGTTTGTTGTTGTTTAGTTGCTAAGTTGCGTCCGACTCTTTGGAACCACATCGACTGTGGCCCGCCAGGCTCCTCTGTCCATGGCGAGAACACTGGAGTGGGTTTGCCATTTCCTTCTCCAGGGTATCTTTCTAACCCAGGAATGGAACCCGGTTCTCCTGCACTGGGAGGTGGATTCTTTACCAGTGAGCCCCCAGGGAAGTCCATATGTGTTTATACACATATATATAAATAAATAATATAAATTTTATATAAATAAATAATATACAAATTATATTTAAATGAACAAATAAACATATAGCATTCATATTTATAAATATATATAAACATATAGGCATTTGCATTTGTAAATACATATATATATTCCGAAAGACTCATTCTTTAAGGATCCCGGAAGATGAAGTTGTTAAGGGTGCTGGGATGATGGAGTTCTGTTGGAGGAAGCATGTTTTCCCTTGATAAGCTCTGGGTCTGCTTTTGATGGCTGAACCCAGTGGGAACAATGATGGAGGGAACAGGCTGAATACAGAGAAACATGTGGGGGAGAGCCCAGCTCCTTAGTCTGTAGGGATCACGGGGGACAGGAAATAGGGTTTAGAGAAGTGGTCCAGAGCCTCTTCACCAGGAATCCAAGGTAGGCCCTCTGATGCTCACCTCCAACACTCAGGAAGCACAGCATGAATGGCTCTGGAGCTCATTGCCAGGAATCAAATCCCAGCTCTACCCTCTACACCTATTTTCTGTGTGACCTTGGGTGTGACCTTGCCCCAGTTCTCTTTGCCTCAGGGCATCACTTGTCACATGGAGTAAACAACAGGATCTACTTTGTACAATTATCATAGTGATTGAGTTCATAAAGACAAAGTGATTTAAAAAGTACCTTGCATTTAGTCAACTTTCAATAGAGATGAGAGCTCCCCTGGTGGCTTAGTGGTAAAGAATTAACTTGCCAGTGCAGGCAACACAGGTTCGATCTCTGGGTTGGAAAGATCCCCTGGAGAAGGAAAAGGCAACCCACTCCAGTATTTTTGCCTGGGAAATCCCGTGGACAGAGGAGCCTGGTGGGCTACAGTTCGTGGAGTTGCAAAGTGGGACACAACTTAGCGGCTAAGCGATAACAACAGATGAATAGTTGATACTCTACTGTTAGGATTAAGAAACTAAAAAAAAAAACAACAGTTTCTAAAACAGGGAACTGGAGCTATTACATTTGCACACAAAGCACTGGTTTTCCAATGGTGTAGGTGTAAGATTTTTCTCTCTTCTTCTATGCAGAAGCTATGAGAGTTAAGAGCTGTTACCAACCTCTGTCCTTGATCCTCAGGCCAAGATAAGTTTCCAAGAATAATTACTTTCTTTCATCCTGCAAGCACAAAGACAGGGGATTAGAGCTAATTTGTCTATTTATTTATCTTGGCTGAGGGAATGGAAGGGAAAATAAAATGGCGCTATTAAACTCTCACTAGATAACCTAGATTACCCTGTACGCCTCTGTCCAGAATTGTTTGCCTCAAATAGAACACTTTGCTGTTTTCTAATGCAAATTAAATACACTTATTTATTTTCATGACTACGCTTATTCCTTACAGAATATGAGTCTCCAAAGACATCATTTTGTTCTCTTCCCCTTCTCCCTACCTGCCACCTCCTTTTCATCACCGCTGTCCTTTCCCCCCAGTCCCTCCTCCACCCGCTTCCCAGCACTTTGTACATGGTGAAACCAAGATCCATCCTAAGATGGTAGGTTACTTCTTTAAGTGGTAAACTGGGATTTGATCTCATGTTTGTATGATGCCAAAGCCCATGCTTTTAACCCACAAGGACATATAGATTTCTTTTTAAATGAGAGAAAGAATTACATGGGGCAGGATGGAGCAACTGGGACTGAGGTGACAGAAATATAAAGTCAGAACCATTGAAGATGCATTTGTAAGAATTCCAACCAAAGCATCATGTCCAAGCTGTGTCATTGCAGACCTACCACAAACAACTCAAGTATTACTGGGTACTCTGTTTGTCTACAGAAGTGCAGGTTATGTGCATATTCAGATGTTCCTCTACTATTGACTTTATCATGCTTACGTGTGTGCTAAGTTGCTTCAGTTGTGTCCAACTCTTCACGACCCCATGGACTATAATCTGCTAGGCTCCTCTATCCATGGGATTTTTCAGGCAAGAATACTGGTGTGGTACCATACCCTCCTCCAGGGGATCTTTCCGACTCAGGGATAGAACCTGAATCTCTTACGTCTCCTGCACTGGCAAGTGGATACTTCACCAATGAGCCACTGACAAAAGAGCCACTAGAATTTTGATTTTATATCCAGTGACTTAGAACTATGTTTCTGAAGCTATTTTGATGGAATAATTATATTTATACAGTAGTTAAGACTGGATGTGGTCAGGACTTCCCTGGTGGCTCAGTGGTAAAAAAAAAAAAAAAAAAAAAACTTCCTGCCAATGCAGGAGACACAGGTTTGAGCCCTGATCTAGGGAGATCCCCCATGCCTCAGCGCAACTAACCCTGTGCACCACACCTACTGAGCCTGTGCTTTAGAGGGTGGGAACCACAACTCCTGAGCCTGTGTGCCACAAGTACTAAAGCCAGGGCTTGCTAGAGCCCGTGCTCCACAAGAGGCGCCGGCACGATGAAAAGTCCACGCACTGCAACTGGGGAGTAGCCACCACTCAGCGCATGGGAGAAAAGCCCACTCAGCAATGAAGATACAGCACAATGAAAACTCACCGCAACGGGAGAAAAGCCCACTCAGCAATGAAGATACAGCACAATGAAAACTCACCGCAACGGGAGAAAAGCCCACTCAGCAATGAAGATACAGCACAATGAAAACTCACCGCAACGGGAGAAAAGCCCACTCAGCAATGAAGATACAGCACAATGAAAACTCACCGCAACGGGAGAAAAGCCCACTCAGCAATGAAGATACAGCACAATGAAAAATAAAATTATTTTAAAAAATAAATCATCAGTGTTCATGCATCTTAAAAAAAAAAAAAAGAAAGACTGGATATGAGTTAGTACAGAGCAGGGAATGTCAATCTTTGTTATTTTCTGGTAAGAAACCCCCAACACTTCAGTGGCTTACGTGCATTCAATATTCCACATCAGTCCAGATTGTTAAAAGTTCAGCAATTTTTCCTTTACCTGCAAAGTCTCTCACTCAATGACAGACTTGCTCCCTTGCCTGTTCCCTGAGATTAAAGGTACTTCTAGTCCTAACTCATATATGAAGGGTTTATCCTGAGATTCAGTCTCTCCTAAATTTCTTTATGTCCAAAGTTCCCCAAGGAGTTCAGAAATATACACAATTTTGTAATTTAATTGAAATCTTTTCTTCATTACAGTAAGAATTATGGTCATTTATAGCTGCCTCCATCGTAAGAAGAAGAACTTTGAAGAAATATTTTTGAAATTACTTTATCTTTTTTTAAAAATAACTTTTTCTTAGTATGAAAACAATAGTCATTCCAAATATTTCAGAAAATCCAGAAAATTGAAAAATACTTCATCAATGTGCATTTTCATCATTTTGTAAGACTTCCCTAATCCTTTCTGAGTTGCTTCAATTTAAAAGTATTTGGTGTCCAAGTGGAAAGAATTTTGCTTTCTCTTCCAATCCTCCATGCAAACTTCAGGCTTCCAAATTCTCATTTGTTTCTTTTCTGCTTGTTCTCCACTCTCCTTTCACATGCATCTTCTATAATATGGAAGATCAAATGCATTGCCTTTATGTTTCGCAGTGAAATTCACCCTGTACTGTGTCTTCCTTCAAAAAGAATGCCCTTGATGGTACACAGAAAATAAAGAGAAAATCATGACCTCCAACTACTAGGGCTTTCATGATGAGATAGTACTGATAGTTGGGGGCAGACTGATCCATTTATTTCCCTTATTATAAGTATTCAGTGACAAAGCTACAGAAAAATAAGGAAGCATAGCATCATAGGCGTGTTAAGTTGCTTCAGTCATGTCCAACTCTTTGCGACCATGTGGACTGTAGCCTGCCAGGCTCCTCTGTCCATGGGATTCTCCAGGCAAGAATACTGGAGTGGGTTGCCATTTCCTTTTCCAGGGGATCTTACCTACCCAGGGATTGAATCTGTGTCTCTTACATCTCCCACATTGCAGGCGGGTTCCCACCTGTGAAGAAGTCTACCTCGTAGGAGGGCTGTGGAAATACTCAGGTTTATGGAAAGGATCCTCTGAGAGATACAATGAAACTTAGTGATCCTTTCTTGCCATGGAGGAAACAAATGAGTCCCAAGCTACACATTACTGGGCAAAAGGTCTCTCCTATAACATACAGCATGAGAAAGGCAATGAAAGAGTAACATGACCGCTGCTGTGAGATAAATTCCTGTATGTGGTAACATATGGCTCTGATCCTCTTCTTCAGTCATTATCAGTGACTAGGTTTTGTCTTAGTCGAATACTTATTTTTGGAGGAGGGGATCATCAGGGTAATTTCACATGACAGCTCTATCTTGTGAAATAGGCTGAAATGAAGTTTCTTTAGTGCCCAAAGCCTGGCTTCTTATTTGTGTTGTTACAGGTGACACGATGGTGCCTGATGTTTTGCACCAGGTGTTCGGGTTATGCTTGGGAGCCTAGAACTATTTCTTGTGCACAAAATGTTACTTGTGCTTTACGTATTTATCTGATGAGGTTCAATCAGTCTTAAAATGCTCTTTTCTCCTGTATGAAAATAAACTGTAATCTGAGTCATAGAAATAGTTGGGATAAAGTCATAAGACAGATAGTAATAATAATTGTGTGTATTCACATTTTATGAGCATTTTTATATTCGTTATACAAGCTGACAAGTGCATCACCTCTGTGAGGAAGATGCTTATAATTTTGTTTTTTTATGGGTGAAGACATTTGAGTGCATGGAAAGTAAGATACAAAAAAAAGAAGTGACTTGCCGAAGACCACAGGAAAATTGATGATAGAATTGGGTCAGTAGTGAGTAACTTCTTAATCTGTTTTGAACATATCACTGAGTAAGATCAGGTTAGTATAAGAAGGCATTAGTTTTCACTTCTAAATGCAGGGATAAAACTGATGAAATTACTATAATAGCATCATTTCGGCTTCATTTTTAAACGATGGTCGGAAACAGGTTTCTGACTTCCTTTTTCCTCCTCTGCATCACTTAGCTTTTATTCTCTTATCACGAGGTTACTCACAGCCAACTAGCCAAATGAAAAGTATGGCTTGATTAAGAATCTCTTTTGTCAGTAATTTGTGCCTAATGTTTTTAGCTCTCCCATGGGCTGTTGTAGAAAATGGTAAATCTGGTTTAAATGAAACCTGATCCTGTTAATGGTTTAATAGCAGCTGCCACAGGGTTATGGCATTTTTCAACAGATGCTTCTGCTTCATTTTAAACATAAACCAAGTCTTGGAATACTTACACAAATCATATAAAATATCCCTACACACTTTTGGTTAAATATATTGTTATAAAATAGTCTTAGAGAAGTCCCTATCTTTGCCCATTTATAAATAAAATAAAATAGAGAATAAAAAAAAATAGGCTATAGTCTATTTAAAAAAAATAGATGATTCATGTCTTCAGTTCAGTTCAGTTCAGTCGCTCAGTCATGTCCGACTCTTTGCGACCCCATGCACTGCAGCACACGAGGCTTCCCTGTCCTTCACCATCTCCAGGAGTTTACTCAAACTCATGTCCATAGAGTCAGTGATGCCATCCAGCCATCTCACCCTCTGTCTTACACTTGCCTAAAAATTTTTTTAAAGGCTGAAGAATGGGCTCCATCTCTTGTCCGGGGACATGAGTGGTGGCTTGGTTGATCCAATGGTTCTGTCCATCTTTAGGCCTAACACTATTTATTTAGCACTGACAAATTGCTTACACAATGATGTGCATTCTAGTGTCAACTGAAATTCATAGTAGTCACAAAATTAAATGGGACACTATTTTTCTTTGAAAAGGTAGACCTTGTAATAGTACTTCAAGCTATCATTCTGCATAGGATTAGTTTCTCTGGCATATGATTGTTTAACCATTTTCTTTTTTTTTTTTAAAGCATTTCTTCTGGTCAAAGCACTTGTGCTGGATACACCAATGATACAAAGATAAATGTCAGGCAAAAAAACAACAACAACAACAACAAAAACAATGACTGGTTCCAAACCGGGAAAGGAGTACGTCAAGGCTGTATATTGTCACACTGCTTATTTCACTTACATGCAGAGTACATCATGCAGAATGCTGCGCTGGATGAAGCACAAGCTGGAATCAAGATTGCCAGGAGAAATATCAATAACCTCAGATATGCAAATGACACCACTATTATGGCAGAAAGCAAAGAGGAACTGAAGAGCCTTTTGATGGAAGTGAAAGAGGAGAGTGAAAAAGCTGGCTTAAATCTCAACATTAAAAAAGCTAAGATTATGGCATCTGGTTCCATCACTTCATGGCAAATAGATGGGGAAACAATGGAAACAGTGACAGACTTTAGTTTCTTGGGCTCCAAAATCACTGCAGATGGTGACTGCAGCCATGAAGTTAAAAGACGCTTGCTCCTTGAAAGAAAAGCTATGACCAACCTAGACAGCATATTAAAAAGCAGAGACATTACTTTGCCAACAAAGGTCTGTCTAGTCAAAGCTATGGTTTTTCCAACAGTCATGTATGGATGTGAGAGTTGGACCATAACTCTTCAGCTGAGGGCTGAAGAATTGATGCTTTTGAACTGTGATGTTGGAGAAGACTCTCGAGAGTCCCTTGGACTGCAAGGAGATCAAACCAGTCAATCTTAAAGGAAATCAGTCCTGGATATTCATTGGAAGGAGTGATGCTGAAGCTGAAACTCCAATACTTTGACCACCTGGTCCAAAGAACTGACTCATTTGAAAAGATCTTGATGCTGGGAAAGACTGAAGTTAGGAGAAGGGGACGACAGAGAATGGGATGGTTGGATGGCATCACTGACTAGATGGACATGAGTTTGAGCAAGTCCAGAAGTTGATGGACAGGGAAGCCTGGTATGCTGCAGTTCATGAGTTTGCAAACAGTCAGACGTGACTGAGAAACTGAATTGACAAAAGACAGAAATAGTTAAACAGAAGAGATACCAGCTCAAGCAAAAAGAACTGAAAGCACAGTGTACCTCTTTAGTTAGCATATTACAGGTTTGAGTCCTAAGACTCATACGAGGCAGAATCTAGAACTGGCAGGGTAGAGTCTGTCTTGTTTTTTGGGTCTTATTTTCATGATGGTATATTTGCTCAATTACCTTGGCCTTTAACCATTATTTATGTAAGTGCATCAGTGCTGTGTTTTTAAGGATGAACAATAACAGTACCAATCAACTCTTTCATGGTCGTACTCAGTCAATGAGTTGTGTCCAACTCTTTGTGACCCCAAGGACGGTAGCCTGCTACATTACTCTGTCCATGGGATTCCCCAGGCAAGAATACTGGAGTGGGTTGCCATTTTCTTTTCCAGAGACAAAGCAGTTCTTAACTCTAAATGATCTGTAGGCATCACTGACTGTGATATGTTTCTAAATACCAGTATTCCAATCTTCCCTTGTCCTCATATCTGTCCTAGGTACTCCCGCCTAAGAAGGATGTGAAACTTGGCATGGCTTTCTTGTTTGAACTCTTTCTCCTTCGTGGGAAATATACTTATGTCCACCAGGTTGTGGGCTGGGCAACCTTCCCTTTGTATGATAGCAGCATGGATGTGGTGGAAGGAAAATTCAAGTGTCCGCTTCTCCGAGGACATTATGATCAGAAAGTCGACAGCTTCAGGAAAACGGAAGATCTGATTTGCTTGGACCTGGACCACTGGCTGTGCAATCTCTATTTTCAGGTTTGCAATGGGATTTTGTTAGTGGAAAAAAGAATGTAAAGAATTTCTAAAGCTGCTTTTCTCTAGCCTTTAGCTACTGAAAATTCCAATAAGTATCAATATCAAAAACCTATAATAGGGGTTATCTCAATATTAATTTCTCATTGTTGTGCTCAGTTGCTCAGTCACGTCCAACTCTTTTGTGACCCCATGGACTGTAGCCCACCAGGCTCCTCTGTCTGTGGGATTTCCCAGGCGAGAATACTGGAGTGAGTTGCCATTTCCTACTCCAGGGGACCTTCCCAATCCAGGGATTGAACTCATGTTTCTTGCATCTTCTGCACTGGCAGGCGGACACTTTACCACTACCAATTTCTCATAATGCAGATTAAATTGATGTCTACGAATAAGGGGCAAAATTCTAGAGCGAGTAGAAATCTTAAGGATAACTTAATCCAAACTTCTGTCTTATGAATCAGGACAGTTATCTAAGCCCCTGATTTCTCAGTTTGCAGTCTGTTGTTGCTGGAGCAGACTGGTCTCAGCAATGTTGGGCAGGGGTTGTATTTCTTTTTAGAGAGCTCTTATTGAGCTTCTGTTGTGTGTTGGGCATCGCTTGTTTCAGAGATATAAAACAGATAAGACGTGGTCTCTGCCTTTGGGATGCTTGACATTTATTTGATGAGACTGACAATAGATAGCCCACATTTCCACAGGATGAAAGTGGCCATTAGAAATACACATATACCATATACCATGGCTTCAATGTATGCTGCCTTGTTTATGTCAAAAATCTAAAAAAAAAGCAACTTGGGTACACACCACTAATTTGTATAGGTTTGGCATTCTATTTTTTAACCCAGTCTTTTAGCAGAACAGCTGTTGCATAAATTCATTTTAGGCCAACACCATGGAGGATCCAAAAAAGAAAATAGTAGCATACTTGAAATGTAAGGCGTTCCAACACATTTTGGTCTATTTATTTTCCTCCTATACGTCCACATTTGTTCTTCCTCTTTATGTCGTTTTTCCGGAGTGCTTATATCATGAAATGCTATGAGTTTTCTTCCTTACCATTGATTTTTTTTCAGTCTACCTACCTATTTACCTACCTGAGGTAAATAGTAAATATGGACATGTTCAAGAAACATGTGTAGTTTTGACCTAAAAATCATCAGCTACATATCCTTCTTATGTGATGATTTTCTTGTTTTCTATTTAAGTTTAATTGACATTTTTTTCCCTTTTAGCTAATTCAGTTACAATGTTTTGTCAAAATATATTTTTGTTGCTCTCTGGTTATACTGTTAAGAAAACCACTCTTAGATGAATACGTGCCCTTTTAATTATCCTGGGAATAGTGGCATCTTAAAAATAAATCTGTTTTCCCAGGTGGCTCAGCAGTAAGGAATCTGCCTGCTAATGCAGGAGATGCAAGAGATGCAGGTTCAATTCCTGAATTGGGAAGATCCCTTGAAGAAGGAAATAGTCCACTCTAGTATTGGATTCTAGTCCTGTTCCCAGTTATCTTGATTTGTTTTGAAGTGAAGCTCAGGATCAGAAGTTTTTAAAAGTTTCTAAGGATTAGGAACATGGATATAAATAAGTGTGAAAAGGAAGATCATAAATGAATCCAAAGGAGTTATTGAAAAATCACCCAAAATTTTTTTGAAGAAAACCCTCAATAAAACTATTTATCGAATTGGTGACCTGAATACTATCATAGAGATCAAAATGAAAATGAAAATATAGCTGTTAAAGAAAATAAATTTTGGTATACGTTTATTAGATAATGTAAAAGGCATTTATAATTTGTCATTAAAATTATCATTGTTACCTAACACTCAGTGTTCTATAAATTATGGCATGGACTTTGTTTCATGAAAGATAATTTAGTTAGCACAGATATTGATAATAAAGAGATACACATTTTATATTTGAGATAAAATCAAAAAGTGATGTTTAAATTTTACAAGGTCAGAAAAAATGATTATTTGGTAAACAGCATTAGAATAACTTGATTTCAGTAAAACCTACTTTATTTGAACACACTGATAACTTTTTTTCTCCTATTAAAAAAAAACTCTTAGTGAAAAAAGTAACAAACCTACTTTATTTGAACACACTGATAACTTTTTTTCTCCTATTAAAAAAAAACTCTTAGTGAAAAAAGTAACAAACCTACTTTATTTGAACACACTGATAACTTTTTTTCTCCTATTAAAAAAAAACTCTTAGTGAAAAAAGTAACATTATTATTTATCTTTAGAGCTCTCTGGCCATTATTCATTATAAATGGACATAATTGTCCACTAGCTTCCTTATTTGATAGACAATAACAGAAATTTTCTTCCTGTGTATTTTTCATGGGGGGTTGGTGGGCGGAAGTGAGTCTTACTAATGAGAATAGTAGTTATTCAAGTAGCATGCTTTTCTGACCGTAAGGCAGAATAAGTATGAATGTAGATGATTCTCTTTCATGAGGATGAAGACAAAAAATTTCTTATCTCGAAACCCTATTTTCCTCTATGTGAAATTCTAAAATATATGACTTTTTCTAATATGAATTTTCTCAAATGCAAACATTTCTGAACAAGAAAATTTTGAGTAGCTTTTTAGAGTTACTCAGGAAGAGGATAACCTGGGTTTGGGAAGAGAAAAGAGATAGATATTGGAGCAGAAAAATGGTTTTGCAATGCAGACTTAGAAGAGATGAAAGGAAACAAGCAAAGTCAGATAGATCCTAATCATTTCCCTCTGTTGTCTCTTCACTAAGAAAACTGCCGCAGTCAGAGGGGTTGCAGGCCAGGCTGTGGGGCTCAGCCATGACCTCATGCATTACTCACATGGCTAATGACCCTGAGCTTTAAGGAGCAGACTGGGAGCTGTTCTGATTTAGCTCCCAGAGCATGTGTGAAAGAATGTAAAAGGGACAATTATGCAAGCAAGACAGCCTTTCACTTTTTCCTAGAAAAGCTTTTCTATCAAGTCCTCTCTTTTCTGAAAACTTCATTTCCTGTGTCAGTGATTATTTCCACCAGCATTTTTATTATTAAAATTTTAAACACAGAGAAGAGTTGAAAAAATTGCATACTGATTCTACAATATGCTCATTTAATTTTAAGCTTAAAATATTGTTTCTTGAAGCTAGTAAATACTTGCTATTAAATGAGTATTTGCTAATTTTATTCCAGCATGACGATTAGACTATTATTTGAAATAAGAAATTGAAAAATAAGAACAAAGAAACTAATTAACATATAGAGCAGGGACATTTTATGTAAACCTGTTATTACAAAAACTGCATTTTTATAGTGCAACAAAACCAAAAAAAATGTAAGTTTTAGAAAAATTGGATTCATCATTGACCTTTTGGATTTTGCGTATTATGTCGTTCCAGAGGGATAATTGTGTGTGTTGTATTTTCAATAGTTTGGATAACATATCCATCTCTTAATAGGTAATTAAACTTCCTCTACATTTGAATGATCAAAAAAACCACAAAAGGCATATTCAGCTTCCCCCTGAGTTTCCAAATTGTTTAATGGCTGAAGCAGAATCAAGTGTGGATAATACAGAGAAAAAGAGTTGTTCCTCAAGGAGTGATGGGGTGAAATCCTTCTCACACTCATCTCAAGGTTAGTTCACATTTTACTGGCATCCTATTACTAATATTTCAAGTTCTGTTATATATTATAAAACTGAGACAGAAGTGCTATCAGTGTATTTCTTTCTATACCATGTCATTTAAAGAGAATGTAATCATTGACAAGATTTCATACTGCACAATTATAAATTATGTAATAAAATAGGAAGCATTGAAACACAAGTCTTTCTCCATGATTTGTAGCTCTAAAATATGTTTTTGTTTTTTGAGGAACAATTGTAACTTTTTATTTATTTTTTCTTTTTTTAAAAAATATAAATTTATTTATTTTAATTGGAGGCTAATTACTTTACAATATTGTATTGGTTTTGCCATATATTGACATGAATCCACCACGGGTGTGCATGTGTTCCCCATCCTGAACCCCCCTCCCACCTCCCTCTCTGTACCATCCCTCTGGGTCATCCCAGTGCACCAGCCCTAAGCATCTTGTATCATGCATCAAACCTGGACTGGCGATTCATTTCACATATGATAATATATATGTTTCAATGCAATTCTCCCAAATCATCCCACCCTCGCCCTTTCCCACAGAGTCCAAAAGACTGTTCTATACATCAGTGTCTTTTTTGCTGTCTCACATATAGGGTTATCGTTACCATCTGTCTAAATTCCATATATATGTGTTATTATACTGTATTGGTGTTTTTCTTTCTGGCTTAATTCACTCTGTATAATAGGCTCCAGTTTCATCCACCTCATTAGAACGGATTCAAATGTATTCTTTTTAATGGCTGAGTAATACTCCATTGTGTATATGTACCACAGCTTTCTTATCCATTCATCTGCTGATGGACATCTAGGTTGCTTCCATGTCCTGGCTATTATAAACAGTGCTGTGATGAACATTGGGGTATACATGTCTCTTTCAATTCTGGTTTCCTTGGTGTGTATGCCCAGCAGTGGGATTGCTGGGTCGTATGGCAGTTCTGTTTCCAATTTTTTAAGGAATCTCCACACTGTTCTCCATAGTGGCTGTACTAGTTTGCATTCCCACCAACAGTGTAAGAGGGTTCCCTTTTCTTCACATCCTCTCCAGCATTTATTGCTTGTAGACTTATGGATTGCAGCCATTCGGACTGGCGTGAAATGGTACCTCATAGTGGTTTTGATTTGCATTTCTCTGATAATGACTGATGTTGAGCATTTTTTCATGTGTTTATTAGCCATCTGTATGTCTTCTTTGGAGAAATGTCTGTTTAGTTCTTTGGCCCATTTTTTGATTGGGTTGTTTATTTTTCTGGAATTGAGCTGCAGGAGTTGCTTGTATATTTTTGAGATTAATTCTTTGTCAGTTGCTTCATTTGCTATTATTTTCTCCCATTCTGAAGGCTGCCTTTTCACCTTGCTTATAGTTTCCTTTGTTGTGGAGAAGCTTTTAATTTTAATTAGGTCCCATTTGTTTATTTTTGATTTTACTTCCAATATTCTGGGAGGTGGGTCATAGAGGATCCTGCTGTGATTTATGTCAGAGAGTGTTTTATCTATGTTCTCCTCTAGGAGTTTTATAGTTTCTTGTCTTATGTTTAGATCTTTAATCCATTTTGAGTTTATTTTTGTGTATGGTGTTAGAAAGTGTTCTAGTTTCATTCTTTTACAAGTGGTTGACCAGTTTTCCCAGCACCACTTGTTAAAGAGATTGTCTTTTCTCCATTGTATATTCTTGCCTCCTTTGTCAAAGATAAGGTGTCCATAAGTGTGTGGATTTATCTCTGGGCTTTCTATTTTGTTCCATTGATCTATATTTCTGTCTTTATGCCAGTACCATACTGTCTTGACTGTGGCTTTGTAGTAGAGCCTGAAGTCAGGCAGGTTGATTCCTCCAGTTCCATTCTTCTTTCTCAAGATTGCTTTGGCTCTTCGAGGTTTTTTGTATTTCCATACACATTGTGAAATTATTTGTTCTAGCTCTGTGAAAAATACTGTTGGTAGCTTGATAGGGATTGCATTGAATCTATAGATTGCTTTGGGTAGTATACTCATTTTCACTATATTGATTCTTCCAATCCATGAACATGGCATATTTCTCCATCTATTAGTGTTCTCTTTGATTTCTTTCACCAGTATTTTATAGTTTTATATATATAGGTCTTTTGTTTCTTTAGGTAGATATATTCCTAAGTATTTTATTCTTTTCATTGCAATGGTGAATGGAATTGTTTCCTTAATTTCTCTTTCTATTTTCTCATTATTAGTGTACAGGAATGCAAGGGATTTCTGTGTGTTGATTTTATATCCTGCAACTTTACTATATTCATTGATTAGCTCTAGTAATTTTCTGGTGGAGTCTTTAGGGTTTTCTATATAGAGGATCCTGTCATCTGCAAACAGCGAGAGTTTTACTTCTTTTCCAATTTGGATTCCTTTTATTTCTTGTTCTGTTCTGATTGCTGTGGCCAAAACTTCCAAAATTATGTTGAATAGTAATGGTGAGAGTGGGCACCCTTGTCTTGTTCCTGACTTTAGGGGAAATGCTTTCAATTTTTCACCATTGAGGATAATGTTTGCTGTGGGTTTGTCATATATAGTTTTTATTATGTTGAGGTATGTTCCTTCTATTCCTGCTTTCTGGAGGGTTTTTATCATAAACGGATGTTGAATTTTGTCAAAGGCTTTCTCTGCATCTGTTGAGATAATCATATGGCTTTTATTTTTCAATTTGTTAATGTGGTGTATTACATTGATTGATTTGTGGATATTGAGGAATCCTTGCATCCCTGGGATAAAGCCCACTTGGTCATGATGATCTTTTTAATATGTTGTTGGATTTTGATTGCTAGAATTTTGTTAAGGATTTTTGCATCTATGTTCATTAGTGATGTTGGCCTGTAGTTTTCTTTTTTTGTGATATCTTTTTCTGGTTTTGGTATTAGGGTGATGGTGGCCTCATAGAATGAGTTTGGAAGTGTACCTTCCTCTGCAATTTTCTGGAAGAGTTTGAGTAGGATAGGTGTTAGCTCTTCTCTAAATTTTTGGTAGAATTCAGCTGTGAAGCCGTCTGGACCTGGGCTTTTGTTTGCTGGAAGGTTTCTGATTACAGTTTCAATTTCCATGTTTGTGATGGGTCTGTTAAGATTTTCTATTTCTTCCCAGTTCAGGTTTAGAAAGTTGTACTTTTCTAAGAATTTGTCCATTTCTTCCAAATTGTCCATTTTACTGGCATATAATTGCTGATAGTAGTCTCTTATGATCCTTTGTATTTCTGTGTTGTCTGTTGTGATCTCTCCATTTTCCTTTCTAATTTGATTGATTTGATTTTTCTCCCTTTGTTTCTTGATGAGTCTGGCTAATGGCTTGTCAATTTTATTTATCCTCTCAAAGAACCAGCTTAATAAATGCAAAAGAAACAAAAGAGACCATAGCAAAAATCAACAAAGCCAATTGTAACTTTTTAGATTCTTAGTCTTAAATTTCAATCTTTCTTGCATGCTCAATGGAAAAGAATTGCTTTCAGAAAAAAATTTCTCAAATAATTTAATTTACTCTATAAAACTTTGCTTTCAAAGACTGGTTTAATCAAGCACTACATGAGCAAATAATACTTTTGAAATATTCAATGTACACAGGTTTCAGTGTATAGAAAGAAGCTAGCCATGCGTTCTCGCACAGTAGGTCTCTTCATGAGACTTCCTTGATTTGAAAGCTTAACACATTTATCTTCGGTTTTTATCAGTTGTGTGAAATCACCAATTATGACTGAATCCGCCCATTTCTCTCATACATTTTTCATGCGCGTTAACTACTCATCAAACATTTCTCTGTATTTATATCTTATTGTTGGCTTTGCTTTAGTTTCATTTATTAAACAGAGAATCTAGTTTTTCTCTTTTTAACTCTCAATAGAAAATTAATTTACTGACACATTTGATCAGTATTCATGTTTTATAATATTTTTAACATCAGCATGTCTTTAGTCTGGTTCCATTTTTATTCTGGTTGAAATAAATCTTTAGTAATTAATTTAAAGTTTGAATCTATGAATGGTAAACTCTCTTAGTCTTTGCATGTCTGCAAAAATCTATTTTTTCTCACTTTTGGTAGATCATTTTTACATGTATAAAATTCTAGGATACTAATAATATTCCCTCTCTGTTTTCTCAGATATTCTCATATCTGTTGTGGCTGATGAAAAATAGGTATTAAGTGGATAGCCACTGATGGATTCTAGGAAGGTGATTGATGTATTTCACCTCTGTTTTAGGCAGATCCTTCTGGTAAGTTTCAGGAGGATTCATTGGAGAAAGGCATGGCTAGAAACAGATCAGTTAGGAAAAGTTTGGAGCAGTCCAGGTAACAGATGAGGATATGAATTAGGGCAGAGATAGTAAAGTTGGAGAAGAGAGTATGTATTGTCAAAGTATTAAAGAAGTGTAATAGAATGATCATAGGACTAAGAATAAGAATATCCTTGTTAGTTGGATATGGATGGTGAAGAAGAATTAAGGATGATTCTTTCTTTATTTTCTACCATGGACAGATATGGATATCAACCAGCAAATAACAAGAAATAAAGGGGGAAGGACAGGATTAGAAGAAAAGCTGTGAACTTGATTTTGGACCTACTGAGTTTGAGCTTTCTACATTATATCCAAATATAAATGTTTGGGGGATCTTTGGAAAAAATGCATGTGAAACTTGAGAGAGAGATGGAAGTTTGGGAAGGGGGAATATGTCCATTGGAGAGGCATAAACACCTGGACTCTAGCTGAATCTGTTAAGTTGTAGGTTTCAAACTGGGAGAGTGTGTAGAATGATGGAAGTGTTAGGATGAGGGCAAAACTCAGGAAAACAGCCGTGTTTCAGAAGGATGCTAGAACCCTATGATACTCAAACCCAAAGTAAACTGTCTAACATCCTAGATGACATCCATCCACCTTGTCTCGTTCTACCTAACAACTGGGCCACACAGAGCTTCATATTCAGCTGCCAGTGGTAAGTTTCCTTAGTTGTGCCCAGAGTTTTCCAAATCCCTTGGAGACTTTTTGCCTTGTTGGGCCGAGTAAAACTCCACTGACTGCAACTTATTTTCTAGAACCCCACTTCCTTCCTTAACAGACAATCACAGCACAAGTCCTGGGATGTTATATTTGCAGCTGTCCTGTTTCTCTACAAGTGAACCATTATTACCACCCAATGATTACTGAAACACTGCCACCTTCAGAGAATCCAGTAACATTTTATAGAGTCATGTGTACCTGGACATGCTATGTTGAAAGTTTACACATAAAATTCACATATATTGAATCCTGTCAGCTGGCTTTAAATGGATATTTGTGAAACTAAATTAGAAATAAGATATATATTGAAGGTAGGCAATAAATGCCAACAGTATAAAGTGCCTTGATTAATGTGTATTATTTCTCACACCTGAGAACTTAGATTGACTATACTTGCAGCCTGAGAGAGTTAGGAGGAGACCAATGTCACAGTCTGGGTTTTGAGAATAATATGTAGAGTGTGCTGTCCTCAACATGCACACCTTTGAAATGACTGTAAGCATTCTAGGTTGGAATTTAATAGGTTTAAGGCTTTGATTTTTTATTTTTAATTCATTTAATTGAAGGGTTATTGCTTTACAATATTGCTTTGGTTTCTGCCATACATCAACATAAATTAGCCATAGGCATACATATGTTGGGCTTCCCTGGAGGCTCAGATGGTAAGGAATTGAACCCAATGTAGGAGGCCTCAGGTCAATCCCTGGGTTGGGAAGATCCTCTGGAAGAGGGCATGGCAATCCATGGCAAAGAATAGAACCCAATGCAGGAGACCTGAGTTCGATCCCTGGGTTGGGAAGATCCCCTGGTGGAGGGCATGGCAACCCACTCTAGTCATCTTGCCTGGAGAATCCCATGGACAGAGGAACCTGGCAGGCTACAGTCCATGGGGATGAAAAGAGTCAGACACAGCTGAGCGATTAAAGCACAGCTCAGCACACCTCCTTCCCTGTTGAAACTGCCCCCCATCTGCCACCCTTTCTCACCCCTCTAGGTTACAGAGGCTTGGTTTGAGTTCCCCGATTCATACAGCAAATTTCCATTGGCCATTTTCCATTCCATATTTTACATATGGTAGTGTATATGCTTTCATGCTACTCTCTCCATTAGTCTCACTCTCTCCTTCCTTATTCCTGTGATTTTCTTATTTTTAAAATTATTCAGCTCAGTTCAGTCACTCAGTCATGTCCAACTCTTTGCGGCCTCATGGACTGCAGCACACCAGGCCTCCCTGTCCATCACCAACTCCCGGAGTTTACTCTGACTTGCCCATTGAGTCCGTGATGCCATCCAACCATCTCATCCTCTGTCATCCCTTTCCCTGCCTGCCCTCAATCTTTCCCAGCATCAGGGTCTTTTTCAGCAAGTCAGTTCTTTGGATCAGATGGCCAAAGTATTGGAGTTTCAGCTTCAGCATCAGTCCTTCCAATGAACATTCAGGACTGATTTCCTTTAGAATGGACTGGTTGGATCTCCTTGCAGTCCAAGGGACTCTCAAGAGTCTTCTCCAACACCACAGTTCAAAAGCATCAGCTCTTTGGTGCTCAGCTTTCTTTATGGTCCAACTCTCACATCCATACATGATCACTGGAAAATCCATAGCTTTGACTAGATGGACCTTTGTTGGCAAAGTAATATCTCTGCTTTTTAATATGCTGTCTAGGTTGGTCATAGCTTTTCTTCCAAGGAGCAACCATCTTTTAACTTCATGGCTGCAGTCACCATCTGCAGTGATTTTTGGAGCCCTCCCAAAATAAAGTCTGTCACTGTTTCTAGTGTTTCCCATTTATTTGCCATGAAGTGATGGGACCAGATGCCATGATCTTAGTTTTCTGAATGTTGAGTTTTAAGCCAACTTTTTCACTCTCCTCTTTCACTTTCATCAAGAGACTCTTTAGTTCTTCTTTACTTTCTGCCATAATAGTGGTGTCATCTGCATATCTGAGGTTATTGATATTTCTCCTGGCAATTTTGATTCCATCTTGTGCTTCATCTAGCCTGGCATTTTGCATGATGTATTCTGCATATTAGCTAAATAAGCAAGGTGACAAAATACAGCCTTGATGTACTCCTTTCCCAATTTGGAATCAGTCTGTTGTTCCATGTCCAGTTTTAACTGTTGCTTCCTAACCTGCATACAGATTTCTCAAAAGGCAGGTCAGGTGGTCTGGTATTCCCATCTCTTTAAGAATTTTCCACAGTTTGTTGTGGTCCATGCAGTCAATGGCTTTGGCATAGTCAATAAAGCAGTTCAGTTCAGTTCAGTCACTCAGTCGTGTCTGACTCTTTGGAACCCCATGAATCGCAGCATGCCAGGCCTCCCTGTCCATCACAAACTCCCAGAGTTCACTCAGACTCATGTCCATCGAGTCAGTGATGCCATCCAGCCATCTCATCCTCTGTCGTCCCCTTCTCCTCCTGCCCCCAATCCCTCCCAACATCAGAGTCTTTTCCAATGAGTCAACTCTTCGCATGAGGTGGCCAAAGTACTGGAGTTTCAGCTTTAGCATCATTCCTTCCAAAGAAATCCCAGGGCTGATCTCTTTCAGAATGGACTGGTTGGATCTCCTTGCAGTCCAAGGGACTCTCAAGAGTCTTCTCCAACACCACAGCTCAAAGTAAAGCAGAGGTAGATGTTATTCTTGAGCTCTCTTGCTTTTTTGATGATGCAACAGATGTTGGCAATTTGATCTCTGGTTCCTCTGCCTTTTGTAATCCACCTTGAACACCTGGAAGTTCATGGTTCATGTTCTGTTGAAGCCTGGCTTGGAGAATTTTGAGAATTACTTTGCTAGAGTGTGAGATGAGTACAATTGTGCAGTAGTTTGAGCATTCTTTGGCATTGCCTTTCTTTGGAATAGGAATGAAAACTGATCTTTTCCACTCTTGTGGCCACTGCTGAGTTTTCCAAATTTGCTGGCATATTGAGCATGGCACTTTCACTGCATCATCTTTTAGGATGATGATAGTGGAGCTATCAAAGCTAGTAGAGGTGATGGAATTCCAGTTGAGCTATTTCAAATCCTAAAAGATGATGCTGTGAAAATGCTGCACTCAATATGCCAGCAAATTTTAAATTATTTCATGGGATCAATTAAGTGATCAGTACATTTATACACTCATAGAGTATGCTTTTGAATGATCTTTAATAATTTAATATATTTAGAAGATTATTACTGTTCTCAGTTTAATAGGTTAATTTTTAGCAGGCTATATTAAAGGAAATTTTTATTACCTCTTATTTTATGTCTTGAAATTTTGCTAAATTTAAAACTATATAAATTCAATTATTTTATAAAATATTGATATGCACCTAAAAAATCAACAGCTTTTATTTTATAAAAATAAAATTAAAAACTTTATTCCAACCATGTAATGTTGCTATTATAATTTCCATCATTATTTTCTTCCTTTTTTTTTAAACTTTAATTTTGTATTGGGGTATAGCTGACCAACCTAGATAGCATATTCAAAAGCAGAGACATTACTTTGCCAACAAAGGTTTGTCTAGTCAAGGCTATGGTTTTTCCTGTGGTCATGTATGGATGTGAGAGTTGGACTGTGAAGAAGGCTGAGCACCAAAGAATTGATGCTTTTGAACTGTGGTGTTGGAGAAGACTCTTGAGAGTCCCTTGGACTGCAAGGAGATCCAACCAGTCCATTCTGAAGGAGATCAGCTCTGGAATTTCTTTGGAGGGAATGATGCTGAAGCTGAAACTCCAGTACTTTGGTCACCTCATGAGAAGAGCTGACTCATTGGAAAAGACTCTGATGCTGGGAGGGATTGGGGGCAGGAGGAGAAGGGGACGACAGAGGATGAGATGGCTGGATGGCATCACTGACTCGATGGACGTGAGTCTGAGTGAACTCTGGGAGTTTGTGATGGACAGGGAGGCCTGGCGTGCTGCGATTCATGGGGTCACAAAGAGTCCGACATGACTGAGCGACTGAACTGAACTGAACTGATAGCTGATAAAGGAAATCAGTCCTGAATATTCATTGGAAGGACTGATGCTGAAGCTGAAACTCCAATACTTTGGCCACCAGATTGGAAGAACTTACTCACTGGAAAAGACTCTGATGCTGGGAAAGACTGAAGGCAGGAGGAGAAGGGGATGACAGAGGATGAGATAGATGGTTGAATGGCATCACTGACTCAATGGACATGAATTTGAGCTAAGCTCTGGGAGTTGGTGATGGACAGGGAAGCCTGGTGCACTGCAGTCCATGGGGTTGCAAAGAGTCAGATACGACTGAGTGACTGAACTGTTAGTCAATTAACAATGCTCTGATAGTTTCAGGTGGACAGCAAATGGACTATGGTTGATTTTTTTATCTTAGTGCAGATTTCATAGGTGGATAACAATGGGTGTGCTGTGTTCAATATGCTTAGTGTGAAGAGGGGAATGTGGAGAGGTTGGGAACCTGAATCACTGGCATTCTAAGAAAGACAGAGAGTGTCAGAAAAGGACAGAGGCGAAAACAGACACACAAAGGGCAGATTTAGCCTCATTCCAAAATGCTTTGCGTGGTTGCTCTGTTGAGGATATTCGGGATGCTTGGACATAAGTCTTACTCAGTCCTGTCTGCCAGAGAAAGGCTTTTACCCACCTCTTGTCTTTACGTCCAACCAGATGAGTCAGGCCGTCCAACAGGAGGGTTTGGGATGCCCTCATTCTCTGAAAATAAATTAATTGAAGGAAAGCCTATAATGTGTGTGACCTGGGGATCCGAGATGTAGGAGAAGAACAAGTCCAGATCATTTCTGGTGGTAGACGATCATCTTCCTAACATAGAATGGATAAATCAAGACATATAAAAGACATGATTATGATTCTATTAGATAAAAAATAGAAAAATGCAGTTATTTTTTGTTTAAGCATCAAATTCAAAGATCCAGTCAACTCTGAAGTCACCTTGTGGGACACTGAAAGATGTGCATATGTCACGTGCGTTTCTTCTTTCCTTTCCTTTTTCTCTTCTCTGCTTCCTCCTCCCTTCCTTCTCCCCTTCCTTCCCTTTTCTCCCCTAATGTTTCATGATTCAGTATGGAACTGAAAATCTTATTTTAGAATTTTTAACTTTTGTGGAAGTAGGTTTTGTGGCAACAGTTATAATATTTCAATGATACTGACCTTTTAATCTGTTTTGGGGATCTGGTGTGAAAGACTAGAGGCAATACTCTTAGACCATTTTTTCACCAGATCATTTGTGCTTTCTAGTACTTCCTCAGGGTACTGTGGCTATATTTTCCACACCTACTTCCCTGTGTTCTGAACTTGGCTTTTAGAAGGCTGCCCCAGTTCCCTTAAAAGGGAGACAGGTGACACTCCAAGAACTATGAATACTGGTATCTAATACGAGAACACTACATACCATGAGAGGAACAGTTTCATACTTTAGGAAAGTGCTTTGGAAAAGGCAGACTATCATTTGCTCCGCTCTAAGTTGAAGACTAATAATACAAGTTTCACATTCCATGACTACAGAGGGAACTTCTGCCTTTATTCTGAATAGAATAATACAAAAACAAAACAAAAATTTCTTCAAATGCCTGTGTCTGCTACAAGTGCATATATTTACTTATTTTTCTTGGAGGCTTCCTAGATGTAGTATTAGCAGCTAATATCCCCCATGGGTTTGTTTTCTAATCTATCAGGGCTGTGATACAGTATGCTGTTTCTGCCACTGATATGTTGCTCGGAGATTTAATAATGGGTAAACAAACACAACATGTGGTAATTCATTTCAAATTAAAAGTTTATTAAACTCCGGCTTGATGGCTTTCTGGCTATTTGCAATGAAAGGAGTGAACCTTAGGGAGGGGTGGGCACGTGGTATGTTCATGGCTGCAGAGTTCCATCTGAAAAATATGTTTATGATCTTCTACAAGCTGTCCCACATTGATAGGCTCCATATGTAACCTGCTGGATCCGCTGCAGTCCCCAGATTCTGAAAAAGTGACTTTAATGTTCACTTATCGGTTCACGTGTGCATGCGCGTGCACATATGCACCCATGCACACATAGATACACACACACGGAAAGGTGATTCTGACTTTAATCCCACAGTTGATGTTTTAAGTGGGGATCCGTCTTGCAAATCGGTGGATGCCTGAGGCCAGAAAATATTTATGAAAAATAAAAGGCCAGTCCCCCACTTCCAAAAGACCCATGATACAACTTTTGGGTTTAGGCTGCTTTAGTTTTCAGGGGGCAGACTAGGGAAACATTTGTTCTGCTTGACAATTTTGTTTTGTAGTGACTACATCGCATGAACGATGGTCTTTGCTATATGTGTTTTGTGATGCAGAATTCAGTTCAGAAGAGTTTTATTGTGTAACCACCAGCAGCAAAACAGGCTGCTAAATGCTGTGCTATTATAAACCCAAATAAGAGGCAAACCGTCAACCTGCAGGGGCTCACCGGAGCCCCCCACCACCCCACCACTAAGATGTATGTCCCCACATTGACTTGATGGGGGGAGGGCCGGCCAACACCCTGTTTATCCGCAGGACCCGGGGGAGACTTCACTCTTGGAGAAGTGAAATAGACACATTTGGCTAAGAAACAAAGATTGGGCTGTTAGGGGAGGGGGCGATGGTGGGATATAGATGCTATCTGTCAATCAGATTTATTCCCCATCTTGGTCTTCTCACGGTGGGATTCTCAGGGAGAGGGGAACTGCATGGAAATACTCACCAAACTGCTAAAGGAAACTTTTCGTTGAATTTCTGTGAGACCAGGAAGTATGCTGTATATTATGGTACATACTATTCCATGAAAAAATGAGGTATATTATGTACATGTACTCTGTTTTTTTAAGATCTTTTTCTCTTTTTGATGAGGACCATTTTTAAAGGGTTTATCGAATTTGCTACAATACTGCTTCTGTTTTATGGTTTGGTCTTCTGGCCATGAGGTATGTGGGATCCTAGCTCATCGACCAGGGTTCGAACCCTCACCACCTGTGCTGGAGGCGAAGTCTTAACCACTGGACCGCCAGTACTGGAGGTCCTTGTACTGTGATTTTAGACTACAGTTCTGTCGTTCGAGGTTTTACAGAGGCACTGTGGGATGAGTTAGGTGAGGAGAACATGAGCTCAGGGTAGCTCATGGCTTTCTGGAGGCAAATGAGAAAGCTTTTGAAGGCTATTGAAGCATGCCTGAACTTCTTTTTCAATACAATCCCATTTAAATCTCATATTGGTATGACCTGGGGAGATATGTGTTAATTTCACATTTCTTTGGGGTGAAAGAAAAGCCATAAGAAAAGTTAAGGGCTCAGAATGGTTCAAAGTATATTTGAAATTATTGGAGACACACAGGGATGGATTTGGGCAAGGAGGCACAGGTTTGATTCATAGTTGGGGAACTAAGATCCTGCATGCCGTGTGGCCAAAATAAAAGGTTTAAAATCATAGAAATGCTCCAAAATATTTTAAAATAATTTAAATAATTTTTTGGAAGCACCCAGTGTTCAAGGCAAATCCGTCCTTCCTTCTTTTCTTCTTCCCTCCTTCGTTTCTGCCTTTGGTGCTTTCTTCCATCCTCCTTTCCTTCTTACAGATCAATGAAGTTGTGACCTTGTAACTTTATTTACAGACTGAATAAGACTTCCAATAGCTGCAGCATTAAACTCCCCAAATTGGGGCTCAGCTGGGGAAATTCCACACAGATGTTAATTGGAGGTAGAGTAAGGATTGCATTTTTAACAAATTTAGTAAAAAAAAAAAAAAAGATAATTGTTTTCAACTTTGGTTTTGTAGGCTTCTTCACCATTGCGGGTTATTTGCAACAACGGTTTCTAGTTTGAACCACTTCGATCTCCAAGTCGTTTCAAAAAAACTGCTGGAATTGAGAAAGCTTTAAACAGTCATGCAGGTCTTTAATTGTAAATTAGTTTTGACAGGACTACGATGCAGAGCCCGGCTTGGTTCCAAAGTGATGCTAGCTGACAACCTCGGCTGCTCCAGGAGCAAAGGAACATGTGGAAGAAATTGTTCTTTTCCATTTCACAGCTTGTCATTTCCTCTGCGGGGCAGCCCCTGACCCCTCTGAGAGAGCCTGACACCCATAAGGGAAGTGTTCCCACTGATGTAAAGGAAGTGGAGAAGCAGTTTAACGCGAAGAAAGCGGGGAGGAGGGTGTGTCAGAAAGACCTGGGGGACAGAGAGATGAGATGAGCTGAAAACGTTTCCAGCAGGTTGGAATCTTTGCTGCGTTATTCCCTTTCAGCAGAGAAAACCGAACGATAATTTAGAAAGGCTCAGAACACTGGGGGAGGGGGGAGGCTAGCACTACCTTTTTAAAATCTTTTTTTTTAAAGATAGAAATGGCAATAAAAATGAATGTGTCACATGTGAATGATCAAAATAAAGGTCCCAGGGAAAAGTACAAATGTGTGTTTGCTGCTCCGTTGCAATATGTTTCTAATTACAGGATGTGTGTGGATTAGATCGACAACGTCAGATTACAACTTGTGTTCTCAGGACGTTTTACACCCTCAGCATTTTATTTGGTCTCATATATTCATCACAGTCAATTTTGCCTCTATACCTGAGCTATTAAACAGTGCAGTAGGGAACATAAAAAAGCAGCGGGGTTGTGTTATCATTCAAACTGGTCTATTATTCTTGTCAATGGGCACAAACCGTTTCAAAACTCCTCAAACTATCCATATTTTTAGAGCTACTAATGAAGTCACTTAAGAAAAAAAACTTCTTATTCTTTTTGAAACAGTTGAAAATCTTTTTCAAGATACTTTTCTGACTGTGATCTTTAGAACAAGCGTAATGAACACTCCTTCCTGTACACACACATCTTGAGTGTGTGTGTGTGATCCCTAATCTGTTGCAGCAAACATGTGAACAGCTGCATGTGTGCCATATATTTTAAGCCATCCCTCCAAAAATGTACTGTCTATGAAAATAATTCCCATTTTTCCTCTGCCAATCTCTCACTCAATCTGCAGATACTCAGCGTCTCAGTATGAGACAGACATCCTTGCAAAATGATATTGCAGAAGTGGATATCGACAGTGAATAATGTCATGGTTCTTGACTGAATGTGAGACGCTGCAACTGACCTAGGAGGCCAGAACAATTCGAATATTAAAAAAATAATAGTTTTATTTATTTATTGGCTGGGCAGTCCACGCTGCTGTGCAAGCAGGGGCTGCTCTCTGGTTGCGGTGCTCAGGCTTCTGAGTGTGGGGGCTCCTCTTCTTGTGGAGCACGGGCTGCGGAGCACTGGCTCGGTAGTTGAAACACACGGGCTTGGTTGCTCTGTGGCGTGTGGGATCTTCCCAAACCAGGGATCGAAGCCGCTGTCTCCTGCATTGGCAGGTGGGTTCTTTACCACCGTGCCACTGGTGAAGCCCCCAATATGAACATTAATAAGAAGCTCTTGGGGCAGCGATTTAGGAAGGAAGGCTTTGTATGGGCCTGTGACAAGACTTGCCTGTCTCTGGCCCCACAATTCAATCTGGACATTCCAGAGTTGAATATACAATCCAGATAAGTTGGAAATAAAGAACTGTAGGGACAAAATGTACTTTAATCCTGTTTCTACTAATGTGAATTATGATGAAAGAAACCATGACCAACTAGGGGGAGTCTGCTCCCTACACATGCAAAGTGGCAGCCCATGTGACATAGCTTTTCAGTTTACGATATTGATATTGGTTTTTACTACAGGCTCTTTCATTCTTGAAATGCTCTTTTATTGTGGTAACAGCACGACATGCGATCTGCCCGCCTAACAAATGTTTACGTGTGCAAGACAGTATTCTTAGTGCAGCCCCCTAGAACTCTTTCATCTTGCATCAGTGAGACTTCAGGCTCACTGATTGGCATGTACGCATTCCCCACTTCCCCAGCCCCTGCATCCACCGGGCTGCTCTCTGATTCCATGAGGTTGCCCATTTTAGACAGTTCATGCAAGTGGAACATGAAAAGGAGTTTCTTCTAGGAGGACACTCCATAAGTACTTCTGTATGTCTTTAGCAAGTTTCCACTGGTTCAGTTCAGTTCAGTTCAGTCACTCAGTCGTGTTCAACTCTTTGCAACCCCACAGACTGCAACATACCAGGCTTCCCTGTCCATCACCAATTCCCGGAGCCTACTCAAACTCCTGTCCATTGCGTCAGTGACGCCATCCAACCATCTCATCCTCTGTCATCCCCTTCTCCTCCTGCCTTCAATCTTTCCTAGCATCAGGGTCTTTCCCAATGAGTCAGTTCTTCGCATCAGGTGGCCAAAGTATTGGAGTTTCAGCTTCAGCATCAGTCCTTCCAGTGAACACCCAGGACTGATCTCCTTTAGGATGGACTTATTGGATCTCTGTGCAGTCCAGGGGACTCTCAAGAGTCTTCTCCAACACCACAGTTCAAAAGCATGAATTCTTCGGTGCACAGCTTTCTTTATAGTCCAACTCTCACATCTACATGACTACTGGGAAACAATCATAGCTTTGACTAGATGGACTTTTGTTGGCAAAGTAATATTTCTGCTTTTTAATATGCTCCATTATCTTCATTACCTCCACCATAGTTTGGCCTCAGGTCAAACAACAGGGAGGGAACACAGCCCTGTCCATCAACGGAAAATTGGATTAAAGATTTACTGAGCATGGACCTGCTCATCAGAACAAGACCCAGTTTCCCCCTCAGTCAGTCTCTCCCATCAGTAAGTTTCCATAAGTTTCTTATCCTTATCCATCAGAGGGCAGACAGATGAAAACCACAATCACAGAAAACTAATCAAACTGATCTCATGGACCACAGCCTTGTCTAACTCAATGAAACTATGAGCCATGCTGTGTAGGGCCACCCAAAATGGACAGGTCATGATGGAGAGTTCTGAGAAAATGTGGTCCACTGGAGAAGGGAATGGCAAACCACTTCAGTATTCTTGCCTTGAGAACCCCATGAGTAGTATGAAAAGGCAAAAATATAGGACACCGAAAGATGAACTCCCAGGGTGGTAGATGTCCAATATGCTGCTGGAGATCAGTGGAGAAAAAACTCTAGAAAGAACAGAGAGACGGAACCAAAGCAAAAACAGCATCCAGTTGTGGATGTGACTGGTGATGGAAGTGAAGTCCGATGCTGTAAAGAGCAATATTGCATAGGAATCTGGAATGTTAGGTCCATGAATCAAGGCAAAATTGGAAGTGGTCAAACAGGAGATGGCTAGAGTGAACGTCGGCATTTGAGGAATCAGCGAACTAAAATGGACTGGAATGGGTGAATTTAACTCAGATGACCATTATATCTACTACTGTGGGCAAGAATCCCTTAGATTTGACTTCTCTGTCCATGGGATTTCCCCAGGCAAGAATACTGGAGTGGGTTGCCACTTCCTCCTCCAGAGGGGTCTCCCCAAGCCAGGAATCGAACCCACGTCTCTTATGTCTCCTGCCTTGGTAGGTGGGTTCTTTACCACTAACACCATCTGGGAATAAGAAATAAGAAATATAAATTAGAAAAATGGAATTTTGAGTCAAATAGGTCAGTATTTCCTTTAGAATGAGATAGGAAAGAAACCATCCCTTCAGGTAGTGCAACTCAGCTTCTTAGAAAAATCAGTCTAATCTTCAATGTTGACATCTTAGCATTTAAACTTTTAATCTGCCATTGAATTTGATGTACTTTTTTGGGGGATAAATAGCATATAATTCAGAGAAGGCAATGGCAAGCCACTCCAGTACCCTTGCCTAGAAAATCCCATGGATGGAGGAGCCTGGTAGGCTGCAGTCCATGGGGTTGCTAGGAGTTGGATGCGGCTAAGCGACTTCACTTTCACTTTTCACTTTCACACAATGGAGAAGGCAATGCCAACCCACTCCAGTGTTCTTGCCTGGAGAATCCCAGGGACGGCAGAGCCTGGTGGGCTGCCGTCTATGGGGTCGCACAGAGTCGGACACGACTGAAGCGACTTAGCAGCAGCAGCAGCAGCAGCATATAATTAAGCCATATTTTAAAATTCACTCTGCAACATCTGACTTTTAATTGGTATAGTCAGAGCATTTGCACTGAAGGTAATTATGGGTACTAAGTTTGTCATTTTAGTATTTATTTTCTGACTTTCTCTTGTTTCTCATCTTCTGTTCCTCTTACCTTCTTGTGCATTACTTGAACATTTTTAGGATTCCATCTTGATTTGATTATAATTTTTGAACAAATCTCTTGTGTAGTTTTCATAGCAGCTGCTCTGGGTACGGCAATATCCATGGGTGTCAATATTCTACATTTTGAGTCAAACATACATAGTTCACTTCCATTTCAGCCCCTTTACCCTCCCCACTTTTAAATATCATTGTCTTGGGTACATGTGGTGTTATAGTTTTTGTTCCAATCATCATATACGATGTTTAAAACCACTGAGGGAATAAAGAGTGTATTGTATATACTCACATTTGAGGCTCTGTCTGAATTTCTCTCATTTTTTCCCTTCCAGATGCTCCAAGATTTCTTCTTTTATGATTTCCTTTCGGTTTGAAGAACTTCCTTTAGCCATTATTTAAGGGAAGGTCTAGCAACAAATTCTTTCAGTTTCCTTTCATTTGAGAATGTATTTTGTCTTCTATCCTGAAAGATAATCACTGGATATAGGATTTGTTCGGTTCAGTTCAGTTGCTCAGTCATGTCCGACTGTTTGTGACCCCATGGACTGCAGCTTGCCAAGCCTCCCTGTCCATCACCAACTCCCAGAGTTTACTCAAACTCATGCCCATTGATATTTGTAGTTGATACTATTTTTTTCTCTCAATAGTTGAAAAATGTGCTGTGTTGGTCTGCATGATTCAGCTTGTGTATCTGGGGCACCCCCTGGACCCTGGTGGATGCCTGGGCGGACAGAAGGGGCTTCCCCAGGGCTGGCCACCTGGTGCCTTTGGGTGGGGAAGGGAGTCCCCAGCCTCAGGATGTAGGGAAACTTCCTGGTCTAGGAGTTAGTTGTGGTGGAATCCCGTTGCTGGTGCCACTTAGACACCTGTTTTTTGTCTCCTGGCGGGAGGAGGGCTGTTTCAGGCAGCAGAGGAGGAGACAGCATCATGTGGTTGCTAATTCCAGTAGGCTCTGGTCTGTCTTGTTCTCCCTGCTGCTGGACTCACCTGATGTTATTGGTGGGACTTCCTTTCTGGACCACTATTTGCTGATAGGAGGGAGCTGGAGATGCCGGGTCGGGATTACTTTCCTCTGTTGGTGAGGTCAGAGGGTGCATAAGATGCCCTATCCTCTACTGTTGCTCCAGCTCTGGGGTCCCTTATCACCTCTCCCTCCTCTTCATATCTTTCAGATTTTCCTTTGGCTTCCTCCTGTTTTATTTCCAGGGTTTATACTTATACTTAGAGAGGAGAAGGGAGAAACAAGGGTATGTCATTTGCTTCCAACAGGAAATCCTCTGAATTTTCGATTTTGTTTAGGTGGTCTTACAGCATTTAAAAAGTTTTTTCAGCATTTCATTTAGGGATTGAGGAATATGGAAGTAAACATTTTTTTAATAGTGGTAAAATAAAGATAATACACAATTCACCACTTTAACCATTTTTAAACATACTGTTCAGTGACATTATATAGTATATTCACAATGCTGTATCACCATCCTCTTCTTCCATCTCCAGAATTTTCTCAATTTGTCAAAGCTCAACTCTGTAGCCATTAAACAATAACTTTCCATTTCTCCCTATTTCCAGGCCCTGGCAATCACCATTTCTACTTTCTGTCTCTCTGAATTTGGCTGTTCTAATTCCCTAATGTAAAGCGGAACCGTATAATACTTGTCTTTCTGTGGCTGCTTAACTTTTCTTAATGTGATACCCTCAAAGAAGGAAGTAACATTTGAATTGGTATAATTTAGTACTCACTGTTTTGAGAAGAGTTTAAAATTAGTAACCAATTTGGGACATTGAAACCTGGTACGTAAAGCCTGGTACATAGTATGAACTAAAAAATGTTAGCTATTAGCATCATTTTTCTTCAAGATTTTATTATTCCTTTTCTCCCTCGTATGAATAGCTAAAAGTCAGCAGTTGGGATGTTGAGTCAAAGTTTGTATTTGTTTTCCTTTTTGAGATAAGCACCCCTAATATCTGTCTACCTACTGGGAATGTGCAAGAAAAAACTGACAGAGAACGCAGATCTCTGCACATTTTTGGGGGGAAATAGAACGTGGACATGGGGGTCAGAGGGCCTTATATTCACATCCTGGAGTCCTTCTATTTAACGCCCTCTGTCAAGTTCCTCAACCTGTGATTCTTTGCTTTGTCACCTTTAAAGGGGAGATAACAGGCTCTGCCTTGAGGATCAGTAACAACTTATGTGAAGCGTAATAGAAGGAGTAAGTAGGTGCTCACCAAATCACCCTGTGTTATTGTGTTAGTTATATAATGTGGAAAACACACTTGGCTCTGTCTATATCCTACTTAGTTTCAATACTGGGCAATCTTTTCTTAATAATAGGGACTTACTAGTGGAAAAAATAATTTATTATTCTCAGTAGCTTTGGGTGTTCTAAGTTCAATGAAAATGTCAGTTGATGATAACCAAGGAAAGCTCATGAGCAGCATATTAAAATTTCTGAATTCTTTCATTGGGCTTAAGATAAAGAGTTTAATATTTTTAAGAATAAGGGGGAAAGAAGCTAACTTCCATAAAAAGATTCAGTCTTTTTGAGGATGGCAGAAATGGGTGATATTTAAAAATTATTCTTGGGAAAAAATAGCCAAATATCTCCCTGCTCTTATATTATAATATTTTATTAGGCAAGACATGCATGTGTGAATCTATTTTTATATTCTGCAAATGTAAAATGCTCAGAGATCACTATTGGTTGATATGATAGCAGAAATATTTATAGTTCTGTGCTGGCAATAAAATTAATCACATTTACATGAATTAAATAAGTAACATATAAATCTGAAAAATACTATTTTAATAAATTGAAAAATACTGTATAAAATATGGTGTATTATTATCAGTCAACTAACTGTTGGTCTTTGTAAGTGGTATCAAAGTGTCACATGGGTTGAGGTTCTATGTGGACAGGTTGAGGCTTAGCGGTTTGAGTAGAAGTGAAAGTAGGAATAGTTTGGTAGCATTCCTGCTGCTGCTAATATTAAAAATCCCCAAACATGATTTCATTAAGCTTCTTAACACTTCTAAGAAATCAACTCATAAAATAGTATGGGCACTTTGCCTTTCACTAAATATTTTAGGCTTCAGGGAGAATGTGTGGGTGTGCATTCCGTTGTGTTCGACACCTTTGCGACCCCATGGACTGTAGCCCACTGGGCTCCTCTGTCCAGGGAATTTTCCAGGCAAGAATATTGGAGTGGGTTGCCATTTCCTATTTCAGGGGATCATCTCAATCCAGGGATCAACCTGCATCTCTTGGGTCTCCTGTCTTGGCAAGTGGATTCTTTAGTGACTATGTCATCTGGGAAGGGCTTCTCTGGTGGCTGAGATGGTAAAGAATCCTCCTGCAATGCAGGAGACCTGGGTTTGATCCCTCAGTTGGGAAGATATCTTGGAGGAGGGCATGACAACCCACTCCAGTGCCTGAAGAATCCCATGAACAGAGGAGCCTGGTGGGCTACCGTCCATGGGAATCCCAAAGAGTCAGACACAATTGACCAACTAACACTTCATGCCACCTGGGAAGCCTTTAGATAGAATAATCCTGGCTAAATCATTGGAAGGACTGATGTTGAAGCTGAAACTCCAGTAATTTGGCCACCTGATGCCAAGAGCTGACTCATTTGAAAAGACCTTGATGCTGGGAAAGATTGAGGGCAAGAGGAGAAGGGGACGACAGAGGATGAGATGGTTGGATGGCATCACCGACTCAATGGACATGAGTTTGAGTACACTCCGGGAGCTGGTGATGGACAGGGAGGCCTGGCAGGCTGTAGTCCATAGGGTCGCAAAGAGTTGGACACGACTGAGTAACTGAACTGAATCTAAACTCCAGTTCTATAGTACATGCCCTTTATCAACAGTTACATCCTTGAATATCAGTTTGTTCATTTGTATCTTCCCATGAAGAAATGATGGAATTTGCTCCTTGACATGATGGCCAACATTTGTCTGTTTATGTTGGCAGCATCCAAGAAGCTACTGTTTATGGGTTCCAACCGTACACGCTGGCAGAGAACGGTATCAACTCATAACCTGCGTTAATGTAGTTTCTGGTTATTCACTATTAACATTCTCAAATAGATATTCATCCATTATTTTGAAAGTGGTTAAAATTTACTGTCTTAACTGGAAACCAGATATGAACAACCAGGTTTCAGAAAAAATTGACCGTCTGTTTCTGCTGTAGATAAACAATGCTAAGATTTTGGTCTGTGGTTGCAGCCATGTCCATTGCAACATGTCATTGAAAATTCATACTTTGGTACTGATTTTGGCCTTTAAACTATTCATTTGTACTGTGAACTAGATTATGTGCTTCTAACTGTCAGTAAGCTGAATGCATTTCAAGTCAATTTACTAAAATAGTTACTGTTAAGCGGTATATTTGGACAGAGTTGACACCTTTGACATTTTGTAAAATGGCAAAAATAACTGTATTTAAGGGAATGATTTATGAATGTTGGGTACCCATAGAGCTTCCATCTGATTATGGTTTTTGCTTTAGCTGCTGAAACTTCACAAACTGCTGAAAGGAGAGCTAATTAGTGCTGTGTGATCAGATATTTACCACAAATAAGCACACACGGAGAAATGTACGAAAACATAATATCCATATAAAATCTATGATCTTCTTGTTGCTTCTTAGCATTGTCTTTGTCTAACAGGGGAGGAGTAGTTGAGGTCTTAGCAGAGGCAGAGTAAGTAAGGGAGAGAGAGTAAGATTGATGGTATAGAATTGCCTTTATGAAACACACATTCTTTGGTATAAATAAGGAAAGCAACTTGCAATGATTAAAAAGTATTTTGAATCTTGAGTTGTCTTCTAGATTGCTGGCCTCTATTAAAAACTTCTTAAAATAATAGATAGCTTTAATTCTTCAAGCAAAAGAAAAATTATATCATCTTAGATTTTCCATATTTATTATATAGATGTGACTTGACTATGGAGGAAAAAAAAGAGCAAAATCTCTTGTATTGCAAGTTTTAAATGTACCAGGCTAAGGTTTACTTAATTAGAACCTCCAGGCAATAAAGGAGCCCTTTTTAAAATTCTGTGATTCTTAATATGCTAAATAATGCAAAGCTTCAACTCTTCAAGCATAAGACACACATCTGGTAGTTTAACATTTAAATTACAGGAGGAAAAAAATTCCTCACTTCAGTAGTAATTTTCTCAAAGAAAAGAATAGGAAATGTATTACAACTACATTTAATTTCTTTTTGGATTTCCATCCTGTCTAATTGCAGGCATTTTTCTAGGTTTTCTGTATTTGTGCTTTTTACACATGCTTTCTGTACATTTTATTAATGTTTAATTTGAGATGCTTCACACTATTAGAGCCCTTGAAAAACTGGAATATTTTACTTAGCAAATTGTTTTGAGAAATACGTCTGATCTCTAGTAATAAAAACAATGGTTTAGAAAATAAAAGGAAAATAAAATCTCAGAGAGCCACAAAAATATTACTGATGAAAAGGCAACATTTTTCAGTTAGTTCCACTTTCTGGCTCTAATGTTTTTCAGTATTTGTGTTTTCTTTGTTTTGTCATTTTCTGGCTGTTTTTCATGCAAACATTATTATAAGCAGCATTCTTTCTTTGTATTTCTCCAAAGGACAGTGTCAGATCCTTGATTAATTTTACAAAGGTCATTTGGAAAAACCATTATAAATGTGCCAAGTAAAAAAGATGAACACAACACAGGGAAAGCCCACTTGTATAAACGTGTGCACCTATACATATAGGGCCCTGAAACATTATAGTTTTGACAGGTGTTTTCCTTGTGTACTGCATGCTTTATTAAAAATATGATGCTTCATTTATTTTTTTCTGGGTGATCCCAGCTGACACATTCCAAAGGCATCAGCAGGTTACTGTTATTTGTAAACATTTTATCTTTTTCGCAGTATAAAATGATCCGATAATTAAATTGCATAGAGGTTCCGTAGAATAAAGTGGACTTTCGAAGTAATTAACCTATATCTGTATTACTAACACAGAAACACGGTGCTAGTTTTGTTGCTGTTCAGTCTCCAAGTCATGTCCTACTTGTGACCCCACGGACTGTAACCCGCCGGGCTTCTCTGTCCATGGGACTTCCCAGGCAAGAATACTGGAGTGGGTTGTCATTTCCTTCTCTAGGGCATCTTCCAGGAATTGAACCTACGTCTCCTGCATTGAAAGGCAGATTCTTTACCACTGAGCAACCAGGGAAGCCCCTGTGACAAATTTATGTATCCAATTCTACATTTAATTAAAAAATAAACCACACTGCAACTTCCAGTTTTAACTATGGCAGAGTAGCTGGTACCAGACTGATTCATTTATAATCAACCATTAAACTGGAGAGAAGATATGAAGCATTTTAATGTTTTAATTGTCACGGAGCATGGGCCATTAGGAAACACAAGACTTGCTGATCCCAGAGAGAAGAGAAACTCTTGAGGAAAACCCCAGTTGTCTACGTGGGCAAAAATTCTGACTCTAAAATGGTGAAGTGAAATCCAGGTAAAGAAAGTTCCCCTGAGCTGAGGAGACAAAGTTTAGAATGTGTAGAGTGAGAGAGAGCAGGGAGGTGTGCGGAGAGGAACTCAGGAGTCGTTTAGGGACCACCCCCAACCCATGAGTCCTTGGCTGAGGGTGCATGACCAGTTAGACTAATGGCGGCTTTGCTGAGTAACGACTATGGCCCTGGGAATAGAACAGAAATAATAGAGCTGGAACAGAGGTCGCATTCAAGTCAGGAGAGCCATGTTAATACCTCATTTTCAATTTGACGGCAAACTGAGATGCTAGAAGTCTGCATGTTAGGAATAAAGACCATGCTCTTGAGAGACTTACTTTAAATCTGCCCCCACAAAAGCCAAAAACAAAGTTCTGACAAGAGAGGCAGAGTTAGTTAGAGTCTTGAGGTTGAGTCCTGGTAAGTTAGCATGACTTGGAAACATGTTTTACAGACATGATTAAACAAAATATAAATTTAAGCCTGCTGCTGCTGCTGCTAAGTCGCTTCAGTTGTGTCCGACTCTGTGAGACCCCATAGACGGCAGCCCACTAAGCTCCTCTGTCCCTGGGATTCTCCAGTCAAGAACACTGGAGTGGGTTGCCATTTCCTTCTCCAATGCATGAAAGTGAAAAGTGAAAGTGAAGTTGCTCAGTCATGCCCAACTCTCAGCAACCCTATGGACTGCAGCCCACCAGGCTCCTCCATCCATGGGATTTTCCAGGCAAGAGTAATAGAGTGGGTTGCCATTGCCCTCTCTGAAATTTAAGCCTACATGAGTTTAATGGAATTAGCCAGTAATTGAACTGTCTAGTAGGAAAAAATATCAACACTTTTCCAAGAAAGATAACAGAATCTAGAGTTTTCTACAATGCCCATTATATTGTATAATGTATAATACTTAGACATGCAAAAAACAGGAGAATATAAACCTTAGGGGAAAAGTGAATAGCAATGACTGTAAGATAATTCAGATATTAAGTTTACTGGGAAAAGCCATTAAACTATCCATTATAAATATACTCATAAGTTGAAAAAAACAACTACCTGCAAACTATTAAAGGAAAATATGTTTTTAATGAATGATTAGTCAGATTATCTTAGCAGAAACGTGGACACTATAAAAAACATAACCAAATGGAAATTACAGAACAGAAAATCCAAGAATTAAAAGAAATTTACTGATATGAAATGCAGAAAATAAAAAGCTGGAAGAAAAATGAAGGGGAACTCAGAGATCCAGGAGGTCATAGCACAGAGGTTTGCATACTTGTAGTGAGAGTTTTATGTAAAGAAAGAGGGAAATAATATGGAAGAAAAAATTTATTAAACAACTAGTGATTGGAAATTCCCCATATTTTAAAGAATATATTGGCTCATAGATTGAATACCCTCAGTGAACCTCAAAAGAATAAATGCAAGGGAAATTGAATTTAAGAACATCATAATAGAAAGTTAAAGTGTTGCTTTTCCTTTTTTAAAAAACACAGTATATCTAGGGGAACAATGATCTGAAAAATAGCTGACATTATCATCTGAAACAATGGAGACCAGAAGTCAGTGTAATGACATATTAAAATGCTAAAAAAAAATGTCAATTCAAAAATCTGCATATAGCAAAAAACCCCTCAAAAATTGAGGTTGATATAAAGATATTTTCAGATGAAAAACTAAAAGAATTTTTCTTCAGTAGACTGGCACTATTAAAAAGAAAAAAAACCTAGAGAATTTTCATTAGGCTAGCTGGGCCATCTTCAGGGAGGAACAGTTTTCCAAAGGATGCAGACATGGAGACCATGTCCTCAAAATTTTACACTATGGAAAATTCATCTAAAAATGTTCCCAAAAACAATTCCAAAGGGTTGAGATTGGCAGTACTTGATCTCTAGAGGGGAAGAAGAGGACAGGGTGCAAGGCGGTGGCTGCTCATGGATCCATGTCATCTTTTCAGAAAATGTTTTTGGGTCCACCTCTTGGTCAAGTCTGTGGCTCTATTGAGGAACTCCAATCTCTGGACTGGAGTATTTGTCACAAGATGCTGGGGAGAGGGTTTAGCATAGAGAGTCATTGAAGGGAGAGCTCAAGCCAATGGATCGAGAGGCATAAAGCTAAATTAATACCTGCTTATGTATTGATAGTATCTTTGTAATTTAAGAAAGATTTGTTGAGGAGGCAATCTATTTCAGGTAGAGGGCACTGCTGGCGTTTAGCAGATAGAGGCCAGAAATGGGGCTAAACATTCTATAAAAACAGGACAGCCCCTGCAAAAAAAAAAAAAAAAAAAGAATTCTCCAATCCAAAATGTGGTTCATGCTGAAGTGGAGAAACCCTGACATAAAATAAGTTGTGCAAAAGATGATAAAAGTTGCTCAGGCGGGAAGAGCTGGGGACACATCGATAACTGAACTTTCTAGTATCAAGGCTTGATATTGGAACGCTGGGGGAGGCACGGAGAAATGTCTTTGTAAGCTTGATCACAGAAATAGAACTGAGGATAGAGAATCCTACCCGGATGAGGGGAGAAAGCAGATCACACACAGCTGCTCCTTGTAAATTGCATCCCCATGGTGTAGGGTTCTACTTGAGGTTCATGCATTGACTGAATTAAAACCGGGAGCATGTAACAACTTAGAGAATTATTTCTTTCACCCCCATTTGTCAGCCTTTATATAAACTCTTAGATTTCCGCAGTGTAAGCTTACATGTCCTCTGATGTAAAAATCTATAATTTTTGTTCCACCTTTTGTCTTTAACCCTAGGAAGCATTTCTAATAAAATTAGTCCCTGCCCTACGGACTGTGATCTCAGTTTCTCAAAAGAAGACCATGAATTACACAATAAGGTAAGATAAAGGCAAGATAAAAATTATCCAAGTTGGTTTTGACCATGAAAACAACAGTTCTGATTATTGACTATAATTTCTTAAAATATATTTTCAGGTAGAAAGTAATGTGGTCTTTAAGGCAGGTTTTGAAGTATGGACATACTAAACAGGTGACATTTGTGAAACCAGTAATGCTAATAATATTTTTCATTACATCTGAATCAGACTTTAAGCTGTTGAAGACTTTAGATAAATTAACTAGTCTATAATACAAGACTCTTTCCAGCCTGAGCAGGGTGATTAGAAAATGTGTTGATTGTCCTGTTTTATTTGACATGATCATGGCTGCCATGAAGTCTATCCAGAAACTATCTTGATAAACTTATACGAATTACTTAGCCTGGGCTTCAAAATGTGGGTTGAATTAATTTTACTGGTATAATTGGATCCCGTTTTTGGATGTTTAACCATTTCCAAAATCTGTATCTATATAGACCATATGACTTCAAGTTTTAAATATTCAGAAATTTTAGTCTGGCTAGAAAATTAAAGTAAAAGAATTTCTCTCAACCCTGCCTTTTCCCATACAAACTATCTGAGTCATTACCTTTACTCTAAAGTATGTTAACTAAATAAACACAGGTCTATAGATCCAACTTTCATGCCATTCTCTAAAGCCTGATGTTGCTATCTCTAAAAAGTGGACCACCATCAAATCAAATAAATGAGTTTTTAATGTCTAGAAGACAACTTCACAGCATTTACAATTACGGTTGTTTCTATATTGTGGGAGAAGAAAGCATGAGAAATAAAAAGTTTAGTGACATTTGTAACAGTGAAAGGTAACATTTATTGAGTGCTAGGAAATTACTCAATGCCAGAAAATGTTCTCAGGTCCTCCACACCAAATGACTGTCTTATTCTCATTACAAACTAATGGGATAGATACTTCTAGTAACATAATTTTCCCTGTTTTGCAGGTGAGAAAAATAGGGCGCATGAGATGGAGTAACTTAGGCAAAATAACACTGTTAACAAGTATATAGCTGCACTTTGAATCCAGACTATTTCTAGAATCCAGTTTTGTATCTATCATGAGATAATACATCAAAATTTTATTTCTTTGTCCTTTCAGTCAGGTATATGTTTTCTACTTCTTGGGCCTTATAACCTTAATATAAGGAATAGGATATGGGAACCAAGAACAATTCGCTAGGAAGGAAAAAATGTTACATCCTTTATGAAAAGTAAAAGTGTGAGTGGCTCAGTCGTGTCTGACTCTTTGCAACCCCATGGACATAGCCCACCAGGCTCCTTTATCCATGGAATTTCCCAGGCAAGAATACTGGAGTGTGTTGCCATTACCTACTTCTTCTCATAGTATTAGGAATTAACTTGAATGTTCAACTGATATTAAAGACTCTGACTCAGGCAGTTGATAGGGTAGCTGTGGGGAAATTGCTGTGGGGAAATGTTGAAGTTCACATGGAGAGCATTTGTTTTTCAAATTTATTTACATGGTGAGAAAAGAATCAAAATGTGTGGCCCCAGCTGGTCAGAAATACTAGTTGCCATCCAGAGTTGAAAAACAGAAACCCCAAGGGGTTAGCTACCCAAGGAGTCTCTCTGGGTCAATCCTGAGCTACCCAGCCAGATACGAGTACCTTGTTTTTCCCTGGGTGCTGCTAATGTTAGTAGAAACCCTGTCCTAAAAAATTCTCTGGTACACACATCAGAAATGAATTAAGGAAAGAGGAAATAGTATTCTTGCTGGATGGTCTCAGGATTTAGGCTGGATTTCATCTGGGGCTGTGGGTTTTATTTTTCAGATGGTATAACAACACTGGTGAAACTGAACATGATGTCATATGTGTTTGCTTTGATACTTCAGAGGCACCTGGCATTTGTCGTTATTATTGTTGGCGTGCAATTCTGTGACCCTGTTAACACAAGCCTCTGAACACAGTCCATCTACCCCAAGCCTTCCTCCCCAGCCTTCTTAAAAATGGCGCTGCTGCTCGCATCTCGTCTTTCCAGGGCAGTTCAAAAGCAGTTGTAATCCCCAGGATTCAGCTCTTTATTCACTGTTTCCTCTTTCTAAGGCTCTGCCTTTTGATGACACAATCCCCTTGCTCTTCATCTGGCCAGACGGGCAGATGAACAGTGCTCCCCAGAGCTCTGCGCAAAGACCTTATGAAGAGTTTGCGAGAAGAAAGTGCTGCTCTTCAGTGGAGCCTACGTGTGCCAACGCCACAATGCTCTGCCCAGCAGCACCGGACTGGGGCCCCTGACCTGTGAACTGCGAGCTTTCTTTCTCCCCAAACACTGACCATTGGTCCCAGCATCATCACCCTTCTTCGTGAACCAGATGGTCCATGGAAAGAATTATTGCTTAGGGGCAAAAGCCTCTGAACAACAAGGTGGGGATCCTGGACTTTGCTTTCTTTCATGTAACAGTATGTAGTGCCTGTGTTCCCAGTCGTGTCGGACTCTCTGTGACCACGTTGACTGTAGCCTGCCAGGCTCCTCTGTCCATGGGATTCTCCCAGGCAAGAATACTGGAGTGAGTTGCTGTTTCCTTCTCCAGGGGATCTTCCTGACCCAGGGATCGAACCTGCATCTCCTGCATCTTGTGCATTGGCAGACGGATTCTTTACCCCTGAGCCATCTGGGAGCCTGCTTTCTATCACAGAACACAATTATATGGGCCTTTCATTTCATGAGCTGGACAACTTTGAGACTTAACATCTTAAGTCTAAAATCTTAATATCTTAATATTAATAAATTAATAATATCTTAAGACTTAAATCTTCCTATAGTATTTTCTACTTAGCAGCTTCGTAGAAATGCTGTAATAAATGCAGAAGAAAGGATGTTACATGTTTTATTGAACATTTCATCTAACGTTCCTCACCCATGGTATATATTGCATTGTACCATATGCTACTTAGATCTTTAATGTTCTAAAGCTTGTTAAGTTCTATCCTTTCCGTCCCCAGAAAGAACCTTATTGCTATTATATCATTCGGTCTTCATAAAAAGTCCTGCGATCTATACAAGACAAATATTATCTCCATTTTTCAGATTAAAACGCTCAAATTCATGGACTTTAAATCATTTAAGTTTCCCAAGTGGTGAGAAGACTTGAATGAGTGTCTTCTGACCACCACTTGGTGCTTTTGACACGATACATTTTAGCTTTTCAAAATTCTTTAAAACACTTCTTGGCTCTCCTTTTGTGTTGTATTTGACAGAGTACACATTTATTGCTTCCTCACTGAAGCTCTGTTTGAATGGTCATCCTCACACCAAATTTTCAGCTCATGAACTTGAAAATCACATTTTGAATTCTAGCAATTTATATTGATATTTACATGTGTGCTGTTGGTTTCTGCAATGGGTCAGACTCTGAGTAGCCATATTATGTGAAACGAGCTGTTTCAGAAGAAATTTGCACCAGTTTCTTGCTTAAAGTATAGAAATTCATCTTTCTGAAGACAATGCTGAGGGAAGAATTTTTTTTTTTTTTAATGATGATGATCTGCTTTGGCTTCAGGAACTTAAGAGGTGTAACGGGTCAGAGGATCTATTTTCTGTCTTTTAAGTGTTGATGATGTCCTTACTTAGAGCACTGGTTCTTAGGTGCAGATTCGTATTTGTGATTGGTGGATTGTTTAGACTGTTAGAGTATATTCACGTGAACAGATTCACGTACTCCGGTACTCATTCACCTGGGAACTTGGCTGTACATGTTTACTTATTTTTAGATTTAAAACTCTTATTTTCTTTGGGGATGAACAAATGTCTGTGACTTTATGTCTTCCCAAACACCCATTTTAAAGGATTTTTAGTACATTAACTTGAATATTCTTTAAATGAAATGCAAAAATTCAGAAAATGTTGCCTATTTTTGGAGTTAACAGGTATATGTCTTTGTGGCTTAGCCTCTGGAGGCAGTCCACTGTCGTTATGGTAACATAAGTACTTAATGAAATGACCTCTAACTCTTCAGTATTTACTGTGTGCTTATTACCATGTTAGGAGTTGTGAAAAATACAAAGAAATATACAACATAGGATTGTCACCATGAGTATATTTGAACAATTGAGATCAATATTAGCAGATTAACCAAATTGAAATCAATTTAGTACACTCTATCATAAAACATCTATATTTTAACAAATCAAGAGTGTTGATGGGTAAACCAAATCTTTGATATAATTCTTGGTAGCAGTCAACTTTTTATTCAGCAAGATTGAATAAAGTATCTAAGCATCTTATAAAGAAATACCATCACATTTGAAATTTGAATGACTACAAGAGCATACTGTAAGCAGTCAAGTAAGGTGTGCAAATCAAATATTTTTAATTGGGACAATTCAAAGCTCTCATATATTTTAAAGAATTTCCGTAATCCTTAAGCTACTCAGGAATGAAATGGAATAATTAAAAATACCAACAGTAAGTAATCTGACCAGTGATTCTATAAGTCATTCTGGGAAAATTGTCCCTGAAACCAGGCAAACTTTCTATCTGCTTCTCGGTAATTTTTTTCCCATTTATTTCATTTCATTTCATTCTTTGAAGGAAAAACCAACTGCTTGGAAAACTGGAGAAACTGAAGACTATTCACAAGATACATCTTATTTGGAGGAGCTGGAAAAACACAAATTTTCAGTTTGGTGAGTAACTCTATCCTGTCTTTCTATTTAAAATTTTTAATTCGTTGACTTCAACAAATCTTTACTTATTCTATTCTTTTATTATTCATTTATTCAATAAATACTGATTGTGTGCTTATTACAAGCTGTATGATTTGTACCCTGATTTGGGAAAGCTCATAGTCTTATGAAGTCGATATACATTTAAGAACATCAGTGTGATATAACACTATTTTTTTTTCAAAGAATGCACACATACACACCTGGAGAAGATGATGGCTTGAATTTGCTTGAAAATAGAGAAGGATTTTCAGAAGAAGTTTGAGTCAGATCTTGGGAAGAATGACAGTGGAGAAATGTTGACAATTTGGGGTGGGCGGTGTCTAGAGATGGGGTTGGGAGGAAGGCTGGACTGATACCCACTGCAAACCCTAGTTCACTTAAGATCTAAGCAGATTGTGGTTACTGATCTCTACCTGGAGGTGTATATACAGGTAGATCTGTCTGTGCAAGCATATGTATAGCAAACAGGAAAAAATATACATAGAAAAGCGAGCAGTGGAGCTTCTCAGAGGTAACGAGTACAGAATTTTGCAGTGGTGGGATTCGTCAAGGATAAGGAAGGAACCACAGTCAGTGGCACCGTGACACGTAGAGTAACTAGGAAAGAGGAAGAAATGGAGTAGCTCGTCAAAGTCCACCTGCTCCAAACCACTGCCACCCTGTCCCTCAAGATCCCTGCTCTGAGTGGCTTTCCCCCCTGGGCATTTATCTGCCTTATGATTAGGTTTCTGAAGATTTTTCTCTTACTCTTCCATCCTGGAACCATCATCAGGAGGAATGGTAGCAGCTCAAATCTCCCTATCCAGTCACCTTTTTATAAGTTCTACTGGTTTTCATTTAAACGTAGAAGTCTCAGTACGTTCACCAGTGCTTTCCCGGAACAGCTGAAGTGTGGTCTCCAAGCTGATCAATGTTCTCTGGATTAAGAGATGCAGGCTTGGGACTCCCCCAGTGGTGCAGTGGTGAAGACGCCTCCTTCCATTGCAGGGGGTGTGGGTTCAATCACTGGTGGGACAACTAAGATTCCACATGTCATGGTGTGGGGCCAAAAGTTTTTTCTGAAAAAAAGAGAGATGTAGTTTTGTGCTTAAGAGACATCAGGCAGGGAGGGAGGTGGGAGGGGGGTTCAGGATGGGGAACACGTGTACACCCGCGGCGGATTCATGTTGATGTATGGCAAAACCAATACAATATTGTAAAGTAATTAGCCTCCAATTAAAATAAATAAATTTATACTAAAAAAAAGAAAAGAAACATCAGGCAGGAAGGGGAGTCAAAGAGGCCGAGAGGTAAGAAATCACTCAATTCAGCCGCTTAATATGCATGATTAAACTATCTAGGTCTGTTTTCTCCTGTATCAAGTTGGAATAATAATAGCTATATTGTGGAGCTTTATGTTTATTGTGAAAACTGAGAGCAAATTTAAATAAGATAGCCTGGACGATCACTTGGTGTGTATAGATTTTTGATAAAGACGACTAATATGAATAATAATAAATTTAGAGGAAAATGCCTTTTCCAAAGGTTAAAATAGGAAGCATCACTCACAGGAGGATGTGTTCTTCAAACACACCAAGCTCTTTATCACATCAGGGTCTTTCCACTAGATGCCTCCTTTGTCTGGAATGTTCTCTGGGGTCTTAGTAGGATAGAAGCATGTACTGCAGGTCTTAGGTCAGATTTTCCTGCTCCAGAGAGGTCTTTCCTGAAAATCCTACATAAGGAGGTAATTTTCCCGTCTCGTAGTCTATTTTCTCATAGCTTTCTTCCTTTAAAACACTTACCACAGTTTAAGTTAATCATTTATATTTATTTTCAAGTCATTTATTTGCATATTTTTGCGTTCTCTCACTAAAAAGAAGCTGTAGGCAGACAGAAACCCTTTGGTAAAGATTTTTAATTGGAGGATAGTTGCTTTACAACATTGTTGTGTTTACAATGCTCTGCTGTACATCAAGTTGAATTAGCTATTTTGCTGTTCTTGTTGAGTTGCTAAGTCATATCTGACTCTTTGCAATGCTATAGACTGCAGCCTGCAAGGCTCCTGTCCATGAGATTTCCCAGGCAAGAATACTGGAATGGATGTCATTTCCTTCATATATTCCCTCCCAGAAACCCTACTTGTCTGATCACTCCTGCGTCTCTAGGCCCTAGTTTTAAAATACCTGGGTTATAATAGGCAACCAGTAAATATTTATTGGGTGAATGAATAAGAGGGCAAATGAGTGATCGCTCAGCTTGTCTCTCTCCCAGCCCCCTTGGTTGTCCTACCTGTTTATTCACTTCCAACCTCTCCTTTGTCTGGAAATTGCTATCATTTCTTTTAAAAGGAATATGGGATAATTAACCACTCCAAACATTTCATTTAAACCAGAGTTGAGGATATGGGGGCTGCTGAGACCTCTATAAACGCGTTGTGTTTTAAATGGTCTGAGATACAATCTGAACAATTTCCTTGATGTTTTATTAGAGCTGGTAAATCATTTATGGGGGCAGCCTTTACCTAAATCCTCTCCAAATCCCCATAAAATGCATTTAACACAGAATACTGTACTACCCAGCTTCAAAGATACATGTGACTTTGTGTGGGAAGTAGTTGCTGTCCCTATGCAGTGAGTCTCAGTGTAGGTATCTTTTCTGTCTCGCACAAGGTCCATCTCTTCCCCTTCCCGTCCCAATGACTTGCCTCCTTTCACATGCTGATGCTGGTAAGTTTGGTAGATTGCTAAAATTTCAGTAAATCACAGCTTCTATTCTTTTCCTTTGTTAACGTACCAGACCTTTAACTAGTCAAATGTAACATTATCTTGTTTGTAGCTGAAAATCTTTTTTTTTCCCCAAACTTCCAAAGTATAATGTTAAGACTGCTGCTGCTGCTGCTAAGTTGCTTCAGTCGTATCTGACTCTGTGCGACCCCATAGACGGCAGCCCACCAGGCTCCCCCATCCCTGGGATTCTCCAGGCAAGAACACTGGAGTGGGTTGCCATTTCCTTCTCCAATGCATGAAAGTGAAAAGTGAAAGTGAAGTCGCTCAGTTGTGTCCGACTCTAGCGACCCCATGGACTGCAGCCTACCAGGCTCCTCCGTCCATGGGATTTTCTAGGCAAAAGTACTGGAGTTAAGACTGCTAGATTTTCTCAAACAGAAAGAGAGCCAATTAAGTTGCCTCTGAGTGTGTAAGACAGAACCTGCTTCCAGCACGTCTCAGCCCACTGGGCCTGCTGCCCATGGTGTCGGCCGATCATAGATGAAAGTCCTCTGGGCCCTTGCTTGGTGGGGTTTGTATCGCAGTCTCCTCTTCTGAGCCTCAGAGCCAACACTTGCAGGATTCTTAAGTTCCTCTTTGAGATTTTATGTGCTGCTGTGAGCAGATGCCTCTCTTCTGCTCATATATTATTTTTTAATTTTTGAAAAATTTTACTTATTTATTTTTGGCTGTGCTGGGTCTTCACTGCGTGTGAGCTTTCTCTGGTGTGTCGAGTGGGGGCTCTTCTCCAGTTGCGGTGTGTGGGATTCTTATTGCCGTGGCTTCTCATGCTGTGGAGCACGGGCTCTAGGCACGTGGATTCAGTACTTGTGGAGCATGGGCTTAGTTGCCCTGCAGCATGGGGGGTATTCCAGGACCAGGGATCGAACCCATGTCCCCTGCACTGGTAGGCAGACTCTCAACTTCTGGACCACCAGGGAAGTCCTTATGCTTCTATTTTAGACAACACGAGATCGCCAAGGTGTCCCTGGATACTTTAGTACTAGGTGATTGATTTCCATCTTTACCCCTTCAGGGGTTGGCTCTGACTGTTATGTGCTCCTTTTACACTCTGTACACCTTTTCGTGCCACTCAAAACATGGTCGTTCAGTGTCCCATAAGCCCCCTCCCTGACTAGTGCCTGCGTGCTAAGTCACTTGTCAGATCCGACTCTTTGTGACCCCATGGACCATTGCCCACCAGACTCCTCTGTCCATGGGATTCTCCAAGCAAGAGTACTGGAGTGGGTTGCCATTTCCTTCTCCAGGGCATCTTCTCCCCCCAGGGACTGAAACTACATCTCTTATGTCTCCTGCACTGGCAGGCAGGTTCTTTAACACTAGTGCCGTCTGAGAAGCTCCCATGGGACAGTAAGTTTAATAAATTTCACAGGAATGGAGATTAAGTCTGTTGTGTTCTTCCTGGCCTACTCTCAATGATTGATAAATTGCAAGCACTTAATAAATATTTGCTGAAATAATACATAAAACATGAGAGTAAATTAAGAATTTTGGAGCTTCCAGAAGGAATTTTCTGGAGAAAAGAGCAATGGGACAAAATGACTGTGATGTTCTGTGTCTCTTTGTCCGTGGTGAATGTTGTTTCTATCTGTTGAGGATGTTTCTTCCCTAAGAATTCCTTCACTCACCCTCTTTTATGATTGCAGACCCCCCACCTACTCACATACCACCTACATACCCCAAGGCATTGGGCTGTGACGTGTATTATGTTCCTATGACAACTGTGATCGATTCAGGGGTAGGCACACGATCTCAGCCAGGCCCTCCAAGCCTTTTCACAGAATTTTATATTTTGATACTTGGTGATAGAAATTCCTTCTCTTCTATAAGCTCTTACGCTGAAATGATTTAAGTTTGATACCCTCAGTGGCCATGACCCTGAGGGTACTTACCCTCCGCACTTCCTGTACTGCCTCCTGTTAATATTTGGCATTTGAAACCAATGGATGTAAGAGTCTAACCAGTGCTTTGTAGGGGACACATATTCTGTTCTAGTCCAGCTAACGGAAATGTGTCTTAGGAGCTACCTCAAGTCCACATTAATGATGAGTAAAATGATATGCATACTTAACAACACATTTGCTGTTGTTCAGTTGCTAAGTCATGTCCAACTCTTCGTGACCCCATGGACTGCAGCTCACCAGGCTCCTATATCCTTCAGTATCTTCTGGAGCTTGCTCAAATTCATGTGTGTTGAGTTGGTGATGCCACCCAACTATCCCACCCTCTGTCACCCCCTTCTCCTCCCGCCTTCAATCTTTCCCAGCATCAGGGTCTTTTCCAATGAGTCAGCTCTTCGCATCAGGTGGCCAAAGTATTGGAACTTCAGCTTCAGCATTAGTCCCTCTAATGAATATTCAGGACTGATTTCCTTTAGGATTGACTGGTTGGATCTCCTTGCAGTTCAAGGGACTCTCAAGAGTCTTCTCCAACCCACAATTTGAAAGCAAAAACACATATTTCAGGTAAAAAAATATATTGTCCACTGGGAAGATTTTATTTATTTTCCTACGAGAGGAAAGACTTTAGTGAGAATGTTTATATTGTCCACTCAGTTAATTACATAAATAAGCACCTATTTGCCTGCCTAAGTATAGCCTCAGAATCTCACTGCCTACCTTGCTTCCTAATGCACTCATGCCCTTCATCTGTGTGCAGTGATTTCTCCGATGGAGTACGTCAGAGGACCTGTTAAATTCCTCTGGAAATAGTGCTAATGACTGCTTCAAGGCCATCACTTGGGTAGTTTAAAGAAGTTACCAGGTTTTCAGAGGTACCTAACTCATGACTGGGGACTGAACTCCATAACAAGGCCATCTCAAAATGTTTCCATTCACATTCAAAGATGACTTGGTGCTTAAGCGACCAGAGAGTCGTAGGTTTTTAGAGCAGGATCTCGGAGATGATTTTGTTCAGCCCCGTTGGTTTATACTAGGCTCAAACTGAGACTGATAGAAGTTAAGTGACTTGGCCTTAGGTCAGACAGCTAATAAGGAGTGGGAATGGGATTAGAACTCACTTCCTTTCAATCTAAATCCAGTACCAATTATAAAAAAATAAATTCTTCCTAGAACTCTGCTAGGATTTTTTTTATCGTTTCCTGTTTCAATCAATTGCAAGCTGCTTTGATATTTATTAATAGATTCAGGAGAAAGTGCTGATTCTCAGGAAAATACATATAACGGGTTGTTGTAAATTTCGTCAAGCCAAGGAGGTGAATAGAGGGCAGATGCTGAGATGTTTGTTAAATGCACATGTTGCTGCCCACACAGAATGACTTCCTTTTTTTGTTCTCTGCCATCCATTTACGTGACTGGCCTCCATTTGTTGCTTAGGGAAGGTATGAGTTAACTATAAATATCAAAACAGGAAAGTTATTCTTCAATACAAGTGATACACTTTCCTTTTTATAACTCACATGTGATTTGACATTGAAATAAAATGCAGATGCTCCTTTGATTGGCGTATTCCCTATTGTGCTTTTCCAAAACACCTTCACATATGGTCTGCCTCATTCTTGAGAAATGACTTGTTGTTTATGTCATACAAACAGAACAGATTGATTTTACAGTGAGTAAGGAGGATGATGAATTGGACGTTGGAGAGAAATCCTTGTCTGGGCAATCTAAACACTTGAAAATAAACGTGGCCTTTTGGAAAAGGCTCCCATGATCCACCCCATAACGCCTTCAGTTCACCCCTCACCCCTTCTTAAGGGTTAAATAGATATATACTCAATTTTAGCAAATCAAAGAGTAGTTACAGTCACCTCAAAGTATATTTTTTCTTTTCACCATTTAAATATATCCTGATACCTAATGGTCAAAAAAAAAAGTCCTAAAGAACCAACCCCCAAAATCTATTGCAATATTGTGTCTGCACTATGACCAAAATATAGGATTTCTCAAATTGGTAGAAGAGTAGTAATATCTCTTTTCTAGCAAATGATTTTTTCTAAGTATAAAATTCTTGCACTAAGGGGACTTCCCCGGTGGTCCAGTGGTTAAGACTCCATGCTTCCAATGTAGGGGACACAGGCTCAATCCCTTGTCAGGGAACTAAGATCCCACATGCTGTGCAGTGTGGCCAAAAAAAAAAAAAAAAATTCTTGCACTAACAATCTTTCCTAGGGGTCTCCAAATTTATCCCTTCATACTTATTCTTCACAAAAGAGAAAAAAAATAATGTTGTGTATCCACCTGTCTGACAGTAAAATGACCACATGTGATTCTGCAGAATTTTATAGTATATAAATCTCCTAATCTCATTCCCATACCTTTTTTTTTTTCATTTGGTCTTCAAAATATCCTGATGATGTGATATCCTTCAGCCCATTTTACAAATTATCTATCCAAAGTTCAGAGAGATTTTGTTGTTTTTATTCAGTCACTCAGTTATGTCCGACTCTTTGCAACCCCATGGACTGCAGCACGCCAGGCTTCCCTGTCCTTCACCAACTCCTGGAGCTTGCTCAAATTCATGTCCGTTGAGTCATTGATGCCATCCAACCATCTCACCCTCTATAGCCCCTTTCTGCTTCTGCCTTCAATCTTTCCCAGCATCAGGGTCTTTTCCAGTGAGTCAGTTCTTTACATCAGGTGGCCAAAGTATTGGAGCTTCAGCTTCAGCATCAATTTTTCCAATGAACATTCGTGGTTGATTTCCTTTAGGATGGACTGGTTGGACCCTCTTGCTGTCCAAGGGACTCTCAAGAGTTTTCCAGTCCCACCGTCGGAAAGCATCAATTCTTCGGCGCTCAGCTTTCATTTTGGTCCAACTCTCACATCTGTACGTGACTAATGGAAAAACCAAAGCTTTGACTATATGGATGTTTTTAGGAAAAGTAATGTCTCTGCTTTTTAATATGCTGTCTAGGTTTGTCATAGCTTTTCTTCCAAGGAGCAAATGTCTTTTAATTTCATGGCTGCAGTCACTGTCTGCAGTGATTTTGAAGCCCAAGAAAGTAAAGGCTGCCATTGTTAGATGGCTCATTTCCCCAACACTCAGCTGGCTCATTCCTCTCCAGTTCTCATTGCACTAGAGCATGTCACCTGGCTGAGCTCAGAGTCATCAGGGGACTTTAGAGTGTGCAGCAGATGACTTTTACAAAGCAATGTGTTAAAGTATTACTGGCATATTCCACAGTGTTGGGTGAATGTGGGTGAAGATAAGATGCCATGGAGGAGGAGTGAGAACCAAGTCAGCTTAGAATGGCACAGCAAAGTGAATCCCTATGGACGAATATTTCTGCCAGGAATTTATCAATGATCCACATGTAATTGGGTAGTTATTGACTGATACCTCTATCATATTAGGTGGCACTAAAGCATGAGCTGAAATTAAAAGACGGTTACTCCTTGGAAGAAAGTTTTGACCAACCTAGATAGCATATTGAAAAGCAGAGACATTACTTTGCCAACAAAGGTCCGTCTAGTCAAGGCTATGGTTTTTCCTGTGGTCATGTATGGATGTGAGAGTTGGACTGTGAAGAAGGCTGAGCACTGAAGAATTGATGCTTTTGAACTGTGGTGTTAGAGAAGACTCTTGAGAGTCCCTTGGACTGCAAGGAGATCCAACCAGTCCATTCTGAAGGAGATCAGCCCTGGGATTTCTTTGGAAGGAATGATGCTGAAGCTGAAACTCCAGTACTTTGGCCACCTCATGCGAAGAGCTGACTCATTGGAAAAGACTCTGATGCTGGGAGGGATTGGGGGCAGGAGGAGAAGGGGACGACAGAGGATGAGATGGCTGGATGGCATCACTGACTCGATGGACGTGAGTCTGAGTGAACTCTGGGAGTTGGTGATGGACAGGGAGGCCTGGCGTGCTGCGACTCTTGGGATCGCAAAGAGTCGGACACGACTGAGCGACTGAACTGAACTGAAAGCATGACCAGCTAATCCTACTAAGAAGGACCACATCTTAATGGCTAGATATATAGGTTCTGGGGCCATAATATCTAAACCCAAACTGACCAGCATTATGAATTACTTAGACAAGTTTCTCAAACTCCTTGTACCTCAGTTTCTGTTTAAAAAAAAATTATCTTTAAAACAGAGCTAATAGTACCTGGGCTTCCCTGGTGACTGAATAAATTCCTGGGTAAAAAATCTGGCTGCAATGTGGGAGACACAGGACATCTGTGTTTGATCTCTTGGTTGGGAAGATCCCCTGGAAATATCCTACAGAAGGAAATGGCAATCTGCTCCAGTCTTTGTGCTTGGGAAATCTCATGGACAGAGGAGCCTGGCAGGGTGGGCTATAGTCCATGGCGTCACAAAAGAGTCAGACACAACTTAGCAACTAAGCAACACCAATGGTACCTGCCTTATTTTAGTGAGCTCAAATATGCATTAAAAAAAACGGAGCAGTATAAATGCTCATAGCACATAGGAAATGCTCAAGGAATGTTTGCTGTTGTTACTGACTCAGGCTTTCCTTCTCTCTACAAACCCCCACAATGATACACTTTCTACTTGTATTTATACCATTAAAATAATGACCTGTTTGTTTTTGAGAAGCAAAATATTTTTGTAAATAAAAGACCTGCATACAGTGCTATATGTCAACTGTATCTTACTAAAGCTGGAAGAAAACAGTATAAAATAAGATAAATAAATAAATAAAAGTTCCCTTCCACTAAATAAAGAAGTAAATAAATAAATAAATAAAAGATTGCAGTGAGAAAGTCAGACATTAATGGTAGAAAAGAGATACCAGACCAGTAAATACCATGTGTTAGTATTCTATTCAGTTCAGCCGCTCAGTCGTGTCTGACTCTCTGCAACCCCATGAACTGCAGCACGCCAGGCTCCCTGTCCATCACCAACTCCCAGTTTACCCAAACTCATGTCCATCGAGTCTGTGATGCCATCCAGCCATCTCATCCTCTGTCGTCCCCTTCTCTTCCTGCCCGCAATCCCTCCCAGCATCAGAGTCTTTTCCAATAAGTCAGCTGTTTGCATCAGGTGGCCAAAGTATTGGAGTTCCAGCTTTATCATCAGTCCTTCCAATGAACACCCAGGACTGATCTCCTTTATTACTGCATAACAAATGACACACAGAGGGCTTTGCTGGTAGCTCAGCTTGTAAAGAATCCGCCTGCAATGTAGGAGACCCCGGTTCAATTCCTGGGTTGGGAAGACCCCCTGGAGAAAGGATGGGCTACCCAGGCCAGTGTTCTTGGCTACCCTGGTGACTCAGATGGTAAAGAATCCGCCTGCAAAGCGGGAGACTTGGATTTGATCCCTGGGTTGGAAAGAGCCCCTGGAGAAAGGAATGGCAACCCACTCCAGTATTCTTGCCTGGAGAATCCCATGGACAGAGGAGCCTGGTGGGCCACAGTCCATGGGGTCACAAAGAATTAGACATGACTGAGCAACTAAGCACACAGCATGGCAGCTCAGAATGAAACACATGTTTTAATCTCATGATTTCTTCTTGGGCTCCTACAAAGCCACAGTCAAGGTGTCAGCAGGGCTGCGTTACCATCTGGGGGCTTAACAAGGAAGGGACTACCTTTAGCTCATTCAGACTCTGGGCAGGGTTTCTGTCCTGTGGCTGAGTGAGGGGAGGCCCTGGCTTTGCGCTGCCTATGTCCTGCATGCGGGGCCCAGAGTTCCATGCAGTGTGGCCCCTTTACCGTGGCTACCACTTTAGAAAGCTGCCAGGGGAGTCTGTCACCTTGCCGGGGGGGGGACCCTGAAGCTTTGCCTGATGAAGTCAGGACTTCCCAGAATAACCGGAATACATTAACTCCAAATCAACTATCTGAGATCTAATTGCTTCTGTAAAGCCCTTCACCTTTGTCATTTCCTATTGGCTAGAAGCAAGCATTGGTCTCAGGACCAGTCCCACGTCATATCAGCTTTCTCCTCATTTGTGTCTTTGCTGTGGTTTAGTCACTAAGTCGTGTCTGGCTCTTTGTGATTCCATGGACTGCTGTCCTCCACTGTCTCCCGGAGTCTGCTCCAATTCACATCCACTGAGTCTGTGATGCCATCTACCCATCTCATCCTCTGCTGCCCCTTTCTCCTTTTGCCACCAGGGAAGCCCCTGGAAGTGTCTACATGAAGAAGAAAACGGGAAAGAGACCAACCAGTGCCCCATTATGTCGCGCTCTTGCTTATAACCTCTTTCTAGGGGTCTCAAGGCTTATTTGCCTGAGATAATGAAGTGCACTTTTCCCCCATATTCTTGGATGAACATTCTGCTGCTCATAGCTGAAAGCAGTCTTAATGAGACAATGAACCTGCACACATGCAGCCCTGGTGCATCGAGGAGCAGGTGTTCGTTTATCCCACGTTTGTCAAGCTTACATGGCGTCCTAGATTCTGGACCCTTAGTATTAGAAGTGTTTCCTATTGTCTGGTCTCCATCAATGCATAGTGTGAAACTAGTTGCCTTTTCCTTTAGTACAGTTTGGAAAATGGGCACACTATGGCGCAGAAGGTTCATCTCATGGATGCCACACTGACTCGGTTGGAGGGGTGGAGAATGAGCTGAGAAGAATTAATTTAGCCAACTCTCTGGAAACCTAATATGACATCAGTGATAAGATTTAAATATCCAGGAGTTTCAGATTATGAGCCAGTTCAAATTCAAGCTACATGATTTAAGTGATGAAAGGGCAAAGCTGGGCAGGAAGCAATGTAGGGATTTATTTGAGGCGAAAACACAAGTGACCAGTAAAATGGATAATGTTCTGTTGTAATAGTTTGCAAACAGCACCAAGAAAACAATTGAGTGGGTGTATTTGAGCTTCAGGCATTGTAAATTCTTTCACTCTCATATACTTTATGCCTTCTTTAATAAACTGGAGAGTCTTGGGCCAGCTTCATCGGTGACGGTAGGTGGTCATTCATTTCGCAATCCACTAATTTTCATGATTATTCAGTATTTTATGTTACCTAAACTGCTTTGGATTTTGTCTTACTCAGATTGGAATATGGCAATAGCCTATATGATTTCAGAATCATTAATTCAATTGGTGTTCTCAACAGATGGGTGTTACACTCGTCTCTCTGAAGACAAGCAAGAATTTAAGGTTCCTAATGACGCTGATGGTACATCATCTTTTTTGAAATATAGATCAGTAGCCTGTGTCTTGTTGAAAAGATGCAGAGTGAGTAGAAAATCTCTAGGAAGGAAAGCAATTGACATCAATTATGGTCTATTCCTAACGTTAAGAGACAAATGTGTATTTACCTTGTTTGTTTCTAGCTTTCTAACTGGATTCTTACATAACATGGAACAAATAAAAAGTCACTCAGTTATGTTCGACTCTTTGTGACCCCCTGGACTATAGCCCCCCAGACTCCTCCGCCCATGGAATTCTCCAGGCCAGAATACTGGAGTGGGTAACCATTCCCTTCTCCAGCAGATCTTTCCAATCCAGGGGTCAAACCTGGGTCTCCTGCATTGAAGGCAAAAATGCTTTAGCATTTAAGCCACCAGGGAAGCCCAAAGATATCCTTGTCCCAGTAGCCAGGCTATTTAATACTTTAAGGTTTGGGGTTTTTAAGTATTCTCTTTGACATTTTACAGGGATTTTGGAGGAAAAGACTATAAGGATTTTTAGTATTAAGCTCCATCTCTCTGTCCCTTATTTGTACCGTATTCCTTTCCACCAAGAGTTGATGCTTGTTAACAGCTCCCTGCTCAGTTGTCATAAACCTAAGCTGATAGTTTCAGGGAAGGAACATCACTGTATTTTAAGGCTACCCACTCATTTTGGACATTTTGACATTTTGGACATTAGTTTAAAAGTTTTAACTAATATTGAGTTAAAATCCTTGTCCCTGTTTTTAAAATTATTCAGTTCAGTTCAGTCGTGTCCGACTCTTTGTGACCCCATGAATCACAGCACGCCAGGCCTCCCTGTCCATCACCAGCTCCCAGAGTTCACTCAGACTCACGTCCATCGAGTCAGTGATGCCATCCAGCCATCTCATCCTCTGTCGTCCCCTTCTCCTCCTGCCTCCAATCTCTCCCAGCATCAGAGTCTTTTCCAATGAGTCAACTCTTCACATGAGGTGGCCAAAGTACTGGAGTTTCAGCTTTAGCATCAGTCCTTCCAAAGAAAACCCAGGGCTGATCTCCTTCAGAATGGACTGGTTGGATCTCCTTGCAGTCCAAGGGACTCTCAAGAGTCTTTTCCAACACCACAGTTCAAAAGCATCAATTCTTCGGTGCTCAGCCTTCTTCACAGTCCAACTCTCACATCCATACATGACCAGTGGAAAAACCATACACTTGACTAGACAGACCTTTGTTGGCAAAGTAATGTCTCTGCTTTTCAATATGCTATCTAGGTTGGTCATAACTTTTCTTCCGAGGAGTAAGCGTCTTTTAATTTCATGGCTGCAGTCACCATCTGCAGTGATTTTGGAGCCCCCAAAAATAAAGTCTGACACTGTTTCCCCATCTATTTCCCATGAAGTGATGGGACCAGATGCCATGATCTTCATTTTCTGAATGTTGAGCTTTAAGCCAACTTTTTCACTCTCCTCTTTCACTTTCATCAAGAGGCTTTTGAGTTCCTCTTCACTTTCTGCCATAAGGGTGGTGTCATCTGCATATCTGAGGTTATTGAGATTTCTCCCGGCAATCTTGACTCCAGCTTGTGCTTCTTCCAGCCCAGCATTTTTCATGATGTACTCTGCATATAAGTTAAATAAGCAGGGTGACAATATACAGCCTTGATGAACTCCTTTTCCTATTTGGAACCAGTCTGTCGTTCCATGTCCAGTTTTAACTGTTGCTTCCTGACCTGCATACAGATTTCTCAAGAGGTAGGTCAGGTGGTCTGGTATTGTTTAATGCACTAAAATCCCAAGTCAAAAGTCAATCTATTTATTTCTCTATTTATATTCCATCATCTGTCTAATCATGTATCTTTGCATTTATCTAGGGTTTAAAGACTTGTTAAATATTGTTAAGATTAATTAGTTATCAGATTATCTCAGTTTCAATATCCCTCACCATTTTTTAAAAAATCCAGTTACCCCCTGCAGTAATGAGAATCAGTTTAGTTCAGTTCAGTCGCTCAGTTGTGTCCGACTCTTTGTGACCCCATGAACTGCAGCACACCAGGCCTTCCAAACTTACCAGTAAGTACACAGAACTCTATACAGATGCTTTGAAAGAATTCAAGGAGATGTAGTTTTCACCTCTTAGGAGTGCAGAGAACCAGCAGAGTATACTGGTCTCACTTAAGGACTGTCTTCCCAGCTCCCCGTGGGTACCATTCACACTGCAGCTGCCCATCACCTCCTGGCCCTCGGGGTCACCATCTTCCCAGGTTGAGCCACTTCTGTGCTGGCCTCCATGGATAAGTGAAGTGGATCAGGCCACACCCCTCTTCTCTTTACCGTCTTATCTTTGTAACATGTCTGAAAATTGTTCCCTTTTTTCATTCCTTTTTTGATGGCTAAATTTTTGTGATATTCTCTCTTTCTGACTTCCAGAAGCTCCATTCAAGCCTTCATACTAGGCACTAAACAGAATGAAGGATTAAAAAAAAAACGCAGTTTTTTCCCATGGGTTTCCATTGATGTCAGTAATAAATTAGTAACATTTATTCCGTGTCCCCTCTATGAGAACTATTCTAACTGTTCTCATCTATCTTTCTCAGTCCCTCAACAGCCCTGTGGTATAGGTAACATTATTGTGCCCATTTTGCAGATGAGGAAACTGAGGCAGGGGGAGATGAGTTAAAGTTGTCAAAGTTACATGCCTGCCGAGTGGTCAAGCTGGGATTCATACCCAAGATGAACTCCAGACACGATCACCATGCCGTGCTGCCTCCAGCTACAATGGAATCAGTTGACCGTTTTAATTACATCCCTCAGTCCAGCAGGAGGAGGAAATGGCATCCCACTTCAGTACTCTTGCCTGGGAAATCCTAGTGATAGAGGAGCCTGGAGGGCTACAGTCCACGGGGTCACAAAGAGCTGGGCATGACTGAGTGACTAAACAACAGCAGGTAGTATGTGAAGACTATTCAGCAGGCGTGACCTCCAAACAACAGGCACGTACGTTTGACATAGCCACTGAGTCGTGTGTCATGAACCTGGCAAGCAGGAAAGCCACGAGTCACACTGAGGCTTTTAGAAGTGTGGGCGCTCCTGGAAGAGCACGGGTGGAGGAATTTCTTTTTCCTTCCTTCGTTTCTTCTTTGTACCATGCTAGGAGACACGTTGGTTGCACCCCGTGGATCTAGAACAGGAGAATCGAGCTCAATAATAGTAAATCTTAAATTTATTCTTATCTTGGGTACCTTTCTGATTCTGGCTGATAGCAGATTGGAACCAAGGGAATAACTTAAGAACAGCAGTTCTCAGGATATTTTAAATTAAAGTTGTTTGGGGATTTATCAGGCCTCACAAGTCTCCTCTAGATAATTCAGTTTATGGATGTGGGAATAGAGATTTTTATTCTTATTTTTAATTTGATTTCTGACCTTTCTGTTTCTTTCTCTCTCTTTTTTTACCTCTCTCTCTTCTCTCTGTTTCTCTCTCTTCCCAAATGTATGAATTATAAATCTGCTCTTCTACAGTTAAAGCAAATAGTAAGGCACCCAATTTGAAATGAATGGCAATCCATTTGAAGTTCACTTAACCCAGTTTTATTTTTAATCCGCATAACATACCAGGTTCCTCTTTCCTATCTACCAAACAGTATATCTTTTTGCTTATTACCTAAATGGGGAAACTGAAGCTTTTAGATACTTTGCCTTGTGACATAAGCAAGTAAAAGTCACAGCTGAGTTCTCACCTAGGTTTCTTAACCTCCAAGTTTATAAATGCTCTCCACCTGCTATTGACGTCCTCTTCTTTGCTACAGTTTCCTTGAAGGCAAAGGCTGTGCATGCTTTTATGCCCAGTATAACTGAGAAGAATGACGGGCACGTGCAATTGCTCAGTAAATGGTTTTTGGAGTTGCTGTATTTTCTATGTCCTTTCCCCCTTTGTAGATTATCATAAAAAGTTGTAGAACTGGCTTTCCGTTCAGTCTGTTGACAGACTCTTTCCCCAAAGTGCTGCCGTTTGATTAGATTGGCCTCAGCCTCTGTGAGCTGGACAGCCTCCAAGGTTTGCTGGTGGAGATTTGATGCCACCGTTTGACTTGGAGAGTGGCATTTGGGTGGCAGTAGTGGAATAAGTCCAGTAACTCATGGGCACATCGGTGACGGGTTCAAATCTGGGACACATTAAGGTAATTGTGTGGACAGGCAGCTCTGGAGACTTGAATGTTCATCTCTATCTCGATGGTACATTGTCGCCACATTCAAGCTGACAAGCTTCCCAGTGATGTACTGGCAAGCTTAATGAGAGTCGCTACTTCTTATCCAACTGTTCATCATTGGAGTGGATAGTATGGAGGAAATTCACTTCCAGTCTTTGGTTTTCTGCCATGGGCGACAGTATTTGGATGCCTCTGTGATTTTTCCAGGTGTTGGCCGTATCTGACCTAACTTTTTGCCAGCTCGTAATGATGTGGCTTCAGTACGGAAGCTATCAACCCATCTCTGAGCCTGTTTGCTCGTGTGCTTCAGCATGACCATCAGCATTTGTCTGCAGGATTGCCTCAGAGGATTTACAGCGGTGGCTGACTGTCTAGTGGGGGAAAAAGGAGCTGTCCTTAAACGCAGAATTTAATTCTTACGATGCTTTGAGCTTTGATTCTATGACGAGCGGGTGTAATGCAGGGGGAGAAAATACCACCTCAAGTCATTAGTCCCCATTCTGCCTTGTGAGATGGAACCCCAAACCTGCGCCATAGGGGAGTTAGCTTTAGATGTCAGAGTATTACTGAGAATTGGGATCCAGTGGGGTGTGTCAGAATGGGGAAGTCTGGAACTCTGTTTTAGGAAGGACCAAAGTGTTACGAGAAAGTTTGCTTACATATTATTTCATGTATGGATACACTACACACTCACTCATGAACACTGACTGGATTAGGCACTGGGAATACAAAAATGCATCAGACTCAGCCTGTACCAGCAAAATCTTAGCAGTGTACTCAGGGCCACTAAGTCCATTGTCGTGGGAACTGCTAACTTGCAAATGTAGGAACTATAGGTTGAGGGAGTTAAGTAACTCATTGAAGGGCACCCAGTTAGTAACTATCGAACCTCTTAGTGTTGGATCCAGGCTTTCTAAGTCATGCTGTCCTTGTACAATGAAGCAGTCACACAGGTATCAGGTTTACTCATAAAGAAACTGAAGGAATGGGTAAGGAATTTCACCCACTGAGGATGGGGCTTCGAGGGAGATTATTGAGTTACTGATGGAGAATTTTGTCTAGTAGGAAATAGTTACTAGAGAAGTAGGTATGGAGCCCTTTGCAACAATTCTCTCTGCCATGCTGGGGGCTTCTTTCATAAGGCTTTTATTATAACTCTATTCCTGGGGGTCAGGATTGATTTTTAGGGTTGGGTGTAGGGTTGATGAGCTATTCTATTGAATTTAGGGATATTCAACTACTAAGTTTAGAAGGCTAGGTTTGGAAAGCATGGAGCTAACTAGACGATTTTGTCTATTTTGTTTTGAGGAGGTATATTTTTGAATGATTTCTTCAAAATATTTGAGTACTGATTTTACAGAATAAGCACGGTTATTAAACCAGCATGCACCATTTCCTTTAAGAACTAAAAGCATCATCAAACCTCAGAGTTGGAAAGGATGCTTTACTAACTAAACATTTACTACTGCAAGTTGAACAAAGCAGATTATGCTTCATATAGACTGAGGGTCATTATGCAAAATAAAAGGCTTAATTCACTATTGCTGCTGATTTGAGGCAGTTTTATTCTTCTGAACTTTTGTGGGATGTTCCTCAGAGACACTTTCCTCTGGAAATGTAGCTTAGTTTAGCGTTTCCAAGTGCAAGCCCTGCAGTTGACTACTTGAGTTCAGATTTTGGCTTTATCAATGAATAATGTCCTAGATTAGATTTGGACCTCAGTTTCCTGAGGCATAATGGCAGTATCATTTCATAGGGATATGGTAATGATTAAAGGGGTTGACACAAACAAAACCTTGCACTTCTCTTTCCTCAGCCGTTTATAAAGCCTCCCCAGACAACCACTTTGCCTAAGCATTTCTTTTTCCTTGGGATGGTTTTGGTCACTGCCTCCTATACAATGTTATGAACAGAGAGGATGAGATGGTTATATAGTATCACTGACTCAATGGACATGAATTTGAGCAAACTCCGGGAGACAGTGGAGGACAGAGGAGCCTGGCTGGCTACACAGTCTGTGGGGTTGCATGACTCAGCATCTCAGCAACAAACAAAGCCCTTCAAGCAGTGCCTGGCACACAATAAGTCTCTTAATATTAATAGGCTAACTCAAATTCTTTGTGATACTTTCTCAATTGCAAAAAAAAAATCAACCATTTCAAGATATGCAAAGTTTTTCTAACATTCCAATTTTTAGTCACTTATATTTTCAGAAGGCAAGGAGCGTTTCCGTTTCTGTATCCCAGTGGACTCAGAAACTTACCGCTTTCCAAAGACAAGCTTAAGAATCTTGCCGTCTAGTGGCAGGGCTATGCATTTTATCTTTCTTCATTAACCAAGAATACCCAGCACCACAAAACTAGTTGGAGCTAGGGGTCTCCTTACTCGATTCTGCCCTGAAGATTGCTGGTCTCAAACTGGGCTAATCCCTAGAGGCAGGAGAGGAAGCACTCCCCAGTTCTGCCCCAGTCCCAGAGCTGAGGCCAACTCACTGGGACACTGTATCACAGGTAAGCCACTGAAGAAGGTGATCCATTTCCTGGCGTCTGGGGGCTCTTGTTGGTCGGTGCAGTGTGGGCAAATACATAAGCTGTTCTGATGGGTGTTAGGCCAGTCTTCATGGAATGGGGTTTGGGGCTTTATTGTGGAGAGACACAGTGACTTGCAGCTCTGCTGTGTGTAATAGAACTAGTCTTCTCTGCATCCTGAGAAGTGAAGGGATGGATTTGGCATGTCCATCAAGATCAATGAAACCCTGTAAATACTGTAAACGGATCAAGGAATCATTTTGTTCTTTTGACCTGTACCAAGCTAAATACGTGTTTTGCTATCATTTTGCTATCAAATTTTCTGTCTGGACACACATATAATTTCCTGTGTCTGAACTTATTTAGTTTTCCAATTGATTCCAGGAAGACATTGCAAAGGACTATATACCACCATTGACTCATAGGGACCACAGGAATAGAATAATACAGGTATGGGACACCACAGGAAATACTAGCGTTACTTTTTAGATTTTGAAGAAAGGCTATGCTTTCTCACCTTTTGGGGTAATAAATATTATGTATTTAATTCTCTGGATAAGCATTTTTGAAAGTTTTCCACATGACAACTATTGTCAGTCTTCCTGAATTATTCCAAGATAATACTGTTCTTCTTCTTCTTTTTTTTTTTTTTTGCACAGTGACTACAAATTGAGAAATATTGTGGTTGTTTCCTGTACTGTTAATCCATTTAACATATTTTCTGAGTACATACTATGAGTCAGACACTATTAATGAAATTAAGGGTACAAAAGCAAAATCTCTTAAAGAGTTTAATTCCCTGAATCTGAACTGTCATAACTTTTATTATTTAGAGTCACCCAAAGAACATTAGGATGGTCGCAGACTATTAATAGCTATGGTTGAACTAATTTATGTGAGAGAAAAATCCACCTTCCTCTTCATATTTGTTTCAGTAAAAAGAAAGAAAAGAAAAAAACAGAAAACTTGACTAACAGTAGCTTTAATCTAAGAAGCAACAAAAATACTCATCTTTGAGTTCTCCTCTTTCTATAATCAATACCAGCACCCTAGTGTATATTCACACATATCTGGTTGTAAGTTATATTCCTAATGAGTTGGTGGACTGACCAAATACTAGCTAATGTTCCCTCCTTTTGCCAATAAGAACACAATGACAGGTAAAAGGAAGTGAGAATTTGTTCAGGACTAGTCTTCAAATTCACAAGGATTTGGTCTCAAAGTACTTGGCATTGTTTAAGCCACATATAAATTTCTCAAAGTATTGCCACACCAAGCAAGTTTTTTTGTTCCTTCCCGGTAAAATCTCCTTTAATATAAAAATTAACTGAAGACAAAATTTACTAAATTTTCAGCCTAGTTTTCTCCTTGGAAGACCAAGGATTTAATGTCCTATAAATGATTTCTTTTCCTGGGTTTAGGAAAATAAAACTATTTTGGACAAAACTGTTAAGTCAAACATCGTAAACTTACTGTGCTCTTAATCTTGGGACCTTCATTTGAACTTATCAAGAGTGTCCTGTCATATTTTTAGCCCTTTCAATCTAAAAGTGAAAGTGAAAGCAAAAGTTGCTCAGTCGTGTCCGACTCTTTGCAACCCATGGACTGTATAGTCCATGGAATTCTCCAGGCCAGAATACTGGAGTGGGTAGCCTTTCTCTTCTCCAGGGGATCTTCCCAACCCAGGGATAGAACCTGGGTCTCCAGCATTGCAAGCGGATTCTTTACCAGCTAAGTCACAAGGGAAGTCTAAGAATACTGGAGTGGGTAGCCTATCCCTTCTCCAGTGGATCTGCCCGAACCAGGAATCAAACCGGGATCTCCTGCATTGCAAGTGGATTATTTACCAACTGAGCTATCTGGGAAACATGAAGTTAATTTAGGGGTGGAGGGTGCAGAGAAATTTTCTTTTTAAATTTATTTTGTGAATTAGCATTTGGATGTCTCAGAGGTTCTTGGCCAATCTTATTACTTAAAGACACAAGATAACCTATTTTTAAAAGGCTTTTAACTAGCTACTGATATAATTTGTTATGCATTGTTTACCAGTTAACCTCCAAATTGCTCTTTTCTTTCAGTTAAAGAAGATACTTTGACTTTACACTGCCACTACACTTTTTTTTTATGTGAATGATTGTATTATTTATTTTGCATGCTGCATTGCTTTCTGACTCTTTGCAACCCTATGGACCATAGCCCGCTAGGCTCCTCTGTCCATGGGATTCTCCAGGCAAGAATATTGGAGTGGGTTGCCATGCCCTTCTCCAGGGCATCTTCCCAACCCAGGGATCCAACCTGCATCTCCTTCATTGAAGGTAGATTCTTTACCACTAAGCCACCAGATAAGCCTTATTTATTTACTTGCCTGATAATTTAGGTTCAACTTTATTACAATATTATAAGAATTGGAAACAAAATTGGTAATCTTTTCTGAAATAGATTCTCTTGCTTGGTACCCTCTTCATTTCTGAAAAGACACATGTATTTAAAAATGAGTTTAAGATCACTGATAGGAGTTCTCTTTCTTAACAGGCAGAATGCTAATTTCTGTGACAGGTTTCCCTTCAGTCTCGTTGATAAGGAACTTCTCATGGGTTATTGTAACCATTACATTTGAATCAACAGTAAACAATAAAGGTCTTTACATGGACTGTTGATCTCTACACTTAGTTTGTAAAAAAAAAAAAAAGCACAAACCACAGTGTTAAAACAAATAAATAATCGTTATTCCTTATAAAAACAATTTAATATTTGTTTATGAAATTTATGCCTCTAAACAATCATTATAAGAGACATATCTTGCCAGCTCGCAAAACATACTCTTTTTCTTGGTGACTAATACTCTGCAAGTGACTGAGCTCCATCTGGATTCCAGAATTCATCTGTCCAGGGCTCCGTGTCTTTGTGGAAGAAGATATTGTAGGGCGTCCCCAGAGAAAGAGAACCAGGCTTGGCTTTCTTTACATAAAAGAAGCCATTTTTGGCCTAAGGCTTTTTGTGATCTAAGCTTGGCCACAATGCTTGCCCTAGAACTGGTCTCAGTAGTTAAGGATATTGAAGGAATAAAAGAAAGCAGGAACGAAGGACTGTTATCAGGCAAGAGCAGGAACAACAGCAAAGACTGGCATCAGTTTTAAAGACTGGTGGCTACCATTAGTCTGGAGCACTTTCTTGATCTGTTTTGCAGGATTTAAACTCAACTCCTCAGGTGCTCCAGTCCCTCAGTCCCTGAGGGGCTTGCCCCACTGCTCAGCTGGTGAAGAACCCGCTTGCCAATGCAGGAGAGGCAAGAGACAAGGGTTTGATCCCTGGGTGGGGAAGATCCCTGGAGAAAGAAATGGCAACCCACTCCAGTATTCTTGCCTGGAAAATCCCATGAACAGAGGAACTTGGCGGGTTACAGTCCATGGGGTTGCAGAGTCAGACACGCCTGAGCATGCATGCCATGAAGGCACTAAAACACCCCAGACCAACTAGGACCTAAGGGAGGAGGATGTTGACCTTTCTGACCCTCTGACCTCGTGACTTCAGTCAACTAAAGCTTGAACTCTGTTGACCTCTCAAGCCCCTTCATGAATATGTGGATATTGTTCAGTCACTCAGTTGCGTCTGACTCTTTGCAGCCCCATGGACTGCAGCACGCCAGGTTTCCCTGTCCATCACCATCTCCTGGAGCTTGCTCAAATTCATGTGCATTGAATCAGTGATGCCATCCAACCGCCTTCTCCTCTGTTGTCCCCTTCTCCTTCCCTCAGTTGTGCCCAGCATCGGGGTCTTTTCCAATAAGTCAGTCTTTCACATCAGGTGGCCAAAGTATTGGAGTTTTAGCATTAGTCCTTTCAATGAATAGTCAGAGTTGATTTCCTTACCCTTAGATTAAAACTTCCCCACTTTTGCTACTGGGGAGACATGCTCTGGGAAAGATCCCCAGTGTACTCTTTTCTGGCTGAAAGTAATAAGTCCTTCCTTCTCCCACTCTTTAACTCGGGTGTGTCTTTTGGCTCAACACCCACCAAGAGGCCAACCAAGTTTTAGTACCGTTAATACAGGGGTTTCCCTAGTTGCTCGTGGTTAATGAACCTGCTGGCCAATGCAGCAAGAGACAAGAGTTTGATCCTTGGGTTGGGCAGATCCCCTGGAGTAGGAAATGGCAACCCACTCCAGTATTCTTGCCCAGACAAGCCCATGGACAGAGGACTCTGACAGGCTACAGTCCATTGGGTTGCCAAGAGTTGGACATGACTTAGGCTAACCAGCAACAGCAACCTTTAATGCACTATTTTCTTGCTATTTGAACAAGGTGTCTGTTATGGGCTGAATCATGTCCCCCAGATTCATATATTGAAGCCCTAACCCCCAGTAAATCAGATTGTTACTGTACTTGAAGATAAGGTTTTTGAAAAGGTGGTTAAATTAAAATGAGGTCCTTAGGGTGGGTGCTAATCCAATATGACTGGTGTCCTTATGAGAAGAGGAAATCAGACACACAGAGTCATATCAGGAACATACATACACAGGAGAAAGACCACGATGGGACATAGAGAGAAGGTAGCCATTTGCAAGCCAAGGAGAGAGACCTCAAGAGAAACTAACCTTAAAAAAAAAAAGAGAGAGAGAGAGAAAGAAACCAATCCAGCCAGCACCTCAACCTTGAACTTTCAATCTCCGGAATTATAAGAAAACAAATTTCTGTTGTTTAAGCCACCCAGCCTGTGGTATTTCATGATGACAGGTCTTGCAAACTAATAAGGGTCCCACATTTTCATTTTGTACTGGCCTATGCAAATGATGTAGCTGGTTCTGACTTTTTAAAGGATAATTTGATCCTCCTTTGGGGTGATTCTAACCCATATAAAAGGTGATTCTAGGAAATGTAGTCAAGTTTATCTATGTTGGCCGCTCAGCAAAGAACAGAAAGACTCCTAAGAAAGCAAACACATGCTCCTCCAGGCTCAGGTCACAGAATGTGTGGAATGTCAGCTGTATATTTAATACTTCACTGGACCCAAAGGTGTGGAGACACAAATAGACATATTATGGACCCAGGTCTTGCTGAAATGAATTTCCATTAACCTGTACCTGTTCAAGGTGTAGAATTTGGCAGAGATCCTGAACATTTCCATGCGTGCATGCTTTCTAAGTCACTTCAGTACTGTTCGACTCTGTGAGACTCTATGGACTGTAGCCTGCCAGGCTCCTCTGTCCAAGGGATTCTCCAGGCAAGAATACTGGAGTGGGTTGCCATGTCCTCCTCCAGGGGATCTTCCCAACCCAGGGACTGAACCCCTGTCTCACATCTCCTGCTCTGGCAGGTGGATTCTTCACCACCAGCGCCACCTGGGGAGCCCAAATGTTCCCATCAGTGTCTTTAAAACTGTCCTTTAACTGATACTGCATCTTGCCATTTCCAGCTTGTGTCTTACTTTAAAAAGCAGGAGGAAAGTTTCCTGGCACTAAAACCATGAACCTTCTGAATTTATATAGGATTTGACACATTTACTTCTCAGCACCAGGGTGTTTGAAGCAGCCAGGACATCCTAGCTACTAATGCACATTCTTTCGTTCTTTTATTTTATGGTGAACCTTTGCTTCAGTGCACTCGCAACAAGATTGTAGGCACTATAGCTGGGTGTTAACAGGTTTTTAATTTCGGTTGTTGCTGGAAGCACTGTGTTGGAAATTAGACATTTTTAGTACTTCATTTACCGTTGATTTATTCATCCCTCTTGTCTATGGATACAGTGTCACTACAGTATGGTTCCCCAGTTCTGGATGCAAATGCCAGGGATTAGAGCATGCCTCTTGGCAACTCACCGTCATAGAATTGGCCAGCCTCAGTGCCTGGTGGCATCTGGCTTCCTGCTCTTCATTAAATGGGAGAAGACAGAAGAGTAATATTCTGATTTCTTGACTGAAATGGTTTCAGGAAAAAAAACACTAATTCAAATAGACCACAGACCTCAACTTCCCATGGGAACAGCATTGTCTTGATCTGCGTTTCTGACACTCTTGCAGTCTTCCAGTAAACACCAATGCCTTGTCCAAAGTTGTGCAATTCCTAGGGGAGGAAAAAAAGCAATCTATTCCGTAAAATACTTAAAAATTTTCAAAACATTCTAAAAATACATAATTTGAAACACTCTGCTTTTCAAAAACATAGTTTTCATGGCTCTTTCCCTAATGTTTAGGACAGGGCCAAGCAGATAAAAGATTTTATGGAATTGAAAAAAATATATATATTGAACCGAATGGGACTTCCCAGGTGGCACAGTGGTAAGGAATCTGCTTATCAATGCAGGAGACACATGAGATGCCAGTTCAATCCCTGCAACTGGGAAATGGCAACTTGCTTCAGGATTCTTGCCTGGGAAATCCTCATCAACAGAGGAGCCTGGAGGGCTACAGTCCATTGGGTCGCAAAGAGTCAGATATGACTGAGCCCTGAGCACGCACGGTTGAACAGAAAGAAAGTATTATTCCAGGATATCCTGTTTCCCCAAATAATTCTATTGGTTTTACTTTCTCATTACACAGCAGCATTTACAAGGAATTAGATCCGAAAGTCTAAACAAAAGCATTAATAGTTCTTTCTTTCAATACTAATATTCGTGGCAGTTATAATAAAGCCATCTTAGTTGATGCTAAAATTTCCCCATTTTCTCTATTAAATAATTAAAATAGCTGCTTATTTGTACAGGGCTTTGGAAGAGAAGTCTCAGAAAATGGTTTTTACGTGTGTCAGACTATTAATATTGCTGCAGCCACATTTAATGTTTTCCCTTTTCCTCATTAATTGGGTAATTATCTCACGAAGTCCTTCCCATATTAGAAATTAGTTGAAAGCCGGTGCAGCGGGGGCAGTCAGAGGCGCACAGCAGGGTGTTCAGCCAGCTCCTCGTGTCTCCCAGGGGCAGCTCGCTGGGACTCAGAGAGCCTTGTTCTCGCCTTCCAGATGTCACCTTGAAGCAGGCTCCGGTCCCTGCACCCTTCATACGAAGTCGATGCTCCACCATTGTTTACTCAGTGGGTGACTCAGTGGTGATTCGGTTATTTTCCTGTTATGACAAGGTGGTGCTGAATCAGCAGAGTGGCTCACCTCCCAGATTTTTCCTCACCACATGCTCCTTCAGGTGTGTGCCTGATTGCTGCCCTAAAAATGGATGAGGTTGCTCTCCGCGTGAGTGCCAAATTACTTCAGTCCTGTCTAACTCTTTGGGACCCCATGGACTGTAGCCTGCCAGGCTCCTCTGCCCATGGGGTTCTCCAGGCAAGGATACTGGAGTGGGTTGCCATGCCCTTCTCCAGGGGATCTTCCCAACCCAGGAATCCAACCCACATCTCTTGTCTCTTTCGTCTCCTGCATTGGCAGGCAGGTTCTTTACCACTAGAGCCATCTGGGAATCCCCATAATTGACTCCTTGACTTGTCATTTGTTTATTAAATCAAACTTCTCAAAGAAAGCCTTATATTTAAAGGAGGATAGATTTTTCCTTCAATGTTGGAAGTTTGGAAGCTCTTAACAGTTAGCTCGGGCTCCCCTGGTGGCTCAGTGGTAAAGAACTCGTCTGCCAAAGCAGGAGACGTGGGTTTGATCCCTGAGCCGGGAAAATCCCTGGAGAAGGAAATGGCAACCCACTCCAGTGTTCTTGCCTGGGAAATCCCATGGATGGAGGAGCCTGGTGCGCTCACTACAGTCCAGGGGGTCACAGAAGAGTAACAGTCAGACACGATTTAGCGACTAAACAACAACAGTTAGCTCTCCTGGGTGTACCCATTCTGAGAGGAGACCCATACTAATTTGATACAATAAGAACATGATTTTTTTAAAGCTGAAGAAATATATTTAGCTTTTCTCTCTTTATTTTTTATCCAGAAGTGTCTAATTCAGGATACAAACAGTTAAAGTAAATGAGCCTTTTTCCAAATTTTGTTAATTCTCAAAGCCTTTTGGGGGGAGATCTAGTTCCCTTTTCTGTGACGAAAGATGGGAGCCACCTAGGTTAGTCCTGTTACCCTGCCATGACTCTCTTCTGGGATTCTGCTTTTCTTTTGTTATGATTCTCAAACTTTTACCCCTTGACCAACCCAAATCCTGCCAGGCTTTCAAAGTCCCCTCAGGAACCGTCTCTCAGCAGATGGTCCCTAAACATTCCTAGCTACAGTGACTTCTTATCCACCCCAGACTTAAGGTAACCTTCTAGTTAGACAGTCCACCATCAGTATGAGCCTATCTTTCTTCCCCAGCAAACAAAAGAGGAGAGACAAGAGACAAGAATATTTCTTCTCTGTTCTCCTAAAATAGTGTTGGTTGAACTAGAGGTGATGAGTAAAAGAATATTATCCAACCTAACAAAGTAGACTTGAGTTGGCAAAGGCAAGACCTGTCTTTTAAGGTTAAATGGAACTTCCTGCTCCATGGTATTGCTTTCCAGGTGGCATGGTTTGCAGGAAGGAAAAACTGCCACCGTTGAGCAGTTTATGCTTGCTCAAGGGACTGGGGGATTCAAAAGGAAACCAAACCTACGCTGGATACAAGGAGAGACGTTACCAACAGTAGCAGTATGAGCGAATGGCGCTTGTCATTTGTTAATCCTGTACAATTAACACTGACATGGGGAAAATATGGTTTGCAGAGCTACAGTGTAATCACAACATATCCCAGGAAATCATGTAGGATTTAATGGCAGGTGTGAAATTAACCAATGTTATTTTCATAAATGCCATAATTAACAGATTCCCAGGAAGAAGCCTTTTAGGTTCTGTAGAAATTCTCAGCAGTCCTTATGCATTTACTGGGGAAATGGTGGGTGTGTCCCCAAACTGGTTGTCTCTCTGGGATTTTGACCTTTTCCTAATTTTAAGTGAAGTGGTAAATATCAGAACCATGTCTGCTTGTCGATTGCTATTCCTCCTTTGTTTCCTGTGTTTTAAAAATGTGTGTTGCAGGTATTCGTTCAAGTTTTGCTTCCACTAAAAACATTCTCTGTATTTGGCTTTGTTGTATTTGCCACTTAAGAATGCAGAATTTATTATTATGTGCTTAAAGCAATCATTTAACACTGACATTTTAAGCACGACAGTAATCCAAGTAATTGTCACCCATTCAGTTAACTGAAAATACCCTCACTTCCTGAGACAGCTAATTATAATGCAGCGTTACTATCTTTTCACTGTAGACATGTTTGTTTTGTGTTTATTTTGGTTTAGGCTGTCTTCAAGGACATCCCTACTCTCAGACTTGGCAATCTGCCCTTATTCGTTCTCTGCTGTTTTCAGAAAGTAAATGAAGACACTATAGCCACAATCTTGAAGGAAAACAAGAGGATTTTTGTTTTTCACGAGCTTTGCCCGTGACTTCAGGATTTTGGATTACGAGTTGTTTCTGGAAAATCTGATCAGTTGTTATATAAACGGGGATTAATTTCCAAACATGCTAAACAGTTTTAGAAGGTGAGATCAGATATCTCAGGTGCTGCTGCTGCTGCTAAGTCGCTTCAGTAGTGTCCGACTCTGTGCGACCCCATAGACGGCGGCTTACCAGGCTCCCCCGTCCCTGGGTTTCTCCAGGCAAGAACACTGGAGTGGGTTGCCATTTCCTTCTCCAATGCATGAAAGTGAAAAGTGAAAGTGAAGTCGCTCAGTCCTGTCCAACTCTTTTCGACCCCATGGTCTGCAGCCTACCAGGCTCCTCTGTCCATGGGATTTTCCAGGCAAGAGTACTGGAGTGGGGTGCCATTGCCTTCTCCAATCTCAGGTACTACCCTTCCACATAGCTCTTCACTGCTGTAGAAAGACAAAAGGTAATGCCTTTTTGGCTTCATAAGACTTGGGCTCCAATTCCTAGTGTGGTTTTCACCCCTTGGGGAGGTCTACCATCATTTGCCTCACATAGGGATTTTGCACTGTCCCTTCTTTTGAAAATCCTTACGTTCAGGAATCTAGAATTCCCTAATGCAGTATTGGATGGTTCCATTCAGAGCGAATTTAGAGGGTTGTTAAGTAGCCCATTTACTTTTGTCACATCATACCATATCCTTCTTTTCATTTAATATACTGTGCTCTCAAACTGGGGGCTTCCCAGGTGGCTGAGTGGTAAAGATTCTGCCTGCCAGTGTAGGAGATATGGGTTTGATGCCTGGGTCAGGAAGTTCCCCTGGAGAAGGAAATGGCAACCCACCCCAGTATTCTTGTCTGGGAAATCCCATGGACAGAGGAACCTGGCGGGCTACTGTCCATGAGGTCACAAAGAGTCGGACACGACTGAGCAACTGAACACGCATACATGCACTCTTAAATTACCTATTGAGCAATTTCTTTTGTGTTTACCGAGTTAGACCTAATAATTAATGTTGTAAGGAATAGTACAGAAGATATAACATTTTATATAATAGTGTATTTTCACCAGTTTCTGAACTTACTGTGTGTGTTCACGTCTGCGGTTGCCCTCAGGAGATGCAGCTCCAGGGCTGCAAGTTGCTTTTGAACACACACTCACACACACTCACTGACACACATACACACACTCACACACACTCACACACACAGATGCATAAATACACATACACAGTATATGCAGACACATAGATACACATATACACATAGTCACACACACTTACACTCATATGCACACACTCACACACACACACATAGAAGCTCGGCTGGAAAAATGTTTTGTTAGGGAATCTAATGGCAATCTCTCTAAATGATACTTGCTGTTTGTGGTATAGGCAATGGGGCATTTAGTAACGATCGCCACAAAACATACCCACACGTGGAGCACCAACCACAACAGCAACGTCTAATCAATACTTAATCCAATTTCTCTCTCCTACTAGCGTGCTCAGAAACCTCTCAGAAACCTGCTCCTTGCATCTCATTGTCCATAACTGGGTCGGATAACCTCCCAGTTGCAAAGAGGAGTTAGATACAGGAACCTCTAGATTCTTTTTGCCTTGAGAGTTGGAGGTGGGCCAGGGACAGTCAGATTGGAAAATGCTTCCTGGAAGCCAACGAATTATTGCTCCATGGTCTGTGCAAATCTTACAATTATTTTAATTAGCTGTTTTTTGTTGATCCACAGGAAAGAGGTTCTCCCCCCCCTTCTTCCCCTTTTAAGCCCCAAAACTGGCAAGCATTGAGTTTATATTAGGATTCATATTAGGATTCTTTGGTCAAAATGACAACAATTAATATACATTTGCGCAAATTGAAAGAACAGTGGGAGTGGATAGTGGTAGAATATAAAGAAGAGAACTGGCCAGTGGCCTTGGGGATGGCTAGACCCAGGGGCTTACTGGCTCTGATTAGAATGCTTTCCCCCACAGTCATCGTCTGACCTGGAGCCAGAGTGGTTTCGTCTCATTCTGGTTTCTCCACCTCCACAGAGTGGTCTTCATATCCTCCCAGCAGTCACACTGTCTCTCATGATCCGAGGTGTCCTTTTCATGACTCTCCTTGGTCACAGGAACTATTCTTGTCCAGAAGCCCCTCCTGCAGAGCAGCTGACAGTGAATTGAGGAGGAGGGACACGTGCTTTGCCTCCTTGCCTTTTTTTGGGACAGTTCCCAAGGGTCACTCCAACTCCAGGGCATCAGTCAAGGACTCAGCTACACCCTCCTGAAGGGCCAGGATTTCCTTCTCAGCTCTGCACCCTCTACACAGAATAGGTGTCCGTGGATCTCAAGTTCTCTTCCTGGGGGGTCCTCTGCCTGCAGCACTGCCTCAGAGTGGAAGACTCTCCAGTAGGAGAGAACCAAACGTTTCTGGGGCCTCTGTTAACCTTGGTGTTCTAATCGGCATTGTCAGGTATCTCCTTGGATAATGTGTACTTCAATAAGTGTAAAGATTAAGAAGCTGTCATTTTATAGGTCAGAGTTTCAGTTGACAAAAATAGTACATCCTTGCAATATAAGAATATATGTGCAACATTAAGTCAGCCACTTAATGGCTGTTGATCAGTTGCTAAGTCATGTCCCATTCTCTGCGACACCATGGACTGCAGCAGGTTCCCCCATCCTTCACCGTCTCCCTGACTTTGCTCAAATTATGTCTATTGAGTCTATCTCATCCTCTGCCGCTTCCTTCTCCTTTTGTCTTCAATCTTGCCCAGCATCAAAGTCTTTTCCAACGAGTTGGCTCTTCACATCGTGTGGCTAAAATATTGGAGCTCCAACTTCAGCATCCGTCCTTCCAATGAATATTCAGGGTTGATTTCCTTTGGGATTGACTGGCTTGATCTCTTTGCAGTCCAAGGGACTCTCAGGAATCTTCTCCAGCACCACAGTCCAAAAGCATCAATTCTTTGGTGCTTAGCAATGCGTTTTGCAAGCTGTGATCATACTTTTGTGTCAGGTTGATATCCCATAATTCTTACACCATATGTGGCTTTTTAAAATAATGCTTTTGTAATATGTTTGAAAACCTCTTTTTTAAAAAAAAATACGCAGGCAAAGCACTTATAAAAATACCATTCAAATATAACTTTGAAGATGCCAAATGATTTATAGAAATGGGATCATTATTTAAATGATTCATAGAATATGTATTATTATTTTAACTCAAGATTTCCTTAAGATTCTCCATCCATAGCAAGTTCACAACAAATAGGTCAGCTTCTCATTACCTTTCTTTTCTAACTTGGTAGTAATTTCTGACATTCTAGTTCAGTCTGCAGGTGCACGAACTATGATTTCTTTGGAAATATGGCTTAAAAGTTAGATGTATTTGCCCCCGGGAAACAGGCTCAGTAGTCTTGATGGAAGGTCAGTTTCCAGAAATGTCTAGCTGTATGTGGCCACTTGCAGATGTTTCAATACATGCATACACATGTATATATTGATACAGAGACTCAAAAATTACTCTGAAGGAATTTAATTAGCTCTTTAATTTCTAAATTTCCTCAGAGCTATCAACACAAATTACTTTTTATAATAGGTGGCTAAATAAAACAACTCAGAATTAAATTGGAAAAAGTGTTAATATATTATGTATTTTGTTGTGCTAAATTATGAGAATATATGACCCTCTATTTTAAGTCATTACTTAAAAGTTTTCAAAAAAAAAGATATGCATTAAGGATTACTAAAACTTGTCTTGATATAATTGGAAGAATTTACATTTTATTTCAATAGCTAGATCATGTCTCTGAATTCAACAAAGGAGAAGAGAGTGAAGTTTTGATTGTTTTCCTTATTACTTATTTAGAAAATACTATAATTATTATTGATGGAAAATTATTTTTGGCTAATATTAAATTGACACTTGTTATGAGACAAGTATTGGGCTTCCCTGGGGGCTCAGATGGTAAAGAATCTGCCTGCAATGAGAGATACCTGGGTTTGATCCCTGGGTTGGGAAGATCCCCTGGAGGAGGGCATGGCAACTCACTCCAGTATTCTTGCCGGCAATCCCATGGACAGAGGAGCCTGGCGGGCTACAGTCCACGGGATCTCAAAGAGTCAGACAAGACTTAGAGAGTAAGCAAGACACATGAGACAAAGTATTACATTCTCCCTTTTGATTGCTCCATGAAACTTTGACATAGGTATTGTAAGTAAGTATCTTATGCATATTATTTTAGAGAGATTAAGTACTTTCCCCAGGGCTTCAAAAATGGTTCAGTGGTAAAGAATCTGCCTACCAATGCAAGAGATGTGGGTTTGCTCTCAGGGTCAGGAAGATCCCCTGGAGGAGGAAATGGAAACCTACTCCAGTAGTCTTTCTGGGAAAATCTCATGGACAGAAGAGCCTGATGGACTATAGTTGATAAGGTCGCAAAGACTCAGACATGACTTAGGTACTATATAATCCTGCATCTTGCCAGTGCAATTGTTTTCAAAGCTAACTGCTTTTGTGTTATTGCTCCAATTATTAATCAAATTTCCATTAGGCATAAAGTATTTAGCTATTTTCTCTGATAAAGTGCTTTGCAAACATTTTATCCAATTAGGCCAGGCAGATACTGGCAAGGTAAATGTTCTTCTTCTGACCAACAGATTAGCTGCAAAGGAAAGTGATTTCATGAAGTCAGAAGGAACGCTTCGATAATAAGTGTGACAAAACTGCATCTCTGCTTCCTGCGCTGGTGTCATTCAGTCTGGAGCACTAGTCGCCCTAAGCTCGCGTATAGCTTCTCTATCATAAAGCAGCCCTACATTCGCTTATATTTCACTCTAAGAAAATTTCTCTTGGAAAAACAGATTCATTCTATTGTAATATTGCATCCAGTATTTGTTACTACAGAGTATGGGAGAATATGCTCTTTGGGGTAGGGGAAGGGAGGATTGTGAGTTTGGGATTAGCATGTGCAAACTAGTATATATGGGATGGATAAACAACAAGGTCCTAATGCACAGCAGAAGGAACTATATTCAATATCCTGTAATAAACCTGTGTAATGGGAAAAGACTGTGAAAACGAATGTATGTATGTATAACTGAGGGGCTTCCCAGGAACCTGCCTGCCAAGGCAGGAGGCTTAAGAGACCCGGGTTCAATCCCCGAGTCGGGAAGATTCCCTGGAGGAGGGCATGGCGACCCACTCCAGTATTCTTGCCTGGAGAATCCCATGGACAGAAGAGCCTGGCGGGCTACAGTCCATGGGGTCACAAAGAGTCAGACATGGCCGCAGGGATGTGGCATGCACACATGTATGACTGAGTCACTTTGCTGTACAGCAGAAATTACAACATTGTAAATCAACTATACTTCAATACACTTTTTAAAAAAAGAAAATAGTTTTAGTAAACGGAAAAAAAAAAGGATGTCCTAAAGCAGAAATACACATGTTAAATAAAAGATATTATTTTCAAAAAGGTAAACGGACTTTGGTTACCTTTGCTTCAAGATGTAACTTTATTTTTGAAGTTTGATTTCATTTTCTTTTTCTACTGGAGGATAAGTTGTGTCTGCCTCTGCCCCTCTCCGATGCCTCCCACTCCCATTCAAAGACTGTCACTGGAAATAACAGCCTTAAGAGTTTGGGAGTCTCTTTGGAGTCCTTCAACATACTCAATCCCTGTTTTCTCATTAGAACATTCATACTTTTGTGCCTCAGTGGGAATGATCAATTATTTCAATGTCAGTAGTGATACTATTACCCTTAAGATTTAGCAATTTTCAAAGATCTTTTAACTTAATTAGAGGCATTTTTTGTAAATTGAATTAAACCTGTTCAAAGTACAATGTGTTATGCTAAAAGTATACTACCCACTTGGCCAAGGAGACAGAATTTTAGGGGGAAAAATCTAGTTGAAAAATGCTAACCTCCAGATAAATTTGTGAAGTTTTCTTTTTTGAGACAGCTTTCTAAATGTTGGGAGAACGGGTAACAGTTTTGTCCAAAGCATTTTGTTAAATGTGAATGTACAGACACTTTTGTGAAAGTATTTCCCCCAATACTTGAAACCATGACAAAACAAGAGCAGATTTGGACATTTTAATAACTTTGGTTAAAAAAAGAAAGCAGATGCCATTTATAATTTACATAGATTAATCCAATAACCAGCCCATGATTATAGTAACTCATTTTTACTAATGTTATTTCTTTCCAAATAAGTGTTTCTTCATCTTGACATATATATATATTTTTTTAACCTCGTTTTCTTTTAAACATGATGTCACAGTGAACTGACCCAAAGAGTCCCTACCAGTCAAACCATTGAATGGTTCACTGCCGTGTGCTTATGAGGCTTCTCTCCGCTGCCATTTAGAAAATCCTGAGGGCGGTTTTCTCATTCTTAGTCATCCCTCCTCATCACCCTCACCTTAAAAAATACTTTGTGGGCTATGGATGGTGCCAGAGAAGAGTCCACACTCTTACACAGGCGGACCAGGCTTCTTTCACTTCTGCAGCTTCGGCCTCTATCAACACTACTTAGTGATACAAAGACCTGCTCCACCCAATTCAACGTATTTCCTGGTTTAGAAATAGGACTTTACTCCTCTGAGAACGACCTGTGTGACAGAATGCCCTTCCGGGTGTCCCGTCCACCCCCTCACCCCTGTGTGTTTAATTCCTCTTTGCTTCACAGATCTCAGAATTTGGTCCTTCCCAGACCTAAGAACTCTTGTTCACTGTAGGAGAGAGTTGAGGAATGCATTCCATGCTTTTTTTTTCCTTTCTTTCAAAGCAATTTTGGTATTATAATTATTGTTTTTTAGTATTATTGCACTGATGGATCATAGAAATCTTGTTTGATTTCAGGTCTCTATAAGGACTGGGCATGGAAGGGGGATATATGTGTGTCATATGAAATGCAGCTGAAGTCCAGAGAAATAGGTTTCATTTAATAGCTGAATACTGGATGACCTCCCGATTCCTCACGCCCTCTGGCAGCTCACCCCGGGAGCGATAGACGGGCTGCCTGCATGAGCCGAGGCGTGGCTGCCAGCCTCAATGTGATTTTGCAATGATCTGTGCTCTATGGCTGCCTTCATAACCAACAAATCAATTCCCACTGTTCGTATTACACACCCCAGTGGCAGAGGCCATTTGTTATCCTTTTGATGGTCATACTCTTTGTCCATAACCAAGAAAGATTACAGGGGAAGGAGAGAAGAGTTGAAATGTGGAGGAAGATATTAGGCCGTGGCACCGTGCGTGGCAGCGTGCAACACACACGCTGTATCGCAGCGTGCCTCGCGTGCATACAAGAATGAAAAAGGGACTTTCTTTCCAGGCAATTTGGAAACATGGATGCACAATTGTCTTTTGAATGAAATCTACTTTAAGAACAATATATGCAGGGAGCATTGTGGATGAAGTTCTGTATTAGTGCGCACTTGTATTTCAGGTGTGAGTTCAAAACCATTAGGAGACAAGCACTCACATAGACTTTGTCATCCAAGAATTGTTTATGAGGATATAGTTGACTAGTTTTGTTCCGTTAATGAGCTTTTGGACGCACCCTTTCATTTGGCATCATCTAGCATCTACTGATTCTTTTATTAATTTCTATCTTTGCAGTGTCCAATTTTTTAAACTCTGATGCCAAGGTTTTCCCAATCCTTTAAGTCCAGATAGTATAATTACTATTGTTAGGCAAACAAACAGGAACAAATACTTAGTTGTGTTGACTATGTATAAGAAAATTGAATATTATGAATTAGATATAAATGGTATGCAATGAAATTTTGGTGTTATTTATCCTAAATCAAATATCCTATAAATGAATATGTGTATCAGAATGTGGCTGGGAAACCCTTTATTGGCAAAACTAATGGTAAAAGTATGACTTGATAGTGAGTTCTGGGCATAAATATTTAAACTACTTAGTCATTTCACGTCAATAAACAGAAAAAAACAGTGGAAATTTCCAAAGGTCAAAGAAGCTACTGTCTTTTCCGTTTTGCATCATTTGAGATTTTCCAGTTTTTTGCAAACAACACAATGTCAAATCTGTGTTTGATTTTCTCTTCTCTTTGAAGAGGCAAAACAGTGACAGAATAATTAACTGAAGAGGAGATCATGCACAGAATATTTTCCTTCAGCAGGGTAGCAAGTCCTGGGTTTCATTTCACATGATGGTAAATGTGCTCTGGAACCCTTCTATAAGAGAGTCATTCTCCTGACAATTTTGCCAGTAGTAAACCAGAGCCTCTTGGGGGCCTGTTTCCTGTTTGTTACTCATTTGAGTAACTGAAAAGCACACTCAGTACAAGATGGCACATAGCTTTCAGTGAGACGATGCCCTCCACCTTCATGGAAAAAGACACCCGAGAACAATAATAAACTGCCAATGTCAACTTCAGCACTTTATTAGTCCCGTGCAGACCAGAAGGTTAAAGTCATGGATTGGAATTTTAAAGGGAATAATGGATTTTCTTTCACTGACCGTTTTTAGTTTTTCTTCTTTTTACCTCCCAAAGACTTACTTCTATGACTTATCTTCTTTTGGTGGTACAATTGCCATTTATTTGATAGTCTTCAGAGAGAGATGAACTTTTGTATATAGAATCTTTGGAATCTGTCTATGAATTCCATTTCTCTTAATGTTCCCACAATGCCTCGAACGGCTGTGGTTAGTTAGTTACTAAACCCCTGAACTACGTACCACGGAACCAGCTTCTTTGTAATGTGTTTATAATCAGGACTAATTTTGGTTTAGGAATTTGCGGAATTATCCTAGAATAATTCTAGGATTAGAAATATTCCTAATAATTCTAAGAGGTCTCTTGTGTCTCGTGCATTGGCAGGTGGATTCTTTGCCACTGAGCCACCTGGGAAGCCCAATTCATACACCATACCATCCGCCTATTTAAAGCGTGCAATTTACAGTTTTTAGGATATTCACACTACTACAGCCATCATCCCCGTTCACTTTAGAACATCACCCCCAAAGAAACACAGTATCCATACGCAGTGAGGACTCTTTCTTTTCCAACTCCCAACCCTTCCTTGTTTTTTTTTTTTTTTGCAAACGATACTTTAAAAAAAATTTGAAAACATCTCCTGCTGTCGACGCCACACAGAGAGAGGAAACCAGAGCTTAATCAGAATCACCGTATCTAACTCTTTGATGTTTCATTTCAACAGAAAGTGTCAGTATCATATTAAAGAATGCAAGAGCTCTTAAGTTTCAAATTCTCATTCATGTGTTTTTAGTGGTATGCGAGTCATTCACGTCAATTTTCAAAATGAGATAGTTAACTTTGAACCAGTTATATGCCAATAATTAAATGTAACGTTAATAGAGAGGGATCATTATGAGTAGGTGAGGTAAGCAGGACTATGGTATAAATTTTAAAGATTTTTTTTTTTACAAAATTAGTTTATTGTTTACAGTGATTTATTTTCATATTTCTTTACATAATTTAATTGCAACACACACATAACCTATAATGCATCATCTTAACCATTTTGAGCGTGCAGTTCAGTTGTAAGTGTATTCACATGGTCGGGTAACCCATCTCTACAGGTTTTTCATCTTGCAAAACTGAAACTCTATACCATGAAAGGACTTCCCTCTGTCTCTCCCCTGGACCCTGGCAACGGGCATTCTGCCTTCTGTCTATGAATTTGACTACTCTAGGCATCTCACATAGGTAGGATCATACAGTACTTTTCTTTTGGTAACAGGCTTATTTCACTTAGCATAATACTTTCAAGGTTCATCCCTGTTGTAGCATGTAGCAGAATTTCCTTCCTTTTTAAGGCTAATAATTATTCCACTTGATTGACAGCTAGGCTTCCCCCACTTTTTGGCTATTGTGAGTAATGCTGCTATGAACATAGGTGTGCAAACATCTTTTTGGGATCTTGCTTTGAATTCTTTTGGATAAACACCCAGGAGTATTGCTGGATCATACTGTAATTGTGCTTTTTTAATTTTTTGAAGATCTGTTGTACTGTTTTTCATACTGATTATATGGTTTTATGGGAGAAGGCAATGGCACCCCACTCCAGTACTGTTGCCTGGAAAATCCCATGGATGGAGGAGCCTGGTAGGCTGCAGTCCATGGGGTCGCTAAGAGTCAGACACGACTGAGCAACTTCACTTTCACTTTCCACTTTCATGCATTGGAGAAGGAAATGGCAACCCACTCCAGTGTTCTTGCCTGGAGAATGCCATGGACGGAGAAGCCTGGTAGGCTGCAGTCATGGGGTCGCACAGAGTCGGACACGACTGAAGCAACTTAGCAGCAGCATATGGTTTTATATTCCCACCAACAGTGTTTAAGAGTTCCATTTTTTTCAAATTCTCATCAACATATTATTTTGTCTTTTTTTTTTTTTTTTCTGATAGTAGCCATCGTGTTAACAACAGGTGTGAGGAGATATATCATTGTGGTTTTGATTGGCATTTCCACATCCATGATTTTGTGTTTTGTGGGATCTTAGTTCCCCAACCAGGAATTGAACTGGGTCCTTGGCAGTGACAGCTCAGATTCCTAACGGCTGGAACACCAGGGGATTCCTGATACCCGTGTACCTGTATGTTCCCCTTTAGTAATCCATTGTAGTGGGAAGGACTGTGACTAGTTTGAGTCCCAGGTGGCTAAGAAATACTTTCATTCAAATTTACTTTCACTGTGTCTTCCTTACCATTCTCAAAACCTCTTATTTTGGGTTGCAGTTAAGCCCAGGACTTACCTACTGTTTCTTTGTTTGTAGTCGTTCCTCAGCCGCCGCTAACGCCGCATCTGGAGAATTCTTCAAGCATCTCTGTTTTGTGCTGGTGTCAGTGTCTTCCGAACTTGAGTTCGCTCAATGGCAAAGCCAGGGCTTCTGGTACATCATCCTGCTGATGGCTTCTCTCTGGTTCCTGAGGCTCTACCTGCATTATCTCAGCCAGTGGTTTTTCCTCCAGGCCATTTCAACTCCTGTTACAAAGTGAGTGCTTCCCCGAAAGTCAAAGGCATGCATTTTCGTCTTGAGAGGCCAATGAGAGTACAAAACTCCTCTCTCACCCACTTACCTTAAGACCTACAATGCAGGTATAAGTTGAAAAGACAAAAATGTCTTTAAGAGCAGGAATGTCTATTACAGTTAGATTCTCATTTTGGGCCTATGTATACAAATATATAACTGGTGCATCAATATTTATTTAAAATTTAGCAGATTCAAATATGTTCTAATATCTGAGTAGAATCCAAAAGGGAATTTAGCAACAATATTTTATCCTATTTTGATTTTATCAGAGTGAGACTTAGGCTGAGGGTATATTAGAAGTAATATAAGTATGATTTATCATCTATCCTCAGAGAAGCAAAGATTGCTTCTTCTGCAAAATGATTAAATCTAAACAATTACCAAACTCAGGTCCAGGCAGCTTTCTGGGCCATTATCCTCTGGAAAAAGATGATACTGTAAAGGTTATCTCTCCATAAACATGATTTCAGAGACACTGTAGATAGACAGATAGATGTCAGTACAAGTAAAATTTTCTCAAATGTAGCTGGTACAGATAAAAACAAAGATGTGTGTATATTTTCAATTAAGAGGATTGCAAACTATTTAAGACACTTTGAAAAATAATGATGATTTGTGTTATACATATACAGTTATTGGTCATCTTTTGGAATTAAATCACAAACTTCTGTATATATTATAGCATATGAAAGTTTAAATATACTGAATAATTGTATCTTCATGGGAGAATGAAATAGGTCTTGTATTCCTTTATTCCCTCCTTCCTTCCCCCTGCCTCCCTTGTGTGTGTGTGTGTGTGTGAGAGTTTCTAAAGTAGGAAAAATAAATATTATGTGCTTGGGATGTTTACTTTATACTATTTGCTCTGTTACTGTTTCAATAGGAAAGGCAGCTCTGTCTTTATTCGTTGTTAGTGAAATGAGACTGCACAGATATCTTGGTGGCTCAATTTATCTAATGTCTTAAGCAACAGAGGATCTAAGCTCAAGAGAGAAGGGGAATACGTTAGGTACAACTGATTCACACTGTTGTATAGCAGAAACTGACATAACATTGGAAAGTAATTATACCCCCATAAAAAAAATAAAAGAAGAAGAATCAAAGGATCTAAACACTGGGTATTTTGTATTATTGCCTAGTTCCACAGGCTTGAAGCATACATGTCATGTTATAGTTATGGGGCATGACAATAGCCTCAGCAACAGTGAGAATTTTTCTGTTTTTTCTGTTAGGTCCTCTGATAAAGAAATGTATACATCTTATTTTATTTGATACTCACAGTGGCCTAAGAACAAAGCACAATAGTTTCCTTCAAAGCAAAGGTCAAGGAAAGGATAAAACGAAGAACTCTTTTTAGCAGAGAGCTGATAAGCAGGATACACAGACAGGATTAACTACAGAAGAGCAGCTCTATGAGGCTGAAACACAGCGGAGGGAAAAATGAGAGTCAAGGATGGCTCACTTGGCTTGGAAGGAGGGTGCCAAAGTCTGGACGAAGGCTTCTTGAATTACCGGCTCCCCTTGGATGCAAGCTTTAGATCCTAGGTTGCGTGAAGCTGTCCCTTTAGATGTTTCTGGGGTCAGCAGTGTCGTTGTTGTATGTAGGGGTCTAGCCAGAGAATCGTAAGCAAAACCGTTCAGCGACCTGAAACTTGCAGAGAATTATGAGATTTATTTGTATTTCTGATTTCTGTTAGAGGCTGCTGCTGCTGCTACTGCTGCTAAGTCCGACTCTGTGCGACCCCATAGATGGCAGCCCACCAGGCTCCCCCGTCCCTGGCATTCTCCAGGCAAGAGCACTGGAGTGGGTTGCCATTTCCTTCTCCAATGCATGAAAGTGGAAAGTGAAAGTGAAGTCGCTCAGTCGTGTCTGACTCTTAGCGACCCCATGGACTGCAGCCTACCAGGCTCCTCTGTCCATGGGATTTTCCAGGCAAGAGTACTGGAGTGGGGTGCCATTGACTGAGTCGTTACTAAGTCCACTGATATACTTTGATTTCAGATAGCCTTCTAGTCAGTATGTCGACCTGCTGGCTGGTTTTTAGTCTAAAGAACGCTCTTCTCAGTGGATTAAAATGGTATCCTTTTTATGACAGCATATGCAATTTAAAGAACAATGAACAAGGTAGAATTTACCATTTCCTTGAAAGTGAGCTGTTGAGATTCTAAGGAAAAGATGAAAGACTTCTAACACTTAACTTTGATATGCTGTTAAGTGTCACAATTTCTGCATTAAAATAAAAACACATTGTTCTGCCAAGTGTTTTGTTTACTTAGCGTTTTACGGAATTCTTCTCCTTTGCACGGGTGTCGCTCCTTTGTTTTCCTGCAGATTTCGTTTCTCCCCTCTCACGGTGGAGCTCTGCTACCCAACGTCTTCCCTTCACATCGCAGAAGAGATGCTTATCGTTGTGGTGGGGCCTTTCATGCTGAACACAGTGGTCCTTTCCTTGGTTCTGGTCAGATGGGGCTGTCAGCTACTGTTTGCCTTCTGCCCTGACGTCCTGTCAAAGTTAATCATCACCATGGGACTATGGGCAGTTCTGGACCCACTGGCAGTATTCACTGTGGATACTGTCCTGGGGGTAAGTCAAGTAAAATAATCGGGATACGAGTCCTTGACATAGAATGTAATGTTAGTGCACAAATCAGTTGACACGGGAAGCTTTGATAATCATGCTTAATTCAATATGCATCTTAAATTTAAGTTATTCATTTTCTTCTCATAATAAAAATTTGTGGATGTCTAATGCAATCGTTTTAAGTGTAGTTTTAGCTATTGTAGTTGTAGTTAAACACTTGCAAAAAACAGAAAATAGTGGAGATCAAATCCAAACTAACTGGTGCATTTTCAAAATTATTACAAAGAAGGTTTCTTTTGTAACCTTTTTGGTAATTTTTTTTTAATACAAAGGATTTTCACAGCCAAACTTTGTAAAAAGTAATTGTACAGTAGTTCCTTTACTCAGTTAGGTTATTTATTTCCTTTTGATTTAATACTCTGTAGTAATAGATATATTCAAGAAGAAGAGCTTTTTAAAGATTTCTAAATAATAAATAATTTAAATAATTTCTCCACAGGCATTTGACATTTGTGATGTTATATGAAATGACAAAACAGTGCATTTTCACTCTAAAATATATAGTTTAGGATTTCATAATTAACAATGATATACTACAATATGAATATGTATAAAACATGCTAATAATGATTCTAAATCAAATATTCATTCATAAAATTATCTTAATTCATGTAATAATATTCCTTAACTACTCTATTTCTCCTTTTAAGAAGATGGTTTTCCAACTGGTATATATATGTTTCGACTCTATTCATTGTGTCCAGCAGATCATAGCTTGGAGAAGGAAATGGAAACCCACTCCAGTATTCTTGCCTGGAGGATTCTATGGCCAGAGAAGTCTGGCAGGCTACATTCCATGGCCTTGAAAGAGTCGGACACGACTTAGTGACCAAACCACCACCACCACCAGATCATAGCAAGGGGATTTTTGATGGACCCTGCTTGTTAATTGTGTTTGAAATAGACTTTGCCAATAATTAAACCAGTCAATCCTAAAGGAAATCAGTCCTGAATATTCATTGGAAGCAGTGATGCTGAAGCTGAAGCTCCAATACTTTGGCCGCCTGATGTGAAGAACTGACTCATTGGAAAAGACCCTGATGCTGGGAAAGACTGAAGGCAGGAGGAGAAGGGGGCGGCAGAGGATGAGATGGTTGGATGGCATCACTGACTCAATGGACATGAGTTTGAGCAAGCTCCCTGAGTTGGTGGTGATGGGCAGGGAAGCCTGGTGTGCTGCAGTCCATGGGTCACAAAGAGTCAGACATGACTGAGTGACTGAACTGAACTGAACTGCCAATAATGGCTTCCCGGGTGGCTCAGTAGTAGAAAATCCATCTGACAATGAAAGAGACATGTGTTCGATCCCTGTGTTGGAGGATCCCCTGGAGTAGAAAATGGCTACACACTCCAGTATTCTTGCCTGGGAAATCCCATGGACAGAGGAGCCTGCCAGGTTACAGTCTGTGGGTTGCAGAAGAGTTGGATGTGACTTAGTGACTGAACACACACACACACACACACACACACGAGTGTTACATTCATCTGCTAGAATCCAAGTCAGCTTCCATCAGGTCACAGACCTCTGTACTGGTTCTGAGATGGCCCTGCTGGAGCCTACTTTCCTGTAGATGACATCAGAGGCCCCAGGGTAAATTAACAGAGCATGTTTTGTCAGCTGCCTTTGGTATAGTGGACTATTCATCTGGTGCTCTCTCTAGGGGATCTGGTTGGAACAGGAAAGCCGTTCCAGGAGGGCTGTGAGATCTCAAATCATAAAGGGCAGCTGCTCATCCTCCCAGATGGCTTCCTATGTGATGTTGCAATAGGACCACCTCACCTTCTGAGGTAGCTCCTCACCTTCTCAGTAGACACACGAGGTCCCAGGAGGAGCTGGGAGATACCAGGGGCGACGGTCCTACTGGAAGGTAGATAGCATCCTTCTCTGCCCCTCCTGCTCAGTAATCCTTGGTGGCAAGTCTCCTTACTAACCTGGAGTCCACAAGAAATAGGAACGTGGACAAAATCTAGTTGGTCCCAGCCAATCCACTCAGAATGTGAATGAGGCTAATCAAAGGGATGAAAAGACTTAGGATGGGATGGAAAACACAACCACTTCTAACTGTAGCCCACCAGACTCCTCTGTCCATGGAATTCCCCAGGCAAGAATAGTGGAGAGGGCTGCCACTCCCTTCTCCAGGGAAACTTCCCAACCCAAGGATTGAACCCAGGTCTCCTGCATTACAGGTGGGATTTTTTACCCTCTGAGCCACCTGGGAAGTCCCTCTAACTGATCAGGCTCTCTCTTCTGACCTGTCATCAAGGCGGTCCATGGTACTGAGACTTCAGACAGGCTAGACACAGGCTAGAACCTGAAAGCAACTCTTCTAAGTACCAACAAACTCTCGCTGGAACACGATTGTACCTCTAATCCTTTACACGGAGACTGGACACTAGGTACATGAGCAAGCTCGAAGCACACTGCTTTTAGTTCATTTTAATGATGTTAAAGTTACATCTCACAGAGTCACCAATCACACTTATCTGCAGGTTGTAAACAGGGTTCCTTCCTCTCAGAGATAAGAAGTCTGCATTCTCACACAAGGCCGAAGAAGCCATTAGTGGGCTTAGAACCTCAAGGGCTCTAGTCTTGTGAGAGCAGCCTGGAACCCTGAGCAAGGGAAAGCCAGCCTAGCGAACAGCCAAGGCAAGGGAGATGTCTTCTCAGATCTGCTGCCCAAAGTCCTAGCAACAGGCTTACATTTTGCAAGGGAAATCCATTTACTTCTGTAAATCCCAGAACAGCACGTAGAAATAAGTTCTGGAGTGGTGGTGGAAGAAGCAGTAGTTGAGAGTTGGAACATCAGTGCCAGATATTTTGATGTAAGAAAAATACAAGTCAACCTCTCCAGGCTCCTGGTTTTTTCTCTACATGTGAACTATGGATTCGTTTTAAACGTGCCCCTGCTGTTTAGTCGCTATGGTCGTGTCTGACTGTCTTGTGACCCCATGGAGTGTAGCCCGCCAGGCTCCTCTGTCCATGGGATTTCCCAGGCAAGAAGGCTGGAGTGGGTTGCCTTGCCCTCTTCCAGGGGATATTCCCGACCCAGGCACCAAATCCACATCTTCTGCATTGCAGAAGGATTCATATTTATATAATGGTCAGTTTAATAAATATTTTTTAAAAAGTAGAGAAAGACGTCCTTCTCACTTACATCGGGAAAAAAATACCTTATTTACATTTATATGGCATATGACTTCCACTTGAGATCATGAGAGTCATAATTAAAGAACATTCATGTTTTATAAAACTCAAAGGTCAAAGAAGTCATATGACAACATCTTAGGCACACAGAGTTTTATATTCACTTTTAAAGACCTCTTTGCCTTGTATTTATTTCTAACCCAAATATATTCTATAAGAATATATTTTCCCCTGTTTAAAATAAAGATGCTATTAAATTGACCTAATGTAAACTTTTGTTTTCAAGCTTGCATTAAATAGCCTGATAACTTTTTTTTATAAGTTTTTAAAATAGCCATCTATTTTACACACAGCACAAATTAAATTTCTTTCAAATCTGCTTTAGAAAGAAAAGAATCTTTCTATCATGGTATTTAATTTCTTCATATCTTATGCTCATTAAATCAGAAGTTAATAGTACATAAATAAAACATGGCTTTTACTTTATGAATTACATGTAGAGTACACTCATTTAAATGCTTATAGAGAAAATGAGAAAACCCTGGTAAGCCAACCATGCAAGCCGGGTCTTTTCTTTTTCCTTCCTGCAACTGAAGATACGACCAGCTTGTGTACCTTGAACATTTAATTTAAAAACAAATTATACTATCAGATGGTTTTTGCATACTTATATTATCTAACTTGATGATCACTGTTTTCTCCTTATTATTATTATATTTTTTCATTTGTATCTTCTTTTGTCAGCGACTTACACAGAGGGAGGAGACTCCAGTAGCTGATGCGGCAAAACTGTACTGGATGTTTGAAAGAACCATGCAATCTGGAATTCTTGGTGTGATGCTCACGGTGCTACTTTATGTCCTACTGTTCATCATTTCGTCTTTGATTTTATATGTGTATTGTCTCAGGTAAGGTGTTCCAGTCCTGTTCTTCAGAGTGTTCAGCCTCCAGTCTTGTTATATGTTGAGGCTGTGGGAATATGGATAAAGAAGAGAGGGTAGGTGCACGTCTCCACACTAAGGTAGAGATCTCTTTCTTGTGTGTAGAAGACCAGCCAAGAAATTATTTGAGCTTTGGGGAATGTTTTCTCCTTTATAGGAAGAACTAATTTTACTGTGAATCATTATACTTGTTTCTTCAAACCAAGGACCAAGAAGAAACAAGGAGCAATCCCATGATACACAATGGCAGTCTGGAAAATTTTCTGGAAGACTTGTCTAAATTTCTCTTTTCTTCACTCTTCCAACTCACTTTCTTCCCTCTCTCACCACCCCTGACAAAATCACCACAAGAAGAACCATCTTTCAACGTTGAGCCTGAATATCATAGAGGTAGACTTGACAGGTTGTTAACTTAGCAAGCAAAATACGTGGGTGGAGAAAAACAAGAAATGTCCAAATACAAGGCTGTATAAAAGTGCTGGGAAGATTTTCACTCTGTCCATGGCTTCCTTTGCTGGCAGAAGCTTTTTGTTTTGTTACAGTCATGCTTGTCCAATTTTACTTTTGTTGCTGTGCTTTTTAAAAGTTTTGAAATTATTTCCAAAGCTGATGCCATGAAACTCTCCTCCTACATTTTTTGGTATACATCTTACAGTTTCAAGTCTTATATTTGTACTTCATCTATTTTGAGTTGATTTTTGTGAGTGGTTTAATATAAACACCAAATCTTACTCTTTTGCATGTAGATATCCAGTTTTCCCAACAGCATTTACTGAAAAGACCACCCTTTCCCCATTGTGTACTCTTGGTACTTTTGTTAAAGATCAGTTGACTATATGCATGGACTTATTTCTGGGCTCTCTAGTTCGTTCTATTGCTCTGTGTGTCTGTGTTTATGCAGTACCATACTTTTATAAATACTGTGGTTCTATAATATAATCCAACAATTCCAGTTCTGGAGATTTATTCAAAAATATTAAAATCAGGACCTTAAAGAGAAATTAGCACCCCCATGTTCATCAGAGCACTATTCACAATAGCCAAGCTTCCCTGATGGTTCTGATGGTAAACTGTGTGCCTACAATGCAGGAGACTCAAGTTTGATCCCTAGAGAAGGGAATGGCTACCCACTCCAGTAGTCTTGCCTGGAGAACTCCATGCACAGAGGAGCCTGGTGGGCTACAATCCACGGGGTCAAAAAGAGCCAGACACGACTGAGTGACTAACACTAACTCCTAACTAAGCTGTAGAAACAAGCTAAATGTCCATTAGCAGATGAATGGGAAAAAATATGGTATATACTTACAAGGGATAGAGCCAAAGCAAAAAGAATACCCAGCTGTGGATGTGACTGGTGATAGAAGCAAGGTCCGATGCTGTAAAGAGCAATATTGCATAGGAACCTGGAATGTCAGGTCCATGAATCAAGGCAAATTGGAAGTGGTCAAACAAGAGATGGCAAGAGTGAATGTCGACATTCTAGGAATCAGCAAACTCAAATGGACTGGAATGGGTGAATTTAACTCAGATGACCATTATATCTACTACTGCTGAGGGCAGGAATCCCTCAGAAGAAATGGAATAGCCATCATGGTCAACAAAAGAGTCCAAAATGCAGTACTTGGATGCAATCTCAAAAACGACAGAATGATCTCTGTTCATTTCCAAGGCAAAACATTCAATATCACAGTAATCCAAGTCTGTGCCCCAACCAGTAACGCTGAAGAAGCTGAAGTTGAATGGTTCTATGAAGACCTACAAGACCTTTTAGAACTAACACCGAAAAAAGATGTCCTTTTCATTATAGGGGACTGGAATGCAAAAGTAAAAAGTCAAGAAACACCTGGAGTAACAGGCAAATTTGGCCTTGGAATATGGAATGAAGCAGGGCAAAAACTAATACAGTTTTGCCAAGAAAATGCACTGGTCATAGCAAACACCCTCTTTCAACAACACAAGAGAAGACTCTACACGTGGACATCACCAGACGGTCAACACTGAAATCAAATTGATTATGTTCTTTGCAGCCAAAGATGGAGAAGCTGTATATAGTCAACAAAAACAAGACCGGGAGCTGACTGTGGCTCAGATCATGAACTCCTTATTACCAAATTCAGACTTAAATTGAAGAAAGTAGGGAAAATCACTAGACCATTCAGGTATGACCTAAATCAAATCCCTTATGATTATACAGTGGAAGTGAGAAATAGATTTAAGGGACTAGATCTGATAGACAGAGTGCCTGATGAACTATGGAATGAGGTTTGTGACATTGTACAGGAGACAGGGATCAAGACTATGCCCATGGAAAAGAAATGCAGAAAAGCAAAATGGCTGTCTGGGGAGGCCTTACAAATAGCTGTGAAAAGAAAAGAAGTGAAAAGCAAAGGAGAAAAGGAAAAATATAAGCATCTGAATGCAGAGTTCCAAAGAATGGCAAGAAGAGATAGGAAAGCCTTCCTCAGTGATCAATGCAAAGAAATAGAGGAAAACAACAGAATGGGAAAGACTAGAGATCTCTTCAAGAAAATTAGAGATACCAAGGGAACATTTCATGCAAAGATGGGCTCGATAAAGGACAGAAATGGTATGGACCTAACAGAAGCAGAAGATATTAAGAAGAGGTGGCAAGAATACACAGAAGAACTGTACAAAAAAGATCTTCACAGCCCAGATAATCACAATGGTGTGATCACCCACCTAGAGCCAGACATCCTGGAATGTGAAGTCAAGTGGGCCTTAGAAAGCATCACTATGAACAAAGCTAGTGGAGGTGATGGAATTCCAGTTGAGCTATTTCAAATCCTGAAAGATGATGCTGTGAAAGTGCTTCATTCAATATGCCAGCAAATCTGGAAAATGCAGCAGTGGCCACAGGACTGGAAAAGGTCAGTTTTCATTCCAATCCCAAAGAAAGGCAATGCCAAAGAATGCTCAAACTACTGCACAATTGCACTCATCTCACATGCTAGTAAAGTCATGCTCAAAATTCTCCAAGCTAGGCTTCAGCAATACGTGAACCGTGAACTTCCTGATGTTCAAGCTGGTTTTAGAAAAGGCAGAAGACCCAGAGATCAAATTGCCAACATCCTCTGGATCATCAAAAAAGCAAGAGAGTTCCAGAAAAACATCTATTTCTGCTTTATTGACTATGCCAAACCTTTGACTGTGTGGATCACAATAAACTGTGGAAAATTCTTCAAGAGATGGGAATACCAGACCACCTGACCTGCCTCTTGAGAAATCTGTATGCAGGTCAGAAAGCAACAGTTAGAACTGGACATGGAACAACAGACTGGTTCCAAATAGGAAAAGGAGTATGTCAAGGCTGTATATTGTCACCCTGCTTATTTAACTTATATGCAGAGTACATCATGAGAAACGCTGGACTGGAAGAAACACAAGCTGGAATCAAGATTGCCGGGAGAAATATCAATAACCTCAGATATGCAGATGACACCAGTCTTATGGCAGAAAGTGAAGAGGAAAAAGCCTCTTGATGAAAGTGAAAGTGGAGAGTGAAAAAGTTGGCTTAAAGCTCAACATTCAGAAAACGAAGATCATGGCATCTGGTCCCATCACTTCATGGGAAATAGATGGGGAAACAGTGGAAACAGTGTCAGACTTTATTTTGGGGGGCTCCAAAATCACTGCAGATAGTGATTGCAGCCATGAAATTAAAAGACACTTACTCCTTGGAAGGAAAGTTATGACCAACCTAGATAGCATATTCAAAAGCAGAGACATTACTTTGCCAACAAAGGAAAGACGCTTACTCCTTGGAAGGAAAGTTATGACCAACCTAGATAGCATATTTCAAAAGCAGAGACATTACTTTGCCAACAAAGGTCCGTCTAGTCAAGGCTATGGTTTTTCCTATGGTCATGTATGGATGTGAGAGTTGGACTGTGAAGAAGGCTGAGCACTGAAGAATTGATGCTTTTGAACTGTGGTGTTGGAGAAGACTCTTGAGAGTCCCTTGGACTGCAAGGAGATCCAATCAGGCCATTCTGAAGGAGATCAGCCCTGGGATTTCTTTGGAAGGAATGATGCTGAAGCTGAAACTCCAGTACTTTGGCCACCTCATGTGAAGAGCTGACTCACTGGAAAAGACTCTGGAAGGGATTGAGGGCAGGAGGAGAAGGGGACACCAGAGGATGAGATGGCTGGATGGCATCACTGACTCAATGAACTTGAGTCTGAGTGGACTCCGGGAGTTTGTGATGGACTGGGAGGCCTGGTGTGCTGGGATTCATGGGGTCGCAAAGAGTCGGACACGACTGAGCGACTGAACTGAACTGAACTGAACTGATACTTACAATGGAATGTCGTTCAGCCTTAAAGAAGAAGGGAGTCCTGTATTATGTGACAGCAATGATGCATTTTGAGGACGTTATACTAAGTGAAATAAGCTAGTCATTGGAGGACAAGTACTGCATGATTCCACTTACATGAGATATCTAAAACAGTCCAAGTCCCAGAAGCAGAATAGAATGATGGCTTTCAAAGGCTGAGGAAAAGGAAAATAGGAAGTGGTATTCAATAGATAGAAAGGTTCAGTTATGCAATATGATTAAGTTCTAGAGATCTGCTGGGTAATATTGTGCCTCTAGCAAAAAAGACTATACCATGCACTTAAAAAATTACTAAGAGGATAGATTTCATGTTAAGTGTTTTAAACAATTTTTTAAAAAGTGCCAGGAAGAGGTCACAGAGAAGGCAATGGCACCCCACTCCAGTACTCTTGCCTGGAAAATCCCATGGACGCAGGAGCCTGGTAGGCTGTAGTCCATGGGGTCGCTAAGAGTTGGACACGACTGAGCGACTTCACTTTCACTTTTCACTTTCACACAATGGAGAAGGAAATGGCAACCCACTCCAGTGTTCTTGCCTGGAGAATCCCAGGGACGGGGGAGCCTGGTGGGCTGCCGTCTATGGGATGGCACAAAGTCGGACACGACTGAAGCGACTTAGCAGCAGCAGGAAGAGGTCAACACAGGAGTCTCTGGGAACATAGAGGAAAGGAACCTGCCCAAGTCTGGACATGGCAAGGACAGTAGTCAAACACTTCAGTTGAAATAGAACATTTGAGTGATTTTTGAAGTCTTCATATAATTTAGCTAGAAGAAAAACAAGGATGTAGGCAAAGAGACTCCAAACTCAGGAAACTCATCTCAGGGAATAATGCCAATATGGATCTGTGCATGTTGACTGGAGTGTGCATTCCTAATGCAGATGTTAAAGCAATACTTCTAACTCTTCTGAGCTTTTGGATCAATGCTGTCAAAACATGTGATAACCCAGTTGGCATCAAAGACGTGCAAAGGAGCTCAGGGCTGTGGTGCAGGCTGCTGAGAGGGCATTTGGTCTAGCTCTGGGCACCAGAAGTTCCCCAGTATGGGGACTGGCTATGTAAGCTTCAGCTTGGACCTTATGGAGTTGGGCTGACTGGATCTCATGTCACCAAAAGCCTGAGTGATTTCTTGCTGAAGGTTTTCTACTAGAAAAATCCTCACTTTCTGGAGCTCTAGGAGAAGATTGACTGGGATGCTGGTTCTTTGCCTCTGTGCAAGGAGGGTCTTGAACTGGGTGTAATTACTTTGGATTTTGTAGTTGTAATAGAAGTATCGATCTTTTTAATGATTTTTGTTATTATAGGTAGCATATATGTCGTATAGTTATGAAATTGAAACTATAGAAAAGAATAAAAAAAGTAACTTAAAAACACTAGTAATTTGTTAAGTACTAACATTATTAATCTTTTGACAAATTCATTTCCATCTTTTCCTGTGTATGTTTATTTTTACAAAGTTGAAATTATACTTAGGATAACTTTATATGTCAATTTTTCATTTGTTTTGGTTTCTTTTAAATTGCAGTATAGTTAATTTACAATGTTGTGTTAATTTCAAGTGTATAACAAGAAGATTCAGTTATACATATATATACGTATTATTTTTCAGATTATTTTCCATTATACATTATTACAATATATTGAGTATAGTTCCCTAGGCTATACAGTAGGCCCTTGTTTTTTTCTTTTTTATCTATTTTGTATATAGTTGTGTGTATCTGTTAATCCCAAATTTCCAATTTATCTTCTCCATACACCTCCCGCTCTCTGTTTTGGTAACCATAAGTTAGTTTTTTGTGTCTGTGAGTCTCTTTCTGTTTTGTAAATAATTTTTTATTTGTAACATTTTTTTAGATTCTATATGTAAATGATCCCACATGATAATTTTTCTTATATATATATTGATTTAAACTTAATGTTATATGATATTTTCATATTCTTTACTTCATGAGCATGTAATGCCTATACAATATTTTATAGCATATATGCAGTATAAAATATTTAAATACTACTTTATTCCTGGATGATAGAATTATTTTTCATTTTTGTGCATCTTATAAATAATTCTGGTGAACATCTTAAGACTCAAGATCTTGCCCTCATTTTCAATTACTGTTTGAGTAGAGTCCTAGCCATTCTGGTTCAGAGCTGATGTTTCTAAGACATCCTGTAACTAATTTGAAATTGTTTTCTAGAGAAGTTGTATAGATTTATGCTTTCACAACTGTGTGTGGGGAAACACCAAATCATGTTCATATCATGCATTAACCTTCTGTAATCTCACAGAAGAAGCAGAATCTCATCCTTTTCTAAACATGCATGCATTTTCCAGTTACTAAATATTCTCAATATGTTTATGACCCATTTTTATTTTCTCTTTTCTGAAATGCATTTTAAGTGTCCTTTTCCCTTTTTTTCTAAGTTTTTATTACTAAGTCACGTGAGTTTAATACATAATAGCAGTATTAACTCTTGTGTCATACTTTAACAGATATTTTCCCCATTTGATAATTACCTTTTAAATGAATTTTTAATTTTTAAAACATAAATATTCATAATTTATATACAGTCAAGTCTTTGATCATTCTTATGACTTATTTAAATAGCTCTTAATCAAAAAATATATCCCCATTAGAGATTTTACAAGTGTTCGCTTCTATTTTTATTTAGACATTATTTTCAATGAAATCCTAATCATAAGCCATGTAGAATTCATTTGCTGTGGCTAGTGTCAAGATCTAAATGCAGCATTGTTTTTAAAAATTTTTCTGGTCTGTTCTTTGTTTGCACTATCTTTAAATATTAACTGTTTTGCCATTTTATCTTACGGGCTTTTCTTTTAAGTAATTTTAATTCACCAGCTTATGTTTCAGATATAATAGAGTTTCTCTTTTCTAGAATTTCTTTTCAAAATTTTACCTGTTTACCAAACTTTTATAGATGGCCATCTATAGGCATTGACTCAATGAGGAACTTTGAAGACCACCTGTATCTCTCAGAGTGTTTACTGCTTATTTGGCTCTGCAGCATTCCTCATAACCCTTTCAAGTAAAGCTTCTCTTGATTTTATACAAATCTTATAACTCTAAATTCTTTATCTAAATAATCCAAAAGATCTATAGGCTGCATGCATCTTTTTTTAATAATATGCAGAGAATGAGAAACCACACTTTAAATGTCAGTTAGGTTTGTTTAAGCTTTCATATTCCTGGAAGTGGTACACAAATCTCAAAGACTGGTACTTGAGTTAATTAGTTTTTGGGGTGCTGATGTCTTCTTAATCATTGTCTTAATAGTCCCAAATAGCCTTATAAGTTTAGCTGCTGTCATTTATTACTTAGTAAAATTAATTTGGATTGAAATAATTTAAAGATGGATTTTGATGAGAGTATTATGAGCATATTCATTGTCTAGGGAATATGTATAAGATAATCAAAGATTTTCCACTTCTGAATCAATCTTCTTTACAATTTTCCTTATTAAAGCAAACTAGTATTTGCCATGTGGAGGGGAAAGTTCTGAATATTATATAATTAATATATAACTAAATAATTTCATCTCTCTTAAATTGTTAGTCTAGTCTCACTGTAGCCAGATAATTTTTGACTATATATATATATATATATAGTCATATATATGACTCCTTTGTCCATGGAATTCTATAGGCAAGAATACTGGAGTGGGTTGCCATTTCCTTCTCCAGGGGATCTTCCTGACCCAGGGATCGAACCTGGGTCTCCTGCATTGGCAGGCAGATGCTTTATCATCTGTTGCTGTTGCCCTAATGGCTTCCTACTGTTTTTGCATATATAAGGTCTCTTGACCGGGGCCATGCCTTCCCCACATATATGCCCTTAATGCTCTGTGTCTCCCCGTTGCTCTGTCATGAGGGCTCCTTTTCATCCATCCCTTTCTAGGAATCTTCCCTATGCCCTCTCTTCCTAGTTGTAGGTTCTTGGCATTTGATAGCTGCCGCTGCTGCTGTTAAGTTGCTTCAGTCGTGTCTGACTCTGTGCGACCCCATAGACAGCAGCCCGCCAAGCTCCTCTGTCCCTGGGATTCTCCAGGCAAGAACACTGGAGTGGGTTGCCATTTCCTTCTCCCGGCTTTTGATAGGGATATGTGGATATTTGCTGACCGATTAAATGCATGATCAAGGAATGAATGAGGAAGATGATTGTCCACTTACAGACATGAACCTACATACACGTTGAAAAATATTCACTTAACAACTCAAAACCCATGGTAGGACAGTCTCTGGAAATGCAGATTTGCGGGGAGGGAGTCAGTCAGTCTTGACTATTTTCAATTGTGTGCACATTTTTGTTTTCTGAACTTCTTTTTCCTTTTACTAAAATTACTTTATCTTCTTTGTTTTATTTTTCTTCTTTATCTTTTCCTTGTATTTCCCCTTTCTCTATTTAGTGCAATTTCATACCAAAGCCATTTGGATTTTAATTACTATTAACAGGATGGTGAGCTTCCCTGGTAGCTCGGTGGTAAAGAATCCGCCTGCAATTTGGGAGACCCGGGTTCAGTCCCTAGGTCAGGAAGATCCTATGGAGAAAGAAATGGCCACCTACTCCAGTACTTTTGCCTGGGGAATCCCATGGGCAGAGGAGCCTGGCAGGCTACAGTCCATGGGGTCGCAAAAAGTTGGACGCAACTTGCTGGCTAATCAGCAAAAACAGCAAACAGAATGGTGACTACTGAGGGGTTTCCGGAAAGACAATAAAAACTTTCTCCATACATATCAACGCTTCAGTGCCACTTGTTGTTCAGTTGCTAAGTTGTGTCTGACTTTGTGACCCCGTGGACTGCAGCACACCAGTCTCCTCTGCCCACTATATCCTGGAGTTTGCTCAGATTCCTGTGGTTTGACTCAGTGATGCTATCTAACCTCCTCATCAGTGTCATACACCTCATCTAAAGTGTTCAACAATTCTGCTAAAGAATATGTGGATTTTAGAAAAAAAATTTAAATATTTAAAAAATGAATGAATGAATTTTGGCAAGCACGTGCTTGTCACTCTATAAGAAGCTTGACTGTTTACATGATGTCTGTACGGATCTGAACCCGCCACAGTCTAAAGTACTTATGCCAGTAGATAAGGTACTTTTCCAACTTATATCACAAGCACGTTGACTACCACATGTATAGATCCATGCTGCTAAACTCCTTTGTAAGTTCTGGAGTTAGAAATAAGCAATCGTATTTGATTCTTCTTCATTTTTATACATGTTTTTTGAATTAGAGTTATTTAAAGTTATAGATTCCATCCTTTTCATGACCCTTAAAATACTATGTTAACTAAATGTTCACACGTGTCCTTTTTAGCTTTAAAAGAAATGTCACATGCTAGGTTTCTATGAATGACCCACATTCGGATGTGAACTGAACATAATAGCTTCTGCCACTCACCAACAGTGAATTGCTGCAAAGGTAGGACACAGGGCAGAGGACTTCGTAAATTACTTTGTCTCATTGTCCATCACCAGAACCTCTGGCATAATATGTGACCTGCTTCTATAAACAATAATGCCTAAGGCTTTATGAACAGGTAGAATGTAGTTTCTACTTTAATTACCTTTTGAAGAAATAATTTTAAAATGTAAAATTTTTAGGCATACTGAACAGTTATATTGCTAAAAAAATTAAAAATTTCAACCATCATCATGTAATGATGTATATTTCAATCAGATCAGATCAGATTAGTCGCTCAGTCGTGTCCGACTCTGCGACCCCATGAATCGCAGCACGCCAGGCCTCCCTATCCTTCACCAACTCCCGGAGTTCACTCAGGCTCACGTCCATCGAGTTGATGATGCCATCCAGCCATCTCATCCTCTGTCTTCCCCTTCTCCTCTTGCCCCCAATCCCTCCCAGCATCAGAGTCTTTTCCAATGAGTCAACTCTTCGCATGAGGTGGCCAAAGTACTGGAGTTTCAGCTTCAGCATCAGTCCTTGCAAAGAAATCCCAGGGCTGATCTCCTTCAGAATGGACTGGTTGGATCTCCTTGCAGTCCAAGGGACTCTCAATATTATAAATTTTTATGATATTAAAAACAAACCCCCAAAAAATCAAACCCAGGTCTCCTGCATTGCAGGCAGATTCTTTACCATCTGAGCCACCAGGGAAGTCCATAGAGCTGAGAAATATGCTTTTCAAAACTAATAAAGGTTGGTAAGTTGATTCATTATTAACTCATAGTGAAGTTTTCACTGGGAAATGACACTCAAAGTGGCAAAAAAATTTTTTTAATTAAATGTGATTAAACCAGGGGCTTCCCTGGTGGCTCATATTGTAAAGAACCCACCTGCAACGCAAGAGACCTGGGTTTGATCTTTGGATCAGGAAGATCCCCTGGAGAAGAAAATGGCAACCCACTCCAGTATTCTCGTCTGGAGAATTCCATGGACAGAGGAGCCTGGCGGCCTTCAGTACATGGGGTCACAAAGAGTTGGATACGATTGAGCGACTAACACACAAACTTCACATAGTTTCCACGTGGAAGCCGAGGTTCCAGTATTTTGGTCATCTGCCACAAACAGCTGACTCATAGGAAAAGTCCCTGATGCTGGGAAAGATTGAGGGCAGAAAGAGAAGAGGGCATCAGAGGATGAGATGGCTGGGTGGTATCACTGTTGCAATGACATGGACCTTGGCAAACTTCGGGAGATGGTAAAGGAACAGGAAGGCCTGGTGTGCTGCGGTCCATGGGGTTGCAAAGAGTCAGACATGACTGGGTGACTGAACAACATCAACAACAGCTTTCCATATTCCAGTGCGTCATCCTGTTCTCTGTTAAAGCATTTGTATACCATCCTGTAGATCCTGGCTTGGATGTTTTTTATAATCATTCTTTCACACAGAATGAAGGAGATATAAAAAGGAGACAGTCATTTCCTGGGCAAAAGGAACAGAAGCCAGCAGGAATAGGACTGTGATTCCTAATTAATTCAAAGTTAATTGCATTGTTGATAATCCTGCACTTAAAATCTTCATATAGAAAATGTTTATAGCAGCAAATTGACAGTAATTTAACTGCATTAAATCTTACCACCATTAAAAGAAAAAGATGAATGTTACATTAAACAAGCTTAAGAGAATGGTAAAGACTAGTTCTTGTTTAACAAGACAACTAGCAAATCATTCAAATGGCCGACCTAGAATCTCCAAGCATGGGAAGAACAGCAGTTGCGTTTCAAGATGGCACCAAGCCATATGGACCATCAGAGACGCCAGGGGGGAGTTTTGCTTTTACAGTCATTTCTCAGTATCCATGGAGGACTGGTTCCAGAACACCTGTGGATAAGATGTTCAAGTCCCAGACTTCCCTGCTCATCCAGTGGTTAAGACTCTATGCTTCCAGTTCAGAGAGCATGGGTTTGATCCCTGTTTGAGGAGCTAAGATACCACATGCCACTATATGGCCAAAGTTAAAAAAAAACCAAAAAATCCCCAAACAAAACAAACAAAAAAAGATGCTCAAGTCCTATAGTCATCCCTCCATATCCTGGGATTCCACCTCCCAGGGTTCAACGAACTACAGAATGCAGAGTGTGTATTGCCTTTGTGATACATCACAGGCTGAAGTCATGGATGCAAAAAGATCGGAAGGATGACTGAAAACGCATTGAAAAAGATCCCTGTGTAAGCAGATCTGAACAATTCAAACCCATGTTGCTCAAGGGTCAACTGTGCTTGGAATTATCTATAGATTATTTATAATACCTAATACTATGTAAATGCTACATAAGTCGTTACTTGTGTACTACAAATTCAAATTTTGCTTTTGGGAATTTTCTGGAATTTTTTTCAAATTTTTTCCAATCCCTGATTTGTTGAATATGTAGATGTAGAGTCTGCAGATACAGAAGGCTGACTGTATTTCCACTCTGTGATGAATGAAAAATAGTTGGGGAGGTGGGAAAACACAGGTATCATATTTGACAGGAAGAGTCAAAACATCTATTATGCTATTTGGAAACAATCAAGATAGATGCAGTTATTTTTACTGAGGAGTCAGATGATGGAATATAATGAACTCTGGAGTTAGTGCTGAATTTAATTTCTCTTTCTGCTACTTAAAAACAGTCAGACTAACTTTTTTGATTTTAATATGTTAATATGTAAATAACAGGATTAAAGTAAGGCTAAATAACACAATGTATGTATTATAACCATTATAATAGGAAAGCAATATGTTTAAATTTTATTATCAAGTGCATTTAGAGCACAAGATAATTTTCTAACCATTGAAAGAAAATATTTAAAATTCTCCAGTTTGTATAGAAACAATTTCCATGTGATCCTTAACTAGCTTGATAGTCCAATTTATATCTTGGCATCTTGTATAAACTTACTTCTCTTATGGGTAGTTTATTAACAATGGGGTTCTTGATCTGGCCTACAGAATGTTAGTGGTACAGTTTTGTCCTTAAACTGGTTCCATGAAGCATGGTGTACCAAGTGTCTGCTAAGTCACAGGTTAAATATGATATTTCCCCAAAATTTTTGCCACACTATGTGACATGCAAGATCTTAGCTCCCCGACCAGGGATTGAACTCATACCCCCTGTAGTGGAAGCAAAGCGTCCTAACAACTGGACTGCCAGGGAATTCCTAAATTTTACTTATACTTTTACAAAAACAAACATTATATTAAAACAAATATGTTGGTAAATTAGGGATAGAATACACATTTTCTCTTCTCTGAACTTAGAAGTAATTTGTGGAAAACTTTTATAAGTATTGGCTTAATTAATGTTTATAATTCAGCTAAATGTTACCAATGAAATATTAATGCGGTCACTTTATCAACATCACAAGAGAAATGTGCTTTTCTAAATGAATACTTGGAGTTGGTTTTTAAAATGGGAACGGATTAAATGAGTAGTTCAACAGGTTAGACGTTTCACCAGATTTGTCCATTTATGGATTCATACCGTAAAGCAAAATTCTCTGTGCTAACTGAGCTGGTGACATGGCTCTAAAACCAACTTACTGAGGAAAGGTAAGTCCCAGCTTAAATTTCCTTTGGCAAATCCCTCAGATTTGAACTAATTTAGGCACTCATATACAAATTAGTGACTAAATATTTCTCATTTTTCAACAGTCTATAACTTAGACATAGTAAACTTCTAGAGACAACTATAAAACCCCAAATTGTTGTGGGATTATGATATTTAGCAGAGAAAATTATTAAATCACAAACAAATAATTTCTGAAAAAGAAGGGGGACTAGTGAATTAAATACATACAAATTTATAAAAGAAAAAAATTATTTAACATTATTTGGGAAAAAGCAAACAATTATTTGGGGAAAAAAACAGATAAATGATTTTTTTTTTAGATTGCACAATGATTCTTGGATATTAGACACATTTCAGCGCATCCACAGTGAAGAAAGCAAGTTTTTTATACCATATGATTTGGAGATTTCCAATCAGGAGCTAAGCTATATCATAAAAAGATCTGAGCAGTGGAGAGGACTCAATGGTGAGAGAAGGAAGGTGAGTTGGCTTGAAGTAGATTTGCATTTTCATTGCACAAAAGACACTCATTCTCTTAGCATACCAGCAAGTTGTTAAATTTTCTGTCATTGTTCTCGAAACCATTGACTATTGTATATGATTGCCACCACTGTACAAATCCTGCCACTCCATTGTATATTGATGATTTTTTTAAATTAGTTGAATTGAGGAGAGACAACCATGTGGTCCATATTGTCCAGCACTCTAATTTTCTTATAAGAATATTTGTTCACAACTGCTGTTTATATATTGGGCAAAATGACACAAGGATTGTGAAGAATAAAAAAGAATGAGTTTCCACACATGACATGATCATCAGCTTTCACGTGACTTTGAGTGAACAGGAGGAGGGGAATAGTATTTCTGCCTTTTTGCTGTGATGCCTTTGTTAGCCAGTTCCCTAGATTAACTTCCTTCTTTTAGTACTAATCTCCTTGCGTTTTCATTGGCTCCACCAGCCTCTTCTGGTTAATGTCAGTGTCTCCTAGGGCTCTGTACTGGTGTATTTTCCAGTGAATCAGTTCTCCACATCAGGTGGTCGAAGTATTGGAGCTTCAGCTTCAGCATCAGCCCTTCCAATGAATATCCAGGACTGATTTCCTTTAGGGTGGACTGTTGGATCTCCTTGCAGTCCAAGTGACTCTCAAGAATCTTCTCCAGCACCACAGTTCAAAAGCATCAATTCTTCTGTGCTCAGCCTTCTCTATAGTCCAACTCTCATATCCATACATGACTACTAGAAAAATAATAGCTTTGACTAGACAGATCTTTGTTGCCAAAGTAATGTCTCTGCTTTTTAATATGTTGTCTAGGTTGGTCATAGTTTTTCTTCTGAGGAGCAAGTGTCTTTTAATTTCATGGCTGTAGTCACCATCTGCAGTGATTTTGGATCCCCCCAAAATAAAGTCTGCCACTGTTTTCATTGTTTCCCCATCTATTTTCCATGACATAATGGGACTGCTTATTTAACAATTATACGCAGATTACATCATGCGAAATGCCAGGCTGGATAAAGCACAAGCTGGAATTAAGATTGATGGAAGAAATATCAATAACCTCAGATACAGAGATGATATCACCCTTATGGCAGATAGTGAAGAAGAACTAAAGAACCTCTTGATGATGAAAGAGGAGAGTGAAAAAGCTGGCTTAAAACTCAACATTCAAAAAACTAAGATCATAGCATCCGGTCCCATCACTTCATGGCAAATGGATGGGGAAACAATGGAAACAGTGATAGACTTTATTTTCTTGGGCTCCAGAGTCACTGCAGATGGTGATTGCAGCCATGATATTAAAAGATGCCTTGCCCCTTGGAAGAAAAGCTATGAGCAACCTAGACTGCATATTAAAAAGCAGAGACGATACTTTTCCAACAAAGGTCCAGCTAGTCAAAGCTATGGTTTTTCCAGTGGTCATGTATAGATGTGAGAGTTGGACTATAAAGCTGAGCGCTGAAGAATTGATGCTTTTGAACTGTGGTGTTGGAGAAGACTTCTGAGAGCCCCTTGGACTGCAAGGAGATCCAACCAATCCATCCTAAAGGAAATCAGTCCTGGATATTCATTGGAAGGACTGATGCTGAAGCTGAAGTCCAATACTCTGGCCACCTAATGTGAAGAGCTGACTCATTAGAAAAGACCCTGATGCTGGGAAAGATTGAAGGCAGGAGGAGAAGCAGGCAACAGAGGATAAGATGGTTGGATGGCATCACCAACATGATGAACATGAGTTTGAGGAAGCTCTGGGAGTTGGTGATGGATGGGGAAGCCTGGCCTGCTGCAGTCCATGAAGTTGCAAAGAGTCGGGCCTGACTGAGCAACTGAACTGATGATGGGACCGGATGCCATGATCTTAATTTTTTGAGTGTTGAGTTTTAAGGCCACTTTTTTACTTTCCTCTTTCCCTTTCATCAAGAGGTTCTTTGGTTCATCTTCGCTTTCTGCCATAAAGATGGTGTCATCTGCATGTCTGAGGTTACTGATATTTCTCCCAGCAATCTTGATTCTAGCCTGTGCTTCATCCAGCCTGGCATACAACTACTCAAGTACCACTTGGCAAAGTAATTATTCTCTTGGACTCAGTTTAAGTGTTTTCTTTGTGGAGCCTGCCAGGGGGGACCAACTCCTTTTTGCTAAAATTACCTGTTTTACTTGATCCTTCCAGCATCTAAGAATTAACTTTCCATGTGTCCCTCTTTCTCTTTAGACTAAAATCTTCTTGTGTAGTAAAGTGATATTTTCTTCAACTTTCTCTCCTCAATCTCTAACAGGTTCTGCAGAATATAGTACATTTTTATTGTCTATTTGTTCAATACATAAAAGAAAGTGTGCATGAACCACTGAATTATTAAACATATTTAAGTTAAGTCACTCGCTCAGTCGTGTTCGACTCCTTGTGACCCCATGGACTGTAGTCCACCAGGCTCCTCCATCCATGGGATTCTCCAGGCAAGAATACTGGAGTGGATTGCCATTTCCTTCTCCAGGGGATCTTCCCGACCCAGGGATCGAACCCAGGTCTCCCGCATTGCAGGCAGACTAAACATATTTAGTCTCCCCATATAATAAATATAAATTTACCCCATTCTGTTCTCTACTTGATAGAAACCTGAACATTTGCTTTTAAAAAAAAATTCCACATGGGTTTACTAATAATATACTCCATATGTCTTGAATTCTGTTAATTTAATAATTAGTTTAACATTACAGCAGACATTTTGAGACCACTGTCATTGACTTTACCATATATTCATTTTTACTTTACCACATATACATTTTGGTTTCTTCTTTAAATCCTTGACTCACAGTGTGCTTTTTAAAAGGCCCAAGTGGCTGAAAAGATCCAAAAAATTAAGTGAAGTGTACTTTCTCTCTAGTATAATTTCAAAGTGTCTGGGGTAGGTAGAGTTCATTTTATTTCATCATTCGGTTTCACAATATGGAAGTTTAGGAATTTGGAAGCCATCTAATGTTGAGGATCAAAACGATTTCAGTTGAACAAGAGATTTCAGAGGAAAACAGAAAGTTATTTTATTACTTATTATTTTTATTTTAGTTAAAAAAGAGAAATAGAATTAAAGAGGGAGAGTTGGGCAAAGATGGGAAGAAGAAAAAGAAGGAAAAGAAGAGGGGAGTGAGGAAGGGAAGGGGAAATAAACAAATGTTTAGGTGCTGGAAGGGAAATTAAAGGATATGGAAAAATTCTTTAATTCTTTAAAATTAATATTTATGCCTTTCTTTGTTAAATGTCTTAGCTGACACATCATGGACAAGAGTAGAACTCAGGAAGAGTGTCACTGGAGGTTTGAGTCCATCATGCTGACTGCACACACATTCAAATGGACCAGAGAAGAGACAATTTGATTACATGTAACAACAGTAAACACTTTAATCAAAGACATGTGTATCTTAAGTAAACTATTTTGGCTTAGATTCTGTTGGGCCATTAAGAGAAGTTAAGACATCAAGCTAAATTGCCGCTGTCTCTTTCATGACATAGACTCAGCATGCATCAGTGATGAGACTCATAGCGATGTTTATGCAAATCATTTGAAAATCTGTAGAGCACCTGTTATTTTCTGGGGTTGGGGGCGGGTTACATTTGCTAGGTACACAGAAACATTGACAAAGTTGAATAGACAGACATATATATTTTATTTATCTCATCTCTTCCTGACCTGGTATTTGTGCCATGAAGCCTTTCTCATCATTATGACTAATTTTTGTGTGTTATTGTTCTTAACCTGCGATATGTTTGCTTGCTTAGTTTATTTCAATGGAGAAGCAAGGTAGCCCTGTTGAATAATTGATATACTAATTTCAAGATGTTATACCAGTTTAATTGAGAGCAATCATCTATAGTCTAAAATGCTAAATTAAGAGTGGAATGGACATTTTAATATAAAAGTGTTTCGTGTAAGTAGTCTAGAATTCTTGTGCTTTAAAAATTTGATCTAGAGTCTTTGCCATCATGTTAGCTATTAAGCACGTGCTTCTCATTTTTATGCTCTGGATTAAAAATTGCCACATAAACGGACACTTTATAATATGGTTAATTTCCTTTTATTAAATTGATAAATGCAAAAGCAGAGACCACATTTAAAGTATGATGAGAATTTAGGATTATTGCATTTTATAATTTTTATGTTGTTCATACATATAATTTGTCAATTGTGCAAAGACAGCCAGATGATAATTTCAAAGTATTTTAGCCATTTTTTTTTTGAGAAGGAAAAGGTCACTTTCAGTAGTCAGAAAAGACATCATTCTATTAAACTAATTTGCCTACATGCAAATTTTGTCATTTTTACCTCATTAACTATTTATCATGGAGTAAAAAAAATATATATATTCATGAAGGGGCAGCTCCCAGCCTGATGGAGCTGGAACTAATATTTTGCAACTCTAATGATTTTTTGCATCCTTAATTAGATAGCATAAGGTTGATATGATTAGGTCAGGATGTAGTGTTTTTCATTAAAATACATTTTAGAAGCTGTATTCATAATCTGCCCTTGCAATTAAATAATGAGCCTATGAATTTAATATTATCGACCCAATTATTATCCCATGCAAACGTATACCTTTAATAAATTTGTGCCGTAGGACCTTCATTAGCAACAGAAGAAATGATATTTCTAGGTACATAGACTGAATGGCTATGGTTCAACTTATATAATAGTTTTAACCATATTGAGAAGCAAAACTTCCATACTTAGGAATTTAATTCCAAAGTGTGCCGTACTATTTGTTGAAGACTAATTTACATTGTAATTATTTTATTAAAGAAACTACCACTTTAAAGGGGGCTGTTGAAGTTCATGACAGTAGCAGGATGCCAGGCAGAGATGGAGAGTTAGGTCGGTTGTGCATCGTGGAGACGATGGAGTGTATGTACACAGAGAGATGGACCCGATCAAACAGAGAGATGGGAAAGCATGACAGCTGAAGTGTCTGCTTCTTGAGTGCTGCATTATCTGGGAACTAATTATATGCAATTAATGAAGATGAATATTCTTGTTGTCTGTTAGAATAGTTTTCATTAATGGTTGCCTATACAATGGAAATGGCTCACCAGGTAAAGAAGCTGCCTGCGGAAAGGCGAGTTGGATCTCTGGGTTGGGAAGATCCCCCGGAAAAGGAAATGGCAATCCACTCCAGTATTTTTGCCTGGAGAATCCTATGATCAGAGGAGCCTGGTGTGCTACAGTCCATAGGGTCGCAAGACTCCGATACGACTAAGGAATTAAGCACACACATACAATGGAAATATGTAAGATACATTGAGAAGAAGCTGCCCACTTCTTATAATGAATGCATACACACAGGGAATCACACACACTTAGAAACACACAGGATAAGAACTGTGTTCCTTATCTTTGTGGAAGGGTTGCTATTTATCCACTACTTTTGTGTAGGGACCACAAATGAGTTGTTTAGTTCATTCTTGATGAAATTCTATTCTGAAGGTCTATACATTTTATAATTTTTAATAAATTTAATAATTTTATGTTATGTTTATTATAAATAATAATACAAACATAAATTATTATAAATTTATTTATCATATTGTTTATAATTAAAAATATTTAATGATTTTAATAAATAAAACTTATGATTTAATTAATTATAACATAAATTTAATATGAATTTAATTATAATTTCTATTTATAATCATAAATAAATTATAATTATTATAGATTCTATACAATTTATAATAAAAGAAGATGATTAAGAGACACTGAACCTACAGTTACTGATGAGCTATGTACACAGGGAGGCGAAACTAAGAATGGTTATCAGTATAGCAAATCGCGAGTACCGTGTCATGCATGGTATGACTGCCATGTTTTCCTAGAGGTATTATTTGGTTCTGCTTGGGGAATACAGCCGGGGAGGGGCAGGGGGCAAAGCTTTGACCCAGGTCATAAATTGCAAATTGGCAGCACACAGAAGAATTGGAAGCATGTTGATGGGGATTTGAGGTGGAGGCACTTGATTTTTCCGTGCGAAAGTCTGTATTCAGAATCAATCCTTGCAATTAAACAATGAGCTCATGAATTGAATATTTTCAACCCAATTATCTCCTAGAAAAAGGAGACAGTGAGTTGAGGTATAGTGATAGAAAATACCAAGCAAGTCTAAAAACTGAAAGCAGTTTGTTTTGGCTGGAACAAAGATCAGAAGGACAGAGAAGGAGAGAGATCAACCTGGAGAGGTAGACTGGAAACTAGGAATGTGCACAATGGACTGTATATTTATTAATACCATGGGTAGTAGAAAGCTATTGAAAGTTTTAGTAAAAAGAAGTAACTCACTTGGTTAAGACTTTGAGTTGCTTTTGCACTGACTTTTATATAACTGCTAATTTTAGAGCTCTAACTAATACTTCTGCCTCTTGGAAAATAGATAGTTTAATGCACTCTAATTCGTGCTTCCGTTTTCCAACAGTAAGACTATTTATTCATGAGAGGTCTAAATGGTCCATGACGTCCTCTGTCCGATTCAATTCCATACTCACTCACGGATTGCGTTCTTGTGTCATCACATGTTCGGCGTCCTGACCTGTGGCTGAGGGACAAGTCCAAGTCTTTGAGCCTTTTACAAGCTTGGTGGGGAATTGACAGTAGGTGAGGGTAAAAAACAAGCAATATTGGAGCCAGCCAAATACGAAATTAGGGATGCCAAGGGGAAGTGGAAACCAGGAATCACTCCGAATCCAGAATGGTGGCTGACAGAGTGGTGACTAACGAAGAAGCCTTGAATCTTGTTGGTTTCAAGCACAAACAGGCTTCTTTGAGTCTAGGAGGTGGGGAGTAGGGCCTGACTCAATGGGAGCTGAAGAGCATCCTCACTCCTGAAAGCAGGAGAAAAAAGGATGGGCTCTGAAATCATTTACTTGTGACATTCCGGTCCCCGACTGAGATCCCAGCAAACTTCGGTACCCACGGGAGCCCCCACTTCCAACCATCTGAAAGGCTTTTTGCACTGTCAGGCACCCAATTAAGTATCCACAAGTGAAAAATAAACATCTTAGGCTCCAAAATAGAATCCTTAGAGAAAGAGGCACACAGAATGAGAAGAGTAGATGACCTGGACTTTGATGGGGAGTCAGAGTACCGGGTGCCCAAAGCATCACTGCTTTCGGAAAAACATTATTTTTCTTTCTTTCTGTTAAGAATGTCTCTTAGGGACTTGAGCGAATACAGCTTACAAGTATGCCTAAATTATCTTAAATAAACAGGCTTCTGCTCAGTAATAAAATATCTATTCTGAACTCCATCTCCAGGGGTATTTTCTTCTTGCATCAAGCAAATTCCAAGTTCCAAAGAAGCATGAAGACAGTTATCTTTTAAAGGTTTTAATATAAATGTGGACTATAATCAGAACTACCCACATCATATAAATTCCAATTCCTGTGCAATAAAAAGATTAGTATTGATTTAATTTGAAAATATAAACTTAGCTACAATTTGACATATATGTATATAAATCACACATATATGTGTACCTATATATATATATACATGAAGATGATTTAAAAACTGTATATGACAACTGATATTTCTCTTTGGCTTTGTTTTTAAGATCATAGTAAGCAATGGGCAGAGGAAAACCTCTCTGTGTTAGTATGGTGGTTTGGTTAATTGATAGACATTTCTCCCTTGATCTTTTTTTATCTCTGAACTTCTGGGATGTTTGTTTCTAACTTACCCAATAAATATATTGTTAAACTTTTGAAAGGTCATTTGAGAATGGAGAGATTGATCTCTTCCATAAAACGAAAATGATAGATAAAGACAAAAGAAAGAAATAATGAGAGCTTTCTGAAGATTCCTCAAATGTTTGTGCTTTAAGATAGACAGACTTATTTACATTTTGCTAAGTACTTTCCCCCTTGATTCTAAAATCATTTCTATTTGAAGTGAAGTGTAATCCATATGTTTTTGATTCATTAACACTTAATTTGTTAGCCTCCCTTTACTAGAGTGCTATATAGCAGCCTTTTCATCTTTTTTATAAGCTTATGTTCCTCAGACACAGGAAATCAAGTTTTTCTAAGAGTAAACAAGCTTCAACTCAAAGGGCCATGAGAGAGTTAAAGCACCTATTAGCTTTGAACTACTTCTGTTCTTAGTATGCAAATTTCTTCTTTCCCAATCCCTGTGAATCTGATACATTTGTCATTAAACTGAGACACAAAACAGGGCTTCCTGTTTTCTAACTTACTGAATTTTCCAACTATCTTACTCTAATTTCTCTTGATGATAAAGCAGCCAACCGCTAACATATTAATGAAGAAGTCATTAGTGATCATTATTTAATTGCCATATTAGTATTTATTCTTATTAATAATGCAGGAGCTACTTATCTTTTAACAATTATGTGGTGGGAAATTAAATTTCATGTAAAGTGTTAAACAATGTCATTTTCTTTTATCTTCAGAAGTATAATGTTCTTTACCAGGAAAATGAAAATCAAATACTTTTTCACATTTTAGTGTTTTTTAAGAAACAAGTTTTCCAATATTGCTTGCATTAGTACAGGCTTTAGTGAAACTATTCATAAAATGCAACTCCATCAGAATACAAATAGTATTTCTATAAAATAGTAAAATCGTCTTTGCTATTCCTACTTGTTCCTGTTAGATATTTTGTTTTTATAGGGTGTTCTCTGGATTTTAACAGTCACAAGGCTCAGATAAACTAGTATCGCAAAAATGTCACCACAGCATTGCTGCTTGTTCAGACAAATCATCTGTTTGACTGCGAACACTTGCATTTTGGTAGATCACAGATAATTAAAAAAAATAATTCTTAGAATCTAAGTAATATTTTCTTAAGAATGAAAGGAGCAAATAAATAGCTATTCCTGTGAGTCACTCCCTAATGTCAAGCAATTTACAAGCTGGTTCATTTAATTCTCAAAGCAAACATAAGGGGTTGTCATTGCTCTCATTTTACAGGTGAGAGAGACTCAGAGAGATGAAGTAATTTTATCCATCCATTCACTAGTTCACCACTTTTTTATTGATTATCTTTTTAGGAAGTACGCACTTTTCTTAGGAGCAAGTGAAAGTAAGATAAAACGGTATCTCTTCCCTTGCGGTCCAGTAAGGAAGATAAATAAAGTGAAAATGTAATAATGATACAGTGAGATACTGGAATAATAGAGCTATTTGCTGGATAGTATTGTGGGATCTTGAACAAAGATAGTATTGGCCCATTTGAAAGGGACATTGAAGACCTCACACTGTAGAAGACGTTTGAGATAGGGATCAAGATGGAGAGTAGTCCAAGGACAAATTGATCACCAAAAGAAAGGATGATGCAAGCAGGGGATAAAAAGTTATGATATTTTGGAGCACAGAAAAACTTTAGCAGATACAGGCAACAGGGAGCACTAACACTGGATAAACAGGCAAGAAATAGACTCATACTGTTTTAGAGTCTCTCTTCCTATGTTCATTCCAAAACCGCCATTCCCAGTAATTCAACACGAACTGGTACAAACATGGCCCATGAAAGCCTGTAAAGTGAAGTCACAAGTTACAGAGGCATACATAAAATTGGCCAAGGGGTGATACCGTTTGTTGATCCTTGTGCTTTTACAAATTTCCTATTAGTGTTCATGATTATTTTCACAACTAAGCAAAAAAAAAAAAAAAAAAAAAAAGACCTATAAAGTTTCTCTTTGAAAGGAAGAAGCACAATTTAAAATCCTTGACAAGCCACCATCTTGTACCATTCAGGAACATCCGTTCTGCAGAAAGAATATGCAAGGAACAAAACCAGCTATTCAGATTATGCTCAGAAACAGGGGTTTCGGCCATGACGGTCTGTCTGCTTCATCGTGGCCTTAGGACCTATCTTCAGACAGAGAGGAAAGAAAATGCCAGACAGCGTCAGCGCTGTAAGAACAGTAGGTGCATGTTTACAGCGTGTCTCTTGGTCCCTTCTCAGGAATACCTTTCCAGGCTTGATGAGACTTGCACGGCGCTTCCTTTGGTGGAAGAACCCGGTGACGCTGGTTTCTCCTGATGCGATTCGGTGGGTGGTTTCTCCGGGTCCACGTTGCCTCCTTTCCAGTTAGGAATGCAGTTTGGTTTCCGCCGTCACTGCCAGCAGCCGCGGTTGTGCTCTGCCTTGATTAGGTTCTAAAACACAGCTAAGCTGCTGTGACTGCTCCTGCTGTACTTTTGGCAGCATCAGCGTCGCAATGCGGGCTCCAAGTGACGCACACACGTCAACGTGTAGCTCCTGCTTTCCAGGCTGGTCCCGTGGCCTCTTCTCAGGCTAGCCAGCCGGAAAGCTCTCATTGTCACTCTGCAACCTGTCACCAGGTTGATCTATTACTCAGCCCTTTGCTTTAGAAAGCTGCTTATTTTTAATTGCTTGCTATGAAAGGTATGTTTCTGGGTATTTTTTTTTTTTTGGCAAAAATTCCATGATTTATCAAAGTCTGTCTTTTCTGAAGGTTGGATCCTTCTAGATTGCCTTCGAACCTGATTTTTTTTTTCTTTTTTTCCTTCATATTTGCTGATATTCCTTTTCAGGCCTCTTCTAATTATCTCTAGTCACATACAAAATTGTGTACAATAAGCTTTTTTTTTTTTCTTTAGGATGAAATGAGATAATTCTTTTAAAATAGAAGATGCAATTTTAAATAAATCTTCAGATTTTGAAAAAAATGTGGAATTTTTATAGTTGTAGATATTGCAAAGTCTGAAGGGAAAGAAAGACAAGAGAATCTAAGTAAGGAAACTACTCTTTATGAAGAGGGAATTGGTTCCAAACTCTGGAAAGTCTTCTTGGGAAACCAGTCACAATCTAATCAGTAACAGTGACCCTGAGACATGTCCCATGCGCATTGCTTCATATAGGACCATTTCTTTGTATCATGTATTACCAAAGGAATTTTTTTAATATGCACCCCAAACTGTACCTGTTGATAATTTCTTTTAATGTGTAGACCCTTTAAAAAAAATCCGTCCTTCTCATCTCTTAATTTACATCTTATGCCATATTGCCCTAGGAATAAGCCAAAACTCCTTTTACAGGAATTCTTCCACATCCCTTAAAATATAGTTAAGAACTTCACAGTGGTCAGCAGACCAAACTATAATATGATAAACATAGAGTTAAGTGATGAAAATCTTATTTCATTGTTTTAAAATATGTTTGCTCTTTAAAGTGGGTAAAATACAGTTTAAAATCTTTATTAAGATGCAATTTACATACCTTCATGCCAACTCATTTAAAGTGCCCAGATCAGTGTTCTCTCTCATGTTTACAGAGAAACCTAATTTCAGAATATTTTCATCACCTCAAATACTGTCATGGAAATGGAAACATTGATTTAAAAATAGAGCTCATAGAACTTGAGATTGCTGGGAATATAGATATGTATATATATATATTTTCTATTTTGGATTCCAGTTTAAGGAACAAAGTTCCAGGTACTTAAGGTGTACAGGGGAGATCTGGGTTGATTCTACAGCGTTCAACCTCATATAACCCTCTTGGTACCTGGACATTTGTTTTTCCTCAGATATACACTTAACATTTCTAGCTCTAGGCTTTGCCATCTTTGGTTCTTCTCTTGTTTGGCTGGATGCCAAGGCTTGATAAGCAGGAGTCACTCTCCTATAAATTCCTACGAGTTTTCAGGTAGATTCCATGGTGACAAAATATTACTGCTGTTCCCTCATCTCTTTTAAGAAATCAAACTACTGCCTAGAATACTTGGATTCTCAGAATTTAGAAGTAACTCCATATGTACACATAATCTATATTCTCTTTTATAATATGAGAATCCAAGCATTCTTTCTTTCCCCCTAAGATTTTTTTAAGGCATTTTAGAGCAACATAGCCTGTAAGATTTTGACCCCAAGATTCAGTTATAAATGCCAAAAAACGTTATTAATAGTATTAGTTTTCGTCTTCTCTTGAGCCTCATACAATGCTGTTGATAGTCTATTGTTGCATACCATGCCACCACGGAAGGAGAATGGACAGTACAGATCATCAGCGCTGAAAAGTAACTGGTTCTGTTACTATAACAGTACTTTTCTGAGAATCATTTTATTTGCTATAGCTTTAGGGTCATTCCAAATACCAAAATTTTGTTAGGATTTTTTTTTTCCCCAGGAGAAATGTAGAACAATTTGTCTTGTAACAGACGTATTCACTATGTGTAAATGATGGTGGAGACGGACACAGTGAGTAGTTGAATATCATCTTCTTCATCACCACACCTGGAAGGGAGTTGTTATTTTCTGCAATCCTTAAACAGATAAACGATTTCCCCTGAGTCCAAGAAGAGTTGTGAAGGAACATTGCACTTTACTGAAAATTTTGCCACAGCTCATGAAAGCTTCATTGTCATAAACTAATGTAGTTGATCATCTTCAAGATGGTTTCCCATGTCCAGGAATAAGTACTGCATCTCTTTTTGTCTTCTTTTTTTCTCGGTTTCTCCTAGATCCTTTGTGTCTATCAAGAAATCTGCTGAGAATTCACTGAAGGAAAGTCTGTCACCTAGGGGCTGGCATAAATAGAAGTGAACCTTCAGAGTTTCTGTCCCATTTGCAGTGCTAATTACTTTCGGTTCTTGTTGGCAGGACACGCTGCATATACTGTATCGTGTACCCTGACTTAGCTTACAGTGTAATTCATTTGCCTGCTCTTCACCAAGAAAAATTCATATCCCATGTAAGCTCTACAAATAAAAAATGACATTCAGTTGTTCAGGAGAGTAGCATATAAACACCATCATTTCTCAAGTTTGTTGTTTTGTTTTGGTATAAGGATGTGTGCGTGCCCGCTCAGTTGTGTCCGACTCTTTGCGACCCTATGGGATTTTCCCAGCAAGAATACTGGAGTGGGCTGCCATTTCCTCCTCCAAGATAGAAGGGAGGATATCTTGACCTTCCTGACCCAGGGATAGAAGCTGCATCTCTTGAGTCTCCTTCATTGCGGGCAAATTTTTTACTCCTGAGCTATGGGGGAAGCCCTGTAGGGATATGGGGTCCCTGCTGCTGCTGCTGCTGCTAAGTCGCCTCAGTCGTGTCCGACTCTGTGCGACCCCATAGATGGCAGCCCACCAGGCTCCCCCGTCCCTGGGATTCTCCAGGCAAGAACACTGGAGTGGGTTGCCATTTCCTTCTCCAGTGCATGTAAGTGAAAAGTGAAAGTGACGTTGCTCAGTCGTGTCTGATTCTTAGCGACCCCATGGACTGCAGCCTACCAGGCTCCCCTGCCCACGGGATTTTCCAGGCAAGAGTACTGGAGTGGGGTGCCATTGCCACCAAATAAATTCGTGTCTATTTTATGTATTGAATTCACAGAGAAGGTAAATCACCTCTTCTCTGCATGAATCAATATTAGAGAAAAGTTTAACACAATTCACCTAACAGTTTAGGTAGTGTTAATCCTTCCTTCCTTCCTCTCTTCCTTCTTTGTTTTCTTCATTCCCTCCTTTCTTCTCTTCCTTTCTGTCTTCATTCTTTGAAACATTCTGTACATAGCCACTTTCTTATTGTTGGGCAGAAACCAAAGATACAACACAAAACCCTCATGGATAAGCCCTGTGTAAGCCAGTCTACTATGATGGTGTTGGTAACGGCTACTCTTTCTTTGAAATGATCCTGTCAACCACTTCTATTCCCCATTTTCGATATTCAGGAAAATTGCCATGAGTACATTTTTACAGAGGAATATCATAAAGAAACATGGTAGCACTAGCTACACAATTGAATTGAAGCACTTTATACTGACTGTATCTTCCAACCTCCAGACTTAGCCAAAGCTCTCATTTCTGAATATGCACTACAATGGTGGGAGAGGCCTTTGTATTTAAATTTTTTAAGCCTAATCATTATGAGTTTATTGGCTTCACAAATGATAGTCTGTTCAAATTGGTTTTTTATTAATAGATCTATCAAAGGGGGAATAAATATGATTTTCATGTGTTTAAAAAACACAGAGACACTCAGTGTTTCTTTATGTGATTCTTCTATGTTTTTTATGAAGTGTTCCCCAGCCCCAACTAAATTTATACTTGCATCCCAGTGATTAATGAAGTACAATAAATTTTGCTTTTAGGTAATTAGAATGAAAGGGAATGTTTATACCTGCCTTGATTCTGGGTGAAGAATCATCTTATGTTGTAAGACCGTTGTACAAATATATAGATGTCAGAGTTTGGACAGATGATCATAAGAAAACAAAAGTTCTCTAGAGAAGGATATACCTTTTCCTTGGCTTGTTTGTTATTATTTTTAACCCCAAAGATTTTACTTCTATGATCAAAGAGTTCTTTAAATATCCTTGAAAATATAATCAAGTTGTAGATTTTCACTGAAAATATTAAAAGGAAAGAGAGTATATCATGTTAGCATCATACATTAGGATCTTTAACACATTGTCAGGATTATTTTGTTTGTTCCTTAGAGAAGCTCTGAGGTAATAAGATCAGACAATTTCACAGGTGAGGGAAATGAGTGAGACAGCAAGCTGACTTGTCCATCATAATAAACGTCAGATCCAGGGCTAAAATCTGGAGCGTTTCACCAGGCATGATCTTTGCAAGTATCAGAATGTTTCAGGAAAGGGATGAAAACTTCCTGAATAAGAATATTTTTGTCTTTTACATTTTTAGCAAATAATGTATAAGTAGGTTATATACCATTTCGCCCTCAATATGTAATTTAGAAATGATAAATGGTAAGAGGACCTCTATGAGATGTTCAACCCAGGAATCTCAGCTTATCTGCCAAGACATCAAGAGTCAAGAGTTTTCTGTTTTTTATTCTATGCCAACTCAGAATTGCAGTATTATTCTGCAAACTCTGATTGAGCATAGGGCCTGCTTCTACTGGTAAGATCTAGTAAAGGAATACTTGGAAGATCTTAATGAAGTCTTTAGGAAGGAAGACTTTTCCAGATCATAGAAGACCACTTAAAGTCCAGAATTCAGAAACATATTTTTTACCTGAATCCTGTAATTCTAATGGATAAAGATTTCAAAGTCATATTAATACTTCATGTATCTCAACATATTTAGGTAGATGACAATAATAAAGATATCTTCCTGAAACAAAATGTCTTAGAAAGTAGACTAAAATATGTTTTTTGCTCACAAAGAGCTAATGATAAGACTGAGACCTGATACTAAAAGAATGGCCAATTCTGTGTGAAGTAAGAAAATCAATCCAAGCAGTTACTGGGCTTCACTGTCGTCATTCAAACAGATTCACTGTTTGGACAAGTACATCAGCCCAACAAGTAAGACATTGGAAGGTAACACATCTCACAAAACAGTCTTGAGAATCTAAGTAGTAGACGGTAGATCCTTTCTCTCTTGGCCTCTCTTTCAAGATTCTCTTGGGTTGGTGAAGAAAAACGTGTAGCATAAAAATGTAGTGGGTGGGTTTCAAGGCCCAAGGAAGAAATAGCCATGAAAATGCATGAAATCACCCAGTGCATCTGTTTTCAGCCCCTTTACCTTTAAATATAGAAGAAGATCTTTTAACATAGTGGTATATTTACTTCCTTCTCAGTAACCTAAAGGAGGTTAGGTTAGGTTATCTCAATAACCTAGAAGAGAGACTAAAGGAGTCTCTCAGCTCAGATATCACCAAAAACGTGTAACCCAAGTCAAAATTGCTTGCTGAAGGACTTCCCTGATGGTGGAGGACTTCATGCTTCCACTGCAGGGGGCAAGGTTTGGTCTCTGGTCAGAGAACCAAGATTCTGCATGCCACACCTTGTGGCCAAAAGATTTTTAAAAATTGCTTGTAGATTCAATATGTGCACTTTACCCCACTTCTGAGCAGGAGACACCACTAATTCCCCCCTTTTATATGTTGTTCAGTTGCTCAGTTGTGTCCAACTGTTTGGGACCCCATGGACTGCAGCGCGCCAGGCTTCTCTGTCCTTCACCATCTCCCAGAGTTTGCTCAAACTCATGTCCATTGAGTCATTGATGCCATCCAACCATCGCATCCTCTGTCATCCCCTCCTTCTCCTGCCTTCAGTCTTTCCCAGCATCAGGGTCTTTTGCAATGAGTCGACCGTTTGCATCAGGTAGCCAAAGTTTTGGAGCTTCAGCTTAAGCATCAGTCCTTCCAATGAATATTCAAGGTATAAATATATATAAAACATCACAATTGTCATCCCTTAAGTGGTTTCCCTCACCCCATATTGTTCAAGGTTTTTAGAGTATTTACAGACATCACATGGTTATTTACTTGTTTGTTTTGCCACAACCAGTGATTTCCTGGCCAAAGGTCTTTGAGTTTCTCTCCCCTGAATCTTCTCATTTCTCTTGCTGTTTCTTTACCATGACAACACATCTCTCTCACTGCTCTTTCTCTCTCTCTCTCTGTCTCACACACACACACACACACACTCGGCCCCTTTGAGCGAGTGTTCCCTCCTTCTCTCCCCCTTTATACTGTCTCCTTAATTCCACTCAGTATAAATCACTGCATAAGGTATAGGACTGAAGACTTGGGAGCCCCAAACCCCTGCTGTTAAGCACAGGTTTATAGACTTGTTATTTTCATTACTGCTTTATAAACGACAGTGTTTGAAGCAATGTGTAGGTTAAGTAAGAGAACACCGAGGATTTCCATTGCTTGGATGTTTGGAAGCTATGGTCTTGAAAAGCACATGTGAGCTTTTGTATGGAGAAAAACCATACTTGAAATAAATTAGCACAGCTTTCAAGATTCAATTTGAATTTAAGGACACTTCACTGCAAGCGTAGATGACAATGTTGTAAGTCTGTATATTACTGAATTTTGAGCAAGAAGTTGAAGTCCTGACATAGTAGGTTGAAAAGAACTGGTGCAAAAAGGAGAAAGAACATTTTCAGACTTAGTTTAGAATTTGTGTCTATATTTAGGCTTTCTTGTTTATTTATCACTAAATCATATGTATTTTCTTTTATTGAATGGCAATATTCTCTTAAAGGAAGAGGGAAAATTACTTAATTTTTATAATTTGTGATTGTGGACTCTCTTGGATATCTTCTTTAAGTCATTTGATATAAATGAATGTGACTGTGAATATCACCATTTATATTATAAGATATATCTAGGGTGTATTGTATTACTTCCTTTTACAAAGTTTAGTATTTAACCTAGAATGCTTTTATATCCTCCGATTAAAGAATGTCTTCTCTAGCTAAGGGCCTCCCCCGTGACTCAGCGGTTAAGAATCTGCGGCCAATACAGGAGATGCAGGTTCGATCCCTGGGTCAGGAAGATCCTCTGGAGAAGGAAGTGGCGACCCACGCCAGTATTCTTACCTAGAAAATCCCATCGACAGAAGAACCTGAGGGGCTACAGTCCATGGGATCATAAGGAATCGGACACAACTTAGCGATTAAACAAAAACAACTTCAGCTAATTCTATACAAGTGCTTTTCTGGGTCCTGGCATATTTATCCACACAGTGCTGCCACTCATCTCCTGCTGCTTCCGCTGCCACTGAAAATAGCTTAATAATAAGTGCCTTCACATATATAATTTTAATGAATTGCTGTAACTTTTATTTTCCTGTTCGATGATCATACAAAGACTTAAGAGACGCTCTGAGATTTGAACAGTGTCTAGTAAAAGGCAAAGTGAAAGTGAAAGTTGCTCAGTCGTGTCGGACTCTGCAACCCCATGGATTATACAGTCCATGGAATTCTCCAGGCCAGAATACTGGAGTGCGTAGGCTTTCCCTTCTCCAGGGGATCTTCCCAACCCAGGGACTGAAGCCAGGCCTCCCACAGAAAAAGGCAAAACCTGGGATGAAACTTGGATCTTTTGGTTTTAGCACCTATGTTCTCTCTCTTCTCTTCACAGTTATTTGAATTCGAGAATAATAATGTATAACATTATTTTTTCACTAAAGAAATGGGGACAGAGGTTGCTAGTTTGTTGCATATGATACAATTAAAAGTACTAATTTTTTAAATTAGACATTAAGGATAATTTGTTTTATTTTTAAAATCTTATTTGTTTATTTATTTACTTGTGGCTGTGCTGGGTCTTTGTTTCTCTAGTTGTGGTGCACGGGCCTCTCTTGCGATGGAGCATGGGCTCTAGAATGTGCGGGCTCCCGTAGCCAAGGCTCCCGGGCTCCAGAGCACAGGCTCAGTAGTTGTGGGTCATGGGCTTAGTTGCTCTGTGGCACGTGGGATCTTCCCAGACCAGGGATCGAACCCATGTCTCCTGCACTGGCAAGTGAATTCTTTACCACTGAGCCACCAGGGAAGCCCCAGGATGATTTTGACGTCTAGGCTACCACCTACCTTTTGCAAATGTTGAATATGTATATCACTCACCATAGTAAGTTATAATCTTTGTGAGAAAATACCCAACTTGAAGTTCCATCCCTAACTTCAAAGAACACATAGTTTTATTAGAATAGGCAGAAACTGTAGACATCCTTTAAAAAAAGTAGGGAACAATTTGGGGCAATTATTAATGTGATAATGGGTCATCGGTTCCATAGGAGTTGAAGCATCGGAGGACCACATCAGATAGCAATGCTGTGAGAGAACTCGTTTCCTTTTTGAAAATCACAGGAAAAAACCCTCTAAAGCTTCAACACTGAAAACGTAATCTCCATGTGTGGATACTGGATGAATCATATGATTCCAGCAGTGCCTCCCCATGTCACCTCCTTTTAAGGTTCTCACCTGAGTTACTGCTGTGACCCAGGTGAAATGCAAATACCTTCCTCCCACTTTCAAATTCTAGTAGAAGTGTGGATAAACTTTCCTTTCCTTGGATATTTCTACATAGTAATCCTCAACTTACAGAAGAATTTGTTAAATACTTAGCCAGCAGGGAAACAAATGAAAATGGAAAATTTCTCAAGCTTACAGCCCAGTTTATGATCCTGCTAATTTACTCAGTGGGAAGACCCTGCCCTATTAAATATCACTTTGCAGACACAGCTACCACACCTTTACTCTAAACAGCCCCTATAAATTTTTAGGAACTTCCTACTTCCTTGCTTTTTAACTCCCAGTTTGCTGCTGAACAAAGGAAACTCTTTACAACCAATAAGATTGGAAATGATCTCCCAGGGATCCTTGGTGGTGGCAAACCAGGATCTTTATTGAGTTCATTTTCTGGGTTGAGAGACACATTCCAGCACCCCTTCTCCCAAAACCCAGGAGGTTTGCAAAGCTATAGTGACTGACGGGCTGAATAATCTGAATTCAGGGAGAAATTCACTTCTTGTCTTTCTGGGAACAGAATTATCCCATGACAAGCTCAGTGATACAGAACTGTCATCCAAGTATTAAGGCATTCCTACAATACGAAATACCGGAAAACAGAAAAGTAGAGTCACTGTACTGTTGGATCATTTTAATAGTAAGGGAACAATTTGAAGATACAGAAGTTTTCATATGAAAGATGAAATATGAGCGAGGAGGCACTCATATTTAATATGATATCTTGAGCCTGTTACATTTCTTAAAATAACTTTATTTTACCAAGAATAGGAAATGTGCTTCCTAATGAACCTTTAATCAGCAAGCTTCTTAATTAAAAGAATATGAAGAAAGAGAGGAAGGGAAGCAGGAGGTGCTTTTAGACAGGTCATCCCTCATTCCAAGAGGCATCATGTTGCTTACAACATCAATAAACTTGCTTCTCTTTAAAAGAATTATTTAGTCTGCAAGCAGCAAATAAAATTTTATTTTTTCCTCACATGTAAAGTTTATCACAGGCAGACCACCAGACTGTAGCTAAAAAAATCAAAACCCCAAAAACCTCAGGGCTTATTTGATGTTAGAGATGAGAATATTAAAATTCACATATGGGTTAAGATTACATGTGTCAATTTCCTTTCATAAAAGTCACTATAGAAATTGGAATCTTGTATGTTTCATCATGTGTATTTATTTGTAAAATTAAAAAGTATATGTGTAATGTTTATCAAGGAACCTTCACAGCTGTTAGATATTTGATGAAACCTCGCAAAGGATAAATCACAGAATTATCCTAGAGAATGTGCCATATGACTAAGTAATGGGAGACGGAATCTGAACTCTTGATGCATAGAAGCTGGCTCTCAGAAACGTTACGGCAAGTGCAGGTCATCTGACAAAGTAGCTGTATGTAAAGTCTCAGGAGAAGAGAGATGGATGCTGGGACAAATTAAAAGTAATGGCTAAAAACTTCCCCAATCTGATAAACTATATTCATTTAAGATTCAAGAAGCTCAGCAAATTCAACCAAGATAAGCTCAAAATAAACTGCACTCTGAAACATAATTAAGTTTTGCTGGAAAAAAAAAAATCAATCCTGAAAGGAGCCAGAGAAAAGTGACACATTACACACAAGGGGTTTCTAAGAAACAAGGCAGATGCAGTCAAAGAATATCTTTAAGATGTTGGAAAAAAAAACCTGTCAGGTAAGAATTCTGTATCCAATTAATATATCCTTTAAGATTGAAAGATAAATAACATATCCTCTTGTAAAGAAAAACTGAGAGAATTCATCCGATAAGCTACCGAAGATGGGCTGCAAGAAGTTCTTCAGGCTGAAGTGGAATGATACCAGAAGAAAACTAGAACCCTTAGGAATGATGGTAGAAGAACAGAAATGTTATGTATCTTGGTAAATATAATAGACTATTTTTCTCTGCTGTAGACTTCTATAAAATATCTGTATGTGTGTGTATGCTCAGTCATGTCTGACTCTTTGTGACCCCATGGCCTGTAGCCTGCCAGGCTCCTCTGTCCAAAGGATTCTTTAGGCAAGAATACTGGAGCTGTTGCCATTTCCACCTGCAGGGGATCTTCTCGACCCAAGGAATCTTATCTGTGTCTCTTGCATCTCCTGCACTAATAGGCTGATTCTTTACAACTGTGCCACCTGGAAAGCCCCCCATAAAATATGTATGATTATGTAAATGAGAAAAAACGTAACATTGTTTTATATATTTCAATATATGCAGACATAATAAATATAGCAATACTAATATAAAAGGTAGATAGCACAGAGACCTATATGTTTGCAAGCCCTCTATTTCACTTAAGATGGTAAAATATTAGCTGTAATAAACTATGAAAATTTAGGAACATACATTTATAATCCCTAGAATAAACACTAAAATAATGTACAATAAAAAATCCAAAATGTCGATTGAAATGGAATATAGGAAATATTCAAATACTCCAAAAGAAGACAGAAAAGGAGGAAATACTTTTTAAAAAATTATGACAAGGAGAAAAATAATAAAATGGTGCACTCAACTCCAACAAAATCAGTAACGAAATTATATTTAAATGGTCTAAACACACCAATTGAAAGCCAGTCTTGAGAAAGTCAAAGAGGAGAGTGAAAAAGTTGGCTTAAAGCTCAACATTCAGAAAACTAAGATCATGGCATCTGGTCCCATCACTTCATGGGAAATAGATGGGGAAACAGTAGAAACAGTGTCAGACTTTATTTTTGGGGGCTCCAAAATCACTGCAGATGGTGACTGCAGCCATGAAATTAAAAGATGCTTACTCCTTGGAAGTAAAGCTATGACCAACCTGGATAGCATATTCAAAAGCAGAGACATTACTCTGCCAACAAAGATCCATCTAGTCAAGGCTATGGTTTTTCCTGTGGTCATGTATGGATGTGAGTTAAACTGTGAAGAAAGCTGAGCACCAAAGAATTGATGCTTTTGAAGTGTGGTGTTGGAGAAGACTCTTGAGAGTCCCTTGGACTGCAAAGAGATCTAAACAGTCCATCCTAAAGGAGATCAGTCCTGTGTGTTCATTGGAAGGACTGATGCTGAAGCTGAAACTCCAATACTTTGGCCACCTCATGCGAAGAGTTGACTCATTGGAAAAGAGTCTTATGCTGGGAGGGATTGTGGGCAGGAGGAGTAGGGGACGACAGAGGATGAGATGGCTGGATGGCATCACTGACTCAATGGACATGAGTTTGGGTAAACTCCGGGAGTTGGTGATGGACAGGGAGGCCTGGCGTGCTGTGATTCATGGGGTCGCAAAGAGTCGGACACGACTGAGTGACTGAACTGAACTGAATGATCAAATCAGAAAAAATGCAGAACATGTATCCAAGTATATGCTGTTTATTAAAAATAACCACCCTTTCAATATAGTAATATAGATAGACTGTAAGTAAAATAATGGAGAAAAATTTAGAGATTGATGTGACTTTGATTTAATTTCTCATCCTAATTAGTATGAGCAGTGAGAATTACACTTTACAAACATGTATTATCCCTGGATCATTTTATGGCTTTACACTGACTCTACATAGAGGGGAAATAACACTGGAATTAAGGCAATAATAACCACATGGGCAAACCAAGCGCAGTACCCTGACATGGCCCCTAGGAAACAGCTCTTTTTGTTGCATGATGGTTGATATCACTGTATGCAGGTCAGTCATTGCTTTGAGGGATAAGCTCTGAATAGTTTCATTTATTTAAAAAAAAAGTCCCTCTCACTGGCTCACAATGGCCAAAAGAAGACTTCAGTAATCTCTACTCCAGTCACTACAATCATTGTGCCCAAGATTTTCTAATACATCTGATTGAAATCTGCTTTGTTTGTACAAGATCAACCTCACTTTGAGTACACAAACACTAACAAAAAAACTTGAGTGATAATATTAATGTTGTAATGTCATAATTCATAAATGGTACCATACTGTCATAAATGTAAGTTCTTTTTGGCACACCACCTAGGAAATTTCTTCTCAAATGCACATTTAATATTGTAATAACTCATATTCTGAATAATAAAACAAAAATTATTTTCAATATTTCTTCTCTGAAGAAATGAATATATTCCCAGAAGTTCACACTGTCTCCCTGAATTTTTAAAGGCAATATCTTAACGTTGATAATATTAAAATTTATATTCTAAATAATATGTACAAATACCTTATAACTATTCACTGCCATGTAGTTGCAGTAGCACATGAAATTAACCTCCCCAAGGAGTATGTTGATTCCACTCTCCTAAAGCCAATCCGTAAAAAGCTCAGCTTTGAAGTTAGAACTGGGATGGAGAAAGACATACTTTCTTTCTATCCTGAAAAGGCTTGCTCGTTCTTGCTCTTTTGGAATTGGTAGATAGGAGCGAGAGGCGTAGGATCAGAAGAAACAGAGGCGAGTTCTAAAATATGTTGTTTTCTATCTTCTATTCTCATCTTTGGTCCAGAGAGGAGGTGGGTTAAAGTAGCTGATTGAATCTCGAATCCCATATCCTCCCCCTGTCCCTTATCCTACAAAATTTAAGATTGTACTAAAAAGTAGGGTACAAAGTATATGGTAGAAGTAAGATTTCCTATTACTGGAAGTATGGGAACAGATCTAGGAAGATCTCCTGCCATAAACAGAGAAGCTGGAAAGGAACCTGAGTTGAAAAGCACCCACTGTGGCCCTTCCACAGTATCAGCAAGATCAGGGCTTGGCTGGAGGTGACGACCCAAACACAGAGGACTTACAGCAACGTCAATAAAGGCTGACAGTTAACTGAATTATCCGAGGACCACGACTGGGTTCTGACCATGGTGAGAGCCATCAGCTGGGCAAGTGGTGAGCAGGCAATAAGGGAACTGGACTTAATGACTGGAAGAGGTGAAACACCACGGAGAACCAATGCCCGTTTGCCCTCGTCCTGCACGTCACCTAAGTGTTTGTATTCCCACAAGTCTCCAAGGAATCTCTTCTGGCTCTTTGGAGAGAAGCAGAGTGACAGGGGAGAAAATTCTAAAAGTAATAAATGAATGAGCTCTTCATAAAGATCTCTATGATGTAGCTTTTATGAATTGGGTGGGTTTAGAATGTGAAGAACATGGAATGAAAGTTGACAACCGGATGTTAAGAGTGAGCAACTGGGAGACGGTGCAGTGGCATTTCCTGTGGTAATGGCAAAGACCAAGCAACTTCCTTTTCGAAGAAGCAGGGTGGGCTAGAAATCACTTCTATTCCAGCTATGTTACATTTGAGATGTCTGATAAAGGTACTTATGCAGATGGCAGGGGCTTCCCTGGTGGCTCAGATATTAAAGCATCTGCCTGTAACGTGGGAGACCCAGGTTTGATCCCTGGGTCAGGAAGATCCCCTGGAGAAGAAAATGGCAACCCACTCCAGTATTCTTGCCTGGAGAATCTGATGGAGGGAAGAGCCTGGTAGGCTACAGTCCATGGAATCGCAAAAAGTTGGACAGGACTGAGCTACTTCACTTCAATTCATGCAGATGTCAAATAGTTGGATACAAAATCTGCAGCTCACGGGAGAAGTCTGGGAAAGCAAGATAAGTTTGAAAGTCATCAACAGATGTTGTCGTTCAGTCACTAAGTCAAGTCCAACTCTGTCGTCTCACAGACTGCAGCCTGCCAGGCTCCCCGTCCACTATCTCCTGAGTTTGCTCAATTGAGTCGGTGATGCTGTCCAGTCATCTCCTCCTCTGCTGCCTCCATCTCCTTTTGCCTTCAATCTTTCCCAGCATCAGGGTCTTTCCTAATGAGTCAAGTCTTCACATAAGGTGGCCGAAGTATTGGAGCCTCAGCACCAATCCTTCCAATGAATATTCAGGATTGATTTCCTCTAGAATTGACTGGTTTGATCTCCTTGCAGTCCAAGGGACTCTCAAGAGTCCTCTCCAACACCACAGGCTGAAAGCATCAATTCACCAACACATAGATAGCAGTTGAAGTCTAGGAAGAAGATGTCAAGAGAGGGTTGAGAGTTGACAGGGAGAAGACCACTGTCCTAATGACGATGTGTAGAGGTCTTGTGAAGGAAAAGAAATGAGCGAAGGAGACTGCATGCCAGTGGTAGCTAAAATCAGTGTATGTTCCCCCAGAAAGGATTTAAAATGTTTGAGGCATTTATCACAGTCCGGTGGCAAAACACGGACTCAGTTGAGATAAAATTGCAAGGAAAAAATTGAGAACTTTTGTGATTCAGGTAATATTTTGGGCACAAAAGAGAGGAAAAATGATGAGAACTCAGAAAGACTGTGAGAATCAGATCCCTACGTTCTGTTTATTTCCACTCGAACTTGATGAATCTGGGGCAAAGCTTCCAAACTGAACAGCTGGAATATGATATCCATCATACACACTGTGGAAGCGAGAGCTCCCATAGCTTTTTATCCTGTGTATTAATAAGTCTTGGGGATGCGAAGGGAGAAAATTTAGTTAGGATAATGTTGTGTACTTCTATGTGGGATTATGAATCCTTAATGTTATTGTCTCTACTGATGTCTGTTGGAGTAGGAAGAGGCAGCTGGCTCTCTGTGGTTTTCACAAGAAGACATCCACCTCACCAGGCTATCACAGTGAGAAAAATTTTAAATGCATAAATGAAGATGGATCACGGTCCCAGTCCCATCGCTTCCCTTCGTGATGCTTTTTGCCCCGAGATCACACAAATGGATGGTTTTATGGCCACTCAACATAGCACAGCTGTAGATACAATATATAATACAACGAGAGATTGTTTGGAAATGGGGGGAGGGAATGGTGGAAACATTATCTGTGCAACGCTGTCGAGTTCAAAAGCGGTATGTGTCAGCCCATTGCATCCAGCACACACTGGCCATGTAACTTAGCGGTTCCCTACAGCTACTCTTCAATTATAGGCATGGCTCCTTAGAATGTTCTTGGCATAGTGTCTTTCTTTTCTTCTTCTTCTCTTTTTGAAATTTTATTTGTGCCAAATGCAAAAAAAAAAAAAAAAAGTTTGCTTCCATCCTTTGTCATTTTCTGCAGACCGTTTCCCTGAGACTAGGGCCAGCTGAAGCGCGCCCTGGTGTGAGGCGAGGCCACCGGAACACCAACCCGTTACACCAGACTCATCAAATGTGCAATTTTCCTTGCGATCCACTAATTTTCAAAAACAATGGAGTTTTACAGTCATTCATAAGGAAGCCCCAGGAGCACGGAACGCTATTGAAATTAAGCTTAGCATGTGAAAACATTATGTTCTTGCCTTCTAGTCCCTCTGCATTTACGCCTCTGCGCTGAGTGATAACATCGCTATAAAACCTTGCAGCAAAGCTGAATGTGTTACTCTGCTTCTACCTGGGGGGGTGAGGCCCCTGTAAATCTTGGCTCTTGCAGGATTCGAAGCTGATTAAAGCGTGCTGGCTTGCTCTGGAGCTCCGTTCCTTCCTGTGCTTTCACTGTCACTGCCAAATACCAGCGGTCCCTGACAGGGCTCCCCGGCCTGCCTCTGCCAAGTGAAATGTTTTGAAATTAAAAATCTGAAGAAATTGGTGCAGTGAATGCTTGATCAGGTGGTTTCTCCTTAGGAAACTGCTTAATGGGGAAAATTCAGCACAACCTCCCAGGGGCGGCCCAACACACACAGAACTTGAATTTAAAGAAACAGGATTTTTTTTGTTCTTAAATTTGATACAAATAGGCTCAAATGCCTCAAAGTAAAGACCTTTGTTTCTTGCAAAACTTATTTATTTTTTGAAAGATGTTTATTTGATCATTGATGAATACACACTCATTCTAGAAAATATTCAAGAGTGGACTAAAAGTAGAAAAGACATAATAGAAATGATCCATAATTTCCAGAAGTGAAAGTGAAAGTTGCTCAGTCATGTCTGACTCTACAGTCCATGGAATTCCAGCCAGAATACTGGAGTGGGTAGCCATTACCTTCTCCAGGGTTTTCCCGACCCAGGGATCAAACTCAAGTCTCCTGCATTGTGGGCGGATTCTTTACCAGCTGAGCTGCCAGGGAATCCCTCAAATCTCACCAAAATTTAGGTCATACTATATATATATACACACAGACACGCATATATATATGACAAATACTGGTGGCTAGGACAGCCTTGTGGGAAGCCTTGTGTTGGGAAGATCCCCTGGAGAAGGGGAAGTCTACCCACTCCAGTACTCAGGCCTGGAGAAATCTAAGGACTGCACAGTCCATTGGGTTGCAAAGAGTTGGACACGACTGAGTGATTTTCACTTTCACTTTCAGACAGTAAAAGAATCTACCTGTGATGCAAGAGACCCGGGTTCAGCTCCTGGGTCAGGAAGATTCCCTGGAGAAGGAAGTGGCAACTCACTCCAGTATTCCTGCCTGGAAAAATCCCATGGACAGAAGAGCCTAACAGGCTACAGTCCATGGGTGCATAGTCGGACAGGATTGAGTGACTAACACTAATTAACTAACTAATTAACTAGCTAACTATATATATATATATATATTCCAATATACTGAAAGCATTTTTCAGTGTTATTAAAGATTCTGAGAATATGAATTATTTGTATAAGAGTCCATTTCATGGAAGTACCAACACTGATATACTTTATTTCCTATTATTCAACATTTCGGAGAAGGAGATGGCACCCCACTCCAGTACTCTTGCCTGGAAAATCCCATGGACGGAGGAGGCTGGTGGGCTGCCATCCATGGGGTCGCTAAGAGTTGGACACGACTGAGCGACTTCACTTTCAGTTTTCACTTTCATGCACTGGAGAAGGAAATGGCAACCTACTCCAGTGTTCTTGCCTGGAGAATCCCAGGGACGGGGGAGCATGGTGGGCTGCCGTCTATAGGGTCGCACAGAGTCGGACACGACTGAAGTTACTTAGTAGCAGTAGCAGCATTCAACATTTAAGTACTTTCTTCCCTAATTGATGCTTTTGAATTGTGGTGCTAGAGAAGACTCTTGAGAGTTCCTTGGACCGCAAGGAGATCAAACCAGCTAATCCTAAAGCAAATCAACCCTGAATATTCATTGGAAGGACTGATGCTGAAGCTGAAACTCCAATACTTTGGCCACCTGATGCGAAGAGCTGACTCATTAGAAAAGACCTTTGATGCTGGGAAAGATGGAGGGCAAGAAGAGAAGAGGGCAACAGAGGATGAAATGGTTGGATGGCATCATGGACCAATGGACATGAGTTTGAGCAAACTCTGGGAGATAGTGGAGGACAGAGAAACCTCGCATGCTGCAGTTCATGGGGTCACAAAGAGTCAAACATGACTTAGTGACTGAACAGCCACACTCCTAATTTTACATTATCATGAATAATAAACAAAGGACATTTGTGTGCCTAAATCTGATCCACCTGTAATAATTTTCTTATGATCATTTTTTTTAACAGTAGAATTTCCAAGCCAAAAGATATAAAAAATTTGAAAGACCTATTATCAAGTTACTCCCTAGAAATGTAATAACATCATTAATGATTCAGGGTAATATGCATTTTAACCCATCATTAGCAGCACAAAGTATCACCGTTAAAAAAAAATTCCTTTGACAATCTGAAAGAGAATTTCATGATCTTAATTTGTAGTTTTGGGTTGGTAAAAAATATGAAAAATTCCACATGTTTAATGCCTATTTGTATGTCTTCTGTGAATTATTCACTTATGACATTTGCTATTTTTCTATTGGGGTTTTAGTGATTTTATTTTTTTAACTTGTCAGAGTCCATTATTGATTACAGCTATAACGTTTTCCTTTTGGCTCTCTTTTTTTGTTGTTGTTATTATAAGCAGGTTTCCAGTTTGTCACTAGCTTTTTAATAATGACTGATTTTTTTAATGAGCTTTAATTCTTAGTGACAAATTTTTCTTTCTGAGTTCTCTCGTTGTTGTTGTGACTTCTAAGGCTTTTTCTACCCCTCAAATTAGTTAATTAGTCTAAGATCATTACTGGATTTTTTTTTTCATGGTTTTACTTTAAACTTAAAAAAAACTGATCTATATGGGGATTTATTTTGGTGGTGGAATCATTAGAACCCAATGGAAAATTCGCCATTTCACTATCAGTCAAGCTTCTCTTAACGATTAAAGACATGTATGTACTAGAATTTATTTTGAAAGGCTAAATATTTTATTGCATAAATTGTCAAGTCTTGCGGGCCATAGCATTTTAACTGCTTCTCATTAATTTTCATCTAATCACACTACATTTTTCTCATCGCTCTACCATTTATGACATATGCCATTTTTTTCTTTCAGATGAAATTTAAAGTTGTCCAGTTAGAAAGAAAATATCAGAATTGTAACTGGAATTTTTTAACATTACAAGATAGTCCTCATAGTGCAATGTTCACTGATATTCACACCATGGGAGTGTGCAAAGCAAGAATTCTGTCCAGCTTACGTAAGGTTTTGTTAACACAGTGCTGTGCGTAGTCAACACTGTCTGGACAAATTAGCTTGTGAATATATTTTGTCAATAATCTTCTATCTAGGAAGAAATAACTTATCCATCATCATCTCAAAAACATTTATAGCTTGCAATCTATATTCCAGACATATAAAATAATTAACTAATTAATATCTTCATTTTTAGGTCCCTCAAGGAAACGGTATAGTGTTCTTTATATAGGTTAGATATATTTTAATATACTTTATAGTTATTTTAAATTTACTTTAAATAAAACCACTTAAAAAATTAGATCTTTTAATTGCTTGTGTTCTTAAATAGTAAAGTTACTGATTTAATAGGATTTTATTTTGTGTAGGATTTTTCTTTTAAACTCTCTTATTAATAAAACTAGAGTTTTCCTGTTTATTATTTTCAGTTGTTTGGAATAATAAGCAACTTTTGATCCATTGCTTATTCCTCAATGATTATATTCCTTATTTTAAATTCTTATCTTATTAAATTGAAATTGTCCATAATTTCAGAGCAATTTTAAATAGCACGAGTGGCAACGTGGTTTTCATTTATATTGGAGTACCTCTCGTGTTTTATTGCTGAAAATTACGTTGGCTCTTGGTTTAAGGTAAATTGCCTTTTTCATGTCAAATAAGGTTATTTTTTTTTTTTTTTTGGTTTTCTTTGAATTTTATCAGGAATGCACTGCCTTTAAAATTTTTCTTTTTCTTTTTTCTTTTAATGCTGTTTTCTGGGAGAATTTATATTTTCCCAGAATTTTTCATTTTTTATGGAGACTTACAAATCTGTTTACAGAATTGTATGTCACTCTAGTTATATACAAATCTCCATTTTCAGAGCTTGCATTTCTCTGGTATGCACACCCTCTTGCCATAAAAATAACTCCTCTCCCAAAAGCTATCAGGTGTTTCTGTGTCTCTTCAGGGAGACCTGGGTTTTCAAGAATAAGTCCTGTGAAGTCACACCACCTCATACTGTCCCCCTGCCTTCCTCCTTGCTTGCTGGGGCTGCCAGGGAGCCACTCCTTTCCACTGATATCACTCTACAAAGCCCAGGGTCTCCTCAAAGGCACCCATAGATAGACCCAATGTCTTATTTCGGCGAGCAAGAAAACTATTCTGTCAGCTTCCACTTCTATCTCATTGATCTCATAAGTGACATGTTGGTAGTGTTTCCAAGAGGTTATTCCTAAAACCTAGAGGTCTAGTCAGTTTTTCATGAACAAGGTTGCGAAGGGAGGAATGATCATTCAATTAAAAATGGGAATGGGAAGAGCAGACATCAACAAGAAATGACAATAACAGCACTTACCTCGTACTGGACGAGAGCATCTTGCTAAAGCAATTAGAATAGTGTCTGGCACCTTGCACGTGCTCAATAAATGAGTGCTATTAACCTTTCATATTACATTTTTATTTCTTTGTGAGCAGACTGAATTTGGCTTTTTAAAATCTAATATTAATTTTACTCTTTGATAAAAGAATTTATAATGTTTTGCACTATTCCCAGAATTTCCATTTACTAACTGATTCTCTCATCTTGTTTTATAAACTGTTGGATACTTTATCTTCTTTTGAATTTTCTTGATGCCGTGTTTTTTTTTTTTTGCTATCTGAAGTGTACACATTTTCTTATCTTTCAGTGATTTTTAAAGTATAATTACTATTTTGTAGTTTATAAATGGCTAAATATAAAAATTACTTATTTGAGCTTATGTGTTTATTTCTAATCTCTTTAAAAATTAGGAAAGAATAGATTATGTATTAAATGGCTGTTATTAACACTGTTTTGTGATAGAAAGCACCTTAAAACCATTTGTAAAACAAAGAAATATGTAAATAGTGCACTGAAATGAAACATGAAATTCAACTTTTTGGCAGATATTGTCCTAAATTGTTAGGATAAATTTACTTAAAAAGTGGTTTCCATTAACACTTTCACACATTTTTTTCTATTTTTTTCCTATAAATTTCTACATGGAACTTTATTCATATAACAAAATATATTAAATGCTAGTAAATGGAAAAGTGACTCCTTTTCAAGATGTAAAATACTCAAGCTAATAGCGACTTCAAACCATATAGATTTTTCCTATCAAATGTTAATACAAAATATACATTTAATTAAATTATAGCAAGCAATTAAAATCAGTGTGGGAATAATATAGAGGAAAAATATTAAGTATAGGGTAATGTACTTAACCTTATGTGACGTGAAGACAAGACACACTTACATTTTCCCTGTCCAACTCCTTGATATTTGTTCATAAGATCCTGGTAATTGAAAAAAGTTTTAGGTTTTGTTTTTAAAGGTGGCTTAGCTACTTTTCCAGGAATTGACAAGACCAGAATGTTCCCGTGTGTCTTAGCACCCTGCTGTCCCCTCCACACTGGTTTTCTTTCCCATTAGGGAGTGGCCAGTGTCGACTTCCTCTCCTGTACTTGGAGTCTAGTACCTCACTGCCATGACACTCAAGAAAAGAAAATATAGTAATAGCCTTTCAAAAGGACACTTTGGGAAAGGAATTCTATGCAATGAAGACAATAGTTGACATTATCGTGCTCAGAGCATTCCCACATTTTTACAAAATAATACTTTCCCTTTCAATAAGCAAATGGTCCGTGATTTCCCCAAGACTGAAGGTAATCTTATTTTTCATTCAAATTAAAATATGTGCATCAAGAGAAACACAAAAATGATGGTTTGCCTTCAAACACAGCATTCCTTTTCACTATTTTCATGTAAAAGTGTGGGTGTGCAGTCTCAAGTATAATAGTGTGTTAAATGGACAAGAGGCTGAGTTTAAAGACATCATCAATGGTGGCCTCATCATTTTTCATTTAATTTGCTTTTTGCTGAAGTCCGGAAATCTCTACTATGTGATGAGATGTGGTGTCCTTAGGAAGCCTATGACAATGTGGGAGAGATAAGACATTAATGTAATGGCCTCTGTCTCTATATTTCTTTACAATGGCACACATGTAGAAAGTATAAAAGGTCAGGTATTTCTGAAGTGACAACGTTGATGGTCCTTAAATGGGATAAAAATAAACAAACAAAGGAGTATTTACAACTGACTTTGAATGTGGTTACTCTGCTCTCTGGAAGAGACTGGGGCTAGGGGAGTGACAAAGTAAAGCAATAACACTGCAAACCCTCTGCCATCTTCTCTGGACACTAAAGGAAGAGACTTCCTGAGAGTAGATGGTCCTTTGTGTTGGAGGAGCATGTTGGGGACCTTTGTTGTACACCGCATGCCCCAAGACAGTCACCAACAGAGGGAAACCAGAGCTCAGCATGCAACGAAAAATATACAGCCAAGCTCATAGGAAATATTCGGTCTAGAGATGCACATTTAGGAGAAATATGCAGAGAAGAGACAGTTCCTTTAAAGGCAAGAAACCCAAGGTCAACTGTAAAGAGATCACACATCAATACCAATGAATAATGAGTCTCAGATTGTCTTGACGGAGGCTTTCTTACAAAAAAATCAGATTATAAATACCACTTTGTTATATTTCATGGAGAAGGAAATGGCAACCCACTTTAGTATTTTTGCCTGGAGAATTCTGTGGACAGAGGAGCCTGGAAGGGTATGGTCTGTGGGGTCGCAAAGAGTCAGACATGACTGAGTGAATATCACTCATTTGTTATCTTTACTCTAGAGTATTGTATTCTGCATGCATTTCTTATGGCAAATACATGGGGAAACAATGGAAACAGTGAGAGACTTTATTTTGGGGGGCTCCAAATGGTGATTGAAGCCATGAAATTAAAAAACGCTTGCTCTTTGAAACAAAAGCTATGACCATAGCTATGTTTTAGCTATGTTTAGCTAAAAACTAGACAGCATATTAAAAAGCAAAGATGTTACTTGGCCAACAAAGTTCCATCTAGTCAAAGCTATAGTTTTTCCAGTAGTAATGTATAAATGTGAGAGTTGGACTATAAAGAAAGCTGAGCACTGAAGAATTGAAGCTTTTGAACTGTGGTGTTGGAGAAGACTCTTGAGAGTCCTTTGGACTGCAAGGAAATCAAATCAGTCAGTCCTAAAGGAAATCAGTCCTGAATATTCATTGGAAGGACTGATGCTGAAACTGAAACTCCAATACTTTGGCTACCTGATGCAAAGAACTGACTCATTAGAAAAGACCCTGATGCTGGGAAAGATTGACGGCAGGAAGAGAAGGGGACGACAGAGGATGAGATGGTTGGATGGCATCACCGACTTGAAAGACATGGGTTTGAGCAAGCTCTGGGAGTTGGTGATGGACAGGGAAGCCTGGCGTGCTACAGTTCATGGGGTCCCAAAGAGTTGGACATGGCTGAGTGACTGAACTAAACTGAACAGTATTCTGCAAACAAAATTCCAACTTAAATGTATTTCATACACTGAAACATTATATTTTTGAAACCTATGGATTATTGGTTATATGTTCACTCCCTAAATCACTTAAGTAAAACTAATGATTATTTTATAATAATAAATTAAAATAATAATAATAAAAATATAGACTGAGCAATTTCATTTCTTTGTCACATCCCATATCTGTACAATCTTGAGAAGCAGGTTACCATTCTCATTTTCCTAATAGGCAAATTGAAAATCAAGTCCTTTAATAAGTAAGTCACTAAAATGTCTTTCCAACCTTAGTCACCCTGGTCTGAGTCCAATCCCTGTTACTATATCATGCCTAATGTTGTCAAAATAGTTCAGTGAAAATTACTCATTTTGTTTTAAGAATACACAGTTTTAATATCCATCAGAATAAAACACAGCAGCTACCCCAAAATAATCACATCAAGTGGGTCGAGGCAATATTGGTCATTCACATGACAGAAAAGGCAGAGATCAGAATTATTTAGACAATCTAGGATAAGATATCTCATGACACAGCAATGTTTGAACAGTGCTCTCAGATAATCATGCTTGCAAAATGAATGCACGTCCAGATACGATCAGTTGTGAATCCATAAAGCTCCCATTTCTGTGTTTGCTCTCGTGCCTGTTCCTGATGTCATTGCAGTTACCATGAATTCTTCAAGGTTACGCTGATCACACAGTTGATATTGCTGGAAGCTGTGTTTTGAATGTGCAATTTTGGCTCATTAATGAAGGAGCATCAGCAGGTCATTGCCAGAGAGCAGTGAAACTAAAATACTACTAAGAAGGCATCCCAGAACTATGAACTTGCTTGAATCTTCAAAAATCATCGAAAGTGCCAGATAGCCTTGACAGTGAGTCTGGCATTTATCGAGCCGCTGCTCTTTCCAACACTGCAGTAAATACCTTGGAGGATATAAAGACGTATAAAGCATGTAGTAAAGGAGCTTACTAGCCAGGAGTGTAAGACAAAAATTAAACACATAAAACAATCATAGAGCAAAGAGTCGTGGTTATAATTAATTGCTCAATTGTTTGTTATGCTTTAGAAGTGTATCTATAACTCTTGAAGAAGTATGCATGATCATGCAATAGGAGACATATTTCCATGTCAAAAAGTTGCAGAGGTAACATTGCTTTCCGAAGAGTTTGTTTATATCAGAGAATTTATTTGCTTCCAGATGAATCTGTTTTATCATCACCTGAGGAACTATTGGAAGCAAGCAGTCCTTAGAATTGAGCCCAGTGAAAAGAGTGCACTGATAAATTTTTTCCAGCCCTCTGGCACATCTGTTCTGCCTGTATAATATGTGACAACAGGATTCAAGACCATGCTCCAAATCACTCCCCTTCCCATGGACACAGGCAAACCCAATATAGGGGTGGGCCTGATCTCTGAAAGCTGTGAGGTTGCTTATGTATGTGTGTTGGTGTGTGCTCAGTCGTGTTTGATTCTTTGTGACTTCATGGGCTGCGTAGCTCCCCAGGCTCCTCTATCCACGGGATTTCCCAGGCAAGAACACTGGGAAATATTGGGTTGCCACCTTCTACGCCAGGAGATCTTCCCAACCCAGGGATTGAACCTGTGTCTCCTGCACTGGCAGGCAGATTCTTAACCACTGAGCCACCTGGGAAGCATGGTGAGGTTTCTTGTTTGGCCCTAGAATTAGACACGGAAATAAAACACACATCTTGAAGGAAGTTTTATGTTCATGAACTCTGTCCTTATTCACATAACATACTTAGTAATGTGCCTGGAATATAATCCAGTGCTCAATAAACCTTATTTGAGACAATGCATTCTGGGAAATAGTATCAGATTACTCTCAGATTCTCAGACAATGGCTATAAATGTGTAGATATCTTATGATTAAAAGAAAGGCACTGATAAAATGTAGTAGCTTGGTTTTAGAAAGTCATTACAATAAGAGAAAATGCTAATGGGGAAATGTTATGAGTTGATAATTTGTAGAACTCCAACTTCTAGGTCAAAAGGGCAAAATTATGACTTCAAAATGGAAATGACAATTTATCACTCAACTGGCAAAACATCTTGGTGCAGTCCTTGGATCTCTTATTAGTTTGGGATATGGATTGAAGAGAAGAGAAACCCCTGGTTAGTTTAAGAAGAGAGGAAAGTGTAGAGGCACTTGGAACTAAAATAGGGTTTAGGAAACATTGTCTTATATTTTTCTCTACCTGGAGAAGGTCTGGAGTATGTGTTGAGTGAGCCAATCTGCAGGACCCAGTACAGAGCTCCATGTAATATGTGTAGTTAACTTAAATTTAAGTTACTTAGAATTTTGACATCTAAGAATCTTTTACAGTTTTAAAAATCAGTTTTCTATAAAGTTTTGCTTATATCTCCAATAGCAAAAATAAATGTACAAAGTTTTTTGTTCCATTAAACATTCATTGATCTAGAAGATATTAGCTAATATTTCATTTTGTGATTTGAAGGGAAACAAAGAAGAATTGAATAAACTTTCTTCCTTTGAGATGCTTCCATAGAAGAGGTGTTGAATTTTGAACACTTTGATAATTAGTCTCATATAACTTTGTAATTGATAGTTACGAACTTCATGGTGTTAAATTCATGTGTATGTACTTTGGAATGTATTAATAGCAGAATTCTTCCCATTGGACATATGATTTTTTTTATTGATGTATAGTTAAGTACAATGTTCGGTTAGTTTCTGCTGTATAATGATGTAAATCAGCTATCTGTATACATATATCCCCTCTCTCTTGACCCCTGCCCCTGAATATATGACCTTGGATATGAAAGTTGGTGGAGATGTTTTGGAGGAAAAACAAAACTCATTTTCCTGGGAAATAGGTAGTCAGACCATTTACCATTAGATAACATTTACCATTAGTTACCATTAGGTAACTCTGGCTGATTAGTGAAGAACTGACTAATTGCACAATTTGTGAGTTCCTTGAATGAATTGATGTTTACTGATTTTTAATCACTAAACAATACATTTTACTAAATATTCCAATTATCATCCCCTTCTTGAATTTTAAAAAACAGATCAAAATGAAATGTGTGAAGTATGGAAGTCAACTAATGTCTGTTGTCGGCTTTAAAGCCAGTTAAGATGATATTCACCTTAAACTAATCAGATTCAAGGTCTCTGGCCAACATTTATTAGATTCTAGAATATATATTAGGTCACCTGGGCCATTCTGGGTGGCAGAATGTGGTGGAATAAAGCCGTAAGCAAAGGGCTCTGCCACACAGAGTGCTCAAGTGTCACGTTTTTTTCAGATTCTGTGACTCAGTCACCCGCCAAGCAGCAGATTTGTGATGAATAACACCCATATTGATTTTTCCATAATGGAGTGTAAAAGAAAAATGGACAGGTTTTGTTGCAGGTATTTTCATGGGGTACTAAATTGGAGGATTAGTTGCAAACAGCAGTACTGATAAAGTCTGCTGTCCATCTTGATGGTTGGGTCTTTCTATTAAAATGACACATAAATAACCTATTATATCCCCCACCCATGGAAATTCAAATGCACCTGTCAACATGATAAAGCACTTGCCTGGAGGGGAGCATTGTTTACATTTTCACTCTATTCTTCAGAAAAAGTGAGATTCTAATTATTTCTCCCACTCTAAATTAATGCTGACTGTGATGGTTAGCATATCTCTATATTGTTACATCTTTTGGAAAGTTAAATAATAGAGCTGATCGATCATGTATTATGCAACGTGTATTTTATGACAGCCTTCTCGGAGCTCTTAGATCTCCTCTCTAACTGCTTATTTTTTCTCTAACTTGTCTGCTTTCTGCCTCTCTTTTTCTCTTTTCTACCCCACGAGAAATCTTTGTTGATACCCAGTTAATTCCAAAATGTGAACTTCCACCTTCTTTACCCTGTTTCTTTCCCTTGTTGAAAAATACACTTATGATTTTCAGCCCACAGTTACTTGCTTTCAATGATCTAAGTCATTTTTAATCTCTTCCTGGGATATTTTGTCCATCTAATCTATCATGTCTGAAGACATATCCTTTGGTTATATTTAGAGTTTCCACCTTATAAGTAATTGGGTTTATTTTCCTTAGAAAAACTTCACCTTTTCCTTGTTCTTCTTATTGCTATCTCTTGGTCAGTACTCATGATAATAATTACATTAAATGATGCCTCTAATCATAAGTTCTTATGACTTTCCCCAACTTATTCCATGTATTTCTCCTTCACCTACTCCTTCTGCCTCATCCTTGTCCACATATCCTAATCTCTTCCAAAAAGTAATTTCTTTATGAGTAGAAAACACAAAGGAACACATTGTCTCTGTGAATGCTTGTGCTGTGTGTGTTAGGTTGCTTTAGTCATGTCTGATTCTTTTGTGACCCTATGGACTGTAGCCTGCCAAGCTCATCTGTCCATGGGATTCTCCAGGCAAGAATACTGGAGTGGGTTGCCATGCCCTCCTCCAGGGGATCTTCCCTGACTCAGGGTTGGAACTTGCATCCCTTATGTCTCCTGCATTGGCAAGTAGGTTTTTTTTTTAACCACTAGGGCTACCAGGGAAGTCCACAATTCCGGTAACAACCCAATAATGGCTGCCAAAAATAACTGTAGGTATAAATTTACCTTATGACCTGAATCTAGTATTTTTTATGGTTTTCTTATACATAGACTCCTATGTATAGATACTCATTAATCTATTTACCTACTGAGTACTGTGTTCATTAAACTCTGTGTTCACCAGGTGATCGTAGAATTAAAGCACCTTGGTGTTAAAGATTCAGATGATCAGAACAGCTGCCCATTTGAAGAGCCCAGCACAGCCATGCCTAGAACTGTGGCCAAGACAGGCTCTATGCTTCAGGCGCTCTGCACACAGCTTTCCCAGTTATTCTCTTAAAGTATCCCCTAGGAGTGAATGACTCCCCAAATGCTCTTCTCCAGTTTGTAAATCTTGAGCCAATTTCTAGCGTAATCCTCTCTAATGTCTAGCTCTTCCACAAGTAAATTCCTGCCTGAGTTCATGGTAGTATACTGCAAAATCACTAGGAAACTTAAATTGGATATTTTCAACATGAATACTTTAAAAAATTGGTAAATTCCCTCGCATTGAGCTAAATTAGCTCAGTGTAGCTAAATTGGTTAACACAGTGACCTCCCACTTTTATCTAACCACTTATCTCTTTGTTACTCACTCTCATGCCAAGTTGGGCTTCCCAGGTGGCTCAGTGGTAAAGAATCCACCTTCCAATGTAGAAGATGCAGGGTTGGTCCCTGGGTTGAGAAGATCCCTGGAGGAGGAAATATCAACCTACTCCAGTATTCTTACCTGGGAAGTCCCACGGACAGACGAGCCTGGTGGCCTGCAGTCCGTGGGGTAGTAAAGATTCGGCCACCACTGAGGGCCTGAGCACACATGCACGCTCATATTAAGTAGCTGAATAAGTTAGAGAAACTAGACAGTGCTCCATATCATAAGTCACTAGAAAGGAAAATTCACAAATCCAGCTGGTTCATTCTCTTTGTATACAGAGAGATGCGGACTCTGTCTTTAAGTGAACATCTAGTAGAATTCAACAGCAGATGAGTTTTGTGCTAATTAAAAAAAAAACTTTTAACAAAGCTTCTGGAAATACTTCTTTCCTTTAGACTCTAAGTGAGATGTGCTTGGCAATCATAATCATGTCACGTAAGTCTTGATTTTCCTGGCTTCTAAGATGGACACATCGTTGTGTCACATTTATGTATTTTGACATTGTGCTCTTTCACATTGGAACAAAGTTGAAAAGAGAAAGTTCTGTTAATAATTGTGTATCATGGTTTGCTGACCTCAAAGAACCCAAAATACTGGAAATACTGACTTACATACTGTTATATCCCTCAATCTTGGATTTCTTATGTGTTTCCAACTTAGTTCATGTTGGTTACTGTATTTTATTGTATTTCAGAGGTTGAAATTCTCTTAGAAATCTCAGAGTTCAGTAACTTCATATTACTATTTAGGAAAATGAAAAATGAAGAATTTTGCCCAAATGATAAGAATCCAGATCTAGAATCTTGTTTACATGACTACTGAAGAAGACTGCTTTCCAGAGTTACGAAAGGATGATAAGCCAAAAACATTGGCAAAAACAGTGACTTGTTGATATTAATATTAAAATAAATGTTAAAATAATACTATCTCTGTTTACAGATTTCGGGATCTCAGTGTGTATAGTCAGTCCAACGTTTACATTTTATCAGTGTTTGGGATTTGATCCTAAAAAAAGAGCTAGAGACAAGCATTTGTTTGATATTTTATTTGTTTTTTTTTTTTTTTAAGATTTTAATACAAATCATGTGCATTAAAGAAGTTCTGGAAGTTCTGAACTGTTGTTCAAGCAGGAGACTGCTGAGGTGACAGGCACTTGTGGTCGGTATTGACATAAATGTGGGACACGGAACTCTTTGGGAAGTTAGAAATGCTCTGGGGCTTCTCCAGTGACTCAGAGGGTAAAGAATCCACCTGCAATGCAGGAGACCCCAGTTCAATTCCTGGGTCGGGAAGATCCCCTGGAGAAGGGAATGGCAACCCACTCCAGTATTCTTGCCTGGAGAATCCCATGGACAGAGGAGCCTGGTGGGCTACAGTCCATGGGGTTGCAAAGAGTCGGACACGACTGAGCGACTAATACACAGAGAAATGCTCTATTTCTTAATATTGGTGACTCTCAGTAAATGCATTTCTATCTTCAAAGGCATTTTTTTTAAATAAGGAAAACCACTTATATGACAAAATATATGAACTGAAAGATGCCTTAGTAATTATTTAACCTGATTTCCTCATTTTATGGATGAAGAAACCGAGACCCAGGGTTCATTAGTGATGGGGGAAGGTGTAAGAGAGTCCTTCCACCTCTCAGGGTGTTATTCTTCATAAAAGAAAACAAAGAGACAGCGGACATCTCTTTACATCCACATTCTCTCTGAATACTTGCTTTCTATATCCCAGCCTCAGTAATAAAAATCACAAAGTTGTTTAATACACATGTAGGATTTAAAGTGAACAAAATTTCCTACTTTCATTGAAATGGACACTTTGGCAGTGTTTTCTGTCCACTTCACAGTTTTGAACTGTCTCTCAGAAAGGCAGTAGAGACACAGTTTAAAAGTCTACATTTTGAGGTTAGACAGTCTTGTGGCCATATGTTAGCATTATTATTTACAAAGTCTCATCTTAGATAAATCACTTGATCTCTCTAGGCTTTACTTTCTTTGTCTGAAACTTGGGTCAATAATAACTGCCCAGGTTTATAATGAGGATTGAAAGCAGTAATTCTTGTAAAGTGAGTCATTGCCTGTGTTAAGGGTTGTTGTTAAAAGTGCCACAAACTGTGTGGTTTGTAAAGCAGAAGCTTATCATCTAAAAATTCTGGAGGCTCAAAGTCAGGGTCAAAGTGTTGGCAGGAGTACAGACCTCCTTCTGAGGGCTATAAGGAAAAAGGTTGTTCCATGATTCCCTCCTAGCTTCTGGCAGTCTGCTGGCAAGTTTTGGGATTCTTCCTTACAGATGCATCACCCCAGTCTCTGCCTTCATGTTCACGTGGCATTCTCTTTGTATGTGGATGCCTGTCTCTGTGTTCAAATTTCTCATTTTTATACAGACACAGTCCAACTGGCTTAGGGTCACCCAAATGACTCATCTGCAAAGACTCTATTCCTAAATAAAGATACATTCATAGGAACTGGGAATTAAATCTTCAATAACTTTCAGTTCAGTTCAGTCACTCAGTCGGGTCCAACTCTCTGCATCCCCATGAACTGCAGCACAAGAGGCCTCCCTGTCCATAACCAATTCCCAGAGTCCACCCAAAACCATGGCCATTGAGTCGGTGATGCCATCCAACCATCTCATCCTCTGTCGTCCCCTTCTCCCCCTGTTGTCAATCTTTTCCAGCATCAGGGTCTTTTCAAATGAGTCAGGTCTTCGCATCAGGTGACCAAAGTATTGGAGCTTAGCTTTAACATCAGTCCTTCCAATGAACACCCAGGACTGATCTCCTTTAGGATGGACTTGTTGGATCTCCTTGCAGTCCAAGGGAATCTCAAGAGTCTTCTCCAACACCACAGTTCAAAAGCATCAATTCTTCGGCACTCAGCTTTCTTCACAGTCCAACTCTCACATCCATACATGACTACTGGAAAAACCATAGCCTTGACTAGATGGACCTTTGTTGGCAAAGTAATGTCTCTGCTTTTTCAGGGAGACACAATTCAAGCTTTATCCATAGCTTTATCCATCCCCAGTTTACCCCTCAACATCAGCCTGAGTGACTCCTTTAATATTATCCTTTCATTCTTCTTCTTCTTTTTTTTTTAATGCATTTATTTGGCCATGTTGGGTCTTAGTTGCGGCATGCGGGATCTAGTTCCTTCACCAAGGATTGAACTCAGATCCTCTGCATTTGAAGTGCTGAGTCTTAGCCACTGGAGCACCAGTGAAGTAAGTCCCAATAATGTCTTATATGTTATACCTCGGTTCAAAAATGTCCAATGGTTTCACAATTCATTCAGAGAGAAAACCATACTCCTTGCTGGTCTACACATCCCTCCATGCTCAGCTCCTCCCCGCAAGTCTCTCTGCTCTGTTTTTCTCTCCCATTTCTCCCCTTGCTTGCTTTGTTTCAATTCTTTGGCCTCTTTGCTTTTCTTTGAACCTAAGACGAGTGGAGTCCCCTCAAAGTCATGGTACTTGCTGTTCCCTCTTCTAACTGCTCTTCTCCCATTTATGCACTTGATTTGTACCCTCACATTATTCAGACATTTATTCAAGTATCTCCCACTCTGAAAGGCTTTCCATGAATAAAATTAAAATTCTAAACCAAATTAGCAGTGAAATAGCCCTTTATCCTCCTGACTCCACCCACTGCTGATTGATCCCCTGCTCTGTTTCCTTTTTCTCCACAGCACTTTTGATACATTTAGTTATTTGTTTTCCTCCACTAAAAAGGCAGCTTACAAAGAGCAAGTGTTTCATCACTCTGATTCAATTCCATTTTCTGTAATTCTCTGGTGCAAAGTAGGATTTCAATATATAGGCTCTGAGGAGATGGTTGAATGAATGAACTAATGAATGAATGTGTTTCAAACAGAACCTTTTACATAATGAGTCCTAAATAAGTATTATTTATAATTCTTATTCTTAATTAATCTTTCCCCAAATAGTTACTGCTGTGATTAATTTTCTATATGCTATTTTTCTTCTTTCTTTATTCTGCTCTGGAAATTTCTAGCTCAAAGAGAAAACCATATTCAATGAGAAGGTAAGATCTACTGTTCAAAGTAAGTGTTAGTCACTCAGTTGTGCCTGACTCTTTGCGACCCCATGAATTGCAGTCCACCAGGCTCCTCTGTCCATGAGATTTTCCAGGTAAGGATGCTGGAGTGAGTTGCCATTTCCATCTTCAGGATCTTACCAACCCAGGGATCGAACCCAGGTCTCCTGCACTGCAGCCAGATTCTCTACTGACTGAGCTACAAGGGAAGTAAGTCCCTTGTTCAAAAGTGACAATGAAATTGATAAACTGAAATGAACACTCTGAAAACCTAGACTCACTGAAAGTCAACAAACAAGAAGCCACCTAAAAGATGGACACCAAATTCTTCTATCCTTTTATTTTTCAAATAAAAAATATCTACCTTCACTTGTGTAGACTTTTTCTCTCCCTTCTAAGTCTCAACACAGAGAAGGTATCCCACAAGATCCATCTATTCTTATCATTCTCTGTCTTGACTTCTCCCTTCTCAAACCTTTTAGGGTTTTTACTTCTCCTAGGGCATTTAAGGGCTTCCCGGATGGTGCTAGTGGTAACGAATCTGGCTGCTAGTGCAAGAGATGCCTGAGACAAGGGTTTGCTTCCTGGTTTGGAAGACCTCCTGAAGAAGGCCATGGCAACCCACTCCAGCGTTCTTGCCTGGAGAATCCCATGGACCGAGGAGCCTGGTAGGTTACAGTTCATAGGGTCACAAAGAGTGGACACGACTGAAGTGACTTAGCACCCATGCACACAGGGCTTTTAAATCTTACTAGTTTTAAATTATAGTTAATTGTACTTGTTCTCACTTTTCTTACTAAATTCTGTTTCATAGAGGCCAAGAAAATGTATTATATTCTGTCTGTTGTAGCACCTAGTTTGAATGAGTGATTCAGAAAGGTTTTGAATAACAACAGCAACAACAACAAAAAAAAACCCTAGTTTTAAAGCACAAATGACACATACTGATTTTTTTTATAGTTGTGAAAAATAACCAGGAAATAACCCCTGTTCCTGTAAGAGGGGGGCATTAAATTAAATACACTCTTTTTTGTTAGTAAACCATTAAAACTCTACCAAATCTTTGCATGAGGAAAACCTTGGACTCAGTCCATCTTTTCTTGTCTCTTCAGTGCTCTTATAAAAGGTAGGAATGTGATTTTTATTTCCTTTATTTCAAATTTATCATCTATAAAATCAAAACAATACTCTCTTTACTTACAGGGTTGTTTGATGAGGTAATTAATTATTGTATAATGCATTGTAACTCCTAGAGTAAAGGTTTTATGTGCGTGCAAAGGGCTCTTATTCCAGGAGAGTTATGACATGGCTCATCCTTGGCTTGTGGGTGGAGTAGGTGGGGTGATGTGATAAGATAGCAGCTGAACAAACTTCACTAAATTAAGAAATAGGGAGTTCAGACTTGCATTGCGGAAATTTGGTAGAGAGCTCACCTCACTGATACTTCTGAAGGAAGGGCCTTGGTGTTGTTATAAGACTGACATAAAAGGGCAGATGTCTCACACATCAATTTTGCAGTTGGGAAAAAATGAATCAGTTTCAGTAGCTTCAGAGATAAGCACGACAAAACAAAAGCAGATTGCCTTCAATATTGAATCCTTTCTATCACGTTATCATTTATTCTTTCAGTAAATATCTGTTTAGTGCCTCTTATGAGTCAGACCCCAGTCCTTTTCCTTATGATGTTTATATTTATGTTCAGAAAGACAGACACAAACAAGGAAATATACAGTGTATATGGTTGGAAGTAAGACTTACAGTAACGTTACCATGAAAATAAAGCATCCGTTGTGGCTCAGGGTGGAGGTGCTATTACATATTAGAGGGGCCAGGAAAGACCCCATGCATAAGGTGACATTTGAGTAGCATTTTAAAGGAAAGGAGTGAGCCCCATGGGCGGCTGGGAAGATACACTCAAGTGACATCGTGGAAGCTCACGTAAGGCCATGTTCCATGTTTATAAGTTCACTCTTGCTGCCACCAACTCTCTCTTCTATTAATAGATTTTTAACCAATTTACACAACTTAACTTAGTTTTTGGAAGAGTTTGGTTAGCATGCAAAGACATTATAAGTCATATAGTATTGCTCATTTTGTGTGCTAAATTGCTTCAGTCGTGTCTGACTCCTTACGACCCCATGGACTGTAGCCCGCCACGCTCCTCTATCCATGGGATTCTCGAGGCAAGACTAATCAAGTGGGTTGCCATGCCCTTCTCCAGTGATCTTCCCAACCCAGGGATCAAACCTGTGTCTCTTATGTCTCCTGCATTGGCAGACAGATTCTTCACCATTAGCGTCACCTAGGAAGCCCAGGTTCATTTTAGTTGACACAAAAATAGTTGGGCAGCTAAGTTTGGGAGTAATTCATCCTGAAAATAAAATAAAACACACAAACATATACATAAAAAATACCCTTTCCCCCATCTTCTGTTTGTATTACACTTTGGTATTTTTCTATCATTGGAGAAAATTAAAGTCAAGGATGAGATAAGAACTAAGTATTAGTCGGCAGCATGGTGAGATGAATAATTCCCTGACAGCAAGGAAAATTGTCTGCTTCAGTGCCCTTCGCATTGAAGCAGTGCATGAGTGCTAAGTCACTACAGTAGAGTCCGACTCCGTGCTACCCCATGGACCTGTAGCCCACCAGGCTCCTCTGTCCGTGGAATTCTCCAAGCAAGAATATTGGAGTGGGTTGCTGTGCCTTCCTCTAGGGAATCTTCCCAACCCAGCGATTGAACCCATGTCTCTTATATCTACTGCATTTGCAGGCAGGTTCTTTACCATTAGCACAACATTGAAGCAGAGTTGTGGGTAATTTTTTTTTTTTTAAGTGGTCTTTATATTAGTAGGACACTTGAAGTTCATTTTACTAGTGATTTAATGGCTTACTGGCTTTAATGGATTTGAGTAAACTTTAGCCAGATCTATGCATCACATTGCAAGCCCACTACCTGTAAAGGAAAAAAAATGTAGTCAGATTTCTTTTCTTTTGATAACTGGACTAAAACTGGTCATCTGATCTAAGTCAGTCCAATTATTTTTCTTTGGTTCTGTCAGACCAGGGACTAAAATATTAGAGCAAATAGATAAGTAACCTCCAAATTTGCGGGGAGCGAGCTCCGTCCCTGGCAAAGGTCATGAGGAAGGAGACTTGGCATACGCAAAGGCGGGATCAAGCCTCAGGAGTCTCCCTGGAAATTCTCGAGCAATCTACCCCCAAAACCAGAGTCTGCCTACTTTCTGCTTTGTGCTTTCACCTACACCTCTGACTTTATGGGGGGCTGTCCCCCACTACCTCTCTGAAAAAAGAGTTAGCTTACAGCTCCAGTTAATAATTCCTGGGTGTGACAGTGTTTCAACCTACAAACTCCCTTGGAAGTCCTCTAGCCTGCCTGAATAGGTTTTTCCGGCCACATGTGATTGCTCAGAGCCTCCAAACTGTGAGAGGCATGAGATGTTCTAAACTGTCTACATACAGATTCCTTTGAGCAGTTAAAAGATTGATTAGAAATTGTATTGGTGAAGGGATTTTCACTTGTTGGGCCAATGTTTGCTGCTAAGTCTCCATATCCCTTACCTGCTGTGTCCCTGGCAGTGTATTGATTAATATAATTGGTGTAAATAGTAGCTTTAATGTTTGTAACCTGGGACCCTTGAATTAATTCTTTTTCTTGTTATAGCCCACCACACCTTTGCTGCTTTTTGGAGGCTGGCGCCTGACTTTAGAATAATCACCTTTAGAGAAAAAGGCCTCCGGGCCAGAAGATGATGCAAATCACCTAAGCTTTTGCATATGATAAGTTTGCAGGAAGAAAGCCTGGCTTACTGCATGACTCTACCCCTTCCCCCATTATCCTCTATGCATAACTTAAGGTATAAAAACTGCTTTGGAAAATAAAGTGCGGGCCTTGTTCACCGAAACTCGGTCTCCCCATGTCGGGCTTTCTCTTACCTTCTGGCTGAATTATTCAGCCTCTTTTCTCCACTGAATTTCCTCACTGAGCTATCCTTATTCTATTACTCTTTATATCCTTAATTAACGTTTAATTAAGCAGTTGTTTCCTGATCCTCGCCGACGCCGTCCCCGCTTCGAATTCCCTGGATCCACCGGGGCTGGACCCGGCACAAATTCATGCTTTTTCTTTTTTCTTTCTGGAATTCAAGAGACGAAAAGAAGTCTTTTAAAAATGCTAAGATCTGGGTATATTGTGCAATTCTCTGGCCTTGATTTATATGTGTTACAATAACTTTAAAATTAAGTTGTTTTTTTTTTTTCTTGCATCTATAGAAAGTAGAATAGACAGGCGGAAAATACTGCTGGCCAAATCATTATGACTATTTTACATATAAACTGAATTCATTACCTGTAGGATTTATCTCAAGGAGCAGTGGGTGGTTAGAGCAGAGAAATCTTGTCTTTTTCCTTACCTTTCTCCATTCTGTCATCCTTTGATTTACTCTCTAGTCCTCATCTTCGATGTGCTGTGGAGTGGTTTTCAGCCTCATAGTCCACTGTTCATTTTGGTAGCCAGCACTCCCCGGCAAGGCAGGGAGTGGCAGAGACAGGGTGCGCTACGCTTACATTTACTCTGAAACCCATCTGCCTTTTGTTCATACAGAGTTGCATTGGTAATATTATTAACATTTGCATACAAGGGAAAACCTTGAGGCTGTTGCTAAAGACCTGTGACTTCCTATTACTTAAAATAACCTGCATCTTTTTCTTGCATTTGTTTCTATTCCCAGGAGCTTTGCAAAATGTTTTAACCAGAAGCCAAGTTCTTCGTGGTTTCCGAGTGTGTTTTGTAAAAATTGTGCAATTGTGGTGTGAGAAACACATATTTCTGATAACAGAGGCAAGATGTAATGTTTGAGGGGTTACCACAATTAACTATGCTCACGATAACAGAACTTACTCTACAAAGTATGTATAACCACATGAGGCTCTACATGAGGTTTCCCCAAATTGCATTATTTCTAGCTGAATTAAGCACAGGTAATTTTGTTCAGAAGTCTGGGTTTTTGGCAATGTAACATAGTTTATTACCTTTCTCAAAATTGGTTCAAATTTACTTAAGTACTTGTTCTATACTCCTAATGGTTATGCTAAAGAAAGAAACATCCAGGCATGATCATTTTACTTACCCAATTTATCTGTCGGTAATCTTCTATTGGGCTTCCTTGGTAGCTCAGGGGTAAAGAATCCACCTGCAATGCAGGAGACCCATGTTTAATCCCTGGGTTGGAAAGATCCCTTGGAAGAGGAAATGCAGCCCACTCCAGTATTCTTGCCTGGAGAATCGCATGAACTGAGGAGCCTGGTGGGCTACAGTCCATGGGGTTGGAAAGAGTTGGGCACAACTGAAGCCACTTAGCGGCAGCCATCTTCTATTCATTCTTTTGTCTTTTGTTTCAAAATAACACACAAAATGAAGCAATGTGCAGAACTGCTGATATTCATAGGTTGCAAGGAAATAAAAGTATTTGGAGAAAAATGGAAAGCACCATCAAAGATGTACATGCTTCCAAAACTTCTGAAGTTATCCCAGGTTTTCATTCCATAGTTCAGTCAAGGTCATAGGTTAGATTCTTATGTGGACCGGCTATGTCTTTGTCTGAACTCTGGGTCCATCATGGAAGAGGCATCACCTTTATCATTTGGAAAGCCAGCTGTTGCTGTGTCTTTTCTATCTTCGGAAGAGGAGTTACCGTTAGACCCAAATCTTTGAAATTTTGACTCTTTAATTTACACTGTTATTCGCTCAGTCATGTCTGACTCTTCCCGACCCCATGGACAGTATCCCACCAGGCTTCTCTGTCCATGGAATTTTCTAGGCAAGAATATCGGACTGAGTTTCCAGTCCCTTTTCCAGGGGATCTTTCTGACCCAGGGATTGAACTTAGGTCTCCTGCATTGCAGGCAGATCCTTTACCATCTGAGCCACCAGGGAAGAATTTACACTGGAATATGTGATATTTTGGAGAAGGAAATGGCAACCCACTCTAGTATTCTTGCCTGGAGAATCCCATGGACAGAGGAGCCTGGAGGGCTCCAGTCCACGGGGTCGCGAAGAGTCAGACACGACTGAGTGACTAAACCCCTACCCTGTGATATTTTAGAACTACAGCCACAGTCTTTGTCATACATTTGCATTCATTAATTCAAAAGGAAGGCATTGTTTTCTAAAACAAAACACAGCATTTACGGGTAAGATGCTCATTTTGCCAAGACCCAGTTTTTTAACGACATGTTCTCTCCTAAAGAATTGGCGAATAAGATCGCTATCATCAAGGCACAGCGCATTTGGATTCTAAGCTCCAAATACACAGGAGACCAACTGGGGCACCCGGTATGACCCAATTTCCTGACCCAGGCTCTCTCTTGCTAACTTTCCACACTCGGAAATACAATGCAAATTCGAGTGGGGAAAGAAAAGAAATCCACCCAAGAGCTGTTAAAAAAAAATGTATCTATGCAGTAAATCTGTGTACCACTGTGTAATTATAATAACATAAACAAATCCACTATAAGGACATTCACATCAGACCTAATTTCATGCTGAACTATTATAATGCAATTAAGAGCCTCATAGTCCTGTTTTAATTAAGCTCTGTTGTGAAATATGCAGCATTTGAACCTGTTCTGACCTGTTTCGTCTACCATTGAATTACCGCCCTCGACTTGTTTTTCTGCTGAAAGATGAATCTCATTTAAGGATTACTGTTTGCGGCCCTGGCATTTGGTGGGCTTTTCTGTGCTTTTATGCCTCCAGATCCAGGCCAGTTTTAGCTCCACAGAAATGCCCTATACATGGTCTCTTGACTTACCTGTCTCAAAAGATTTGTTAACTCACCCTGGGCTTTTGTGGCCATAAAGGAACAGATCTGATTGGTTCAATGAAAGAGATTTTAGTTGACAGGAGAGTTCACTTGTGGAGCTAACTTCAACTTCCGTAGGGCAGAGTCAGTATCTACGGGCCTATCCTTTTGCAGAAATACTAAGCAAACTCCAATTTTCCGTGGATATTACTTAGTTTGCCAACTAGTTTAACCATTACTCACCAGAAAATGAAAAACAAAGGCATCTATATAAAATGCACTTCATAGAATAATCAGATCCTACTTCCTTCTTTTTATCTCTCACTTAACTTTCGGCAAGAATGTCTAGATTGTCTGGTATTTGCCTTAACGAAATCGTCCCTTCTTCGATTCCGATTGCCTGAAATAAAACTAAACAGGAAATATTACAGGTGAATGTCTAGCTTGGTGATCAAATATCAAGCCAGTCTGCTGAAGAGCCTGTTACCCAACAACTAGTTTTAAAGAATTAGAGTGAAAAGTCAGGAGAACAGAGTTTTAGGCAATCATGTCCACCCACTTAGATTATTTGGAAATGAGCCAAAGGGCTTAAGAAAAATCAAACGGCGATTGCTTCATCACACCTCACCTCTGTGTCCATCCTCTGCTCTGCCTCTCTTTCGGTTTAGTTCTTGTTATAAAACATCCATGTTCTGCTTTTTTATTTTTTATTTTTTTACCTTGTCCTACTTTCTTAACCCTAGGGAGGATTTTAAGAAGGTTTCAAAGCTAAGCATCCCCAATTGCTTCAGGCTGTCTTTGGTTGTAAGTCAGAATATAAAGCAATTACCCGGAGGGTAGGATGTGTTGGTGGCCAATGGGAGAGTGTTCCCTAGATCACCAGGTAACTGAAAATATTCTCTTCAGGGTGAACATCTGGTTCAGATTCTTAACCATTTCTAGTGAGGTTTTATGGGTCACTCTCCCTTTTCCTTTTCCAAAAGGTGTGTACTCGTAAAGCAGAAATAATAGGGTTTAACTTGGTCCACATGCCACTGCTTCCCTGGTGGCTCAGACAGTAAGGAATCCACCTGCAATGCAGGAGACATGGGTTTGATCCCTGGGCTGGGACGATCCCCCTGGAGAAGGGAATGGCTACCCACTCCTCTATTCTTCCCTGGGAAATACCACAGATAGAGGAGCCTGGAGGGCTACAGTCCATGGGGTTGCAAAGAGTTGGACATGACTGAGAGACCAACATACACATGCCTTGTGGACACGTGTTTGATGATCAGATCTTAAGGACTGCTGGATGGAAATTCTGGAAATGACCACAATTGCTTTAGTATCAGAACTGTATGGTCCAAAAAATAACTAAATAAATAAAGAGAAAAACATTAGTAATTTTTTTTTCTAATGAATCTCCAATTCAAAGAAGCTTGAGAACCTTCCGTGGATATTAATAAAACTAAATAGCTGTAGTAATTCCGATGCTGCCTCTATTTTGATTTTCTATGACAAACGACAGTGTATCCTTTTTGAGTCGAGGGATGTTTGCAAAATTCCTGCTCAGACCAAGGATAGACAAATCTTCCCATAGATTCTTTCACAGGCACACTTCACTGAGGCAAAATTCAGCATGCTCAAAAATTCAGAAAAATTCAGAACCGTGTTCAGACACAGTTTCATTGCTCAGCCACACACTAACGCACAAAGACAGTGGTCTCTGCATCAAACATGTTACCACATGCTGTAATCAACAGTTATGTCAGCTTTAGAGTCAGATCAATTTGGGTTCAAATATCAGAGCTACATGGTGATTTGTGGTCCCAGGGGGCCACTGCGATATATACGCCTCTTTCCCTCACCTGAGCTAGTTGAGAGAAACTAAGCAAGCACAGGAACCAGACTAAAGGAAATAAAAATGTCAGCCTCATGACTACTAAAGCTGTTTGGAAGATGCAGCTCTCGATTAGCAACCAAAGTGGGCTTGGTAACTCATTACCCCATAAGGCAGGAGCTGGAAGGAAAGTCATGCTCAGAAGAGGCTGCTCTTGTTAGGACTTGACTCTGAACAGGCAGAGGATGTGGGTGCTTCCTGAATACAAAAAAAAAAAAGAGAGAGAGAGAGAGAAAAGGGGCAAGGGAGCTACTCTGAGTTTTTGCTCCAAAAACACCAAGGAGGAGAGTAAGAAAAGCTTGTGGGTAAATCAGAGGTAGAGAAATAGGATTATTTCTTAGTAAATAGTATCATCATACAACTGTCTTTGGGCAAGTTACTTAATATTTCTGAACCTCAGTTCCCCTGGCTATAAAATGGGAATAATAATACCAAGCTGACAGAGTTGCAACATAAACAGACAAACAAGGGTGGGTATGTGTGTGAACTGTCCGCCTCCAGGCCTACCACTCAATCACTCTGATTTACTTTCTGGTCTGGGTGGTGGTGGTTTAGTTGCTAAGTTGCGTCCGACTCTTTCCGACCAAAAGGAACTGTAGCCCAGCAGGCTCCTCCGTCCGTGGGATTTCCCAGGCCAGCATATTGGAGAGGGTTGCCATTTACTTCTCCAAGGGATATTCCCGACCCAGGGATCGAAGGAGTGTCTCCTGCATTGCAGGTGGATTCTTCACTGCTGAGCCACCAGGGAAGGTCTTCCTTTCTAGTCTATCCAGCCATTCTCGCCCTAGACTCTAGATCGGTTAGGATGTCTCTGGGTAGTAGGCAATTCACTCCTCTCTTTCCTCAGACTAGAGATGCTTGAGAAGGAGAGGAGGAAGAAGGGTGTGCATATCAAAAGCAATAAGAGCTATTTCTAAAAGCCTGCTCTGCACAGTTTACTACCCAAAGTCTCAAGGTCACTTACGGTCTAAAAGGAATCAGCTTCCAAAGCAAGAGTTACTCCTTTGCAGACACACGCAGACATCTTCAGCGTCTTGTGGCACGCCCGTGCTGCCAGCCCTGCAGCGTGGGTGTGTTTCCTCCTGCATTTCCAGGACAGAGAGACTTCCATCCAGCAAGGCTCCTGGCTAACTCCTGTATCACCAAGTTCTTCACAGAATAAGCAGAAAGCCCCTGGTTCTCCAGGATGAGCCACGCTGTTCCCATCCCATTTCTTTTGCTCTGTTTTGCCTAAAGTCTTACATCCTCTTACATCCAAAGGCTGGAGATATCAGAGATGTGTGTGATACTTGGCCTGGAGCTGCACTTGCAGCCAGGAGGCTTCAGTTCTGCTCCTGGTTTAGGCTTCAGCTGTGATCCTGGCTCTGGGAGGGGCTGGAAGACCAGCGACACCCACCTCCTGATTTGACCTGGGGATGCACAGTGTCGCTAAACATGCCCACCAGGTGATCACACAGATTAGAAAGTAAATACATAAGTGGATTCACGTTCCCACTGCTGCTACCATGGCTTTGACATAGTTTATTAAATGCTTTCTTTAGATGTAGTCAATGCTATTGCTAAGCCTGTCCTGCCTGCTTGCCACGGGCCCATTGCAGTAGCATGGTTAGTGGTACCCATGCTTGTTGCCACATTTGAGACATCTGTCACTCAAAGCTCACATCTAGCTGGCAACTGAACTCTGATGGTTCTGTTTCAGAAAAAGAATCATTGACTCTGTCTCCAATTCAACTGCCACTCCCCAAATGCAGGGTCTCCTCCTCTAGTTTTGGTGAGATGAGCTCCAAACTATCGTCTTTCTGGTCTACCTGTCCCTCTGCCTTTAGCTCTGTTACTCTAAAATACAAGTCAAATGAAGCCTGTCTTCTACTCAAAAAACCGCCAGCCTTCTCCTCTTTATGAATTACACTACGAATATCTTAGCAGGGTATCCTGTGTCTCCACAGTGCAAATGATGTTTCTAGCCTTACATCCTGGTTCTCACACCTGCCCTTCAGTCAGGTCCACTGGACCATGGATTGGCCCTTGAGCCCCCGGTGCATTCTGCATCTCGGTTCTGGACACACCCATGGCCCTTTTTGTACATTTTGAGATCCCAGTAAGGTTTTGAGACCCAAATCAAACCTCACCTCCTTGGTAAGGTTCCTTCTGTGCACTCATCACAATTACATTGACTTTAAGTTAAATGTATACCAGTCTCTTACTGTGAACTTCTGATAGATCCTGAAACTTGTCTATATTTTCTGAAAAAACTAACATAGATGGGTCCTCAATAAATGTCTGTTTTTAATTGTAACTTTAATTTTTTAACTTTAATCTTTTCTTTCATTCAAGCTATTTTAAGACATTTATCACTTCTTTACCTGTTCACCTAGATTTTAATGTTACCTTTTCATTTTCAAAGAAAAAGCTTCCCAGCTAGAATCCTGGGAGTTTATTGTCAACTAGAGACTTGAATTAAGTAATAATTGGCCAGAACTTTCCTTTGTATTATTTGATCTTTCTGTATTTTTGAGTGTTGAAAGTACTTGCAAATCATCTTAGGAGTTAACTTCGAGGAATGTGTTTGACATGAACTTTCTGCCACAACAGATAAACGCTTTCTGCCTCAGAAGGAGCCAGTGAAGAAAAAAATCAATTGAATACTTTCCTTTACTTACCTCTGAAATGACTGGAGTATGTGAATAGGGAAACTGAACATTTTAGAAAGCATTTTGTATAGCTCAGCAGTTGCAGGAGAAGATGAGAAAGAAATCTGGAGGCGAGAAGGTTTATCAGCCTCAAAAAATTTTCTGGAGCAGTATAATCTAATGTTTCATTGCCAGTGTTTTAGACAAGCAATAGAGCAATATCTTTTGAATTCGTTCATAGTTCAGTTAACTTTACTAAAGGCCCCACAAGGAATGCTGTCTTTAGACAATGGAATAATCACAAACTAAATATGCAAAAATCCTGCCCTGTGCACGTCACTAAAATATATCTTTAATTTATCTTGCCTCCTGTTTTGGTGATGCCAGAGACTTAGCTTACTACAAAGAAACAAAAAAGAGCAAAAATTTATCTTGGATGGAAAGGCACAAACACCCATTCATAAAACCATTCGTAAGCTTTTTTTTAATCAACCCTGTCATTGTCGCAGCCTGCTTGATCTTCCTACTTTGGGTTAATATGGGAGCCAATTACAGCTTCATCTGTGTAGAATTAACTTTACGGAGCACACACCGGGGATTTGTCTTTCTTCACTATGTAGATATATGTCATAAAAATATGCCTGGAATGGAGGCAGAGGCATTGCAGATGGCAGAGACTCTCAGATTTATTGTAGATGCATTTAAAATTGGTTCTGCTCTTGCCAGAAGTTAATTGTTTTTCTCTCCTTTTCTGGGGCTGGGGGGTTGGGGGGGTCTCTGTGTCTCACTAGGTGGCAGTGTATGATTATATCTGGAAAAACCATGGCGTCCAGTCCAGCATCTCCAGCTGTGACCTCCAACAGCACAATGAAATTTCTATGACTGCACTTGGTCCAGGAGGCATTACTTCTCATGTAGCTGTATACACCGTTTATCCCAGTGGGTTCCAAGAGCTATACCGCCATTTTCTTAGGCTTCCTAGCGGTGCCATTGTTGAGGTGAGTATACATGAAAAAATTTTAATGCAAATGCCGTGTATGTCGTCATGCATGCATATATGTGGGTGTATTTATACTCAATTTTAAAGCTTCAAAATTAATTTGCAAACATAACTGATGCTTCTAATAGCATATAGGACTTGAAGATGTATTTTAATGTCTTCCTAAAGAAACAAAGGTACCACATAAGAAAAAAAAATGTTTCTGGGCATAGCTTTTGGAAGAGAGGCGGGAAACAAATTATGTGAAATAATTCGGGAATCTGCTTGATAAACTTTGACTCAGTTACTATTTGGAAATAACCAGCAGATTGATGAAGAAGAAATATGAGTCCATAGACACTTTGATGTGGCAGAAAAGTACACAGCCCTTTGCTTAAATGATCTTACACAAAATGAATGATATGGTATGGTTTCATTTTTTTTTCCATAAGATAAATCTGAAAAAAAAAATAAAGAAAAGCCTCCATTTCCTAAATGTTTCAAAATTTTTATAGTAGCATTTGGCAAAGATCTTGGTCACATTTCCTTCTAAAAAGTCAAGGTCTTTTGGTGAGCCGAGTTTATTTGAAAGAAAACACACACACACACACACACACACACACAAAACCCTCTTACATCGCTTCATAGTCTCAGAATTCAAACTTCCAGGCATGTTGGGACCTGAGGTCCCCATTAGCATCAACAGTGGTGTTGAATCATGAGGTCAGAAAGTGTGTTATTTCCCATTATTTGATGGAGATAAGGGTGGAGGAGCAGAGTTCAGATACGTATCACATCCGATTCTCTGGTCTTGCTGGCATGAAACGCCCTTCGCAGTGGCACAATGCTGTTGCTAAGAATTTGCAGCATGAGGATCTTTCCATTCCCATCACACTTTCCCTGTGGAGTTTAGCTATAGCTGTTTCTGTTATGAGGTTGATGAAAGTATGCCTTCATAAAAATTGCTTTGACTATAACCTTGAAGAAGTTTCTAACTGTCTAGAGCTCAGCCTTGCAGATTAGCCTGCTTCTCCTGTCTACAAAACCCAGCCCACAACGGTATTTGGTACTTGAGTGACTCTCTCAGGCTCTCAGAGAAGCAGAGGTGTGCTAGACCCATTGTCTCCCCTCCCCTCTCCCTGATAGAGGAGAGGATTGTGCATATTGTAGCAAGGAAGTGGGTAGGCAGATGAGGACTAGGCCCCATGTAATTCTCCGGGGCTTTGGATCACAGGCTGCTACTGACTCTTCTGCACCCGTGCATGTGCACTAGGCCCTTGGCTTAGTCATTTCCCACTGCTCTGACTCCATCTTTATCTGTAAAACTGGGTTATGAATATTTATGCTACCTGCCTCATAGGGATTTGGGACAGATGAATGAGATAACATTGGCAACGTATTTTAGGTCTTTTTAAAAAAGGTGCAATATGCATTACACAGTGCTATGGATCATGCTCATGGCATTCTTGCAGCAAGAATACAGGAGTGGTTGGCCATTCTTGTGCTGCAGTCTATGGGGTCACAGAGTCAGACATGACTTAGTAACTGAGCAACAACAACATGGATCATGCATGATTAAAATCATTCAACTTTTAAACATTTTTTTCAAATGTAGTACCATTTTGCTAAAACTAAGATAACTTCTAGGAGGACTGTAAGATGGGGCAGGAAGTATTATTGACCTACCTGGTTTTGGATGTCTGGGTTTTCCATGCTGTGGGATTATATAATGGTCGATTATGTGATGGTGGAAGTGTCTGGACCCCTCTAAGCCTGTTCCCAACTGAGATGTTAACAAATACAAAGCCAGCTTTTCCTCTTTTTTCAGATCTCAGCAAAGGCACAGGGGCCTGCTCTCTCTGCAGTCCAAGTCTAAAGCCCAGCCACCTATTTCTTTATACTTGAGTGTTACCTGTTTTGTCCACTATGAAATCCATTTTGAAAGGATCTAGCCTCTTTGCCAGGTGGCTCAATGATAAAAGAACCTGCCTGCCAGTGCAGGAGACATAGATTCCATTCCTTGGTTAAGAAGATCCCCTGAAAGAGAAAATGACAACTCGCTCCAGTATTCTTGCCTGGAGAATCCCATGGACAGAGGAGCCTGGCAGGCTCTATGGGGTCGCAAGAGCTGGATATGACTGAGCAGCACAGCAGGAGCCTCTTCGCAGCTTCTCTTAACACTTTTTAGGAGTGCTTGTGTGCGTGCTAAGTCACGTCAGTTGTGTCCGACTCTTTGGACTATAGCCCGCCAAGTTCTTCTGTCCATGAGATTCTCCAGGCAAGAATACTGGAGTGGGTTGTCATGCCCTCCTCCTGAGGATCTTCCCAACCAGGGATTGAACCCACGGCTCACGTCTCCTGTATCGGCAGGTAGGTTCTTTACCACTAGCACCATCTGAGAAGCCCCTTTTTAGGAGTACTAGATCTTATTGTTCTAAACCTGTTTCCAGTACTAAACTGTGTCTCCCAGAGGACAGGAACCATAAAACCATACTAGTCCCAGAGCATTCTGAAGACTAGGCAGGTTTTCTTTCAGCCACGTGACTGGCTATTCAACAATATTCCTACTTTCTTTTATATCTTGACCACTTGCAGGCACAGTCAGATCTGTTACTGGCTTTTTGAGCTACAAAACCTGAAATTGGAATGGATTTGAGACTTTTTTGGCAACTTCAGTGGGAAATGAAATCCATGTATTATCTTTCCCAAAGACATATGCATGGTAAAGAAATTTCCAACAACACTTAGATAGATTTTACTTTCTGGATTAAAGAAACAACAACTTTTCTTTTTTTTTTATTTTTTTTTTATGCAACTTTTCAAACTGTAGTTTATAAGTAGTCATCTACTGGGATTAACGTTAACTTTTCCCTTTGAATTCCCTATCTGTGTGCTAGGCACATAGCTATTGCTCAAGGAAATCTTTAAATTGCCTTGAATTTTGGGATGCCAAGCTATACTACTTGATGAGTAATTATGCTCCATGAGATCTTTTCCATTAATGCCTATATCATGTGAAGAGAGGGAACTTATACTTAGGAAGGGCTTCCCAGGTGGCTCAGTGGTAAAGAATCTGCCTGCCAATACAGGAGACCCAGGTTTGATCCCTGGGTCTGGAAGATCCCTGGAGGAGAAAACGGCTACCCACTCTAGTATGCTTGCCTGAGGAATCCCATGGACAGGAGATCCTGGCCGGTTAGAGCCCATGGGGTGGCAAAAGAATTGGACAAGACAGCGCAACTAAACAACAGCAAATACTTCAGAAATGACTCAGATCCGTTTAGAGACACCTGTAAGATCTGTGCCACATTTTGATGGATATTCTGTTAAGGGAAGAAACAGAGGTAGCTGCCTCTGTACCCAATTCATTTACAAATGAGATCGGGAAACAAAAAGGAGTAAAATGCTTCATCTTTATAACCTGAACTCTCTTCTCAGAGGTTTCATGGTGGTTGTTAAACAGGGTATCTCGGGTTCCGAGCTCCTTCTGCATTTAACGCAGCTCCAGTTTGTGACGAGAGTGATTTCTAAGTCTCTCCTAATTCTGATATGAAATATAGGTCACGTATTAACCTTTTCTTTTTTCCCTCAAGAAAACCTTAGCAATTTGAGTTTTGAAGCAGGATACCTGCCAGTTTAAAATTTTTTTGTGAAAAGCAATGGTTTTGGAACAGAATAATTTCTGCACTAGAAAGGTCAGCTTTCATTGGGTGGGTATAGAAGTTATACCACAAACGATCCTTCCTATGGATTTATGTTCACCAATTTTTTTTCATCCAGGTCTGTGTCCTGAGATGACACAGTTCTTACAGTGTTCTACATATTTGACTTTAAAAAATAAAATCCCCTCCATGCTTGTCCAAGATGGTCAGTGGTCTGTCAGGAGGTGAGGGCATCTCCTGAGTGCTCTTTTCCTCAACCTCTCTGAGCCTGGGAGATTCCATGAACTCTCTGCAGAGGAACAGGTTTTAAATTAAATAATTATTTACTGAAGTGTAGTTGACTTGCTATATGTATATATTTATATATAATATATGCAATATATATATATACAATATACATATATATACTCTTTTTCAGATTCTTTTCCTTATAGGTTATTACAGAATATTGAGTGTAGTTCCCTATGCTATACAGTAGGTCCTTGTGGTTATTTTATATATGGTAGTGTGTATATGTTAATGCTTTGTCTCTGTTTTGCAGCTTGAGTTATTTTTGAAAGTACAAAGTGGTTCTAAAGTTTTGAGTGCTACAAAACTTAGAAACCCTGGTGCAGACTCATCAAGTCACAAATAAGCTTCCGGATCCCAGGGTATCCACTGCAATTAAGAAAGTCCTTGGAGCATTAGTTGGGGTGGAATGGGAAAAGCGTTTTTTTTTTTTTTTTTGTCATTAGAGGCAGTGTCGCCTGGTGGTCTGAGCGGAGAAGTGGGAGTCAGGAACCCAGAGATCTAACAGAGGCTCCGGGAGGCCCCGCTGAGCGGCTCCAGGCGAATTTCTCATCCTCCAGAGGACGGGCTCACCTACTTTGAATCTCCCATCTGAAGAGCTCCTTACCCAAGGCCTAGAGATACGCAGCAGGAGGCCTGATTCCTTGTCTGTAAAATGAGAATATTAATACTTGCCTAAATAACAGATTAACCAATTAGTGGTTATTAAGTGTTCTGCTGATAGAAAAAACAGCAGGAGAAGAAAGGGGAAAACAAAAAATGGAACCACAGTTTTATGATTAGATGGGTTTGACTTAGCTCGGGATTTTTCTCCTGCTTATGGTAGTGAGTGGCCATTGGTGTGAAGAGAAGGTGTAGAGGGACTAACCCAAAACCATATGACCCTCAGCGAGAAGACAGCAGAGGAAGGTTTATCTTGCAAGCCTGCATGAAGCTTTGAGTAGAGAAGGAGGCACCACATTCTGTCTTTGAATCAGTGATTTGCACGGCAGAACATAACACAAATAACTGAGCATTCTCAGTTGTAACTCTTCTATTTTAATATCTTCCAGAAAAGACTATTTATTGTTTTTGGAAATTCCCATATCTGTTTGTTACAATGACTAAGTTGCTGTGTGTGTGTGTGTGCGGGGAGAGAGAGAGAGAAATCCACAAACATGAAGAAGAGGAATCAATAGGAAAATACTGAAAACTTGGGGTCTACAGGAATTATATAAATTGTTGAGAATTTCCCTATCCAATTTTTCCTTCTGTTGAAAGTCATTGTCCAAGAGAAGGGGCAAAGCTGTTCCTGTGTTTCTCATTGTGCATAGAGAAAATATTAAAGAAAATATTAAAATCAACTGGCCTAAAGAAAATATTAAAATTATCCCATTTTTTGCAAATAGAAGAAAGTCCCATTTTCATTTCCCAAGTTTAGAAAACTTTACACTTTGTGCACAACACCTGCATGAAAAGATGCAGTAAGTTCTTGGGGCACAACTGCTTATAAGACATAATTGAAGATATACATAAAAATGAAGTAGTAATAGGAATACTTATGACTTTGCATAAAGTATTGCTAAAAATGTCAAGTACAGGATTGTCTTTTATTTTTGGTTCTCATATTCAAACTTAATAGCTGCCGCTTCTATTGATTTTTAAAAAATAAGTTCCTGATACTATCTTGCTATTTCTTTTTCCTAAGAATGATTCATTATTGTGATAAACTGCAGAGGGACAGCACTGTATTATATTTAAAACTTAGACCCCATTTTGAAAAACAAATTGTGAAAAAGCAGAATGCAAGAGCAAAGAAGAATTCAATTATCAGGGTACTATTACAATATAAGGTTACTTATAAGACATTCTCTTATCATACTACCATGAAAAGTCTTAAATAGACATATTTACTAATCATTTAAATAAACGTTAAATGTATCAGAGATTTCTCTCCTTTTGAAAATTACTTGACAAAATTATTATTTCCATATGTATCTATCAAAATAAATGATTTTATTTGTCAGTAATAATTAGGTCAGTGCAACTTGCTATGACGTGGTTTGCTTTTCACAAAACTAAGCAAGATGGTTCTCACCTCAGGCTTACTTTATTATTTATATATATAATTGGTAACCGTAAGAGGAACAATAGCTTTGTTTTTTAAAAATTAGCACATTATAATTTAAAAATAAATGCAACAGATTTCAGACATATTTTCAGAAAATGTAGCTAATACTTCTAAAAGGTATTGTATTATTTGTCCTATTTTTATGGGTCAAAAATATAAATGCTAGTGACTAAATTAATTTTAGTAAAACTATGTTTGGTTTCTTTAGAAAATCCTAAAGAACTACTTTGATTTTACTTATTAAGGTGTGACTTTTAAAAACATTTTAGAGTTACTACAAGCCTTTTCTAAAATAACTTCACTTGTCCAATCTTATAAATAATACATTTCTCTATATTTCATTTGTACTCATAATTTGAGACAATTATTCTTTGGTAGTATCTGTTTTTTATAGACTACTTTTTTATTTGCATATAAAAAGAAAAGAATAATCACATGCATATTTTAAAAAATATTTACTTATAAAATAATTTTCAGCATCTTAGATTTCCTTTGACTCTCCAAATAATTAAACTTATGAAAGTTGTAGAAACGATTTATTCTATTATTTCATTTATCTATCAGGAACAATGTATATATGCATGATATATTGGAGGAGAAAATTTTTCTGGAATTCTAAGTCATAGGAAATGTTTTAAAAGGTTTATTAAGTGTAAAAAAGCAGTTTGAAAAATAAGCCTTGACATACGAACTAAAGCATATGGTTAAATATTCAATATAAACATTATAGAGGTGAAAAATCTTTATTGCAGAGTCAATAAAGAATGAATCTTTTAACTTGGGTAAAAATATGTTCACTTTCACTCATCTATATTTTTTCTTTATTGTTATGGAATTTAGAAACCATAACTTAAAAGGTAACCTAAATTTGAAAAAAATATTTTTATGCTTTTTATTTATTAATCATAAGTTGCTATAAATTTGGAAAAATTTTGAGTTTTTTGCATTATAAATATATTTGCTTTTAATTTTTTTTCCAGTTGTATCAAGGAATAATTGATATACATCACTGTATAATCTTAACATAAAACACTGTGGTTTGATTTACGTGTGTTGTGAAATGATACCCATAATAGTTTCAACATCCATCATCTCATGCAGATACAGTAAGATGAAACTAACAAAATTCTCCTTGTGATGAGAACTCTTAGGATCAACTCTCTTTACAGCTTTCTTATCTATCATTCAGCAGCACTAACTATAGTTTTATATTTTATCCCTAGTCTTTATCTTATAACTAGAAGTTTCTACCTTTTGTTCAAAACATATTTTAAACCCATGCCTCCAACAGTCAATGCTTGAGCTGAGCATTTCAGAATATGACAATACAACTAATCAGTGATTTTTATCTTGATTCCATTTGACAAGGCTGCCTAAACACTGATTTCTTAAAAAGTCAAAGATAATTCACTCGTGAAAAAAAGCCACAAAACCTTAAGCATAATTATGTTTACTTGTATTTATGTATAGAAATATCATGAAAATATTTTGATACATTTTGTAATTGTGTCAATATTATATCTACAAATGAATGATTTCTTTTAAGAATCCATAGATACAGAAGTATTAGATTTTCCTTTTCAGTTTATGGACAGATTCTTCTATAATGACCTGAAACAATTATTGAAGGATAATATGATTAAGCAAAGTAAAAATCAGTTGCTTATTGTCAGTTATTTTTACATATTTGTATCCTATAAATTATTATAATCCCATTTGTATTTAATAAAACATTGGCATAAAATCATGTAAGTTTATGTGCAAAAATCATATACAGTGTGCTGAATGATACACATAAGGCAGGGAACAGTAACAGTGGCTTATTTTCTGAAGCAATCTTGACACTAATGCTAAATTACAACTCAGAAACATCTAGCATTTTTACCTTTATGAGAAAAGGCTTTTTACATATTTAACATAATTCCAGGGAAAATAAACTGGAATTATGTATAAAGATACATGCACTGTAACCAAAGGGCGTTTATATTCCCCTGTAGAATACTTACGATGATTTTATTGCCATTTTGTGTCATTTTCTAAAGGATATAAAATACAGTCAGTAAACAAACTAGACTTTGGATTTAAGGTGACAGCTGCTACTTCAGAAGCAATATTCAGATATTTAATCTTAAGAACATTGAATGTTCTTTATTTTTACAACCAGGTAAAGTATACTTTCGCAAAAATGAAAGGAGGGTGTGCTTTGAGTTATACTTTTCCACAGGGGTGGTGATCAACATAGCCACCGCTACTGACACCCCATCTTCACTCAGTCCTGGAAAATTAATCCGAATGTCAGCCCTTATTTAACTGTTTGAGGAAATTAACATCCATGCTCTACTTTTTCAAAATGCAGGCTTCCTTTCTCTTAAATAACGTTGATTCGATCTATTATTTACTCTGAGTGGCCTATTGCTTCTAGTTCTATTTTTTTGTTGCTGTTGTTTCTATTTTTTTCTAGTTCTATTTTTGAAATCTACAATTGTAATCTAATGTTAAGACTCTACCCGTAGTTCAGGTACAGCTCCCTGAATTTTGCTGGAGAGAATTTCATTTCACTATGGAGCCATGAAGAGTTGACCTGGGTCACCAGTATTGCTGTCAGTGAGTTAGTGCTATGCACACGTATGTCCTGTGCTCAGCTTAGCAAATTGAAACCAAATCTGTCTGAATGTTGTATCTACTTTGTTATTCCTCTTCCTCAGCCCCCTTACCATCTTTATAATGACCATGCACTAAAGGTTGATCAAAATGTGTTTTTGGGGAGCAAAGTACAACCCCTTCTACCAGTCAGTGGTAGAAGGCAAATAAAATCAACTCTATTCTTCTAAGTAGATACTTCAGGGTATATCCACCCTTATTAGTAGTCAATTCGATATCTTTTTCTTAAGGCCTGTTTATCACAATTTCTAAGAAGTCTAGGGGCTTCTTTATACCAAAGAGGGCCAGTCCTGCTTCACGCACAAGAAACAAGGAACTCACATGTGTTGTCTCCATGGGGACGGGTGTTTCTATTGACCACCAGCTCCGTACATCCACATGGCCTGAACTATCCTTGTCTTTCTCTGCAGAAATTCTTTGCTGGTCACACTGCCTGGAGATGCCCAAGCTTGCCCTCTATTCGTTCACAATCATACGTGTATTACACTGCACTCGTGGGGGCCTGAGCAGCTAGTCAAGTTCATGGTGGCTTTGGCCTCAGTCACATAATGTGCCAGATCTAGTTTCCCCCCCAAAAAAAGTTGATTGTAAATGTTTTTGCCATTTTTTAAATTGCTTTTATGAATGGGTAAAATTTGGAGTTTCTCGGGGCATTTTCACGGATATTCTTTATTATTTTCTTAAGGCTAGATTCTGACAGTGGAATTACTAGGCCAAAGAATCTGAGAATTGAAGAGGATATATATTTATGAGCATATTTCTTATACACATAAATACGGTATATATCTCCAAGTTGCCCTCCAGAAAAAGCAGGCCAAGAGAAAGCCACCACTGCAGTGGATAGGAAGTTTGCCCAACATTTTGATAATCTTTCTGGCTATAGCTACACAAACTGTGCTGTCTGTAACTTAAAGAGATAGTGATATGTTTGAACTGTGAGACCACATGGACAGCATAGTTTACTGTGACTTTCTGCCTTTGAAAAATGATGTACGACTAGTTTTTTTTTTTTCAAAGCACAGCACATTTAAAAGCAAGCTCGCCATGAGATCTTAGCTGTTTGCAATATTTATTTTCTAGCAATGTTTCTTCCCAGTAATCAATGAAACTCATAAAATAAGTGTGATCATAATATTATTAGCTTGTTTTTCTAGCACAAATCATTTGAAATGTGACCCTAAACAGATAGTCATTGGAAAGTGAATAGTCTTACACAACAATTAACTGAGAAGTGACAACAGATAACTTTCTTTACTGACTATAATTAAGGATATATTATATTTTTATTCCCTCTTTCCCAAACCTATCAGGGCCAAGTATTATTTATTAATCTAATGTCTCTTCACATAGACATGCAGATCATTTTCTACAAGTACATTTTTGATATATTATGGTGGCAGCTGTGATGAGGATGAGGGGAATAGTTTAAAGTTTAGAAGCAAGTTTTTAAAACCATTAGAACACAGAAGGCTGCATGCTCTTGGTCCATGGCCCTCTGCATCAGGATACAGAAACCCTTCCAGGTAATCAGTCCAGATGATAACTGGGGAAGTTCCTCAACCATGCCTGGTGCCATGACCCTCCTTGCCCACACCCTATGGACATTTTAGGAATCCCTGTTAATTAAGACATAGTACTGAGTAAAAAAAGACAAAAAATCCAATAATTTATGTCCTACAGGATAAAGTAATGATTGAAGTTCTTACTCTTGAATCAAACTCTCAATAACAAAGAAAGATTGTGAATAGCAGGAAACTTAGGAGAAAGGGAACTTGTCATTTTGAAACTTCTTATTTGGGTGACTGCCACCCCACTTGGTATGAGGAATGTGTATTTCAGAAATTCCGAGAACTACTGGCATGATCCATCATACGAGGATCTAAAAGGGAAGATATCGCGAGATGATGGACCAAGCTCAGATGATGACTCTGAGTTGAACTTTTAGAGAGTCTTGATAAGAAAGAAGATGAAATAAATGCAGGTGTGGCACAGCATGATTCCCAATAAATTTAGACTAAAAAAAAATGGACTGAGAAGAGCAAAGAAGGGGATATAGTGAAGAATTCAAAAAGAGAGAGATGGTTAAGAACGACAGGAGGAGAATTTCTTGGTGGTCCAGTGGTTAGGATTTGGCTCGCACGCTGCTGGGATTTAGGTTCAATCCCTGGTCTGGGAACTAAGATCCCACAAGTCTTGCAGCAGCCCCGGCTCCCCTGCTTAGTAGTGGATCTAATAAAAAGAAGAATGACAGGGAAGTGATGATGGAGAACAATTTTAGGGAACAGTGGGTGGGGGTGGGACTCTAAGAAAACCGGAGAAGAGAGACTCAGCAAGAGAAGAAATGAAGGTGTCCAGTTTTCCTCAACATTATTTAGCTGTAGACATCAAGTATCTAATCTATTTCTGCTTAATCACAAAAGGCTTTTTATTTACCCCAACATGAGTGGGAATTACAATGGATGTTCTCTTCTGTATCCAGGGACATGCATTCAGTTTGCCAGTGTTGACATAGATGGGGTCCCTGCCTTTCTCATCAGGGTGGCCTTCAGTTCAAAAGGCCATAAGTTCTGGGGAAAACAGTCCTTCAGCAGAATTCCTGGAAATGTTACATACGTTCAAGATGTAGGGAAGACAGATGAAGTCAGTGAAATTGATGATTATTATAAACAGCCCAGAAATAAACCCAAACTGTGTGTGACAAGTGAAACAGGATGTTGGCATGGCCGCTAGTTGCGCTCAAAGATAATTAGTCCTGTGTTTACAGAAAGCTGCTCCGGGGACAATGAGTTCCTACTCAAAGGAATGTTGTCCGTGTTTTCCCCTGATATTTTTGTTTTCTCTCCATTTCATCACACAAAAATTATTAAAAGCAAAAAAGAAAACCCCAGCCTTGCACTTTATTTTGACCATTTTGGTTTCTGTAGGATTAGCATAACTCACTTTTCACATGTGTTTAGATTGCTGATTATGACCCTGCGTTCTGTGTTACTAAATATTATACAAATGCGTATATATTTATATTTTTGGTGCATTATAAAGTTATTGTCAAAGTCAGAGACAAATGGAACCAAATCATAAAACCTACATTGAAGTCTCCTGTTAAAATGTGGAATTAAGTGAACAAAAATGGCATTTCCAAGCTGTTTCTTTCTTTTTCCCCCAGGGGAAAAATTGGGGGAAAAAAAAATCACAGCTTTCATTCATTCTGCCTAAACATTTCTTTGAAACGTGGTAAATTAACATGTGCCATCTTGTCACTGCTTTTCAGGTATTTGGTGATATCGGTGGTTTAACGATTATCCCCAGTGAGCTGGTCACAGCTATTCAGAAGCAGCTAAGTGAAATGGACAGTACACTGGGAGATTCCCCGGATATTAAATCAAGAGAAAAGAAAAAAAATCTTTAGACTAAAAAAGGTATTTACCTGTGATTACATATTTGCTCACTGCTATACGCGAGTGCCTCAACTAAGTGCTTTCTTGTTTTCTTAAAGCTCCGCAGCGGCGCCCAAGTCATTGTGAGGAGATTCCGTTCAGTTTCCTTTCCAATCTACTGCCTTATAATATGCACTTCACTGAAAGTCAGTAATCGGAGTTGGAAACAAAACCTCGATGTCATGATCATCCCAGACATGTTTTCAGAGAGCACAGAATCCTGCCGATCTTCATCAGCTTAGAAAGACCTAGAATATCATATTCCACGCTGTTCTACGGAAGTGTGTTCTTTCATGGAGGGAATAAGTGGGATCGCCAGAAGAAGATATAACCAAATCTAAATAAATCCCCTTTGTCCTTCACTTAGCATAAAATTTTCACCTTTTTTTTTTTTCCTAGAAGAAGCTTCAAGAGGGGGGGGAAAAAAAGGAAAAATTACATAACAATAAAAAACCAAGTCACTTAAATGAGTTGTTTTGCAGAGCCTGTATCTTGTATTCTGAGATACCAGCAAACAACCCCAAACTGGCTGCTTCAGATGTTGGCTCCTTACTTTCCCCTCTAAGGTCTTCCCAGCTCTTTCTAAGACGATGAAGAGTAGCAAAGCCCTCTTGAATACAGACGACACCTAGGTCCTCTGATCTTTCTCTGTGTTTTTATTAGTTGGAGTATAGTTCTTCACAATGTTGTGTTAGTTTCTACTGTACAACAAGGTGAATCAGCTGTATGTGTGGGTGTGTGTGTGTGTGTGTGTGTGTAGCCCCTCCCTCTTGGACCTCGCATGACCCTCCCCCATCTCACCCCTCTAGGTCACCACAGAGCACTGAACTGAGCTCCTGGTGCCATACAGCAAATTTCCATAAGCTTTCTGTTTTACACGTGGCAGTGCATATATGTAAATTTCCATCTCCCAATTCATCCCACTCCCCTCTTCCCCTGACCTGTGTCCACATATCTGCTGTCAGCATCTGTGTCTCTATTCCTGCCTTGCAAATAGGTTCATCTCTACTATTTCTGTTGATTCCACATACATGTGTTAATACACAATATTTATTTTTCTCCTTCTGACTTCACTTTGGATTAATGGACTCTAGGTCCACCCACATCTCTACAAATGACCCGGTTTTGTTCCTTTTCATGGCTGAGTGATGTTCCATTGTCTGTATGTACCACATCTTCTTTACACAGTCAACTGTCAATGGGCATTCGGGTTGCTTTTACATCCTAGCCTTTGTCAATAGTGCTGCCTTTTTCAGGAAGAGTGAGCAGGTGTTTTGAGAGTCACCTCTCTCAAACAGAAAACAGGGTGAATTAGAGAGGTCAAGTTTCACACCTATAATTGGGGAACATGAACACATCTGATCCTGGTGATTTTTCAACCCCGTCTTTGATTGTTGTCTAGCTATGAGCATATCTTCAATCTTACATAAGGCATTTTCATTGAAGATTATACTAGATGTTCCCTCTATTGGCAGAAATTAGCATATGCACATACTGACTATATTTTTCATCCTATTATTGAAGGCAGATCAGCATATAATAATGCCTCTTTCAATGTGAATGTCAGCGTCTATGACTTCTTGACTTCCTTTCCTCCACTCCTGCTCGTAGCTATGGTCACCAGCTACTTACTTCCACTTTTACTTAATAGCTTTCTATTCTAGTGATATGCTTTATTTTCCCCACTAGAGCATGAATTCCCAGTGTGGAGAATTTTCCAAATGTATCTTCCTATTAACAGAACTTAGAACAATTCTTGGCCCTATGCAGGGGCCCAATAAATATTTCCTCTTGGGAAGATAGTGTGAAGGAGAAATGGGCAGGGGATTGGGCCAGATCTTTACTATGTTATCATTTATACTAAAAGTAAGAAGCTCCCCCAGGCCCGAAAGAGTGCGGTCAGGTACAGGAAGTTCTGTGATGGACCTGTATCAGTACAAAATATACTGAGAAGAAATAAATGTATACATGTAAGCAGATTTCTTCATCTTCAACTGTATTTCATTCAATTATTATGACAAGTGGATAAAGCAGATGTAGTTGAACAAGTGATAAGGTAATTTTTTTTTCCACTGAACCATCATTTGCTTAACTGAATTAATAAAAGTACCTGTGGCACAGTGCTAAAGAATCCGCTTGCCAATGCAGGAGACCACAGAGACTTGGGTTTGATCCCTGGGTCAGGAAGATCCCCTGGAATAGGAAGTGGCAACCATTCCAGTATTCTTGGCTGGAAAATTCCACGGACAGAGGAGTCTGGTGGGCTGCAGTCAGTGGGCTGCAAAGAGCTGGACATGACTGAGCATGCATGTATTTATTTTATAGGTCTGTCACTTTGTTTGGGCTGCACTCCATGGCATGCAGGATCTTAGTTCCTGCACCTAGGATCGAACCCGTGACTCCCTGCAGCGGAAGCTTGGAATCCTAACCACTGGACCGTCAGGGAATTCCCATCACTTTTATTATTTATATTTTTTCCCACTAAAATGTAAGCTCTCTGCTTTAATTAGTGGTACCCTCTGAAGTCCTCAGCACAGTTTTTTGAACTAGTAAGTGCTCAGTCAGTTTTCACTGGATGAAAGTGTAAACTGATAAGCCAAGTTTCACTTCACTTTATGTTGAAGTGTTGTACAACACTGAATTGAATGAACATTGCAGAGATCAGTAATCAATTGATAACTTTTTTTTCTTCTGTTTCCTTTAGGAACTGGTGGTCCCAATGAAAGGATAGGTGTAAATACGAAAAACAATCTTTTCTTGCTCCTGAAGGATAGGAGTGTACTTCCTAATCCAAAAAGTCTAATCGGACATTACTGCAAAGCAGGAGTTATTCAGTATTTTAAAGTCAAGCGGTCAGTGTTTTGTTGCTCGAGTTGTTTGAGGATTGTTTTCCTTGCCATTGAACTGATCTTACTGAGCATAAAGTGTTATATAATAGCTTCAACATATGAGTTAATGTAGCACTTTCATTAACATTCTGTGTATGTGTGGTGGGTAGAGATTAACTACCATGCTTTTTCAAGGGTTCTTTCTTGTTGAAAAGGCCCACTCTAATGTTCATGGGCTCATGCTATAACTGAGTTCAACATTGAAATAAGATTTGGGTACTTATCTCTGAAGTGAATACCCCATTTGCATTGGAATTGAAACAACCTATTTAATTTAGATTTTTTGGGATGTACACACATGGTTAGTTTCTTAGTAGAAAAATAAGTAAAGGGGAAAAAAGGACCTTTTTATTCTTCTAATCAATTCCTCTCATTTTGTGGGCTTTTATGAACTCCAAACATGGATAAGGAGAGGAAGAAGGGGCCTTTGTTAAGAGATGCTCTGTAAGAACAGAGTTCTAACATGAGCATCTTCAGTATAATGTTCCCTTTGCCGTGTACACGTATTTATACACTATGCAAAGTGTTACTTCAAAATTCAAGATAGGTTTCTAGGGGACTATATATCTATCAATTCAGCTATTTTTCTCAGTAAATTGGGGACAATTACAGTGCTAATAACTATTTTTCAGGAATCTCCTAGTAAAATAAGCTCTGCTTTATCTATAAACTCATGCATATTTCTTCCAATTATTTCACTGATAACCTCTTTTCTAATATTGCAGTTACTCACCAACTCGTGTCATTCACATTGACATTTTCCCTCACATAGAGCTAATACGCAATACAGACTATGGTTATAATTGAAAACAGTAAATTAAAAATACTTTTAATAGATCATTTTTGCCAGTACCCATTGTGTTGTTATTGCTCAAATAGATTATCCACTTGAAATTAAATTCTATTAAGGAGTAAAAATATAAATAAGAAGGAATTAAACATTTAAATGCTTGCTGTAAATTTAAAAGTGAGATCTGTTCAGTTTTCCTTATATTAAGCTCAGTGACAAGAGATAGATTACACTAAGTGTCAGTTAAGCAAGTAGATGAAAAATGAGTGATTTTCATCCTTCAGTTAAATATGGTGTTAAGTAGTATACGCTGGCATTAAAAGCAAATTACTTATCACTTCAACAATCACAGCATGAGAGCATTCTATTGAAAGCTGCCTTTCCAGTCTTTCTTGGTCCTCAGTTTTATTAAATAAATCAACTGATAATGGTTGGATAAGCAGAAGAAAAAGCCTGGATGGCATTATGACATTTCCATTTTATTAGCGCCTATTTGAGATATCTCTAAAATGGTCTTTTGTAGTCACCAAGAATTCACAGTCACAACTACATACAAACCCACCCACACCCACACCCGCACCCACACCTCACACACACTCTAAACTCTAGTCTTGTCCGACTCTTTGCGACCCAATGGACTATACAGTCCATGGAATTCTCCAGGCCAGAATACTGGAGTGGGTAGCCTTTCTCTTCTCCAGGGGATCTTCCCAACCCAGGGACTAAACCCCGGTCTCCCACATTGCAGGCAGATTCTTTACCAGCTGAGCCACAGGGAAGCCCCCCCACACACTATATTTATATGCAATGTCATCTGGTCCCGTTATCTATGTGAAGCACAAATTTCTTCTTCTACATCACTTTCAGTTGGCCATCTTGCTTAATCTTAGACACTTCTAGGCACAGGAAAGTCACCATTGCAAGTGAGAACTCCCATTACTATCACTACAAGGAGTTCCTTCCAGTAGCTTCAACATGGTAGTTAGAGGACTTGAGATCCTTGTGAGGACCTGCCAACTATAACAGCTCAGAGCCTTGGCAAATGATACGTCTTAACTAAATTGTAGTTGACTGAGTGAAATCAAGTAAGCCTCATCTTTTTAAAAATGTGTAAATTATTTTATTTTGAATACAGTGCATTTACACATATTTTCCTTTTTGTGACTGAGGAACAGTTGGGGATGGGGGGTATGGATGTACTCAAGACTGAGGAAGGCAACCCTGGGTACTCCCTTCAAGGATCCATGAAATGTTTCACTATCTCACATAGACAGTTAGTGTACCAAGGTTGGAAGTTGTTTAGTTTGCTTTAGTATATATTTTGGCATATAGCAATTCTTCATTTTTTTGTAGCTTAATCTGTAAAGTTTATTTGTTGTCTTAAAACATGGTATATTAAATTGTTTATCATTTCTCATATTTTGAAATGCCACTTTTATTATGTGATAAGCACTTACAATTACATTGTTTTCCTAGAAAGTATTGTTGTTGCATTGATTTATTGCATATTTTCACATTAGTATCAGACTCCACTAATTAAAGCAGCTCATAGGTCTACATTAATCAGGGACATCCTATGATTAAATTGCACACTGCTAAGAAAGACTTATGGGCAATATGGGCAGAATGAGAATTTAGAGAAGAGAATGCAAATGAAAAGGACACAACCTATGTAGGATATATTTAGAGACTACATTAAGGTTTTTTTTTAGTGTATTCGGAATTTTTCATAAGAATAATAAATTAGGATGAGCAATGATGCACACTAGAAAGAGGTAATACTAGATGTGATATTAAGTGTGAAAACAGCTCTACTTGATAAAGAAACTATAAACACCAATATAAATTATTCTATGTTTAAAATGGATAACTAACAAGGACCTCTTGTATAGTGCATGGGACTCTGCTCAGTGTTTGTGCCAGCCTGAATGGAGGATGATTTGGGGGATAATGGATACATATACACATGTGGCTGAGTCCTTTCACTGTTCACCTGAAATCAACACAACACTGTTAATCAGCTTTCAGTTCAGTTCAGTGCAGTCGCTCAGTCGTGTCCGACTCTTTGCGACCCCATGAATTGCAGCACGCCAGACCTCCCTGTCCATCACCAACTCCCGGAGTTCACTCAAACTCATGTCCATCAAGTCAGTGATGCCATCCAGCCATCTCATCCTCTGTCGTCCCCTTCTCCTCCTGCCCCCAATCCCTCCCAGCATCAGACTCTTTTCCAATGAGTCAACTCTTCACATGAGGTGACCAAAGTACTGGAGTTTCAGCTTTAGCATTGTTCCTTTCAAAGAACACCCAGGATTGATCTCCTTTAGAATGGACTAGTTGGATCTCCTTGCAGTCCAAGGGATTCTCAAGAGTCTTCTCCAATACCACAGTTCAAAAGCATCAATTCTTTGGCACTCAGCTTTCTTCACAATCCAACTCTCACATCCATACATGACTACTGGAGAAACCATAGCCTTGACTAGACAGACCTTTGTTGACAAAGTAATGTCTCTGTTTTTGAACATGCTATCTAGGTTGGCCACAACTTTCCTTCCAAGGAGTAAGTGTCTTTTAATTTCATGGCTGCAGTCACCATCTGTAGTGATTTTGGAGCCCCCAAAAATAAAGTCTGACACTGTCTCCACTGTTTCCCCATCTATTTCCCATGAAGTGATGGGACCAGATGCCATGATCTTAGTTTTCTGAATGTTGAGTTTTAAGCCAACTTTTTCACTCTCCTCTTTCACTTTCATCAAGAGGCTTTTGAGTTTCTCTTCACTTTCTGCCATAAGGGTGGTGTCATCTGCATATCTGAGGTTATTGATATTTCTCCCGGCAATCTTGATTCCAGCTTGTGCTTCTTCCGCCCAGCGTTTTTCATGATGTACTCTGAATATAAGTTAAACAAGCAGGGTGACAATGTACAGCCTTGATGTACTCCTTTTCCTATTTGGAACCAGTCTGTTGTTCCATGTCCAGTTCTAACTGTTGCTTCCTGACCTGCATACAGGTTTCTCAAGAGGCAGGTCAGGTGGTCTGATATTCCCATCTCTTGAAGAATTTTCCACAGTTTATTGTGATCCACACAGTCAAAGGCCTTGGCATAGTCAATAAAGCAGAAATAGATGTTTTTCTGGAACTCTTTTGCTTTTTCGATGATCAAGCAGATTTTGGCAATTTGATCTCTGGGTCCTCTGCCTTTTCTAAAACCAGCTTGAACATCTGGAATTTCATGGTTCACGTATTGCTGAAGCCTGGCTTGGAGAATTTTGAGCATTACTTTGCTAGCGTGTGAGATGAGTGCATTCTTTGGGATTGCTTTCTTTGGGATTGGGATGAAAACAGAAAGTGTAAAGTTTGGAAAAAAGCCCATAAATTATTAAGTACCCCATACATACAATATATGCTCATGGAGCAGAGACAGAACAGTAGATATTTTGATTAAAAAAAAGATGTGCCTTAAAAATTGTGAATCACTATATTGTTACACACCTGAAGCTTATACAATATTGTAAATCAACTATATCTAAATTAAAAAGAAAAAAGACAGGAGCCATCACTGATTCAGAGGCATTCTGAGACCCCACAGGCAGTTAGGAAAATCTGCTCCTTTGGTTGTAGGAAATATAGTGATCAGCCTTCAGTTCTGCCATGTGAGGTCGGTTCCCCCAGCCTACTCTTCTCCCTGACTTTTGGCTGTCTTCTGAGAGCTCCTGCCTCTGGTATTATTCTCTTTAGGTGTTTCTCAAGTGACCTTTAGAGATTATGACCTTCTTGAAGTCTATGCAGCTTTATCAAACTGCTTCCTGATCCTTGGAGCCTCAAGGTTATTTAAAGTCTAAGACAATCACAGTTTTTTTTTTTTTTTAATTTTTATTTAGGTTAGTGCTCTTTTTGGCAGTACAACAGTTTCAGAAACGTAGGCAGCTTTTTTCATTTATTTGATTCCAGTCAGGTTCATATGCCAATGATCACACTAACAGTTCTTTTTGAGACATGATTTAATTGCAAATGCTCTGAGTTTATTAAGCACTGGTGGAAAAGCTATGTCTTTCTCCTGAGCCATTTTCTGTTAAATTAATTGCAAACCCTCATAATCCATGCAGACATAATCACAATGGGATGAGGGGATTACTGTTGATTTTATCCTTGTCAAAAGACTTTCTTTGTGCAAAGGCGTTCTCATGTTTAATTTGTGTTGGTAGGTGATAGAAAGCAGTTACCTAAAAACTCTCCTAACCGTAAAAATCTCCAAACTGTTCCACTCCCTTCATCCCCTTTCATTTCTGTTTGCTAATCAGCAAATTCTTTCTAAGCTCATGTCTTTTCATAGAACATTGTCTGATGCGGCCAGCAGTCTCCAACACATGCTACTAATGTTTTATTTATTTATTTTTACATCTTCCCAGATCCTAGAATATAAATTCATTAGAGATATTGCAACTTCCAAGTTATTGCTGGAAACGATTGCTAGTTTAACACAGAAGGATTATTTCTTGTACCTGCTGTACATCCATCACAAGTCCCTTTGGCATCATTCTCACTCTGTGCCCAGGCTGATCAAGGAATCACCCTCTAGAACGCTGCTGGCTGTCATAGCAGAAGAGAAAGAATATGAAGTAGCATGATCAGCTCTTAAAGCTTCCAGTAGGATGGGAGCCATGTCCCTGCCACCCACAGGATCAAAGCAAGCAACATTCACAAAATGATGGAGATGCTACCACGGGGGCTGATTCAGATATAAAGAATATACTGACACTCACGGCTCCTCTTGGCTCTATATCAACCATTCAGTAGCTCTATCGAATATACTTTGACAATCAGCCTGGAATCTGGCTCGTCGTCACCTAATTCTCTGCCACCACCCCGGTTTGACTATGATTGCTCTCTTGGCTTTCTGCAGTCGTCTCCTGCTGGCTTCCCTGCCTTTACGCTCACTGCACTTTGATCCATTCTCAGTGTACTAACTAATTTGTTGTTGTTTAGTCGCTCAGTCGTGTCCACCTGTTTTCTGTTTCCTTGGACTGTAACCTACCAGGTTCCTCTCTCCATAGGATTCCCCAGGTAAGAATACTGGAGTGAGTTGCCATTTCCTCTCCCAGGGGCTCTTCCCAGCCCAGGGATCAAGCCCACACCTCCTATGATCCTTTAAAAACAAGTCAGATCATGTGACTCCCTTGCTCAAACTCCCCATTTGAGCAGAGTTCTCAAGATGATCTCAAGTCATCACCTCCTTGTCTCAATCATACATATTCTTACCTGTATTCATTATGTTCTGTCATTTTGATTGTTTTCTATTTCTTAAAAAATATCTGTTTTCTCAGTCTGAAGGTCATTCCAGGCTTTCTGTTAAATCTGGTATCTACACTGTTAAATTCCTCCAGAAGTCCATGTGATTAATTCTTTTGCCTCTTTCTAGTCTTTGCTCACAAAGCAATTTCATAATGGAAGCAAAGCATTACCACTCTACTATAAAATTGCCTCTCACAATTGTCCACTTGAAAGCCTTCTAGAGCTGATGATATTTTCTCCTTAGTCTGATAGCCCCCAAATCTTGTATCATTTATTATGAAGGGCAACCACAGAAAGAAGCTTTTAAAAGTGTTTGTTCACAAAAATTCTCTTTAGGAGAAAATTTTATATCAGCTGCTGGGGGAAATACATGCAGGTGAAGTATAAGAAAAACAGAACAAAAACACATAAGCAAAACCCAACTTCATTATGAGTCATGAGACAAGCTTTTAACAAATAATCTTGGAAGGAATCCTTAAATACTTTTATTTAAGACAGCATGGGTGGTTCTTGGAAATTTGTATTTTAAAAAGCAATGAGTATAATTATGATAAACTTCCAGGTACCCGCTAATATGGATAACATGAACAATACAACATATCAGGATAATTTACGTAGAAGGATGTTAATGTTTTGTAATGTCAACTTAAAATATGTTTTCCTGTGCTCACGGCACACTAATAAAAATATATTATATAATCGGATTACTCTACAAAAAAGAAAAATAACTATTAAATCATACAAAACAGAAGTTGTGCAATACATATTCAGATAATAATACAAAAAATTTTAAATTATGCAACTTCATATTAAAAAGATATATGCTGAAGAAATTTTTAAGTTACTTGTGGGCCAAAGAGAAAATAAAAATTGCAAGCCTAAGTCATTAAGAAGTTAATGATAATAATGCAATTAGAATGTTATTTATGAAAACATATCAGATATGGCCAAGGCTATTTTCAGAAAGAAATACTTTTAACATTTAAACAAATTGAGAAGCTAGAAAAAAAATATGAAAAATAATAGATTTTCCAAATATGAAAGTCCCTCAGAAAGCAGGAACATTAATATTAATTTTTTTGAGGGACAAAGAAAGTTGTAGTCTTCTTTTCTGTTAAGACTGGAAAAAAAAAAAGGAAAAAAATTGCAAACATACAATATTAGGAATCAGAGAACTGTGATCTAACCACAGATAAAGAAGAGGTTAAAATACAAGCTTTAAGAGAAAGCCTAAAGGAGACACAAGCAAAGGATAAGAATTTGATGTTTGGGTAGGAGCTTTTGTCTGGATAAATATACATATGATGATATCTATCTGTCTACAGACACATAGTGTGCCAGGTATTTTATCAGATATATGTATAAAATCGTCTATGTCTATGTATAACTATGTACTATTAAGTGTCTGGTACACAACTAGTATTGAATATTTACCCAATGATTAAACTGAGTCATTAAGTGACCAATTCAAATATTTATACTCAGGATATCGTATATCGTTTTTAAGGTATTGGTGGTTATATTTTGCATTTTAGAGAACTTTTATTGTATATATAGTCAAATATCCCATTTTTTTTTCCCCCTCTGACTCTGGTCCCGTTTTCTAAACTGAAAAGTGAAGTGAAGTGAAAGTCGCTCAGTTGTGTCTGACTCTTTGTGATCCCTATACAGTTCATGGAATTCTCTAGGCCAGAATACTGGAGTGGGTAGCCTTTCCGTTCTCCACGGGATCTTCCCAACTCAGGGATCCAACCCAGGTCTCCCACATTGCAGGCAGAGTCTTTACCAGCTGAGCTCATTTACCAGCAGAGCTCAAGGGAAGTGCAAGAATAGTGGAGTGGGTAGCCTATCCCTTCTCCAGCGGATCTTCCCAAGCCATGAATCAAACCGGGGTCTCCTGCATTGCAGGTGGATTCTTTACCAACTGAGCTTTTAGGAAAGCCCTTTCTACGCTAAAAGTGTTATTAATCATGAGATCATATACTCCCCTCATTGTTCCAGGGTTTTATTTTTTAGAATTAACACTTTAATTCATGGAGAATTTATGTTACAGAGGGAAGATTGAACCTCATTTTCTTTTCACTTAACCAATCATCCCCAGATCATTAATTCCTTACCACTTCTTTTCCCAACCAAACTGAAGTAAAGGAAAATTTAATCTTGCTCCCACCTACCCAAACCAACTAAGGAGACCTCTCTCCATGGGTTTATGACAGTAAAACCCTAACCCCTCAGGTCAGATAATCTGATGTATGATAATTGACTGTATGAATAATTATTATGTTATGCAAATAAACAATGCAGATGAGTCATTTCATTAAATAAGCACCATGGAGTCATTAGGTTTTGCTCTCTTTAGGGGGAAAATAGTATCCATGAACCTCTCTCCTGAACTGGCAATAAAACATGACTGGTAGGCTCATACGAGGCTGGATAATATGTTTGATTTGTATTGAATCTCTGTCTGGTGGTTGGGGCCCACTGTAATGAACCAGCCCACAAATCACAGCTTAATGGGAATCTACTTTTACATATTGCTTAATTAAAAGTTGTAAGCTTATTAACATGTGTCTTTGGCACTAAGCTTTGGGGATGTAATCTCTGCACAAATAAAAATAGATTGTAAAAGTTTTATAGATTGACGATGATATTACAGTCCATACCTTAATAACCCATCATTTCCCCCAAAGAATTTTTCATGTCTTACATTTCTTTATCCAGCTTCTTTTGCTTATGTTTTTTGACGTGTAGGGCCTATTGCAATATGTGCTGATACCAAAAAAGTGTTATTTGTTAAATATTTCATCTGAACCTCCCTCCATTATTTAATCTTATTAGCAAAGTTATCTGGGAGAAAGTCTCAGAGCTCACTTTTCATTAGAGGGGCTCCAGGTAGTATAGATCTATTAGGTATGGGTTTCTAGAATTTCCATTATAAATCTCTATTTTCAGGGATTTATAATTCAGCTATAAAAATTTTGCCCTAGGCTTCAACTTGGAATACAAGGTCTTAGCCTGAGAGAGTACATTGTTAACACATTAAAAAAAAATTCATGTTGTTTTCATCTCACCAAAGTGAAAAAAGGAATGGCATGTAACCATTTCAAATACTTTCTAATCTGCCACTGTATGAAGGTGTTTGGAGCTTTCTGTTTGGTTTGGTTTTGACATGATGTTTCACAGTATGTCTGTTTGTAATTTTACCTGCACTTGGTGTTCTTCTAAGTGTCAAAATAAAGACATTTTCCTTGTGCCTGACATGACAGTCCTTGAACTGGACATCTTTTATCTTTGTTGGTAGACCCTCTGATATAGAGCGTTTCTGGCACTCTTGCATTGAAGTATCTAAGTTTACTAACTCCGATCAGGAAGATCCTCTGTAGGAGGAAATGCAACCCATTCCAGTATTCCTGTCTGGGAAAATCCCATGGGCAGAAGGAGCCTGGCGGGCTACAGTCCACAGGGTCACAAAAGAGTTGGACACGACTTAGAGACCAAACAACAAATCAATGTTAAGACAAAAGGTCTCATTGTTCTAACCAACTGAACCTTATCATTATTGATCTGGGCAACTGAAGGCTCATTTTATTAATAATTAAAAATTGAAGTTGACAACCCAGGAAAAGAAAAAAACATCAGTGGCCGTGGCACCATCGAAAGACTTGTGTGGAAGAAGCTGACCCAGGCTCTGCTTTGAAACATCTGTGTGACCTTGGGAGACCTGCTTAGATGCTCTGAACCTGTTTTTACATCCTTCAAATGCCACTTAACACTGTCTGAATGTATCATAGTGTTCCACAGGATGGTAAGAACAATTAAGCAACAGCTGCAGACAGCATGATCTGGGGCTTTGGTTTATAAAGCCAGGTGCATGGAAAGGACTTGCCTAGGTTATCAGGCAGCTCAGAGTGGATAGAGACCAGGTCAGCCCTACAGTCAAATTTCCATAGGCAGAGGAGAAGAGGGCAACAGAGAATGAGATGGTTGGATAGCATCACTGACTTAAGGGACATGAGTTTGAGCAAACTCCAGGAGACAGAGAAGGACGAGGAAGCCTGGCATGCTGCAGTGCATGGGGTTGCAAAGAGTCAGAAGTGACTTAGAGACTGAAAAACAACAATAACAACAACGATATTTCAGATGGGCACCTTCCCTCCCTAGATTCATCTTTAACCCTTCTTTCAGTCTTTCTGTTCTGACTGTTCACACATTGCTGAGGCCAGGTATTTCCATAAGGGAAAATCGCCATATATATATATAGGCTTCCTAGGGGGCCCAGTGGTAAAGATCCCGCCTGCCAATTTTTAGGAAACACGGGTTCAATCCCTGGGTCTGGAAGATCCCCTGGAGGAGGAAATGGTAACCCACTCCAATATTCTTGCCTGGGATATCCCATTGATAGAGGAGCCTGGAGGGCTACAGTCCCTGGGGTTGCAAAAGAGTTGGACAGGACTGAGTGACTAAACAACAGCAGCTATTCCAAAAACTGAAAGATGATGCTGTGAAAGTGCTGCACTCAATATGCCAGAAAATTTGGAAAACTCAGCAGTGGCCACAGGACTGGAAAAGGTCAGTTTTCATTCCAATCCCAAAGAAAGGCAATGCCAAAGAATGCTCAAACTACTGCACAATTGCACTCATCTCTCACGCTAGTAAAGTAATGCTCAAAATTCTCCAAGCCAGGTTTCAGCAATATGTGAACCGTGAACTTCCTGATGTTCAAGCTAGTTTTAGAAAAGGCAGAGGAACCAGAGATCAAATTGCCAACATCCGCTGGATCATGGAAAAAGCAAGAGAGTTCCAGAAAAACATCTATTTCTGCTTTATTGACTATGCCAAAGCCTTTGACTGTGTGGATCACAACAAACTGTGGAAAATTCTTCAAGAGATGGGAATACCAGACCACCTGACCTGCCTCTTGAGAAATTTGTATGCAGGTCAGGAAGCAACAGTTAGAACTGGACATGGAACAACAGACTGGTTCCAAATAGGAAAAGGAGTTCGTCAAGGCTGTATATTGTCACCCTGTTTATTTAACTTATATGCAGAGTACATCATGAGAAACGCTGGGCTGGAAGAAGCACAAGCTGGAATCAAGATTGCCGGGAGAAATATCAATAACCTCAGATATGCAGATGACACCACCCTTATGGCAGAAAGTGAAGAGAAACTCAAAAGCCTCTTGATGAAAGTGAAAGTGGAGAGTGAAAAAGTTGGCTTAAAGCTCAACATTCAGAAAATGAAGATAATGGCATCCGGTCCCACCACTTCATGGGAAATAGATGGAGAAACAGTGGAAAGAGTGTCAGACTTTATTTTTCTGGGCTCCAAAATCACTGCAGATGGCGACTGCAGCCATGAAATTAAAAGACGCTTACTCCTTGGAAGGAAAGTTATGACCAACCTAGATAGCATGTTCAAAAGCAAAGACATTACTTTGCCAACAAAGGTTCGTCTAGTCAAGGCTATGGTTTTTCCTGTGGTCATGTATGGATGTGCAAGTTGGACTGTGAAGAAGGCTGAGAGCTGAAGAATTGATGCTTTTGAACTGTGGTGTTGTAGAAGACTCTTGAGAGTCCCTTGGACTGCAAGGAGATCCAACCAGTCCATTCTGAAGGAGATCAGCCCTGGGATTTCTTTGGAAGGAACGATGCTAAAGCTGAAACTCCAGTACTTTGGCCACCTCACGAGAAGAGTTGACTCATTGGAAAAGACTCTGATGCTGGGAGGGATTGGGGGCAGGAGGAGAAGGGGGCGACAGAGGATGAGATGGCTGGATGGCATCACTGACTCGATGGACGTGAGTTTGAGTGAACTCTGGGAATTGGTGATGGACAGGGAGGCCTGGCGTGCTGCGATTCATGGGGTCGCAAAGAGTCAGAGATGACCGAGTGACTGATCTGATCTGATCTGATATATATATACACATATATGTATATTTATAAATAATTAATTTTAGCAGTTTTATGTATTATACCTTTCCATAGTTACTACACTTTATAAAGAAAAAAATGAAGGGTGCTGCTGCTAAGTCGCTTCAATCGTGGCCGACTCTGTGCGACCCCATAGACGGCAGCCCACCAGGCTCCCCCGTCCCTGGGATTCTCCAGGCAAGAACACTGGAGTGGGTTGCCATTTCCTTCTCCAAAATGAAGGGTACAATTTGACAAAAATAGGAGATTTTTTACTGGTGTGGTTTTGAGCCATGTAGTTCGAAAAGAATGGGGATTCAGAGGTCACGGTAGCCTTCTTCAAACTGCTCAAATCATATCAAGTAGATAAGACAGAATCCATGTCCATTTCTATTCCTTAACTGAGAAATCTGATGCCTTTAGGAAACTGGCTATACTCAGAGACTTGCAGGATGCACAGATTTCCGGTTTCTTGACTCTACCTAGACCTTATTCCAAGGTGTCAGTGTTGGGTTTAAATCAAGGTGGATTTCAGGGACTGGGGCATGGAAAATGTCATAGACCATGAAAGAGGAAAAATACTTCTATTTCCTACACATGCACATTAATGATATCATTAAAAGTTTTCTAGGTCATGTCTCACGAGAATATGGTAAATATTATGCTGGGGGAGCTCCACAACTGAAATGTGGACGAAAGTAAATGACCCATGAGTTTCTTTCCAACCTTTGGGTTCCATTAATCTAACCTTTCATTTTGGAACACATAGATAACATTGCTCCCTCATGAGGGGATTCATTTAGCACCTACATCATTGTGAGGAGTTAGTATGATTGATTCTGTTGACCTGAAGAAGGAAAATCCTGTGGAATGGCTTGGAAGGCCGTGACCACTGAAGCATGGTGCGTAGCAACATTAAAGGGATTGTAAAGGAGGTGTGACTGGTCCCTAGGCCAGGTGACTACCTGGAAATCTATACACATCTGAAAATCATTTGAGTCCTTTTCTTTCTCAACAGACCTCCTTCAAATGAGGTAAAGGATGCCAATTTATGGCCAATGAACAAAAAAAGACTTTATTCCAGCATCTCAGGCTAGGTTTTTTCCCCAGTTGTGTGCATAGAGCTTTAAAATGGAAATCATAATTTTCATGATGCTAAAAGAAAACATCTTATATTTTCGTAAAAAGACTGGGTAAAATGACAGCTAGTCACTATCCATCTTATGTCACAGTTTCCATTTATGCTAATCTTGTTTTCTTTGAAGAAAAGCACTTTTTAAGATAAAAATTATGATCTACTTCTAGTGTACAATAATTAGAGATATTGAGGAGGTTTAATCTTTATTATATTAACTTTATTTAATTAACCTTGTCTAAAACTGGGTGGACCCCTCTGTAATTACTCCATAGAGAGGCGTCCACTAATACTATGACTGTGGTTATTTCGGTAGTTAAACTCACATTAATTGTAAACCACATACTACACTCCAAGAATTGCACTATGAAATTACAAATACATGTAAGACAAGATTTCTATTTTTAACTATTGATGGAATCTATTTGAGGAGTCAAGATATATGAACAAAAATACACGTTAATATATATGCTGAAGAGTATATACTATAGCAGCTATTAATAAATTCTAATGGTTGTTGATTGATGAGTGAAGAATAGATAGAAATGTTTTCTGTGAGGCTAATCCCATGGATGTATCAAAACAGAAAACAATCTCAGGCAATTATGTGGTAAATTCAGCATTATATAAGAAGATATTAAGATCAAGCAAATAAGGTAGCATTTCTTTCCTTTGTCTTTCTGCTCTCTGTCCTTAACTCAAAGGTTCAAGTTAAAATTGGTTTTGAACAGGCTTATATTTACTGAATAATAGGTGCAGTGTTAATCATTGATTAGACACGGGTTCAGGTAAGCAGACGTTGGATTGAATATGGCTCCATCTTGCAATTTTGATCTTCAGTTTACTTTGTAGGTAGAAATTCAGATAAATCTACTACCTACAGGTAGCAGAGGAGCTGGCCTGTTATTAGCAATGGGGCTAGGGACCACTGCAGAGCCACGGCCATTAGTACTGGAGCTCTCAGCCTAAGGACCTCGGGAGGGACGAGCCATCAGATCTGTATATCACACAAATCCTTCCCCTGCTTGTATGTGTCTCGTCACCATGCAGGATATCCTGCGAATGTGTAATGAAAATTACGTCTGAAGTTCACCTGAAAACTTCCTTGAAGGCCCATCCCCCAAAGGACACTATTGTTGAAATACACATGCCAAAGTGTGCTTAGAATGCTTATTAGGGAAGCTTCCCAGCCTGTTGACACGAATGTGGGGAAGCATGTGCTTCAGTTACTATCACTTCACACCACACTGCTTTTTCTTTCCCCTGTTCCTTTCCATTCCTTTTTTTATTGTTTTTAATCCAAGCTCCCTTTGGTGGTGAGGGGAGGAAGGTCCAAGAGGGAGGGAATGCATGTTTCATTTGGTTGCACAGCAGAAACAAATACAACATTGTAAAGCAACTACGCTGTTGTTTAGCCACTGAGTTATGTCCGACACTTTTGTGACCCCATGGACTATCGCCTGCCAGGCTCCTCTGTCCACGGGATTCTCCAGGCAAGAATACTGGAGTGGGTTGCCATTTCCTTCTCCAGGGGATCTTTCCGACCCAGGGACTGAACTCCCATCTCCTGCTTTGGCAGGCAGGAGACCTGCCTTTACCACTGAGACACCTGGTAAGCCCTCTCAGAAGCCAACTATATTCCAATTAAAAAATATTACAAATCTTAATGATTTCCATCAATAACTTAGAATGTATATACCTGACTGTAAAATTAAAAAAAAAAATTTTCTCAGACTGTAACAAGAGAAGAGAATTCTCCAAAATGGTCATATTTATTCAATTAAACTGTTTCATGAGATTTGACAATTTTATGGCTATTTTGATATATAATACCACTATTAGTTCACCTGACTTTTGAATATAAAGGAGATCGGTCCTGGGTGTTCTTTGGAAGGAACAATGCTAAAGCTGAAACTCCAATACTTTGGTCACCTCATGCAAAGAGTTGACTCATTGGAAAAGACCCTGATGCTGGGAGGGATTGGGGGCAGGAGGAGAAGGGGACGACAGAGGATGAGATGGCTGGATGGCATCTCTGACTCGATGGACGTGAGTCTGAGTGAACTCTGGGAGTTGGTGATGGACAGGGAGGCCTGGCGTGCTGCGGTTCATGGGGTCGCAAAGAGTCGGACACGACTGAGCGCCTGAACTGAACTGAACTGACACTGTATATACTTTTTCTTCTAGTCAGGGACATCATATAAATACATTTTTTGATGAACTGATATTCATATGAAGTGGTCCCATCTTGATAGAGTCTGTAGTTGCTCTTCAGGGAGAAATCGGCATTTTTAAGTGAAATTAGGTGTATACTGCTTAATCAAGTCTTTTTCAATTCAACTTACTCACCATGAGTATTCATGAGGGTTCACTTTCCAGAGACCCTTTGTTTCATTATAGCTAATAATTTTTGATGCAGTTATAGCTAATTATCAAAGAAAAACTAATGAGGCTTCTCATGACATAGTAGGGTAACTATTTCTGTTAAGTAACTTAAATCTTGTTGGTATAGCATTTTTCAGGAAAACAAAAATAATATTTAATATGGTTAAAAATACAGAAAGTATATACCCATTTGACAGGTGAACTCAAAACTATTTTTTGAACATAAATTTTGACCTCATTTTTTTAACCTGAATATTTACCATGGACAACACTTCTTTTTGTTAAATATGCAATGGGAAAAATTATAAATATCAATTTATATAAATATCACTTTGTTATATTTAAGCTTTCAATGTATGTTGCAGATAAAATTTTAGTAGTGAATCACCAAGGTCACTACATAAAGATATATAAGCATATCCAGAATGCATTTGAAAAAGGCAATTAGGCATTAACAATTACTTCTGGTTTTCTGAATTATATTTGGACAGTAGTATTTATTTCTTTTGAAAGTTTTTTGTGTCTTCTTGTGTAGACAAATAGTAGAAATTAAATGAACTTGCAACCATGTGGAAGTCAAATCAAGGCAAGATACACTGCATCAGTACTGTTCATAATACGTGAAAGGTATATAGATGTCTTATGAACGTATGATTCCACTGCACTGGAATATTTAAGTATTCATACATTAATGTGCTATGCTTCACCACATTTATCAATGAGGAAACTGAAAATGACTTAGAATCAACTGAGTGCACATGTGCTCAGTCATAGCGGTCGTGTCTGACTCTTTGTGACCCTATGGATTGCAGTATGCCAGGTTCCTCTGTCCAGGGCTTCTCCAGGAAAGAATACTGGGCTGGGGCTGTCACGCCCTCCTCCAGAAGATCTTCTCGACCCAGGCATCGAATCATGTCTGTTATGTCTCCTGCACTGGCAGGTGGCTTCTTTACCACTTGCGCCACCTGGGAAGCGCTAGAGCAAAGTAACCTGCCCACACTCACAAGGTCAGAGAGTGTAGCAGTGTTATATTTGACTTGTGTTCCCCAAAATTCTTGCTGAAGTCCTAACCTCTCGTACCTTAGAATGTGACATTATTTGGAAACAGGACCATTCCGATGGAATGCAGGATGGAGTTAGGATGGAGTTAGGCTGTAGCAGGTGTTCAGTCTCTCAGTTGTGTCTGAGTCTTTGTGACCCATGGACTGTAGCCCTCCAGGCCTCTTTGTCCATGGGATTCTCCAGTCAAGAATACTCGAGTGGGTTGCCATTTCCTTCTCCGGGTGATCTTCCTGACCCAGGGATTGAACCTGCGTCTCCTGCGTCTCTGGCATTGCAAGCGAGTTTTTTACCACTGAGCCATGAGGGAAGACCCCATGCTGTAGTGGGATGGACCCCGAGTCTAACAGGACTGGTCTCCTTATGAAGTGGGGACTTTGGAGACACACACGCACACAAGGAGATACCACATGTGAACAGATCACAAAGACAGGAGTGATGCTTCTGTGTACAAGTCAAAAAATGCCAACAGTGGCCAGCAGATCACCAGAAGCTAGGAGGGAGGATGAAATAAGTTTTTTCTCCCACAGTATTCAGAAGGAGCCAAAGATGCGAATACCTTGACTTCAGACTTTTGGCCTCCTAAACTGTCGTACAATTCATTTCTGTTGTTTACATCACCCAGGTGGTGTTTTTTATTATGACGGTTACAACAAACAGACTGTCAAGACTAGAAGATGTATCCCTGCTGGGTCATTTACCATTTCTTTCATTCTACCATCTGCTGGGAGCTGAGCCATGCCCCTGCTGTCCAACCTCTATTCTAAAAAAGGAAGTTCAGTTTAACACCTATGAGGGTCTAAATCACGGACTCAAAGTCCTCTGTTGGACTGAAAGTGACGTTCCCCAGAGGAAATAGATGTACTGTATGCATATGAGAAACAAGCACATTTGAAAACAAGCTTACTCTTTATTTGGAAAGGAGATTTATTTATTTTTGATGTATTTTTGATTTTTTTTACCATATTAAAAGTCTTTACTGAATTTGTTGCACTATTACTTCTGTTGTAATATGTTCTGGTTTTTTGGTCACATGGCGTGTGGGATCTTGGCTCCCCGACCAGGGAATGAACAGCCCCCAGCTGCAATGGAAGGCAAAGTCCCAGCCACTGGACTGCCGAGGAGGTCCCAAGCACAATTTTTGATTCAAGCTTTTATTTAGACTGTATATTTTCATTACAAATATATGTTTTAACTTAATACTTAAAAGAGCACTTTTGTTTGATACTTGAAACACTAAATAAAATCCATTGACTAGAAAATAAAATGTAAATCTTAAGGAGTTATTGATCATTTAGGGTAAAAATGGGTAGCATTTCATGAATGGTTAAGTACTTCTAAAATGAAAAAAAAAAGTTCTTAAGCTTGGCATAGCCAAAAAGAAAATGAATCATATTCCCATATTGAAATTTAAGAGGTATTACAAATTCTAAAGGCTCCTTGAGCTTGGCTATTAGAAATGTTAATGGTGGAGGATTTGGGTATTTATTTTCCATGGTATGACTTTGGTAAGGAAGTTTTCAGGTGATGGTTAAGTCTAACTCTCTTAGATTTATAGGCCCACAAGTACTAACTCAACCATGACGGATCTTAGTACTCTACTAGCCCTCAGAAACTTAATTCCTCCTCAAACAAGTCACCTGATTAAACATTTCAAATGTTTTGTGATCAAAAGTCTTTGGCATCTGTCATGATTAATGACCCATCTTTCTTACCAAATGGTGATTTCAAACAACTTCTCAAAATAATTCTTTCTGAATTAAAGACAAAGTCTACCAATCGCAATGCTGCAATAATTTCTTCAATATATTTTACAAAATAGCTTCTGTGATGACTAAAGTTAATGTCTGCTAAGGACTTACTTTACATTTTAGGGCTCATTTTAATGATTCCACTATTAATCACTAGAGCTCCCTCTATGTCATTAGAAAGAACTTTCCAAAAACTAGTTAAACCCTTCTGAGACTTTCATTACCTCTTCATTGAGTTTTGTGTCTGTGGGTAGAAAAATGGAATGAACCAAGTGAATTGGGCTCAAGCGGTGTATGTAACATTTAGAATCACACATAAGTGGTTTTCAGGTTTTTGAACACTGGGATGGGTGGGGCTCCTTCTTCATACATCAAACAATAATCCCAACCAGTTTAAAGTTGTGACCTGTATACCTTTTTCTTTAAACATGTATGCTAACTACTTGAACCCATTTTAGGTAAACTGAATGCTTGAGAGGTAAACAATTATTTTAGGTTTCCGTTAGAAACTGGCATAGAGTCCAAAACGTCTAAATTGTCTTTAGACGAAAATGATGATTTAATTTTTAAAGAATGGAAAACTACACGTTATTCACGGATTTTCAACTGAGCGGAGTGTTGGCATACGTAACTCCCATGTTGCTCAAGGGTCAAATGTATAATTATTGGCACTGTGAGGAAAAACAGGCAACTAAAAATACAGATAAATTTGAAAGGCAAAAATCCTTTCCAATATAAGTAATTGCAACAACGGACAAGATTCTGACTTCTGTCAAAATTTGAAGAGGTAAAATAAAAGACTAAGGGAATTTTCTCAAAAATTATAGAAAAGAGAAAAATAAAAAATGGATCAATTAAGAATAAGTTAAGAAACATGAAGGACAAGGTAGGAAAACCAGTATAAGAATCCTGAAAATTGCAGAAACAAAGACCAGAGTGGATAGAAGAGAATAAATAATTTTTTTAAAAAGCCCAGTAATTTAGGAAAAAAATCTTTCTGGGCTGGCTGCATCTCCCATTTGCATATTTTAAGGGCTTACACAATATTCAGTATAACAGAGATCAAGACCTAGTGATATCCTGGAAAAAAATCTCAAATTTCGAGGAACAAAATATCTACATGCAAACAAGAAGAAAAACCAGAATGCCAAAGATAAGAGAAAATTCAAGTTGGCCTCAGGCTTTTCCTCTATAACATTAAACACGACCGTGGAATAGATCTTTATAGTTCTGTGAGAAAGCCTTAGACCTGGAGATTTCTATACCTAAAGTCGAGTCATGTCTGTGTAAAGGTGACAGACAGCCATTCTTTTATATGCAATAGTACATTTTGCCCCAAAATAATTACTCAAGGAAGTGAAACATTGATCACATTATAGTACATCAAATGAGGAAGCTGCTACATCCAATAATTTATGGCAAATGTTGGATGTACCTATGGCAGATTCATTTCGATATATGGCAGAACCAATACGATATTGTAAAGTTTAAAAATAAAATAAAATTTAAAAAAATAAAATAAAAATAAAAACTTACAACCCGCTCCAAAAAAAAAAAAAAAATGATGCACATGTCAGTATAATTCCTAGCTTTGAAAGTGCATAATACAAATAACAAGTTAGTAATAGCTGAATCTAAAATATGAGATTATAGCAATGAAACTGAAAAGTAGATAGTGATGGAAGGTCTTGAGCAAATATGGAAAGTTTAGACCTAAGTTCTACCTCTTCTGTCTATAGTAATCCCACTAAGTAAAAGCAAATAAATATTTAAAGATAGAAATACACAAATAAATAAGAGAATAAATATTAATAACACAACCTGGTGAACTAGAAAAAAATGTTGGAGTGACAGCTTATCAATCATGAGAAAGATAAGTTTAATCCACCAGTTAGAGAAGCCCAGAATTAGGTTGGATTCATGTTACAAATCATGTGACTATTAGGAAATTGAGATAGATTTGAAAGCAAAACCTAAAAATCTTTATAAAAAGCAGGTATAGCATCTGTGTAACTAACAATACATTTTCTCTATCCTGAGTACCAACCATTCGGTCTCTGAGATCAGTGAACCTGAACCAGAAACTGGATTTTGAGGACACCAAGCAAACCAAGTGTGGGCAGTATCATTTATCAGAAGGTAAACAAAAGAAACTTAATACTGAGCAGTGAAACCTTTGAGATTGCTTCTAATATTTAACTCTGAGAACACTACCAATTCTCCATATTCATGATACTGTTGGATCTGGATTAATTACACAGGCAGGAGGAAGATTTGGGACCTGCTTCCTAATTACAGAACTGGCCTACAGATGTACTGATATATTTCAACTCATTTTCTGAAATCCTAGGTCAGTTAGGATCCAATCAATTCTTGATTGTCTTTAATTCAGTTCAGTCGCTCAGTCACACCTGACTCTCTGTGACCCCAGCAGTATGCCAGGCTTCCCCTTCCATCACCAACTCCCAGAGCTTGCTCAAATTCATGTCCATCAAGTTGCTGATGCACTCTAACCATCTTATCCTCTGTCAGGCCCTTCTCCTCCTGCCTTCAATCTTTCCCAACATCACTGCCTTTTTTAATGAGTCATTTCTAATATCATATGGTCAAAGTATTGGAGCTTCAGCTTCAGCATCAGTCCTTCCAATGAATATTCAGGACTGATTTCCTTTAGGATTGACTGGTTGGATCTCCATGCAGTCCAAGGCACTCTCAAGAGTCTTTTCCAACACCACAGTTCAAAAGCATCAGTTCTTTGGCATTTAGCTTTCTCTCTTTCTTTTTTGTTTGTTTGTTTGTTTTCTTTGATTGTCTTAGTAAAGACATGATGATCTTTCTATCAATTTAAGAAATACAGAAACTGTAACTTGTTTGAATTTCTCCCATGATGAAGAACTGGGGAGTGACATAAAGGAATTGGGAATTGTGGGAGAAAAGTAATTATTCATTTCAGGAGTAGAAAATAATAAATAGATTTAATGGTAGATTGAGCAAACAGAATTCCCCAATTTTTGAAAGCAGGTTTCAAAATTCTCAGATTAAGAACAAGTTAAATCTTGTTACAGAAACCCTGAAAGAGGTGAAATTAAAAATGATGAAAATATTTTAAAATATATAGTATTTCTGCAGTTTGGATTCTATCCAATGACCTAGAGTAGTAGAGACCGATAAAATCAATCTAAGTACATGTGAAAAGAGTTGATGAGCTTAGATGTTGAGACATCGATAGAATATATAGAGACAAAACACCATAAAGCAAGGAGTCGTAAAGCAAGAGAATGATGCAAGCTTCTGAGAACTAAGTCAATGTTATTAAAGCCCAGAAGAAGTAAACATGCATAAACAATGTCAAAATTGAAAAAAAAAAAAAAAGAATTATCTAAAATCTATGCTTGGAGAAAGAAAACGAGGAAGAAAAGGGTGGGGATTCTGTCTGGGAAATATAAGCAAAATAGATAGGTAACAGTACGCTGGAATGAAAATATAGCATATTCAGAGACTAAAGATAGTAAAACTTAACCAATATGGCAGGGCAAGTAAACTTGCAAAATTATTTCTAATATACTTCATTTCCGAAAATTGATCATCTTATTAGCTTCTTCTAGATGATTTCTCTATAAAGTTGATTCTGTATAAAACTATTTGATTGTGTGTGTGAAACGCACGACTTAGGAAGTTCAAACACGTTTACAAAATAAAAATATCTTTCTTTTTCCAAGATTTTGGAGTTGAGTAGCAATATTTTCTTTAACTCACAGAGGTAAATAGAATTCTTAGAGTTAGCTAGCATTAGGAATACAGGTACTGTATGTGTAGACACATAGAGAAAACAGGCACGTGAGCACATATTAACACAAGTTAGTATACGATAGGTCAGAAGTAAGTGTGGTTTCTATGTAAGAGATTAGGAAAGGCAATTTATTGGGGGCAGACAGAAAGAGAGCCATGGGATTTCCAAGCCCAGACGGAGGGGTGTGGGAAAAGGTGTCAGGCTTCTCTGAACCATCCAGGAAGTCTTTGTGAGGCAGACAACTTAAGGGATGTTAAAATGTCTACAGATGTGTAAACCCAGTCATTTCAAGCATATATTTATCCCTGAAATTGAACCCATGTGTGTCAAGTCACTGACTATAGATTTCAAAGGAAACAAGACTGAACATTTCTGTTCCAAGCAGGTTTTTTTTTTTTTTTTGTAGTAGCAGCTGCATTGACTTTAAGATAAGGGCTTCTTTATCCAGGCAGATGCAACAGTCATCAGAAGCTAATTTGCTGGGATATTCACATATGCAAATCATGTCACAATGCTGAAATGCAACCACGTAATGACTGGAAAATGTTATACTCATAAATCATACCACCGCGATCATCAAAATTTCCACTCAGCCAGGACAAATTCAACAGCATTTATGTCTTTCCAGCTTTTAGCCCATAAAAACTCTATGTTTTTGGAGAGTGTGTTACACTGGTGATCTTAAAACTCCCAAGTCTGGTATAATGAGTCCTCAAGTGCATTATAACTTACCAGTAATTACATTTCAACATATCTGCTTTCAGCAGTTAGTGTTTTATTCATAAACATTTAAACACTGAATTAGGCATAAAATAAAAATGTTGGCAACAACCCGGCTTAATTTCATTAACTATTAGGTAAACTTAGTATTTCTTCTTCAAATAATCCTTGGTTTTGAATGCTAAAGATGTAATGAACTTCATGGTTCATAGCATCTGACATTGCTTAATTAATGGGTGCATTTATAGTACATAGGCCTTGGTAATTGATTTATATGCATGATTTGCACATACAGCTGTTAGTTCCTGTAGGAAAGTCATAATTCAAATGAGTGCATATTTTGCAGATATGGGGAAAAGAAAAAAATTTGAACTTGACAAGTTCCCCCAAAACATGATAGCAAATTAATAGCTCAGAAACAAATCTACAGGATGAAGACTTAAAGTTATAGTCTGAAATTTTAACAATGTGTGCATTTCAAAATATCGAGAAAATGCTTTTGTTTCTTTGACGTACTTAGTTCACAAGGAACAAGAATTCATTTGTATACTCTTCCATTCAAATCTATTCATTGGATGGAAAATGGAGCTAGGTTATCTACTGACTAAGTTAATAAATTCACTGACTTCATTAAAATGTATCAAAGACTTAAAAGATGCTCACCTACCTACATAATAACTGGTCCTTTCATTGGTACGTAGGTCAAATGACTGGATAAGCATTTAAATATGTTATTCTCTAGATAGGAAAGGTCTATTCACTTACAACATTTGAGATTTACATAACATCTTTTCTAGAAGCAATGATAGAGTGCCATTTGCATTGTTTTGTTTGTTTTAATTTTTTGACTGCATCGTGCAAATGGGATCTTAGTTCTAGACCAGGGATTGAACCACTGATCTTAGTTCTAGACCACTGAAAGTGCAGAGTCTTGACCACTGAACTGCCAGGGAAGTCCTGCTATTTGCATTCTTTTCGATAGTTTTCTAGCAATAGCAGTAATTTACAAGCAAGCTTCCCTTATAAGTGAGGGAGTGGTTATAGTAAACAGGGAGAAACAAACAGGTCTAAGGAGTAAAAGTGATTCTCCCTTAAACAAGGAACGGTCTGTGAGATACTGGGTATACAGTCTCTACACTCCTTCCATCGCACCCAGGGACCTATACTATCAGGAAGAAACTATGATTTCTCTCTATTCAGGGTCTTGGGTTAAGTCTTCTCAGATGTAAGACATATTTTATGGGCAGGCATGGGAATGCCTGTTTGTTTGTTTTTTTTAACTTTGTCCAACAGATAATTCTGGAAGGTGTAAGTTGCCAATTAAGGGGTCAGAATTGAAGACTGAGCTTGAGCAAACTCCAGGAGATAGTGAAAAACAGCAAAGCCTGGTGTGCTGCAATCCATGGTGTCTGACAGAGTCAGACATGACTTAGGGACTAAATAGCAACAACTTAAGACTAACTGAACTCTGATGGCGAAAGTCTCCTGCAGCAGTTACAAAGGTTAAGGCGGAGAAACAATGCCTTCTGGACTCCACATTACCCCATGGGAGGAGCATCGTTCCCCAGATGTGGTGGTGTTCCTTGTAGTGGCCCCACACTGCACCCCAATCTTTTCACTTACTGTGCTGTTTGCCAGAGTCATTTAGCAACTTTCCCCGTATTATTGATGACGACTAACCCTTTCCCCTTTGTTAGCTGCTGGTGGTATTTCAGTGAGGCCTTCAGGAAACACTTGCAAACATTACCAGTTTTTTTTTTTTTTTTAAGGCAGCTATCAAAGTGCTTTATTGTACATTAAAACATTCACAGCCCAGGCAACTTGATGGTTTTCACCATGCTGGCCCCATTTCCTGGCGCTCCAAGGCAATGCTTAGCTTTTCACTTTCTAGCCTCATGCCCTACATCTGCTCTTCTAATACCTTCATTCATCAGAAGACCGGCAGTTGTAAATTGTTCCAAAGCCCTTCCCACACATGTGCGCGCGTAGGCTTCTGCGCGTGCGCACTCAGACAGACACAGAAGCACGTACACGAGAGGCAAGACTTGTCCCTTCCCTTGTGCCATATGCACTGGACGGAGAACAGCTGTGAAGAGCGAGTCTGTCTGATTTGCTCATTTGTTGATGCCCGTTTAAATATTTCGGTGGTTACTTAATTCTTTCACCGCTCTTTGAAGATCTGGAAAGCAAAATAAGTATACAGTCTTCCTGGCGGAGAATTAATTGGTTCACTCTAGCCAGGCACTCCATTTGAGACAATGTGTGTTCCCATCTGAGGGCTGCAATGATTTATAGCCTATGGAGGAATCATTTCCCATCACCGGGGTCAACTTGATGGAAGGTATTAATAGAAGTGAGCTGAGTTCCTGTGGCTTCTTCTGACAGGGTGGTTAGCCTTCAAGATGCTGGCATGTGGGGACAATCCTGATTCACACACCCTGCCCATGTTGTTTTTCATTTCCAGACTCTTGCCTTGCCAGGGCTGGAGATGTTAAATAATAACAAGTGAAATCCACCCCTGTCTTCTTTGAAGGAAACTCTAGGCTTGCAACTTATTATTGAAGTTTTGCTTGGTTCATCTTTTTGAGCATTGCAATTCATTCCAAGCTCTTTTTTTCTTGCTGTTCTTAATAACTGTGATTATGTAGTCAAATCAAGAGATCAGAAAGATGACTTGGGTGAGATGTTAGTACACATAATTAGTATTATATCAGGGTCCCAGAGTCTAGTGAATGATAATTATTTATGTAATCCTTCCAGATACAAGGTTAATCCTGATACGTCTGCTAGGGTCATCACTTGGTACTTTGGGAAATGGTGGATCACAATAACAACTACGCTTCATATGTACAGCACTCCCGTTTAAGAACTGCTTCCCTAAGTATTGGAGAAGGCACTGGCACCCCACTCCAGTACTCTTGGCTGGACAGTCCCATGGACGGAGGAGCCTGGTGGGCTGCAGTCCATGGGGTCGCTAGGAGTCGGACACCACTGAGCAACTTCACTTTCACTTTTCACTTTCATGCATTGGAGAAGGAAATGGCAACCCACTCCAGTGTTCTTGCCTGGAGAATCCCAGGGACGGGGGAGCCTGGTGGGCTGCTGTCTATGGGGTCGCACAGAGTCGGACACGACTGAGCAACTTCACTTTCTTTCACTTTCCCTAAGTATTATCACATTTGAGTCTCAAAATAATCCTTTGGCATAAGTAGTGATATATCATAGCATTCTCTGTTCTCTGTAATAGTCAGATGGTGGTGGTTTAGTCACTACCTCATGTCCAACTCTTGAAACCCATGGACGGTAGCCCTCCAGTCTCCTCTGTCCATGAGATTTCCCAGGCAAGAGTACGGGAGTGGGCCATTTCCTTCTCCAGAGGATCTTCCCAACCCAGAGACTGAACCAGGGTCTCCTGCATTGCAGGCAGATTCTTTACTGAGTGAGCCACTGGGAAAGCCCTATAATAGAACCGGGGTTGAAAAAGCTAAAATAAGTGGAGCTAGTTCATGCAATTAAATGTTTAAATTTCAAATGTATAACATTTCTCTGATGCCTAACTACTATCTGTTGTCACCCCTGGATCTAAAATTTTAATTATAATAAGTGCTCCTGGTGACTCAGACAGTAAAGAATCCACCTGCAATGCGGGAGAGCTGGGTTCGATCCCTGGGTTGGGAAGATGCCCTGGAGAAGGAAATGGACAGAAGAGCCTGGTGGGCTACAGTCCATGGGGTCTCAAAGAGTCAGGCAAGACTGAGTGACATCCACGGCATTTTACATATTTATAAATCTTAATCCTTAACATCTTAAACCTCAAAAATGAAATTTAGTTCTCCTTCCTGTAGTGTGAGATGAAAACTTTGCCATTGCTCCATGTCCCATGATTACAAACACGTGCATGAGAGATGGTAAACTCTACTGTAGAGCAGATCTGTGATCTCGCACAGGCATTTGAAAAGATTACCCGTCCATTCATGCGATTATCCTTTCTTCCTTTTTCTCTTCCCTCATTCCCTCTCTTTTTCTCCCTCCCTTCGCTCCTTCTTCCCTCCCGCTTTCCTTCTTTCCATTTAAAAATCTTAATTGAACACTTCAGCTATGTCCCACTGTTGATAATTAAATAAATACATACCTCTCAGATTTTTTTAAGTCCTGTGATGAAAAATAAAGTGGGATGAGAGCCCAGAGGGGACCCTTCCTGTCCAGCTCTGCCCCTTATCTTCATCTCACAATGTCTACTTTCCAGCTCAGACAGCCTCCTTCCTTGCAAGTTTACACATCATTTGGGGTCCATATGCCTGTCTTTTTATTTTCCCTCTCTACTTTCATACTTATTGTTAACATTTATTGAGTATTTAGAACACGATTATGCTCCAGTTGTTTTGTAAGTCATAACCTGGCCAGCCCAGCTTGACTGTGAAACTGTTGAGAGGGGGGACCATTACTATTCTATTTTTCAGCCCTTTGCTTAGAAGCTAACACATGTAAAAGCTCAATAAATTCTTTTAAAATGATACATTAATACATTTTATAGGAACATGAAGATAGATCTTATGGAAAATGTAGATATAGTCTTTAATTCAGACCTGATGTACTAGAAGCTGTGCAGAAGAAAATGAGCATATTTTTTCCACTTTGAAACTAAGATGTCTTAGTGACCTACATCTATTTTTTTGGCCACGCAGCATGGCACATGAGATCTTTGTTCCCTGGCCAGGGGTCGAGTCTGTGCCCCCTGCAGTGGAAGTGCAGAGTCTTAACCACTGAGTAGCCAACGAAGTCCCTAAGTGATCTATATTTTTATATAACCTGAAGTGGGGTTTCTTCACCCTTCTTGAGTCATGGACTATGGCAGTCTGATGAAAGCCATGAGTTCATTCTCCAAACAACATTTTTAAATGCATAAAATAAAATACCTAAGATTACAAAAGGAGACAGACTATGCTAAAGATATGGAAATAATGTGCACACTTCCTCACTAATTTATTAAATAACAAGATCAAGAGGTGAACCACCACAATGGCAAAGGCATGAGAACATAAATCATATTCCAGGATATCTGTAACAATGTGATATAAATGTACTTGTGATTTTTACTGGTGACAAAATCAAAAGTACAGCTAATACTACCATGGTTTGGGGGCAATCTTAAACATGAAAGAAAATGTTGAAATTTTTTGTTGCATATTCGTGAAAATAAAGAAGCACTTAATCTCATCCGAGTTCACAGACTGTTTGGATCCTCTTGAGGGATTCTGGGGTCAGGCATGTGTGGGACTGTCAATCTCAACTGAAGAATCCAGATCTATGGTCTTCTGTGATAGTCTTAAGAGTTCAAATTCAGAAACAGCTCACTTCTTAGGAATCATAAGTCCACTTTAATCCACAGCATAAGATGCATAAACACAAATCACTGAGAACATTCTGACGTACTGAAGAAAAACAAAATTAACCATAGAAATGTATAGTGAAATGAAGCACAGCAGGTAGATGGAGACCCTGCGTGAATTTCAAATGATACCACACATCAGCACACTGACACACGTTGCCTTTCTATTTGTGTTGCAAAGAGGTCTTATTGGGAACAATTAAATATGCTAATGAGAACTAGAACTGAGAATTTAGAGAATATTTAGCTTTTTGCTATTTGATAAAATCTTTCTAAGTTTTGGCTTCTTAACAATAAGACCTACACTGAATTCAAATTCAGAGTTTTCAGTGTAGAAAGAGATTACCTTTACTTAGTGTGATCAAAGATCTTATTCAGAATGATAGAAGTTATCTGTTTTGGAAATTTCTCTAGTTTTGTTCTAAGTCACCCACCCACTTGAGTCTGGCCTAATGCATATCTTACTATTTATACATAATATGAAGACCGGGGCTCAATTTGAAAACTTAGAAGCTATAAAGATGGTGAAAGTGAAGAAACCAACACAGAGACCAAGAGAAACAAATTAGGATAATCCATGGAGTTGGCCTGGAGAAGGCAATGGCACCCCACTCCAGTACTCATGCCTGGAAAATCCCAAGAAGGAAGGAGCCTGGTAGGCTGCTGTCTGTGGGGTCGCTAAAGGTAGGACCCAACTGAGCGACTTCACTTTCACTTTTCACTTTCATGCATTGGAGAAGGAAATGGCAACCCACTCGTGTTCTTGCCTGGAGAATCCCAGGGACAGGGGAGCATGGTAGGCTGCCGTCTATGGGGTCGCACAGAGTTGGACACGACTGAAGCAACTTAGCAGCAGCAGGAGCATAGAGTTGGCCAGACTCCTTACCTCAGACTTTGGAGGTAGCACTGTGTAAATTTAAAGTCTGGAAACTTCATTTTCATTCTGTAAGATAGATCAGCTTTCATAAAGTGATTATATTTGGGTATTCTTTTGGTGAGAAAAACAGCTTCCTTTCACACATCCTGAATGAGGCTGTAACTCTACAACAAACACATCCCTTCAAGCTATATTGTCTAGAAAAGGTGAGGAATATATGAGAAGCCAGGAAACAAAGGAAAATTCATGATAAGCCCACTGTAGCTTCTCCCCCAGAAGCTGTTCGACCTCAGGTGGGCTGTGGAAGACAGAAGGTGACTCACTCAGAGGCATTTGAGAAATCTTATCTTCAGGTGAATCTACGTGTGTGTGCATGCAAAATCACTTCAGCTGTGTCCGACTCTGTGTGACCCCATGGACTGTAGCCCCACAGGGTCCTCTGTCCATGGGATCCCCCGGGCAAGAACACTGGAGGGGTTGGTGTGCCCTCCTCCAGGGATCTTCCTGACCCAGGGATCGAATGTGTGTCTCTTGCATCTCCTGCATTGGCAGGGTTTTTGTTTTTGTTTTTTTCACCAGTAGTGCCATTGATCTATAGACAAGATTGAGAAAATAGAAATAGGGGAGAGTGTATAAATTTCAAAATAATCAAGGGAAGATATGTTTCTTCCTTGGTACTTTTGCTGTTTCTGCTAAGTCGCTTCAGTCGTGTCCGACTCTGTGCGACCCCATGGACTGCAGCCTACCAGGCTTCTCCGTCCATGGGATTCTCCAGGCAAGAACACTGGAGTGGGTTGCCATTTCCTTCTCCAGTCCTTGGTACTAGCTTTATTAATTAAATGAATCACGCAACCATTAAGGTGGGACCAAAAAAAGTAAGTCATATTTTGAAAATTCATGTAATTTATTATCATGTGAAAAAGAAATTGAATCAACATATTGTAGGTATACATAAAAAATCTAGAAAAATCCAAACTAAGGATTTAAACTGTTGTGATGGAAGACAATGAAAACAATTTTGATTTTATTGAATTTGTGACCTTGTAACACCTTGGCTTCCTTCTAGAATAAGCCAATAGAAAACGTAGGTTTTTTGCTGAAGCTTCACAGAAGTCTCCCTCAACCCTTGGATAAATTCCAATCTGGTGGGGACAGTCTAACTATGAGGTGACAAGGCATAGCTGTTTAAAGTATTCTGCCCCCGCCCCCTAAATCTGGCTGTACAGAGTGGGTAATACTTGCTTGTTTACGGAAGCCAAACATCACGTTTTCTAATCCTAGAAAATATTGTCATTTTATTTAAAAGGAGAGTGGGTTGATATTAAGTCTGTGATTAAAAAGAAGTTTCACGTAAACAGGTTTCTGGGGAAGAATCCCCATGGCTAGGCAAAGGGATTACAATTAATTCTACACATGCCATACTTTAAAACTATTATGAGACAATAATTTTAGCAGTTCTACAGATGATTAAAAAGTCATTTTGTAAAATATTCTCACTGGAGTTATTTTTTTTTTAAAGAAAACATTTAATTGGTCCAATCGAGCATAACTACTTTCTGCTTATGGTGTGATTTGTACGCCCTGCTCACCACATGGTGTGCGGCTATCTGTCATCATTTTATAAGTGTATATTCCCCACTGTAGTGATTGGCTATCATTAATTGTGAATAACTCCCTGCTCATTAAAATATCGCAAAAAGATGGAAACACAAGACCCAGCAAACAGAAGGAGGAGAGGAAACCTCCTCTGAGTTCTCTTTGCAAAGACACATCAAGTTTTTTGAGACTTTATAAATGCTATCTGTTTGGAAGACTTTAAAACAAGGGCACAAGAAAAGTGACAAAAGCCCAGCTTTTCAAGATTTCTCAGTAAAAACCTGGGCGAGCCGATGCTTTCTCCGCTTCAAGTAGCGATTGCTTTATGCAACCCAAACGAGCTTTACTTTGAAACATTTAAGTCTCTGCAACCCTTCTCTCCACTGTATAGGTTAAACCACACTGACAGGAAACAGGAAACTCCCTAAGTGTTGTCCCAAAGGGACTGTTTCAGAATATAGAAATACCATTACTCAGTGAGGGAAGGTCAAATCCTTACAAAATGCAGACAGCTTAGAAGATATAATATCTAGAAGAAACATCTATCTAAGTTGCGTAATAAGCTCCTGAATGTAAGTTGCATAACTCTAACAAGATCAGAAACAATTCAGGTTCATTTAGAACTGAGCACAACTCAGGACAACGGGAGCAGAGATCACGTGCTCATAGGAACGTCCGCAGTTATCTGTTGTCTTGAGGAAATGAAAACATCTCATGCATTTAAACTTTATATGGAGTTGCCTGCTCCCCGATCCAGCGTCTCCATTCCTTCCAGGTGAGCCCTTCTGTCTGCCCTTTCCGCCACTGCTCTGCTCTCTGGGCGTCTTTGGAATGCATTCTTGTTCTCCAAGCTCTCCCACCCATTATTCAAACAAACAGTTCCCGAATTCCTACCACTTTCTCCATCAAACCTTCAAGAAATCAATCCAGAAGAGTTCACAGAACACTCTTTAGGAGAAGGCAATGGCAACCCACTCCAGTACTCTTGCCTGGAAAATCCCATGGATGGGGGAGCCTGGTGGGCTGCAGTCCATGGGGTCGCAAAGACTCAGACACGACTAAGTGACTTCACTTTCACTTTTCACTTTCATGCATTGGAGAAGGAAATGGCAACCCACTCCAGTGTTCTGGCCTGGAGAATCCCAGGGACAGTGGAGCCTGGTGGGCTGCCATCTATGAGGTCGCAGAGTCAGACATGACTGAAGTGACTTAGCAGCATGAAAGCACGGGGACAGTGACCCCCGGCACCATGCCCCTGACTTGACTGCCTATTCATGTCTCAACCAGCAAACGTACCACTTCTACATGCACCTTCAGAAACATTATGCCTAGGCGTAAACTTCATGTATCTGTTAACCTTTTCCTTATTTATATATTTGTTGATGCTTTCTTATTTTTCAAAGCAAATTGGTAGCTATATGTCAATCTCTTATTATCTGCAAGGGACTTCTATTTAAATCAATGTTGACTAGTACTATATTCCTACTTAATTTCCCATAGCATTTTGAGCAAATAGGCTTCAAATAACTATTATTATCAACATCATTATCATCATCAAGGTATCCTGGACTTGGATTAGACAAAGAATGTCACCAAAGGGCCAGGCGTGTGCCATGTGCTAAGTCGCTTATAGCGGTAGTCGTGTCCGACTCTTTGCATCCCCATGGACTGTAGCCCACCAGGCTCCTCTGTCCATGGGGTTCTCCAGGCAAGAATACTGGAGTGGATTGCCAAGCCCTTCTCCAGAGGATCTTCCCAGCCCAGGGATCAAATCCACGTCTCTTGTGTCTCCTGCATTGGCAGCAGCAGGCTCTTTACCACTAGCACCACCTGTGAAGCCCAAAAGGGCCCAGACATAACGTGACATGACGTGAAGGTCGCTCAGTCGTGTCCGGCTCTTTGCGACCCCATGGACTATACAGTCCATGAAATTCTCCAGGCCAGAATACTGGAGTGGGCGGCCTTTTCCTTCTCCAGGAAAGGGGCCCATAAACGGCGCCAGTTGATCTTACATATGTTAACATAAGCTTCCTGTGTGTCTCCCTTTCCCTTTCTGTGTGTGCACACGTATGCGTGTGTGCCGGTGTGATTCTTCTTGTTTTCACGAAACATGAAAACCTGCTTAAGTAGAGCCCCCACATCAGCCTCCGAGTGCCCCAATGCTATAAATATTCACATTTCTTCACTCCCTCCCTTCATCTGCCCTCTGCATCTCACCATCATCTCGTCATTGCATTTACCTGATTTTCCGTCTCTTGTTTTGGCTGCTGTTATTGGTTCCACACTTGCCTTTTGGAACCGACACCTGGATATGGTTACTCTCTGGTTTAATTCCCATTTCTCCTTAAACATAGTTGACCCTTGTGCACTGGTTCAATTTCTTTCTGGCTGTTTCTGGTCATTCCTTGGCCTCAAGTATTCTCAGCTCTCAGGGGTCCATACTGGTCTGAATTGCAATTCTAAGGAGGTAGAGAGGTAGTGGTTAGACCTTACCCACTAACTAGTTGATGAGTACATAAATATGAATCAAACCCCATCCCTGTTCCTGAGGAGTTCACAGCCCATTTGCAAGGATAAATTTATAAACGTTATTTATTCAATAGGATGAAAATGCTACAATGAAACAATGTGCAAATTATTATGGATGTCCAGTTTAAAAAAAAACGTAGTGTCTCAGTAAAGCATATTTTAAAATATTTGATTACACTATAGGGAAAAGATTTTCCAAATTGAAAAGCTGTCTCAATTATGTAAGTGCATAAGCAAACTGAAAAGTCTTAATGTAACATTGCACTGCTTCTTCCTCTTCAATGTATTTGCAGAATATATTTTATTAACATGTGACTAGAAGACACTTACTCCTTGGAAGGAAAGTTATGACCAACCTAGATAGCATATTAAAAAGCAAAGACATTACTTTGCCAACAAAGGTCCGTCTAGTCAAGGCTATGGTTTTTCCAGTGGTCATGTATGGATGTGAGAGTTGGACTATGAAGAAAGCTGAGCACCAAAGAATTGATGCTTTTGAACTGTGGTGTTGGAGAAGACTCTTGAGAGTCCCTTGGACTGCAAGGAGATCCAACCAGTCCATCCTAAAGGAGACCAGTCCTGGATGTTCATTGGAAGGACTGATGCTAAAGCTGAAACTCCCAATACTTTGGCCACCTTATGCAAAGAGTTGACTCATTGGAAAAGACTCTGATGTTGGGAGGGATTGGGGGCAGGAGGAGAAGGGGATGACAGAGGATGAGATGGCTGGATGGCATCAGTGACTCAATGGACATGAGTTTGGGTAAACTCCAGGAGTTGGTGATGGACAGGGAGGCCTGGCGTGCTGCGATTCATGGGGTATCAAAGAGTCAGACATGACTGAGGGACTGAACTGAACTGAACTGAACTGAGAAGAATGTCTTTAGTTTCACAAAAAGGATTGACATTTTAAACATTAGTTTAAAGGAAAAGAATCTGGTGACAAGTTTATGGGAAGTGGGAAGACAGCTGGACGTGTGAAGATGTGAGAATTCACTGGGGTATTTTGATCTCACTGGCTGGAGTCTCCCCTTACAGGCATCTGAATTTTCGGTGGACTGTATCCACCAGACTTCCCTGTCCTTCACCATCTCCTGGGGTTTGCTCAAACTCAAATCCATTGAGTCGATGATGCCATCAAATCATCCCACCTTCTGTCTCTGCCTTCTCCTCCTGCCCTCAGTCTTTACCAGAATCAGGATCTTTTCCAATGAGTCAGTTCTTTGCATCAAGTGGACAAAGTATTGGGAGATTCAGCATCAGTCTTACCAATGAATATTCAGGTTTGATTTCCTTTAGGATTGACTGGTTTGATCTTGCTTTTCCAAGGCACTCTCAAGAATCTTCTCCAATACCACATTTCAAAAGTACCGATTCTTTGGTGCTCAGCCTTCTTTATGGTCCAACTCTCACATCCGTACATGACTACTAGAAAAACCAAAACGTTGACTATATGGACCTTTATTGGCAAAGTGATGTCTCTGCTTTTTAATACATTGTTTAGGTTTGTCATATCTTTTCTTCCAAGCAGCAAGTGTCTTTTTTGGGACTGCACTCACTGTCTGCAGTGATTTTTGAGCCCAAGAAAATAAAATCTGTCACTGTTTTCACTTCCCCCCCCATCTCTTTGTCATGAAGGGATGGTATCAGATGGGATTTGATGCCATGATCTTAGTTTTTGAATGTTGAGCTGTAAGCCAGCTTTAATACATAGCACTGTAAGGGGTTATCTAATTATACAAGTGATTTAAATAATTTATAAATCCAGCCAAACTGCTTGATTCTTCAAGTACTTTTTTAAAAAGAGAGAGTTCACACAAACATGAAGGAGGGAGAAATTATACTGAGAAGTCACAGAACATGATAGCATCACAGCAAAAAAATGTTTATGTCAGTACAATGACATAATCTGAAAAGACTCAGTATAATTTAAGTAGGGCATGTAATTCACTGAATGGAACTCATTGGCTTGAAATAAATTTAAGTGTACATGTGAATTAATGGGAGCTATTTGGAAACTGAGTCACTATAAAAATAAATTGATGTGTTATTCAAATAATTAAAATATTATTAAAAAGACATAAAATTAAGCATCCTTGTCTAACTGCCCAACTTGGTTAAATGGTCAGTTTTGGAAAACAGGGATGTATTCTACTTTATCCACAAATCAAACAGACAATGAATTCAGTTGGCTCCACCAAGTTCGGTTAAAATGATACTAAGTCAAGCTCTTTATCTCAAGTAATAGAAATATTACTTACAGAAGAATCAGGATGAACTAAGTCAATACCAACTAAACCATGTACAGAATATTAAATGACGACAGCAAATGCATAAAATATTTCAGTTGTGATGAACATTTGCTATGAAATTCCTTTTTCTTTAGTTATGGCTATGCTGCTAAGTCACTTCAGTCGTGTCCGACTCTGTGCGACCCCATAGATGGCAGCCCACCAGGCTCCTCCGTCCATGGGATTCTCCAGGCAAGAGGACTGGAGTGGGTGGCCACTGCCTTTATCAAAAAGTTAGTGTCACTGTTTTGAATTTTGTAGAAGTTCAGTATCCATTAAATGACTAGAGCCTTTTTTTCTTAAGTTTCACAAAACTTCTATTTTGACTCCTCTTTTTGGAGCATATTCCCGATTTCATGATAACATGGATTCAAGGATATTATCACCAACTCAATGGATATGAGTCTGAGTGAACTCTGAGAGACACTGAAAGACAGGGAAGCCTTGCAACAGACTCAGTGGATGTCTTTCTCTTGCCAAAACAGATCAAGGCCATTCAGCCCATCAAAGATGAATCCTTGTTTGGGCAAATAGTGAGAGTTAGGATGGAGCAATGTTGCCAACGATTAGCATGAAATCTGGAATGTCAAACAGGGAATCGGGTGAAAGAATACAGTGATGATATGAAAGAAGACTAATGGGGCCATAGAAGATAATCTCACCCTTCACCAGACAGGGTTCTTAACAGTCAAACAATAGGTCACATGAGCAGCATAATCTGGGGGAGGGATTATGAAGACAAATGAACAGGTTAAGTACTGCATCCTCTATTCATAATTTGGAATACTATGCAATAATTAAGAATCAATTTTCAAATATATCTAATATTTGTAAGGGTATACTTCCAGTGAGATACAAAGAGGGAAAATCAATAAAAAATGATATAAGGTGATCTTAATTTTATAACTTGTAGTTGATACAATACAAATAAGATATTTTATATTAATTTTAATAAGTAAAAGGGGGAAAGAATAGAAATTTAGAGTACAAAATAATGAAGTATACCACTTATATTCTCTATGTGTTTTTATATTTTTCATATATTCTGTAATCTAATATAGAATGCCTTACATGTGTGACTTCAGAAAATAAATGTTATTAGATATAAGCTGGTCCTGGTAACAAATTCAATTAATATCTAAAAAACAAGTGGATTATGTGTTTCATAGATTAGATATCACATGGATCATAACATGTAAAAATTGCATTCATAATTTAATTTTGTGGTTTATGTTCTAGTATAAAAAATATTACAGAATGTCCAACATAAATTAAAAAAAAGCTTATAGAATTTAACATCTATCTTTATGAAAGAACCATCACCTATCTTTATGAAAGAATTTCCATCCCCTCATCTCCTTCTTATAATACAGCCCAATCATTCAAGCATACTTTTAAATAGCATTTCTTGTATTTGAAAAGTTATTGAGTAATCAAACAGTGACCTTTACTGCTCCACCAAGAAATGCAATTCAGCTTTGTATGGCATCCAAAGTAATCAATATCCTATTATGATCTCAAACGGGACTTTGCAACAGAGACACAGCACTAGGATATCAGAAGTACCTTTGTTCTCTCTAGTGCTAGAAATCTGGTGGCCTTGCATAGGAAACCATTTAAGTAAGGACCTCAATTCTTTTCTCTATTTGAACTGGACGATGAAGTTTTAGCTTCTAATTCTATCTTGATGTTAAAAGACAAAGGCTGTATTAAGTTTTCTTTCCTCGTATAGACTTGTTCATTACAAAGAGCGAAAATGCAGATACAAATCTCTTTTCAGCTTGTCTAGTCCCTCTAACTGAGCATGTGTGTGTCTGCATGCCCAATTTCTCAGTCGTATCTGACTCTTTTGTGACCCCATGAACTGTAGCCTGCTGGGTTCTTCTGTCCATGGGATTAGCTAGCCCTGTAGGAATACTGGAGTGAGTTGCCATTTCCTCCTCCAGGGGATCTTCCCAACCCAGGGATCGAACCCACATCTCTTATGTCTCCTGCATTGGCAGGTGGGGTGTTTATCACTAGCACCACCCAATCAGTACTGTACATCAATACAAATAAATTTGAAATTCTTAGGAGATAACTGGAAATCTGGCAGTCTGGCAGTTTGAGAGGTGCAGTCCAGGCATAGGTTTGTTGCTAACACCCTGAATGGCCTTCCAGGGCACAGTCAGTTCTACTAAAGGTTATGAAAAAGACTATAAGTTGGCTTATTGATGAGTTCCTATCACATCCATGTGCATCAGAGACAATTGATTTTTAATATTTATTTGAACATTTACACAACCCAAAGTACATAGAGTTTCTTACAAAGCTTCTTGGATAAGGCATGCTTTGGGGATTCATCATTAGTGTATATAAGTTTCAGAATGGTGCGTAAGAAGTTCTTAAGAACATTCAGAAAATCTTTGATAAATTTACCTCGAAAACTATATAAATATCGGAAAGAGTAAAGAGAGAAGAGTGTTATCATGACTACTGTCAACAAAACAGGTATTTTGATAAAATTATCATGCCACCAGCTCAATTAAACAAGAAAAGGAGCCTACAAAGACTTGCCCATCATCCCTGCAAAGATTGATCTTCACAGAAGCTTCTTAACTTCTAGATACTAAGTTAATATTTTTTTTTGGCAGGGGGAGAGGTCCTAATGAATCTTCCTATAAATGACATTTAAATAAATCAGACAAAATAAACAAAAATCTTGTCTATGTACTGAAGAAGGGCCATGTTTCTATCACATATATTCATTTCTTTGGTGTATATATGTTCCTATGGCCTTTCATTATAACAAACTTTAGATGTCTTGGTTTGCAGTTTAACGGCTGAAACACGACCAAGAAAGTAAAATTATTAAGTTATTACATCACTGAACTCAAAGAGATTTACCCTCTCTTCTGACGTCTATTACGATCAATAGCACACAAGCTTCTTTAAAAGTTCCAATAGCTGTTCATGTAAGGGAGTTGCCTTTCCCTCTCATGTGTGCATTCTGAGTCGTTTCAGTCGGTCCTGACTCTTTGCGATCTTATGGACTATAGCCCGCCAGGCTCCTCCGTCCATGAAATTCTCCAGACAAGAATACTGGAGTGGGTTGCCATTCCCTTCTCCAAGAGATCTTCCCAACCGAGGGATCAAACCTGTCTCCAGAATTGCAGGCAGATTCATTGCTGAGCCACCAGGGAAGCCCAGCCACCAGCCATCAGTATACATAATCCCGTCCCTTTTGAGCCTCCCTCCCACCCACCCCCATCCCACTCCCCCTTCCTACCCCGCTAGGTCATCACAGAGCCCTGAGCTGCAATTCCTGTGCTACCACAGAAGCTTCGCACTAGCTATCTATTTTACACATGGTAGTGCATATATCGGAGAAGGCAATGGAACCCCACTCCAGTACTCTTGCCTGGAAAATCCCATGGATGGAGGAGCCTGCTGGGCTGCAGTCCATGGGGTCGCTAAGAGTCGGACACGACTGAGCGACTTCACTTTCACTTCTCACTTTCATGCATTGGAGAAGGAAATGGCCACCCACTCCAGTGTTCTTGCCTGGAGAATCCCAGAGACGGGGGAGCCTGGTGGGCTACTGTCTATGGGGTCGCACAGAGTCGGACACGACTGAAGCGACTCAGCAGCAGCAGCAGCAGTGTATTTATGTCAATCTCAGTCTCCCAATTTGTCCCACCTTCCCCTCCCCGCACCGTGTTATTTTCAGTTCTCACGACCCACTGTGGGGTAGGTGTTACTATAATCCTCATATTCCAGATGAGGAAACTGGGGCACAAAACTTTTAAATAATTTGCCCAACATTATGTGTCTAGGAAGTGCCTGAGCGATGTTTGAACTTGGGCAGTCTGTCTCCAAAGCCCACATAATGACCACCGCCATCCCCTTGTCACACGAGAGCAGTGGTTGCCCTCTGTCCGAAGCTATGCAGAGAGGAATCAACCGCCCGCTTCTTACAGTTGTTGGTTCCCTGGTTGGTTCCCTTAGACAGGAATACTTTTCTCTCCGGAGATAATGATTCAAGAGAAAAATTTACCAGCAGCAAGAAGGGCTTAGATTCGATGCCTTTTATCTGCAAGAGTGTGATCTAGTGCCCTCTAGAGGGGAAATAAAGGAGATTAGAGGCTACATAGGATTTTTTTTTTTAATGAATGTAAGCAAGAAAACTGCATTAAGAAAATATAAACATCAGTGTTGGAAAAACCTACACTCTATTACTAAATCAGTTGCACTCTCTCGTCGATAAAATTCCTCATCTTCCTGTAATGTGGAAAGGATAGTGTGTACTGAGTGTTGTACAGATGGACTGCAGCCAACAGGATAATATTAAAATAAAGAACATTAGAAAGTAGATAGCAAAATATTAGACATGTCAACGATAATTATTTAGGCAGTACAGTTTCACAGCTGTATGATTTGAAGACACTGAAAATCACCTTCTGCATGCTCGAATAAAAGAGAAGATAATTAGGGAAAATCCGTTGTTTCCATGCAGGAACCCTTGGTGTGACTCCAATCGGCAGGAAATCAGGTCACCTGCACGTTGCATCGAGACACAGATCAAGCACCAAAAACCCGTCCTGGTTCTGAAGAAATCTGATCTCTCTAGAAACCAGTGTTTGCGGATGCTGAAAATAAAGAGATTTTTAAAAGTCTAAGGCAGAAAAAATATACATATGACTAATATCTTAGATAATTGGTACTCATTAAATACTTGATAAATTAGTGAAGGAATTCTGGTTGTAGTTATACTATAAAGGTCAAATACTCTTTAGTTCTTTCTTCTTTATGTATTGTCTAACTTCTCACCCATCTTTGTTGTACTAATGAAATGAAGATATCCATCATGATGTAACTGTGAGCTGGGGGGATCTAAATTACCTTCATCTGGCACCATTCCAATATACTATAAATGAGGTAATTGTCCTTGACTATAAAATTTGCATTTTCAAGACTTAATTGCTATCATTACATCTTTTTGTAATTCTATTAATTTAACTGAATGGAGCGTTTGGTTTTTTATGGTTAAAAATTTGCATTAAAACATTGTACATCTAAATAGAATTTTAATATTTTTTATCAAAAGCTCTGTACTGTTATCCCAGAGGAGCTAAATAATTTCTCAAGAAAAAGTAAGAGACTGTCAACCAGCAGGTTTTACCTTCCGTGATCATTAACAGACCTTCCAGTCACCTGGCAAATACTTCATTCTGGGACTTGAGAAATTACTGAGCCTGTGCCCTCCATGGCATCGTCCTCACTAATCATTAACAGGAAGTCTACTAGCCATGGCCAGCGCATGCATGGGTGCCCTTTCCTGAGATCATCTTGGTGTTTGAGGCCTTTCCCTCTTACTTGCAGAGAATGGGTCATCCCATGTCTGCCTGTGTTTGGGTTCTGTTAGAATATTCTGTCCTGGCTGCCTTTCCCCTCCAAGCTCCCTGCTTACATTCACAAGTCTGATCTTCCAGCCACGGTTCACTGCACAGACTAGTTGAAAACTGTGACAATTCTCAGTCCTACTGCAGGATGCCGTTGAGAAAACTTTTCACCTTAGCCTTTGAAATCTTTTTGGTCACTGTTACAGCTATGGCAGCAATTTCTAAATAAATTTGAATGTGGAATCTTTCTAGCAGATTAACTAAAGCACTTTCTTAAGTGAAGTCACATATAATTGCAGTTAGTAAAGTTGACTTGTTACTTAACAATTCGCCAGTGCTTTAGACCTTGGAAAGCTGCCAGTGTCTTGATTTTCAGGACAACCAAGGTTGGTTGAAATCAGAAGAGAACTGGAGGGAAATGTTTGGAAGGAGTGGGTAGAAACTCAAAAGGAGCCTTTGTTTTGAACGATTTGGGGTTGTAGGGAATTCTCTTTCCACTCGCTGTGCAAATAGGTTCTCATAGACCTGCATTTTACACCTTCATTTTCACCATGGAAAGATGACAAATATTTGCAGAAAGTGGACCGGGAAAGGAAAGCGTCCTTAGAGATGCAAAGAACCTCAGGCATACTCTTTGTGAAGCACTCACTTTGAAGGTGAGGAATTGTAGTCCAGAAAGCTCTGAGAATTGTCCACAGACTTATATCTAGTCAGCAGCAAAGACAGATCTAGAAGTCAGCACTCTTGGTTCTAGTATGGACTTCCTCTCCGATGACCAAAGCTCTTCACCTGAGGGCCAGCATTACAGACGAGAAATGAAGCAGTGGAGCTTGGGAAGGTTTAATGAGAAGTGGTTGCTATGAGCCCTGGATGCCAGGATTAGCTCCTCAATGGACAATCTTTCTACCTCAAGGATCTTTCTCTAAATATTCCCAGGCCCAACCCCTGAAGCCCAATAAATGGAAGGGCGTGTGTCTAGGAACCGCAAAGCCATTGCGCATCACCTAGGTTTCTTTCCCCACCAAACAGACACACCCACACGTTGTATACATGACATCACTTTTGATTCATTCAGAGGCATAAAATGTGGCAACTCCCACCTCAAAATAAATTCAAGGTGCACTCCTGGGAAATACAGGGCTGTATTGTGTTGCTGAGCACACTATAACGTATCTACATAGCAGTGGCATCAGGTCTGAGTCATTCATGAAAAGAGAAACACTGTATTCATCAGCATATACAAAACACGTCACTGTGTCTATTCAAGGTTGCAGGATGGGCTCTTTTAGTTTAATTAAACCCAACTCATGATTTCAATTGTACTTGACCAATATTAATGAAATCAGCCAATTATTTGAAAATCTTTACAACAAAGATATTTCTTGTCAGAAGAGGAAATAAATATTCCTATCTCTGCCTTTTGCCCCAAATCCTCCTGCACAACACGATTAGTCATAGCTTCGTATTCCCTGTGCTTTATATTCTTAATGCATGATATTTCGAGCTTGCCCATTTAGAAAAGGGCAGGTAATAATCACAAATTTGTTACGACCATGGGCCAAGTGAAAAAACTGTGTGAACTTTGTATCTCATCCTCTACGTTTACCTAATACCTCAACTCAAAGAAATCCAAGTCAATTTAACAAACATTTACTGAGCTTCAATTATATTCTAGGCATTATACCCAGTGCTGGGATCTTAGAAACGAAGTAAGCATTTCTCTTTACCTAAGCAATTTATTTCTCTCATCTGAATGGCTTCCTGGCAGCTCAGACAGTAAAGGATACACCTGCAGTGCAGGAGACCCGGGTTCCTTCCCTGGATTAGGAAGATCACCTGGAGAAGGGAATGACTATCCACTCCAGTAGTCTTGCCTAGAGAATCCCATGGACAGAGGAACCTGGCGGGCTACAATCCATGGGGCTGCAGAGAGTTGGACACGACTAGATGGCTAACACTTTCTCAATGGCTATAGCTATTATCATTTACCTCTTTCTATACTACTTTATGGAGAAGGCAATGGCAACCCACTCCAGTACTCGTGCCTGGAAAATCCCATGGGTGGAGGAGCCTGGTAGGCTGCAGTCCATGGGGTCGATAAGAGTTGGACATGACTGAGTGACTTCACTTTCACTTTTCACTTTCATGCATTGGAGAAGGAAATGGCAACCCACTCCAGTGTTCTTGCCTGGAGAATCCCAGGGATGGCGGAGCCCGGTGGGCTGCCATCTATGGGGTCACGCAGAGTCGGACACGACTGACACGACTTAGCAGCAGCAGCAGCAGCAGCATAGCTGATAAAAAACTCTGTGACAGTTTCAAGTGAACAATAAAGGGACTCAGATACATATGCATGTATCCTTTCTCCCCCAGACACCCCTCTTATCCAGGCTGCCACGTAACACTGAGCAGAGTTCCACGTGCTATACCCAGTGGACCTCTGTTATCCGTCTGTCCTTGTGGGAAATTCCCAATGCAGAAGTGGTAGTATCAACATAGGCTTTCATGTACACACACACACACATATACACACAAACGCACCCATGTACACTAAGTAGCTAGACAATATATTAATAGCAAAGAGTGCGTGCAAACACTTACGGTCCATACAGTTCTCTGTCCAAACCTAAGCTTTTGAAAGTCTTGATTTCCTTTAAGACATCTTTAAAGGCAAACTTTTTTTTTTTTCAGGGGTGAGGGGTGTTCTACCTACAATCACAGTAATAAAATATAACTAAATATTTTCTATAAATACGTTTATTTTTAATACTTGTCATATATTTAAAATAATTATTTGCTAATTTAGGTAATTTCTATTTATTACCACTAAATAAACGTAATTAATTTTCAATTCAATAGTATATGTTAACTTCTCATTAAACCGGAGAATTTACCATTATTTGCATGTTTCTACTGTTGTGTTGAGTTCTTGATCAATGTTATTTCCTCCTCTTTTAAAAAATTCATTGTTTTAAATAATACCTTTTATTAAGCAAGAGAACATGAATTCTATACATTTTATTTATTAGGTATTTCAATTACTTTATTTGAAGGTTAAGCTGTCAACATTTGGTGAAAAAACCATAAAGACATCATAGTAATAATTTAAACTCTTCTCTGCATGGAATAATTTTTCTTAAATTCTTAAAAAATTGCAAATTACCCACAATATATCACACAGTTTTGCAGTTCATACACTATGTGACAAGGATCATTGTAACCTACTTGTCCTGAAATTATCTGTTTCAGTCCTCCCATCTCTCAGTAAGCCAGCCGTTACTGAGACCAGCGCGGCTAAAGACGGGCAGGTACCTTCTGCTGTGGACTGACCCTGTGCTAGCGACAGTGTGCAGGAGGAGTTAGCTGTTCATCACGAAATGCTGACGGTTAAACACGGTAGTATTGTAAGAGTCATTTTCCAACGGAAAATTACAGATTTTTCCCACAAATATTTAGTGAGCAATTTCTCTAGGCCAGGAACTCTACAACGCACTGGGGATAGAAAGAGCCATTTAAAAAGTAATTATTTTCATCAATATCTGTGCCTTCAACAACTTGCACTTCAGGGTGAAGATGCATAATATAGAATAATGAATTAAAGTGCACTGGATAAATGCTATAATGGTGGTAGGCATGAGATTCTATGGAGCTGTGTAATAGAGGTCTCTAACCTAGACTGCCAGGGACAACAGCTGGGTCACCTTCCTGGGTGTGTTGATTCTTAAAAATAATGGGTGGAAGGTAGAGTCTGAGGCAGAAGGACAGACCAAGATCCAGAAGTGAGAGTGGCCATGGTCAGGGTAGGATTTGTGCTGTTTTCCTTTAAAGATGTAATAATCAGAAGGGTTTGTGATACAGGGTCATGGCCCTGGATACAGTATTAACCTCTTAGTTTTTACTTCACTTAGCAGTAAGATCTCGATGTTTTGAAACATCTCTGAAGCCCGGTGTGCTTCTCAAAAAATTGAAAACCATCTTTGCTTCTTACCATTCAAACTAGGAGGATAAGATGAAGCAATGCAAATGAGGTAAAAGATCCTCAAAAAATTTTATACCAGCCCGTGTAAGAACTGGGAGTAGAAACAAGACCTCAGTATTAGAGGGACTCAAGTAGCAGGCAAGTACTGACTTAGAAGTCAGAGTCACTGAAAGCAGCATTTTACATTACACCGGAATGCCAGGATCCATCCCTGGCCGTAGGCTGCCTACCTGCATCTGAGATGCAATGCCTATCCACCTGAAGAAACCTCGGCCCCTTTCCTGCTGAAAACACGTCAAGATTCTGCTACTGTATCTTCTGAAACTTCCACAACTTAGCCATTGCCAAGACCCATGAGGCTGACATTTTGGCGTTAATCTCCAATACCACTTTATTTTCAGACTGAACTCAAGAGCGGTTTAAGGAAAGCAAAGGATTTAATAATTGTGCTAAACTGTAATTGTGAAAATGCTACACTTAATTCAAATGATTGCATACTATGGGGCTTCACTGAAAATCGGCTTGCCTTTTCTCTACTGATGGCATGAAATGTGACTGCTTTTTACAACAGGCCAGATAACGTAACTGCTGGATGTACGTTCTCTGAAGTTGGGCCAGCTTTAAATCTTGGTTCTCTCACTTGTTAACTGAGCGATCTGCAACAAATTCTTTAACCTTCCTTTTCAGCTGTTTCTTCACCTGTAAAATAGGATAATGATAACATCTACTTCATAGCGTTCCTGGCAAGAATAAATGAGGTAATTCACATAAAGTTGTCAGAACAATGCCTGGCACATAGTAAATGCTCAATAAATGCTGATGATTATTATATCCAGCACCAGGGTCAAGACGAGTTACCTTGCTGGCACTCATAAAATTTGCAACCAAAATGAATGAACATTTGACTCAGGTCAGTAGCAAATAATGATATAACACTTCATATAAGTTCATTTTAATAAGGGTGCTTCCAAGAAGGCCTATTTGAAAGCAAACTCAGACTAGTGTGAATGAAAAGAACATGCATGAGAATGACAATATTCAACAGCAAACATTGCCTTTAATGAGGGCAAGTTTCTGTCCGTGGGTTGTTGCAACAAAACATCTGTAAATAGCTTGCTTGTTACAGAGTAAGAATCTGTCACAAAGGGAAAACTCCAAGGTGTTGGAGAGCATTTAAAATATTGAGTCATGAGTGCTACTTCCAAAGAAACAATACCTTCTGCTGTTTTCCACTTGTGCTTAGAATATCAAAACAAAATGGCAATGATAGAACTTATTATTTTAACCAAGCTTCCATGTTAAAATCCCGCCTCTCTTCACTCTGGGCAAATGTCACAGAAAGAGTGGCTTTGATATTCTGCCACCACAAGTGTTGAAATAGTCTGACAGAAAACTGCATCCCAGCGAACAAAGGTTTGTATATTTGAAAACAACCAGGCGGCTTGCTGAGTCGCTGGCTCGCGTCTGCTTATCTGACTTGTGTCTATTTAATGTGCGGATCCAGTGACTGGGGCAGCTGTTCAAAGCATCTATGCTGTCCTGATGGACTGCTACAGAGGGTTCAGAAAACAGCCAACATCCAAAACTTGCTCCAGAGGGTCAACCCAGAGAGTAGGCACTTCATTTTTGCAACAAGGCACTCCCTTCTTTTTAAAATGTTTGAGGCATTTTTCTGGAAATGATTAGTTGCCTCCTTCTGCAAGTGCATGTAATAGATTGTTCCCCGTGTAGATGGACTGAGTCATTCCTCTATTAGGAGAGCATGGGGCTTCCCAGGCGGCTCAGTGGTAAAGAATCTGCTTGCCAATGAAGGAGACGCGAGTTCAATCCCTGGGTCAGGAAGATTCCCCTGGAGGAGGAAACAGTGACCCACTCCAGTATTCTTGCCTGGGAAATCCCATGGACAGAGGAGCCTGGAGGGCTACAGTCCCTGGGGCTGCAAAGAGTCAGACGGTACTTAGCAACTAAACAGCAAGAACAATAAAGAGGGCATAACTTTTCTTCACATTTCTTCACTGATCTTAACATTCTCTTTGCCACCATGCAACTTTTACCCCTGTAGTGGAAATAAAAGCTTTCTTCTTCTAAAACCTTATGTTTAGTTAGACTGACCACCTTTTCATACCCTTATTGACCATTCTATTCTATTGTTTGAATTTTTGAATGGCCTGTTCATATGGTTTGCTCATTTTTATAGTGGGCTTTTTTTTCTTTCTCTTAGTGAGTAATTAATATTAGACTTCTTCACATTTTCCAGGTAATAAAGTGAAAGTGAAAGTCGCTCAGTCGTGTCTGACTCTTTGCAACCCCGTGGACTATAAGGTCCAAAGAATTCTCCAGGCCAGAATACTGGAGTGGGTAGCTGTTCCCTTCTCCAGGGGAGCTTCCTAACCCAGGGATCCAACTCAGGTATCCAGCATTGCAGGTGGATTTTTTTTACCAGCTGAGCCAAATAGTTCTTTCTTTTTCAATATTGTCTTTCCTCCTCAGCCAATGGCTACTCTTTTGTCCCCTGTATTGTCTTTAAAAGTACTTTTATTTGATAATCATCTCAAACTCAAAATTTCTAAGAAGAGTACAAAGAATACCTGTGCATATTATCCCTAGATTTTTTTTTGATTGTTAATATCCTACTTTTCTTCTTTATATGTTTGCACATGTGTACATGCTAAGTTGCTTCAGTCGTGTCCCGCTCCTTGCAATGCTGTGGACTGTAGCCCACCAGGCTCCTCTGTCCTTGGGATTCTCTAGGCAAGAATACTAGAGTGGCCATGCTCTCCTCCACGGGATACTCCCCACCCAGGGACTGAATCCACTTCTCCTGCAGCTTCTGCAGTGCCGGCAGATTCTTTACCACTGAGCCACTGGGGAAGCCCTTGTGTGCATGCATGTCAGTGTTTATGTAATATAATGATAGTTTTTCCTTTAAGATAAAAACCCACATTTTTTGTCCATGTAAACAGCTCAGAGAGCTAGATTTTTAAAATCCATTACAAAATGTTTGCTTTTAAGTGAGTTTAACCCATTTAAGTTTTTTGAATGATAAATATATGTTGCCTTAATTTTCAGTGTTTTGTTTTAGTGTTTCAGTGTTAGTTTTCTCATTAACATCCTCTTTCCTTTTTTCTCATTATCTGCCCCCCCTTTTTTTACATTGATACATTTTTTTTTATATTTAACCTTATTAAACCAAGTTATTTTGAAGAATGTCCTTAATTTGGGTTTGTCTGAAGTTTTCTCATCAATAGATTTAGGTTTCAATTCTTGGCAGGAATGCTTCAGGATAGATACTGGATTTTCATCACATCCTATCAAGTGAAGTGAAGTCGCTCAGTTGTGTCTGACTCTTTCTGACCCTTTAGACTATAGCCCTGTAGCCCACCAGGCTCCTCCGTCCATGGGATTTTCCAGGCAAGAATACTGGAGTGAGTTGCCATTTTCTTCTCCAGAGGATCTTCCCAACCCAGGGATTGAACTCAGGTCTTCCACATGGCAGGCAGACTCTTAACCCTCTGAGCCAGGAGGGAATCCCACATCCTGTGAGGGGACATATCAGGGGACAAATCTCAAGTTTATTCTGGAGGCAGTGAGAGGCAGACATGTCTCCATTTTTCTAGGTTCTAATTTTGCCTTTCCTTCCTCCCCCACTTCACAACTAGGCTCCTTTCTTGCAGCCCGCTCTAAAGGCAGAAGCAGTTGTTGTCGCTGTTCAGTGCTAAGTCGTGTCTGACTCTTTGCAACCCCACGGAGTGCAGCAGGCCAGGCTTCCCTGTCCTTCTTTTGGAGTTTGCTAAAATTCAACATGTAAATTGTATAACCCAACCGCACAATTGCATAAGGTTAAATCTTTACAGTAAATTCCTGATTTTACATTATTTCTAGTATTTCTGTTTCTCTGATAAAAATCATAGCTGGTAGAAATATTAAAACATTTATTTATCAATCTATCTAGAAAACCAGGATTATAGCTTCCATTCTAAGCCAAAACCATGAAGTTCATCTTCCCTTCTTTCCTTCCATGTTTAAAACTCTATTAACGTGAGAAACATAGCTTCTATTAGCATTAATAGGCTCACTTGTTTGATCAGTTCCCAGGGGCTTCCTAGGTGGCACAGGGATAAAGAATTCGCTTGCCAGTGCAGGAGATGCAAAAGACACGGGTTCGACCCTTGGGTTGTGAAGTTCCCCTGGAGAAGGAAATGGCAACCCACTCCAGTATTCTTGCCTAGGAAATCTCATGGACAGAGGAGCCTAGCTGGCTACAGTCCATAGGCATGGAAAGAGTTAGATACGACTGAGTGACCGAGCTCACACACCTGTATACATACATCACCAACCTCCCATAGGCTTCCAACGCAGATGCTCCCATGCAGGTACCTTCCTTCCTCTGCTGGAGTCTTCTCATCCTGCTAGGGCCCCAGTTCCTTATTCCTGAGTCAGCCACCACACCCTCCCCGGCCCCATGCCCACTCCTCACTCTGCTCTGTCTCTGACACCCTGTCCCACCCACCTGCATTCTCCACCCCCGCCTCTTGCCTGATGTGGACGCCTGTGATGTTCAGCTCCATCTAAATGGCTTTAGGACTGACTTTCTCAGGAAGAGGAAGAGGAAAAGTTTGTGGAAGAGGAAACAAAGCCTGCTCTTATGGTTTTATGATATTTCATCCTGAATAGCTTTCTAAAAGAGATTATCTTTTTCTTTTTTTTCTGGTCATTTTAAAATGTTTTCTTAATTTCCGGTTTCTCTGGTTACTGAGAAGAGAGACGTTGATTCAAATCACCCTCCTCCTACAGGTAGTGTAATTCTCCTTGATTGTCTTAGGACATTAGTTTGTTTTCTTTCCCACAAGTTCTGCAGTTTTGCTACGGTGTGTCTATTTATGAATATACTTGTTTTCTGTTGAGTACTTATCATGGCATTCTGTTCTGAAGACTATGCATTTTAAAAATATCGAAAATAGTCAATAGTTTCAAGAGGTGATAGAGATTGTTAACTAAGCCTGCCATGGTAATAATTTTGCAATATGTAAGTGTATCACGTAATCAACCTCCAAGATTAAAACACCACACAGGCCACCATCTTGAGCCTGGGTAGTTGATTCATCTGTCTTGCTCACTGTTTATTTATTCAGCCACAAATTCTTGATATTTTCCATGCCAGTCCCTGAGAAGGAATCTCAGAAGTCTGAGGAGAGGAGATAAATACTCCTGATAGAAGAGTTGCTCAATGTCAAGCTAAAAATTTCCCCCAATAGTCCATTAAGTTTCTTGCCTTCTGAAGATTCTTTCATGAGTACGTGGTATTTAAGGATATGAGTCATATTCCTGGCATAATTGTAGATTTGTCACATGAACATAAAGGGATGTAATGAATGCAGAATAATAACAGGGTGCTGATGAAGAAATTTTGTGAAATAATGCTGGGACTTTTGTTTCTATGGCAGTATGCCTATGACTGTGGTGCAGTCCGTGTCTTATGTTACAGCCAAAATGTTATAGCTAACCACAATAACGCTCTGATCTGTATTTCCCCCAAACATCCAATCCATTCACTTCATGTTGTGATTTCTTTTCTCTCAAATAAAATACATAAAATACTTGGTTAACTGAATTCTGTATTGAATCAATAGATGTTTGATGTCATTTGGTTACAATCAAACATATATCAAGTCCATTAGATTTTCAGTTCAATTACTCAAAAAGACATTTTCCTTTCCAGCATAAACTTGGAAGTATGAGACACTTAGGAAGTAGCTTTGTTGTGTTGATTTCAATTGAATAATGTTTTTAAAACATTTGGTTTACTTTTCTTCCAGGAAGCAGTGTACTTAGAGCAAAATCAAGCTATTTTCAGTCTCCCTCTCTATATATGGTAGGTGTTATGTTTATAGCAACCATCTACAAATAAGCCTTTGGTATTTATGTCTGCTGTTCTGCTATATTGTTTTCCATTGATCTGTTTTTACTGAGACTGATGGGAAGGGCTATGGGATATTGAGATTGTTTTGAACTTCTGTTTACTTAAAATATATCACTACATTTGGTCATGGTTTGAAATATATGTCCAAGTGAATTTAGTCAATGTTTAGGGGTTCATTTTCTCACAAAAGAGAAAACAATCATTTCTATAAGAACTTTTACTGAGAAGAGTCAGCATAATCTGAATACAGTAAACTTGATGATATTTGAAAGAGGGTGGAGTCAGGCAAGGGATGATATGATAGATCCATGAATATTATCAGAAAAGGAGATAATTGAATAAGGGTAAAATAAAGCTTCTTACTCCTGCAATTGTGCATGTGACTAACTGTACCAATCACAGTACACATATTTTTTTTTTAATTTTGTTTCAGCTGATCTGCAAGGAAATTTCAGTTCAGCATTTTCCTTCAGATCAGATCAGATCAGATCAGTCGCTCAGTCGTGTCCGACTCTTTGCCACCCCATGAATCACAGCACGCCAGGCCTCCCTGTCCATCACCAACTCCCGGGGTTCACTGAGACTCACGTCCATTGAGTCAGTGATGCCATCCAGCCATCTCATCCTCTGGCGTCCCCTTCTCCTCCTGCCCCCAATCCCTCCCAGCATCAGAGTCTTTTCCAATGAGTCAACTCTTCTCATGAGGTGGCCAAAGTACTGGAGTTTCAGCTTTAGCATCATTCCTTCCAAAGAAATCCCAGGGCTGATCTCCTTCAGAATGGACTGGTTGGATCTCCTTGCAGTCCAAGGGACTCTCAAGAGTCTTCTCCAACACCACGGTTCAAAAGCATCAATTCTTCAGCGCTCAGCTTTCTTCACAGTCCAACTCTCACATCCATACATGACCACAGGAAAAACCATAGCCTTGACTAGACGAACCTTTGTTGGTAAAGTAATGTCTCTGCTTTTGAATATGCTATCTAGGTTGGCCATAACTTTCCTTCCAAGGAGTAAGCGTCTTTTAATTTCATGGCTGCAGTGACCATCTGTAGTGATTTTGGATCCCAGAAAAATAAAGTCTGACACCTAATTATATGCATGCTAATTTTATTTATTCCTTGTATAAAAACAAGCTGTACAATGAAGGTGAGTAACTGTTTAGAACCAATCCCAACAACTGTTAGTGCTTATAAATTAGGGAAAGTGATACTTGGAATAAGATTAAATTTCTTACATAGTTTTAAAATAGAGCTCCAAACAGGGAGTATCTTAACAGGCTAGGATACTGTAACACGTGCATTTTGCTTTATTTTGGATTTCTTATGCCGATGAAATGTCATAATGTCTCTTCTGAAAAGCATACTGTTTGTTTAGTTACCAGGCTAAGCAATTTACATGAAAATGGTTTGTCTAATGCCAAAAAGAAGAAGTTATGTGCTTACCTTATGAATATGTGGGCACTGTGTTAAATCTGTTTTGTATATAATTTTGGTATCATTACATGAATGACAGTTTTATCTGTCCTTCAGAACTGACTTAACCCTAAACAGAATATCCTAGAGAAGATCCTGATAGGCAATGGATCACTCAGTCCCTACGTATTATTTTTTAGTCTTTTTTCTTGTCCGCTGTATACTACTACCTTAAGTCACATATTACGCAACCATCTCCACCTGCATCAGGCTGGTGGAATCCCTACTGGAAAGCTCATGCGTCTCCTTTGCTATGCTATGCAAAGCAGCTGACAGGGAAGCCTGTCTGACAGTCTAAATTAAGTCCAGATTTGACCACATGCTCCAGTATATGAACATGGCCACCCTGACTGCTCTAACAGTTTGAACTATTGCAGTTAGCTCCACTCTGATCATAAAGGATCATCCAGAACGCATTTATACAATACAATTGGAGTTTGATCCTGTATTATTCATCTAATTACTGCAGGGCTTCTGTTTGGGGACCAGCTCACGCTCCCTTTGGGCAAGCTGAGGCATTAGCGAGTGGTGTGTGAAGACACACCCGAGGTTTTAGCATATTGCCGGCTGACTCACGCTCTGCAGTGTGGTATGCTTCATTTTTTGGAGCACTATTCAGAATGAATAGAAACTTTAGGCTTCTATTGTAAAGCAGAGGGGATAACTCAGACCCTCCTCCTAGCCAGACATAGGTTTTAAAAATAGCATTTCTGATACCCAGATACCCAGAGAAGCTGTCATCTTGACCACACAGCTACATTACCTCTTCAATGATTTTAACCTTGAGGCAGAGATCTGATCCTTTTTCTGGTATCTTATTCCTAATTCTGCCTCAGACTTCATCCAGGGAAACATTTTCGCTTGCCCTCTAACCTCAGGAACCTAGAGGAAGGGCAGTGGTATAGGACAACCTAGTTTCTACAGCCTAAGTTTCCTTACATTTTTTGACACATTTTTTAAATGTTAAAATTCAAGTTTAAAACTCAAGAGAGATTACCAGAAAGTCTAAGTTGACAGGAACCCATTCACTCACCCACTCTTTCGTTCATTTACCGTGTACTGACTCTGTGCCAGGCACTGTGATGGCAGCCAGACCATTTTATATATCCCTGATATAGGGAAGATAATATTTGATGGTGTAAAGGACACTGAAGAGCAAGTGGTGCTTGGAAATGAAGAAGACAGTGTCACTAAGTTCACCTCCAGGGTTTTCCTAAGGCTAATCACATTTATCTGAGGTCTTCTCTGTGGGATTTTTAAAAAGGTTACCACTCCCTCTCCATGAATGTAGCTGACTCTGCATTTTTAGCTCCATGTCAAAGAATTAAAGGCATTTCAATATCATTTGCCCTACAAAGCAAGGAAAGGTGAGTATAGATATCTGAGAATTAACTGACTTGGATTATTAACAGTGGGACAGATGGGGAAAGGACTGGAGAAGCAAATAATTTAGCTCTAATTCCAGAGGGAGAGAGAGTGGAGACAAGTCCTTTTGTAGTTTACACACCCAAATCCCTTGGCTCAGGAAGGAATCACGGCGATTAGAGGCTGTGGGCGCTGGGGAGCCGGTGTGCGCCTGTTGGACGGCTGGGATGCTGACTCACGTGTGAAAGAACCAGGACTGACTCCAAGCCCACGGCGTGGCAGCCTCGGTCCCGCAGGGGTTCGGCTCCCCCTGGCCCACGGCGCGGCCTGCAGTCAACAGCAGGCCCCTTTGCGGCCAAGGCCTCATACTGGCAACAAAGCAAGAAAACCAGTCAAACAAACAAAGCCAGTCAAACAAACCAGTCAAACAAACAAAGCAGAAAACCAGAAAAATTCCTCTGTGTGCCCGCTCGGCCTCTCTGTGAAACTGATCAATCCTTGTAGCGCCTGTCACTATAAACTGCACTTCTCAGAGCTGTATTTTTAAACAGGGAACTGCTTACAATAGCCATTTACAACTGTATGCTGTTTAATTAGCCAGCCTGGGCAGTGCTGCAGGCATAGATCACTTTGCTTTAAAGATCTGAGAATGTTAATAGTACAGTATATCATTTTCATTATTGCTGGATTAATGTTGTGTCTCAAAGAACACCTAATGCAGATTATGAGAAATGGCCTGGAGTGACCCAAGGGTTGCGCGTTTATTAGAAAAGTAATAGTTCCGATGCTTAAATAGAAGGACATTTTCTTTGTTCAAATGTCAGTCAGCATTCAGCAGTGGGGCTTCGTGAAAAGAAAGATTTCACTTCATTTATTGGTAGCAGCCTTCGACAGTTCAGGCTGAGAAAGGGCAAAGAGTTGGGTTAGAGTTGCTTTGTCCAGCATGGTAGCCATGGGGCAGCCACACGTGTTCATCCACACTGGAAAAGAGACTAGTTTGAAGTAAAATGTGCTGTAGGAATACACTCAAGATTGCAAAGACTTAGTAGAAAATATATATCTCATTAATATTTGTTTCATACTGGACACACATTGCAATAATTATAACATTTCTGATATGTTATTAAAACTAACTTCATTAAAACTAACTTCTGTTTCTTTTTATTTTAGTATAGCCCCTAGAAAATTTCAGATTACATAGGTAGTTCACAGCTGAGACTCACGTTTTGTTTCTTATGGATGGCGCTGGGCTAGACTTCCAAGAGAAAAGAAAAAGCTCTGGCCAAAAGTGAAAGTGTATTTTAACTTTCTTTTCTGTTACTACTAGCTGACTGTATGTGGAAGAGACTGTTAAGAAGATGATTAAACATGAGGAGAGAAAGCCTCATGGTGTGACAATTCACAAAGTAAAGCCAGGAAACAAAAGAAGCCAACTCAAACAAGATTTTCTCAGGGTAGTATTGCACACTGCTTGAAACGCAGCCACATTCTACACACAGGCTTTACAAACATCACTGAGCAGATGCAAAGGTACCATTAGCTGTCTCACCTCTCTGATAAGAAACTATGCCATGCTCCATGAGGTGGCCTCTCCCAGAACATCAAAGAGTCTGGAGCTACTAATAAGCATAGGTTATCCAAGGGTAACTTGAAATGAGCATGCGCACAGAATAAAAGAGCTTAGAAAGAGTTTGGGATTGACATATACACACTGCTATATTTAAAATAGATAACCAATTATGTAAAGTTTAAAAATAAAATAAAATTAGAGGAAAAAATAAATAAAATAGATAACCAACAAGGACCTATACTGTCTAGCACAGGGAATGCTGCTCAATATTCTATAATAACCTAAATGGGAAAAGAATTTGAAAAAGAATAGATACATGTCTGTGTATAACTGAATCACTTTGCTGTACGCCTGAAACTAACACAACATTGTTAATCAAATATACTCCAATATAAAATAAAAATTAAAAACAGAAAAGAAAACATATATAAATAATTACTATACATATAGTTATATATATGCAAACACAGATATATAAACAATAAATAAACAATAACCATATATATTGTTTAGTCAATAAGTCGTGTCTGAGTCTTTGTGACCCCCATGGACTGTAGCCTGCCAGGCTTATGTGTCCATGGGATTTCCCAGGCAAGAATACTGGAGTGGGTTGCCGTTTCCTTCTCCAGGGGATCTTCCTGACTCAGGGATTGGACTCTCGTCCCCTGCATTGGCAGGTGGGTTCTTCACCACGGAGCCACCAGGGAAGCCCATATATATCCAAAGAAAGAAGGAAAGACCCTAGAGTTGGTGTCCCAGGACACGAGATAATTCATAGGGAAGTTATAGAAGCTTCTAAATTCCATTACTACTACTATTTTCTTTCAGTACAAGAAATCTGGAAAAATTAATTTGCTAATTTGCAGGTTTTTAAAAAAATATACTCAAAGTTTGCATAAAGTTTGGCAACCCACTCCAGTGTTCTTGCCTGGAGAATCCCAGGGATGGGGGAGCCTGGTGGGCTGCCATCTGTGGGGTCACACAGAGTCGGACACGACTGAAGCGACTTAGCAGCAGCAGCAGCAGAGAATCCACGACAAGCTTGTCAGAAAGTCATGGCACTAATAAATTCCAGGAAAGATCTCCTAAAACCTCCTCCCTGAGCGTCACCTTGTCATCATCTTGTTGCTACTTGTTGAGAAAAGCTGCATCATATCAGCAGTGCTCTAGAGCACGTTCCTATAAATGCTGTACAAGAAACCATGATTAAGCTCGTTGAAGCATATGCCTATAAGAAACACAGGAAAAAAAAATAGCTTTGACTTTACAACACTTAAATCCATAATTCTATATAGATTTTAGCGCTGGACGCTGTGGCCCTCCCACCCCCATCCCCTCCACCCCTAGCACATTTGTTTTTTAAATGCATGTTTACTCAGGCACATCTCAGAGGACAAAGCGTCTTCCTGCAATGCAGGAGGACATGGGTTTGATCCCTGGGTTGGGAAGAACCCCTGGAGAAGGAAATGGCAACCCACTCTAGTACTCTTGCCTGGAGAATCCCATGGACAGAGGAGCCTGGAGGACTACAGTCCACTGGATCGCAAAGAGTCGGACACGACTGAGCGACTTCACTTTCACTTTTACTCAGGCACACAGAAAGGCCAAACGTTTGAGGAGGGAGGTGATGACAGGTTAATTCTCTAAAGGAGGTGAAAAAATTATAAAAATCTTTAATGTCAACAAACATTATGGCAAGGTTTTTGAAATAAGTTATTGGCTTGTGAAATTACCTATTAAAATGTCCAAAATATTCTTAGAATCATCTGCTTTTGAAAGACAGATTTCTTCATTCAGTCCATGGTCCTCATTCAGTCCATATCTGTCTATTCTCTACCTGTGGTCCTAGGAGAGGAGGTAAAAAATATATCCATTGTTACTGCATTAGAAATGTATGGAGGACTTAAGAGTGTTCATCTTACATATGCTGTGAATATGCTTCTAATAAAAAAGAGAATGTTCCGACACATCGTTGTTGCTGTTCAGTTGCAAAGTCGTGTCCAAATCTTTGTGACCCCCTGGACTGTAGCCCACCAGACTTCTCTGTCCATGGGATTTCCTAGGCAAGAATACTGGAATGCGTGGCCATTTCCTTCTCCAGGGTTAGGGGTCTTTAGTTCAGTTCAGTTCATTCGCTTAATCGTGTCCTACTCTTTGCGACCCCATGAATCGCAGCACGCCAGGCCTCCCTGTCCATCACCAACTCCTGGAGTTCACTCAAACTCTCGTCCATCAAGTCGGTGATGCCATCCAGCCATCTCATCCTCTGTCGTCCCCTTTTCCTCCTGCCCCCAATCCCTCGCAGCATCAGGGTCTTTTCCAATGAGTCAACTCTTCCCATGAGGTGGCCAAAGTACTGGAGTCTTTAAATAATCATAAAAACAATGATAGGATTAAAAACAGTTAACATATATTGAGTGCCTAGTATGTGTTAGGCGGGCTTCCCAGGTGGCTCAGCAGTAAAGAATCCGCCTGCCAATGTGGGATACGTGGATTCGATCTCTGGATCTGAAATATCCTGTGGAGGAGGAAATGGCAACCCACTCCAGTGTTCTTGCCTGGAAAATCCCATGGACAGAGCAGCCTGGTGGGCTACAGCCCACGGGGCCGTGACAGTGTCAGACAACACTCAGCAACTAAACAACATAGCAGTGTGTTGGACACGCTCCCAAGCACCGTATATTTCCTTTACTCTTCACAATCCGCCCAAGAGCTATACTGTTACCTCAGTTTATGCATTTGGAAGCCAAAGCTCGGAGTGATGGCTCAGTGGGCAGAGATGTGATTTTGTCTCACTCTAAACGATGTTCACTTTCTCTGCTTGCGCACATTCTTAAAGACACACATTTAATTCAAATAAGACAATGGGGGATTGTGTGCAGTCCTGACATTCTCTTCTGCTCCTTCTAGAAGAGTTGCTATCACGCAAACAACAGAGAGCCTTTCTGAAAAGTTATTTGGTTATTTTTGTTGTTATTCTCATTTGCTCTAATTAGAAAACAAAATGTTCTCTGAATCTGAGGCCATACTCACAGACAAATAGAAAATCAATTGAAAAGTGAAAGTAGTTGATAATCAGTGCATCTGAAATACACACAGCTAAACTGATTGAACTCATTCACTTTAGCGAATTTCCCAGCTTATAGACCTGCTTATTCCGGCACAGCAGCCACTGGCCACATGTGGATGCTGAACAGTTAAATGTGTCCAGTCCTAATCGCAAAGTCCTTAGCAGTTAAAATACACACTAATTTCTGAAAACTTTATACACAATAGTAAATTGTGTTATTCATAATTTTTCATATTGAGTATATGTAGAAAGGACAATAATCTGGATATATAAAGCTAAAAACAATATTATTATAAAATTAATTTTCACTGTTCCTTTTTATCTTTTTTAAAAAATATAGGTACCATGAAGTTTGAAATTGTATTTAGCCTGTGTTAAATTTCTATTGGAGAGTACAATCCAGAAAATAAGACAGCAGTACTGGAATATCTTACACTTATGAAAATGCATTTATTTTCTCCCATGTCCCTAGTTCTCTGCAAGGCGCAGGGGACAGAAGAATGAAAAATCCCAGTAAACAAGGCCTTCAGGGGATTTACAAGTGAGGAGAGGAAACAGAACAGTTTCTGATGAGCACAGAGGAGGAGGTGGCAAAACCAGGAAAGACGTTTGAGAGGAAGGAAGGAGCCGTCTGAAAGTTGCGGATTGTTGTCACTTTTGAATGGTCAGTGTCAGAAGACCTCAACCATTGTCCCCGCAGGAGACCTGCCCCAATACAGAGTGGCCTCAACCGGACATCTCCAAACCATCCTAACAGTGATGTGGCTTGACCAAAGATTTTAGTGTTTCGACCAGATGGACCTGCCTCTTTGCTTTGGTGGAGAGGAGAGCTCATGGACTATTCACAGTTCGGGTCTTGTTAGTACCCAGGAACTTTCTGCTCTCAATGACAAAGAGTTTCACTGTCAGGAAGAGAAATTGCTGCTGACCTTAGACCTTTCTTTTTTTTTGGAAAGTGGAGTAATGGGGCACAGGAGCAGAGTTTGGTATTTGACCGAATCCTTCACAATTATCATGCATGTGTATATAATAAAATTAATTCTGTGTCTCTGCATCGTAGCCTGCGGCAAGAAGCGTACAATCAGTTTTGTATGTATAATAGATCACAGCGTTGTTCATGAATAATACAAATGCATTGAGCAGATACTAGTGAGAGAGGATGTTTGTCTTTGCATGGAATCGAAGTGAACATGTAATATTGTGATAATATATATTTGATGAATTCAGGTCTGACTTGCCTTTGCCATATTCTGCTAATTCCCCGACAAGGGTTGCCACAATAATTGAGTTTCCAATAACATTATGATTATTTCCACATGATAATTTAATTGTGGGTATTTTTTAATATTGTAATATTGTAGATTTGTGATTATTATGCATTTGCATGCAGATTTTCATGGTGACTTGGAGCACATCCCTACATTTATAACTTAATTTTATATATTATTGCATATATATTTGGGGATGAACTCATTAATGCAAATAAAAAAAATGTAGGTCTGTTTAGTCATTCAGCTTTTATTATAAATGGCTGAAAGCCTTGCTCATTTTTTATAACAGTCCTTACAATACTGTGAACAAACCAAAGAGAACCTTAATTCAAGAATGGATTCATTAAAAAAATGGTTATAGCTATAATAATTACAAATTGTAGCATATTTGTTTCACCTAATTGGAATATGAGATACTATATATTACTCTTTTCAGGATGTAAAAGTTCTACGTGTGCTATTAATTGACTTTATTTGGGGAGCTCCTTATGATTAAGAATACAGAAAATGTTAACTCGGAATTTAGTGAGTGAAAAGTAAGAGAAAACTTTCCTTAAAAAAGGTAAAATTCTACATAATTATCACATTATACATCTTAGAAATAAATAAATCTCATTGTAAAGATGTCTGAGTCTTCTCAAAAACACAAATTATCATTAGAATTTTAAGGTAGAAGATCAGAGGCAGATTTTTATAAAGGCAAAAGATTATATGAAAAAAGTGAACTCTGACCTTGTTCTTTAGACAAAATAATTTGAAACTAAAAGCTACCAAAATTTGGCTTTAAAAGCATGTATTCTAAAACAGCTAATATGAAGAAATGACATATCTGCTGCCACTTAAAAGCAAAGGAAATGATGATCAGTGTAGGAATTCTTTACAAAAAAGTAAGACAGGGACCTGAGGCAATCATTAGTACAGTAATCAGATCGAGAAACACTTTTAACAAATACATCCAAACAATTGGAGATAATATATTTTACTTTTACTTAAGTACTAACCTTGGGTGTGAAAGAATAGAAAGGGAGACAGATGTTGCTGGAATTAATGTCAATTTCACTTCACTTTAGCCGGTCACACGCTTCTATTGAAGAGAGAATGCAGCCCATTATTGATAGAATGGCTGAATCTGAATTGACTGAATTCAAATATATATGTCTAAGTTAAATGATTTAACAGAATTCAGCCATTTTTTTAAATTGCAACATAAATTTCATCTCAGGTTATCAGAAACAAAATAGTGAATGCAGAGGCCATTAAAGCTTAATTTTAATTTAGATTTTTAGTAGAGTTGCATTTTCAGATTTATCAGACATACAAGTATGGATGTTACGCAGAACCCTGATTTAATACTGTGGGACACAGAAGTGTTTCCAAGGGTAGTGGCCACCAGAAAGCTTCTTATAAGCTTTTTAGGCTGGATAAATATCAAGGCAGAATAAAAACAGTGCTCTGGTGGAAATACAACCAAAGTCTATCCGGAGGATGATCAAATTCAGGAAGTCTTCTTGACTGGCTTTACAGAGATATGGACAGAATTCTGAGAAATGGAGACGTGGGGAAATGACATATAAAGATTATATATATATATATATATATATATATAATGACACATTAAAGATCATATAAAAGGGTTGAGATGACTAAAGATAAAGACACAGCCTCGAACGAGTTTAGTCAGATATTGAACTAGTTTAATCAGATACAAATTTAACCACTATGAACTTTAGCACCTTCATATATTAAAATGTTCTCAAGCTGAAGCTTCAAACTTTGGTCACCTGATATGAAAAGCCAACTCATTGGAAAAGACCCCGATGCCTGGGAAAGATTGAAGGCAAAAGGAGGAGGGGCAGCAGAGAATGAGATGGTTAGATAGCATCACTGACTCAATGGACATGAATCTGAGCAAATTCTGGGAGATGGTGGAGAACAGAGGAGCCTGATGTGCTAGAATCCATGGGGTCACGAAGAGTTGGACATGACTTAGCAATTGAACAACAACAACATATTAAAATGGTGATAAACACAGCTACATTGCAGAATTATATAAGAATTAGAATTAATAAACCTGAAAGAGAATAACCCAAAACTCAGCATCTAAAATGTAACTCAATAAATGAAAGCAATTTTCTCTTAAGAAAATTAGTGATACCAAGGGAACATTTCATGCAAAGCTGGCCACAGTAAAGACAGAAATGTCAAGGACCTAACAAAAGCATCAGAAATTAAGCAGAGGTGGCAAGATTACACAGAATAACTATACAAAAAAGGTCTAATGACCCAGATAACCACCATGGTGTGGTCACTCACCTAGATCCAGACATCCTAGAGTATGAAGTCAAGTGGGCAGAGTTTAAACCCAGTCGTCTGACACTGGAGCTGTCTAAACAGTAGATGTTATAGCGTTAAATTGTGTGGCATGTCAAATGAATGGAAAGTATCCCATTAGACTCAATTATTCTGAATATGAATCGACTTAGTGACAGGTATAGCTTGAAATGTGAAATAGAGCTTAGGGATTAGGATGTGTTTTTCTAGGTGAATAGTTCTCTGAGTGTGGTCTTGGACGCAGTGCCTTCAAGCATCATCTGGGATTTGTTAGAAATGCAAATTCCTAGACGCCATCCAGGCCTCTGAAATCAGAAACTCTGGGATTAGGGCTCAGCGATTTGGTTTAATACTCTCTCCTGTTGATACTGAGGCTCAGATTTGGAAACCACTGCCCCGGGTGATGGGGGAACCATTGCGACATGGTTTGACCTATATGTTAGAAAGGTGACTGGTAATAGACTAAAAGCAAAGGATACATTGAGGAGGGTACTTCAGTCATTCAGGGGCTTCCTAGGTGGTGCTAGTTGTAAAGAACTTTCCTGCCAATGCAGGAGACATAAGAGACTCGGGTTCAATTCCTGGGTTGGGAAGATTCCCTGGAGGAGGGCATGGCAACATACTTCAGTATTTTGCCTGGGAAATCCCCTGGACAGAGGAGCCTGGCAGGCTACAGTCCATGGGGTCACAAAGAGTTGGACATGACTGAAGTGACTCAGCACACATGCAGACACTTGAGTCATTCAGACCAGAGACACTTAAGTGATGACACTGCAATTGCCATCAGGACAATGATGGCAGAGATGGACAGATTACAAATATATGAATCAAAACATGACAACTGATAGAATGAGGTAAAGGGGAAGAAAACGTTAAAGAGACAGGTATCTCCATCCTAGGAGGTAGGAGCATATGGATGTCGTTGACTAATATAAGGTGAAGAGGGTAATTGTCCTCTGAGGTTTTGATGCTCACCAGCTCCAAGAGCCCCATGGGTGCCCAGAGACAGAAGGAGCAAAAGAGAACTGAGTTCCTTGAAATACAGAGATGCAGGACACAGAAAACTTATTCTGAGCCAAAATGATGCAGGGGATTGTTCAGAAGCCATATGACGGCATCCCTGGTAAGCTCAGGACCTATGTCCCATCCTTCCAAAGTAGACAAGGCTCCTCATCCAACCCCTACTGCTGAGAAAACAACATCTCCAGAGGCCCCTTGGGATGGTCTCCATGCTTTCAGCAAGTTCTTTGGGTGAGTCCAGATCCCACTTGTTCAAACAAGGAAAAAATTTTCAATATTTTTTGCTTTTCATGACTGAAGCCAGTCATAAGGCTTTGCTCCAAGGCTCAGAATGCCCTGGGTCTGTGGCCCAGCTCCAACCATAGTAGACACTCCCTTCCTGGGGCCCTGTCTAGACCCCAGCTCTCTCAATTAATGGAGAATTCTTAAAGAGATGGGAATAGCATACCACTATATCTGCCTCCTGAGAAATCTGCATGCAGGTCAAGAAGCAACAGTTAGAAATGGACATGGAACAACAGACTGGTTCCAAATTGGGAAAAGAGTACGTCAAGGTTGTATATTGTCACTCTGCTTATTTAACTTATATGCAGAGTACATAATGAGAAATGCTGAGCTGGATGAAGCACAAGCTGGAATCAATTGACTTCTTGGAAAGCACAAGATGGAATCAACTGACTGCTTGGAAAAGACCCTGATGCTGGGAAAGATTGAAGGCAGGGGGAGAAGGGGATGACAGAGGATGAGATGGTTGGATGGCATCATTGACTTGATGGACATGAGTCTGAGTAAGCTCCAGGAGTTGGTGATGGACAGGGAAGCCTGGCGTGCTGCAGTCCATGGGCTTACAAAGAATTGGACATGACTGAGCAACTGAACTGAACTGAATATAAGGTGAAAATGATGAAAAGCAGGGGAAGCACCTATTCAGACTCCCTTAGTTATGATTAGGGTTTGGGACCAGTTATTATGCCCTTTTCAGCTTCTAAGTCAGTTGTTGAGTCCATCATTTTTGTTATTACATAATTCAATTCCCAACTGTCTTTGAAAAATGTATAAAACATTGAATGATTTTTTTCTCCCACAAGCTCTTGTGACCCTATTCTCCTTTTATGCCTCCATCACAGGATTTAGGATAAAGGGAGATTTTAAAAGTTGCGTCCTTGACTGCTGTCTCCCTGAAGGTGAGAGGAGTCCCATCTAGGAAGAAGACTCCAGGGGAAGATATCAGCTGCCTGTGCTCTACACCTAGTCCATCATCTGCAACCATTTTAGATGCTGGAGGCTTCTTCAGTTTTTCCCAGTTTCTGTTTCTTCATTGGAAAATTGAGGATGAGGATATTTGCGATTACATGAGGAAGTCTTTGGAAACCATAAAATGCCAAGCAAGTCCAAGCTAACGCTATCCGCCATTTTCTATAACAGATCATTCAAATCAAGTGAAATCCCACCAGTAGAAAGTAGCTGGCGTGTGGGCTAAGTCTTTTACTTCACAGAAAATGTAGTCTCTCCTTTGTTATACTGTCTCTGAGATAATGAGAGGACTTTTAATTTTTCTTGCCTTAAGCAGAAACATCTTGATCAGTCAAGAAATCAATAGAAGGAACCCTGTGGAAGCTGTCATTTCTAGTAAAGATAGTAAAGAAATCATCAATCTACAGTTTCAGCTTTTGCACTCACTCTCATTATTAGTTGGATCCCCTTGTATGAACGTGTATCTGAGCATTTTAGTCTTGAAAGAGAAAGTCGTCTGGGACAGAGGCTGGTGGTGTCTGGGGAGAGAATCAGATCCTAAAGTGAACTGAGTGTGTTTGTGTGAAGATTCCTTTACATGACCTCTTCATTTTGTACCTAGATACTCCCAACAACCGAATTATTTGTTTCTTCAACATAGCAGAAAAATAATACAAATGATAATTCATTGTTCCCTAATAAATATATAAAAAGATTATCAGAAATATTTAAGTAATTTTGCTAGTGTGAATATACATAATTAGAAATAAAATAACTAATATTAGCATATAAAGAAAAATCAACCTTTAATCCCTATGTCTAATGTCATTCAATGACTATTTGATATTCTCATTAAACTTGATATTTAGCTACTAACATAAAATCACTGTTCTTCTACCTCACTGGTATTCTGGTGAGTAAATACTCACAAACACATATTTTCACCCCTGAGGGAATGGTTGTCAGTGATAACAAGCTCCTCCCCAACAGACATTTTCTTCCCCTCTAGGTGAGGGTTGATGCTCTGCAGTGGCTGCCTAGCTGGCAAGAAGCCACGTGATACTATTTGCTTTTGATCCTCTGAGAATCATTCCATGACTGCTGTAGCAAAAGGTGTCTGGGCATTTTGGTAGCTGCAAATCTACTTTTCATGAATGCTGGACTTGCAGCCACTCAGAAGGCTGTAAGATTCCGAATAAAAGGTTTCCTTGGTAAATCCTATTTATTATGTTCTGACTCCAATAAGTAATCCAGGTGAAGTTAAGAGTTCTTTTTCTTGTATGTTTTTTTGGGGGGATGGGGTTGCTTTAAATTCTGAGTCCAGACTGGTGTCTTTAGAGCATTTCCCTGAACCCAAGGGGGAGCAATAATCCACACTTCGGTCCATATCCATGACTGAGAAGCAGAGAATTTCTTCAGGATTAATGATGGGACTTTGTTCCATATCCAAGTAACAAAACTGCTAGTGATTAATCCCAACAAAATGCCTTGATACTTATTAGTGAATTTTTTTTCCAGCTGACAAAAAATGCATACCACCCATGATTTACATATAGATGCAAAGGTTCCATTTATCCTTATTAGTAGTAACAATGATATGCTCTTGGGTGCTCTTGCAACACGTGTTCCTTGCCCTTCAGCTCCTTTATACAAGAAGAGGAAGTACAGTGATTTGCATGGGCTTTGCATGGGGGTTCTACTGGCAAGGGGAATTTTTTTCACATCTCCGAGGGTAGAACAAGATTTTACTGAGAATGGAATGTCTAAGGAGTTACTGTTCTGTACATTGACCAATCAGATTTCCTGAATAATTGCTCAGCATTCCTTCTGCCTTATTACATTGTGTATTATTTTAATTTCCTCCAGGTAATCAAATGACAGATCTCTCACGCACAAAGGCGCTTGTTTTCTCCCGCGCGATATCTATAAACGAAGGATGACATGCTCAGGAGAGGAAAGGAAAAACGGAGGAGTCAAAACATACGAAAATGAGCCTAATTTGTTTGAACGTATTTTGGGCCCCTCATCATCCCCAGTGGTTTCCTGTTTTGAAGTGATGCATTCTGTTTTCAAAATTACAAACTTGAGATTCAAAAGAAGGCATTTTTACTATGAGGTCACATTCCACGCATATTATCCTACGTCTATTTCTTATGTGCAGCTTTTTCCCAGAAGAAAGACCCACTCTGTGTGCCTTTGTATTTTGGGACCCTGTGGTGGCAGAGCCGTCTTGAGATTCTTTTCAAGGAATGTGCTACTTGCCAACACTCTGTGAGCTACCCTGCCAATCAGCTGGTCATTTTGTCTATAGAATACAAGTTAAATTTTGTGACTTAAAATTTTCCCACGAGTTTGGCTTTTCAGCTTAAAAGTGTCTGACTATTTAGGATCTCTTAAAGGGTCATTGTTTTATTGAGGACACAGAGGGTTTCTTGAAGTGGGAAGAAATAGGCAACAACTGTTCAACCCAGGAAAGTCATCTTCCAAAACAAGAAGGCGCATAGATTGAGATCTTGCTACATAATTTACACAATCATAACGGCAGCCTTAGCTAACAGTTACGAGTACTTACGATGTCCCAGGGACTAGTTTAAGAACTTTGCATCTATTAATTAGTACTTGTAAAATTTGCTTTTTTCATTATCCAACCTAAAAAATGTGGATTTTAATTCCACTTTTTATCAAGGATTAATAAAACTAAACTTTTTCCATGAAACAAGTTTGGTGGATGAGTAATGAGTATACAGTCTTCTGTTTTACATTCCATATAGAACCTAAGTAATTGGTATCAGTTATGAGATGTAAAGGTGTTTTTTCTTTAATTTTACATAAAATAGTTACTTACGAATCATTTTCAGTTAGAAGTGTAATATAGCTCGCTTTAAAACTAAGAGAATAGTGCAGAGAAAGACAATTGCCCATAATTCTCTGGTTACAAGTGTTGGCTTTGAAGCAGTGCAGCGGGTCCCGCTCTGTGGCATTGTGTGTGTGCTGTCCTTAGTCACTTGGTCGTGTCAGACTCTTTGAGACGCCCCAGACTGCAGCCCGCCAGGCTCCTCTGTCCATGGGATTCTCCAGGCAGGAATACTGGAGTGGGTTGCCATGCCCTCCTCCAGGGGATCTTCCCAACCCAGGGATCGAACCCAGGTATTCCACATGGCAGGTGGGTTCCTTACCATCTGAGACAAATTAACCTTTTCAAGCCTTGCTTCTGGATCTGCAAAATAATAAAATAGCACCAAATTCTGACCTTCCTCTGAGCTGTAGTTTTAAAACGTGAACAGAAGCTGGGGCATGGCAGGCGCTCAATAGAAGTACTTTCCTTGTTGTTGTTGAAATGCAATCACAGTGGCATTTTCAGTTTGACCTTATTTATGTCTCTCGGTGCCCGTAACTTGGAACCCGAATGCTTTCTTCCTTTTCTATCTTTCCAAATCAAAAATTTCAAAGTGCTAAAAAGTGAATATCTTACATTTTGAACTACAAATATAAGATCACTCACCTCAGATTCTCTTTGGGGCTCTCGAATACTAGTCTGAAAACTATCTTCCTTGGAGCATCCCGGTTCCTTAGAGGCACTTTCCAGATGTCGGGAGAGGTGGCTGGACATCATCCATGCAGGTCTGGGGGTTCACTGTGGGGCTTGGGGGTTTACTGTGAGGGTTCTGTTTCTTTTCATTGTACCTTCAGTGAGATGAGTTAGCATCCCAAATCCTACTAAGCATTATTGCATTTTTATGCAACAACATAGTCTAGTAGAAAAAGAACAGGCTGTGAAGCCAGCCAGACTTGGGTTGGCCGTGTGGTTTCCGGCTTCCTGGCCATGGACTTGGGGGAACCAACTACTTTTATGAGAATGTCAGGTTCATTCACGCCCTGGAGAAGGAAATGGCAACCGACTCCAGTATTCTTGCCTGGAGAATCCCAGGGACGGGGGAGCCTGGTGGGCTGCCTTCTATGGGGTCGCACAGAGTCGGTCACGACTGAAGCGACGCAGCAGCAGCAGCAGCAGCAGGTTCGTCATCTGCAGAATGAAGTTACTAAGACATTTTAGGGCAATTGTAGGACTGGAAGGAAGCAGTTATATAAAACTCTTAGCATTTAGTAGTCCCAGGCATTCCTTCACCGCACACCAAAATCACATTTACAAAGTTTTTTTTGTTATAGTTATATAGGCATATAAATGTATACATACATATATAAACACACATGTATTCATAAACATGATACAGAAAAAGAAGACTGCATTATTTTTTAAGGCAATGACTTTGTGGATTTTTAGCTTAGAAAACATAGAAAGACATTGACCTACGAAAGAATGACTTTGCTAAACGAAATTTTCTGTGAATCAAACTGAATGATATTCATTTAATCAAGCATGGCAGAGCTCCCTGAAATAATTAACCTTTCAAAGTTACACATTTGTTCAAAAATTATTTTTAATTGGAAACATAAAACATCCAAAAAGTTATAAGTAATCTGTCCTTCTTTATTAGCTGGGTATACCTATCGATAGACTTTATCAATTCCATTCCAAAGATGCATCTTAGATCCTAAATGTGATGGTGGTCTCTGAATAAGAGGTACATTTTCTTTGTAGTATCAATGTCTGATTAAAGTTTAATTCCTTGTCAGTTCCATCTGTATAATAGATGGAAAGCATTTTGGATAGTACCATGTTTTCTGTATGATTAATGAACTTGAAATTTCCAGTTGGTCATATTTGGGGGGATGACTATCTGGGATGCTGCTTTGAGATCTTTATGAAGAGTGATGAAGATGGCACATGAAAAGAAGACTTAAGGGGAAGATGTTTTACGAGATCTAGTGGCTGCCTGAGCCAGCGTGATGGTTGTAGAGATATGAGGAGTGGACTGTAGTGAGGGGTACTAGAAGAAGCAAATCCAAGTGACGGGACTTGGCAATCGGTTAACTTAGGATGGAATCCGAGGTAGAAGAGAGTGTCAAGTTTGACCCTAAATTTCTATCTTGTAAACCTGTCTGAATAAGGAATCTTTTAAAAAATATTAATATGAATAAACTGTATCAAATCAAACTGGTGATTATAAATATACTTCCTGAGAACCCTCTTCCTAGGACCATGTGAGGAATAAATGTAGCTTAAAAGTATAAAGTGGTTATTAGTCCAGTGTGTGGCACCAACAAGCGTTCAGTAAATGATAGCTATGATGATGATGATGAGGAAGTAATAACAATGTAGAAAATAGGCAATAATTTACACATAATTCAAAATGATCTCAATAGCTGAAAATGTATCTAGTTCATTAACTTTCTGTGAATGTTTCTTTTCTTAAATAACATGACTGTTTCACTGAACCCAGATTGTTAGAAGAGTGATTTTGCCTTACAATTGATGCATTTACTAAATGATTTATATATCTATCTGCCATTCTTACTGTTTAGAGTAAGAAAGTAAATTATTTTTAATCCAGAGTTTTAAAAATCCTTCCCTTTTAAAAATCTTTTTTAAAGCAATTATAAGCATCGTGCTTATTTGAACATGACACTAAAAGAGGAATACATTGTCAAATAATTATTGTTTGTAGATTCCCTCAAGATCTCTTTGTGCATGACACTACAGGTTGGGCTGGCATGGTTTGATAGAAGACTAATAAACTTTATCTGATTTTGATTGAAAATATTACAAGCTTACAATCTGCTTGTTAAAGGACTCTCTTACTCTCTTGTACTATTGATTATTTTTGTTTTAATTTGCATATAAATCTCCAGCATTGGCTTCCCAGGTGGTACTAGTGGTAAAGAAGTGCAGGAGACATAAGAAACTCAGGTCTGATCCCTGGGTTGGGAAGATCCTCTGGAAGAGGAAATGGCAACCCAATCCAGTATTTTTGCCTGGAGAATCCCCATGGACAGATGCTGGTGGGTTACAGTCCATAGGGTCGCAAGGAGTGGAACATGACTGAAGCAGCTTAGCACGCATGCATGCTATATGGTATTTATTACTCTAAAGAACTGAGAGAAGGAGGAAGTAATTATGGACAGCAGTAGCCAAGAAGGCTTCATGAAGGCGGAAGACATCGCTTTGTGCCCTGAAAGATATCTGAGACTTAAATACACCAAGGAAACTGCAGAGAACATGCTGTTGAGCAAACAGAAGAAAGACATCACAATTTATAAAGCATTCCATCTGCTATGAAGGTTGCCATGCTAGTGTTTGCATCTGTGAGGGGACCAGTGGGTGGGGAAGGGAATTGGATATAAAAGTGCTTATTACTTAGTTACCCTGTTGATGTGAAGAAAGAAATATTTAGAAAACACACAAAAAATTTCTTCTTAATGTCTCCCAATATTTAAGGGGAGCCCTATGGTACAAACTCAGCAGTGGCCACAGGACTGGAAAAGGTCAGTTTTCATTCCAATCCCAAAGAAAGGCAATGCCAAAGAATGCTCAAACTACTGCACAATTGCACTCATCTCACATGCTAGTAAAGTAATGCTCAAAATTCTCCAAGACAGGCTTCAGCACTACGTGAACCGTGAACTTCCAGATGTTCAAGCTGGTTTTAGAAAAGGCAGAGGAACCAGAGATCAAATTGCCAACATCCACTGGATCATTGAAAAAGCAAGAGAGTTCTGTAAAAACACCTGTTTCTGCTTTACAGACTATGCCAAAGCCTTTGACTGTGTGGATCACAATAAACTGTGGAAAATTCTGAAAGAGATGGGAATACCAGACCACCTGACCTGCCTCTTGAGAAACCTGTATGCAGGTCAGGAAGCAACAGTTAGAACTGGACATGGAACAACAGACTGGTTCCAAATAGGAAAAGGAGTACGTCAAGGCTGTATATTGTCACCCTGCTTATTTAACTTATATTCAGAGTACATCATGAGAAACACTGGACTGGAAGAAGCACAAGCTGGAATCAAGATTGCCGGGAAAAATCTCAATAACCTCAGATATGCAGATGACACCACCCTTATGGCAGAAAGTGAAGAGGAACTCAAAAGCCTCTTGATGAAAGTGAAAGAGGAGAGTGAAAAAGTTGGCTTAAAGCTCGACATTCAGAAAACGAAGATCATGGCATCTGGTCCCCTCACTTCATGGGAAATAGATGGGGAAACAGTGGAAACAGTGTCTGACTTTATTTTTTGGGGCTCCAAAATCACTGCAGATGGTGATTGTAGCCATGAAATTAAAAGACACTTACTCCTTGGAAGGAAAGCTATGATCAACCTAGATAGCATATTGAAAAGCAAAGACATTACTTTGCCAACAAAGGTCCATCTTGTCAAGGCTATGGTTTTTCCAGTGGTCATGTATGGATGTGAGAGTTGGACTGTGAAGAAAGCTGAGCACCGAAGAATTGATGCTTTTGAACTGTGGTGTTGGAGAAGACTCTTGAGAGTCCCTTGGACTACAAGGAGATCCAACCAGTCCATTCTAAAGGAGATCAGTCCTGGGTGTTCTTTGGAAGGACTGATGCTAAAGCTGAAACTCCAGTACTTCGGTCACCTCATGCGAAGAGTTGACTCATTGGAAAAGACCCTGATGCTGGGAGGGATTTAGGGGCAGGAGAAGAAGGGGACGACAGAGGATGAGATGCCTGGATGGCATCACCGACTCAATGGACATGAGTTTGAGTGAACTCTGGGAGTTGGTGATGGACAGGGAGGCCTGGCGTGCTGCAAAGAGTTGGACACGACTGAGCAACTGAACTGAACTGAACTATGGTATCCTGCTCCCTATCCATCAACCCTACGTCTGTTGTAACAACCAGAGTTTTGTTACTCACTGGCCTGGCTGTGACTCAGGCCAATTTCATCCACATTTTTCTGTACACTGACCTTTTTTTTAGCACCTGCCAAATACTAAATCTTACATTCATCATGCTAAATTCCTTTCCCTATTTTAGATGGTGAAGTTCACCAAAATAGGCAGTTATGCATATGCATTATGGTTTAATGATGTGGTGTAGCCGGTATAAATATAGGAGGATGTAAAGAACAAAGCCATCCTAGCTATTCGAGGATGTGCCAGGAAGATTTCCCATAGGAAGTGACCACTGATTCAAATTTTTGCATAAATGATTAGCTTTCTGGACAGAACTCGCATGGAGAGGGCCCCTGGGAATGCAAGGAGACATGTAACACAGTGGGAAAGTAATTTAGTATATTCGATTGCTAGAACATAAAGTATATTTGTAGAAAGATCAAAAGATTATTTAGTCTAACATGGGCATTGTGCTTTCTCTTAACACTTTTATTGAGATATACTTGACATACTTAACACGACATGTCAAGTGTAGTATGTCTTGACATGCCCAGTTGTTAAGTTTTGACGTATGTCTACACTGGTAAAACTATTCTTACAATCAAATTACTGAACGTATCTACCAGCCCTCAAAGTTTCACTGGATCCCTCAGTAAGCCCTTCCTTCCAGCCCATCACTGCGAATTAGTTCTTTTCCCCCCACTGTTGAGAGTTTAGCATAAATTGGACCATGCAGTGTATACCCTTTGGTTTGGCCTTATGTCATCCCACATAAATATCTTTAAATCCATCTGTGGATCCATTTCGTTTTATTGTTTTGGTATTGAGGAGCCACTGAAGGGTGTATAATAAATGAACAGCATGACTGTGTTTGGGGTTTGAAAGATAATTTTGGGAGCGAATGAGGAAAGCTCAATAAAAGATGAGACTTGAATCAGGAACCCTTTTGGCATACGTTCTGTAATCCAGGAGATAAACTAGGAGAAATGAAGTGAATGTCTCAAATAAAGGGGTTGGATATGAAAGGCATTTAATAAAACTGTGTTCTTGGTGGAAACAAGGGTAAGGGCAGCAATGACATTTAGAGTAGCTTTGGACACTGAACACGTCGAGATGGTATCACATGTTTCAATATATGAGGAACACGGTTGGGGCTGGGACTGAACTGGCTGACTTGGATGTTGAATTTAGACCTATTGTGGTTGTGAAGCATTTGAGCCATTCAGGAGGAGACATTCAACAGTTTATCAAGTGGGTCTTGAGGTCATGAGAAAGATATGAATTGGAAGCCTGATGGCTCAGTAGGTAAAGAATCTGCCTTTAATGTAGGGAACACATGAGACGTGGGTTCCATCCCTGGGTCAGGAAGATGCCCTGGAGAAGGAAATGGCAACCCACTCCAGTCTTCTTGCCTGGAGTATCCCATGGACAGAGGAGCTTGGGGGAGCTACAGTCCATGGGATCACAAAGAGTTGGACACTGTTGATCTCTAAGCATGCACACAGGTAAAGGTTAGTTGATGCCATGTGTGGGATTGTTATTGCCCATTGAAGTTATAGGACATAAAAATCAAAAGAAGGCCTGAAAGTGATGCCTTTGCAGATCATGAGGGTCATGCGTCAGTAGGATGAGGGGCAGCAGCCTGCATGCAGTGGGTGGAAGGTGGAGGAGAGCGCCTGTCTTCGGGGTCCTAACTGATAACCTTGCAGGGTAATTGCCAGTGCTAGTTGCCTACTCCACTGTCCTGAGCACCTGGCTCTGTCTTTCCAGAATGCTGGCTTAGGAACGGCTCCCTTCCCCCATCCCTCTGGCTGCTGAAGCATTTGTGGAGTGTGAATACAAGGACCGACTGTCACATGTCCCATATCAAAGGCACAGGAGGGAAGGACCTCCTTGAGCACGTCTCCCAGAGACAGAGGTGCTCTTTCTGCAGCTTGTTTTTAAGACTTCTCTGTGTGATGACCTGGGCCGTCTGACTCAGGGTCAGAATGATACTCTTGCAGGAAAAGGGTTGACGAAAATTCCTAAAGTGTCTCCCTCAGAGCCCTACCTTTCTCTTTCAAGAAGCACACCTTACCCTAGCGTGGATTTGCAAGATCAAGGACGGCCCTCAAGCCACACCAAACACACACGAACCCTAACCCTGATCTGAAACACTCGCATTTTGTTCTGATTGCTGAGACAAATCCTACAGCTGCCATGCAGACGTGCGTGCTCAGTCGCTTCAGTCGTATCCGGCCCTGTGCGACCCCCTGGACTGTAGCCCACCAGGCTCCTCTGTCCAAGGGATTCTCCAGGCAAGAATACTGGAGTGGGTTGCCATGCTCTCCTCCAGGCGATCTTCCCTACCCAGGGATCGAACCCACGGCTTCTCCTGTGTCTTCTTTATCGCAGGTGGATTTTTTTACCACTGAACCACTCGGGAACAGGCAGATGTAAACGGGAGTTATAGATCTCCAGGTTGGTAATTAGACTATGGACACAGTGGGTTTCCTTCTTCCGGATTTTCTTCTCCTGGTGTATGTTGTCTTTGCAGCTGCGAAGGCAGTGTCTGTGAGCGTGTAGGTCCTTTCATTCAGGTTTCGAAGGTGAAAAAGCTACGTTTCCATGTAGGTCATTTCATTTAGTCTTGGTAAGGTGAGGGCAAAGTGTCTGTGCTTCGTCACTATATCCCAGGCCGTCCCGGGTGTGTGAAGTGAGCACTGAGGCCACCGTGAAAAGGGGCCTGTGCGTCTTTAAAGGAAATTGCAAGGGAAACCCTAACCTCTCTTAATTTACATATGGTGACATTTTGCAGAAATATTGAAACATTAGCAGTGACATAATGAAATTCTGCCTATCAGCCATGGCAGGAATAATGTTACTGTAAAGGTAACCCGGCCACAGTTTGTTATCAAGAAAATATTCCAGCCAAGAAACATATATTTAGTGAGGCGTGATAAGGAGGGACTGCCCCCCCTTTTATTTTCTCTCCTGGGCCATCCATCTTCCTCTACAGATTTACTGCGGGATCACTCCCTTCACATGCTAATTATGCGCAGGTCTGGTGAATTTGTTAGTGGTGACACTTCTGGGACCCAGTGGGACTGCAACTCATTATGTGGCAATGTCCAGATATATCAGATATTATTAGCTGTCATTAATCTGCTGGGGAAACACTGAGTGCTAAAGGAGAAAGAGAGCAGAAAAGGGCATGCAGATGAAGTCTGAGAACCCCAAAAGGTCAGCAGAGAAATTGGCCAGAAAGGGACAGCAACCAGGGATGGACAGCACCTCGCTCCTGATTTTTCATCCTGAGAGCTGACAGGATGCACCAGGCAGAAGGGGAGGAGCCGCGCCCCTCAGCCGTTTGTTATTTTAATACCCCTTGTGGCCATTTCACGGGCACTAACCTTCTACTGTAATTATGTACAATTGTACACATGATCAATTATCTCATCTGAACCTCAAAGAAACACCAGAGGCAGGCATTCGACCATGGAGCAGATTTCAGCTCCAATTTTGTATAATATTTCTGAGGACAGCAAATTTTGCAACACAAAACTTGTTGCTGTTGTTGTTGTTTTATTTGGTATATTCTTTGAACTCAGGGCTTAAGCTGTTTCCTTCAGGTGGAGTGTTTTGTTGTCTTGTCTCTGTGTGCTCCTTACCCTCTCCCATCTCTGCGTGCCCAAATTCTAATCGTTCCTTTTAATCTTCAGCTAAAATCCATGTGATCTCACTCTCATCTGAACTGCCATAAGACCTTTTCATAGTTAATGAGATAGGATTGTATAAGATATCCTCTATATGTATCTTTTTGTTTATCTAATTCCCTTTCAGTTTAGTTCAGTTCAGTCTAGTAGCTCATAAATCTTCAGAAGGCGAGAAAGTGAAAATCATCATATTTTGGGCATTGAGTCTTAAATAAGATGCTTTGCATCCAATAAGAATCATGCAAAATTAATTTTTATAAAAGGTACAGAAAATCATATATATATAAATGATTTTATAATGAGAGTGTGCATCATATAGGTATGTATACATTTATATATTGGACATACACACAGATGTACATGAATATATGAGAAACACATATATTATAGACAGTGTGTGCATGTATGTGCTAAGTCGTCTCCGACTTTTTGCCACCCCTTGGCTTGTAGCCCAAAAGGCTCCTCTGTCCATGGGATTTTCCAGGCAAGAATACTGCAGTGGGTTGCCATTCCCTTCTCCATATTATAGACAGTAGCAGCTTAAATAATACATTAAAATGCTTCATTTTCTCTACTTTCAATTCATTCTTTGTGGCTGTTAGAAATTATCTACCCTTCCTCTTTTATTCATTTTTCGGTGATTCTGTAATCCCTAAAAGTAGCTCAGAGCTCCAGTTCAGATGCCTTCTATATTACTGATTGTCCATTTTCTCTGTTCTTCAGGTTGTTCTTATTGTAAAGAAAGACCTTGCAGGGATTCCTAGGATTATGCTAAATATTTCAGTCTGTTAGCTAAGCAACCTTTATGTTGCCACATTTTGAAGGATCCCAGAGTATCCGTGACTATGAGTTGACTAAGACTGTACTTTTTCCTTCGTCGATGACTAGTTTCCAATGGGGGCAGACATTACTAGTTCTCCACCTACATCCCTTTATTTTATGCTCAAAGGTACTGGCAGACAGTCTGATTCAAAGCCAGAGATGCCCTGCATTCTTCCTCCTGCTCCAGAGCCTTCTCTGACTATGGAAACAGGGAGTTAAGTCCCAGGAGTAGCCCTTTCCTAAGTATTAACCGTTCCCAAAGTATTTATCATTCAGTTCTTTATAAATGGTTGGAAGGACATTCCCCCTTGTAGTAGGGAGTAAAATCACTCAGCTTTGCAGTGTTTTACTTGACTTCTGGCTATAAACTTGAGTGATTGTCTTGAAATACAAATGATAAACTTCTTCCCCGATACCGTCTTGTCCTCTTCCGGTCTCACTTCTCCCAGCATCCCTCTTCTTTCAATGTCCCCTTACCTCTTGCCCTGCCTGCACCACATTCAGCCTTTCAGGAACATTAGATTTGCATGCAGACCTTGCAGACTGATCCCTAAAACAGGCCGCAGTGCATATGCTTAGGAGCCAGCCCCCTGAATTGCTTTCCTACCTGGAATCTCAGGACTGTTCTATTTCTTCAGCCAGCCCTACCTATCAGTGTCAGGCCCTCTATTACTTACTCTCCAGAGGAGTTAGATTATGCCGATAGATATGGAATCCAGAGTCTAACCATTATAGATTGCTGTTATTTATTTCTCTAATCTCTTCTGCCAGGTTCAACCTCTGGACTGAAATTTTTTTTCAGGCTTCTCAATTTTAGATATCCCTTTACCCTGCCATCAACCCCTTCATTTAGTTAAGCAAGTGACACTTTCTTGTTTTCTAAATTTTTTTTTCTTTTTACCAAGCATATGTCCCCCAAACACAACTTTCAATATTTGACTGTTTATTTGGGTGGCATCCAACTTCTGAGAGCCCTTTCTTCTAAAGTTTTCTCCTCTAAAGACCTAAACAATGCTGCTTATAAACAGATCTTCCCAAAGCCATCTTAACTACTGTATATGAAATTACCCAACTGTTTGACTTCCATCTGTTATCTGCAAATTCTGGAAGTAGGAGTACATTAGTGTAAGTTCAGTGCAGAAAATAAAGATCGCTGTAGATATTTTAACTTTCAGAAGTAATTAGAGAATACAGAGGAGCAGGAAATAAGAAGGCGACCCTAAGACAAAACAGATGCAATGCAAGAATCAGGAAGCCATGGCAACACTCGAAGTGGCTTTTACAAATGCCTCTCAACACCCACGGTCCACAGTCTTCCTTCGTGTCAGAACCAACATCAAGGAGACAGTCTCTGCCTTTCTCTTACTTTTGGGATCTTTTGCAGGTGCGTCTAATTAGAGAGACCTCATTCTTAGCCAGAAGCTGATTGTCAGAGAGTCTAGGAAATGCATTTAGCTTTTCATCTCCGTAGCACAAAGGAATACAGAAAGGTGGTAGGAATGGATCTTGCGTCCCAATCAACCTTATCCAGCCCAAGGACCGAAGATATGGCCTTCTCCCTTCTGCATTCTCTCCCCTCCCCCGCTTGAGTGCTCTGTGGGTAAAACTGCCCCTCTCTGAACCTCCTCTGCTGGAAGGACAATAATCGCCCACCCTCTTCCTCTGCACCCCATTCACTCCTTTTTGCTATTCATTCACTATTTTCTAGAGGCTCATAGCACTTTGTGCTCAATTCAAGTCAAATGTCTTCCATGATACTTAAGAGAGATCAGCTTTGTATCAGGGATTCAGAGTTCCTAGCCAGTAACTATTTCTCTCCCTTGGATAGCATTTGCTTATTCCTCCTTTATTAAACAATCAAGAGAAAGTGTAAACTTGAAATGTCCCTCTTCTCTCACACCATGATTCTCAGTTTAATTCAAAATGTCTGATATATGGTTTAAGGGCTCACAAAAAGACTCTAAAGAGTGGCCTGTGTGGTGAATGAGTTCATTAAGACCGCCGTATTATTACTCTCCCGGTTGTATGTGTATGTACCCCTAGGTGTCGTCCAGATGCCTTTGCTAAATTCTTCCTTCTTTTTTTTTTTCCAATGTCCTTCATGGTGCTCATTTGAATGTCCAAGTACAAGGGTTTCTGCTATCTGTCTCAAAAAATTCCTCAATGAACCTGGCTTGCCTAGACAAGATTGAGACAGTCATTCACAAAGGACAAATATGTGAAGCTTGAGTATGTTTCAAAATTTTTTTTAAATCTTATTTTCTTTATGGGTAGTGCATATCCCTTTATTAAAAATGATACTTTGTAGATTTGAGTGTGTGTCTTATTTAAGCAAAGTATGTGCAGTTCGACTGAGAATAATGGCTAAATGTAAAACGTGAATGTAAATATGCGGACAAAGTTCGAACAGGAAAAACAGAATGTGCTAAACAAATATCCAGGGTGAAGTTTCCTGTATATTTGTTATGAGAATTAAATATTAAATACTACATATAATGTGTACTAATATATATGTGGGCCAAGTCCACATATATACACCCTGCAGCAAGAAGGACCAGCTTAACTAAACACCCAAAAAACGATGAAATATTAGGTGTTTCCTTGACTCAAAACCCAGAGTAGCTTTAAGCCTGGATCACAAGCTGAAATGTGTATAGAGGCCAGAAAAGTGGCCTAAATGAGTGAAGCTGATGAGGTGAAAAATGAAGTATTAGTTGCCACTCAGTCTCAATACTGAGGGCTCTCGTGTACTGAGGGCTCAAATAAGATCTAAAGAGATTCATTGCTAACGGGAAAGGTAAGTTCACTATTTTCAGAGCTTTCAGTTTTTCAAGAGAAATCAAAGTTGTGGATTCGGATGTGAACTGTCCTAACCTATATTTCTTACGATCCATGCATTTATGGTGCTGCTGCTGCTGCTACGTCGCTTCAGTTGTGTCCGACTCTGTGCGACCCCATTGACGGCAGCCCACCAGGCTCCCCCTCCCCTTGCATTTATAAACAACTGTAATTGTAGGCTAGCATACAGAAAAGGAAATGTATTCTTGCACTCCAGTGTTCTTGCCTGGAGAGTCCCAGGGACAGAGGAGCCTGGTGGGCTGCAGTCTATGGGGTTGCACAGAGTTGGACACGACTTAGCAGCAGCAGCAGCATACTATACTATATATCCAGGTCGCACTAGTGGTAAAGAACCTGCCTGCCAACGCAGGAGACATAATGAGACATGGGTTTGATCCCTGGGTTGGGAAGATCCCCTGGAGAAGGGTGTAACAACCCACTCCAGTACTCTTGCCTGGAGAATCCCATGGACAGGGGAGCCTGGCGGGCTACAGTCCATCTCGTCATGAAGAGTTGGTCATGAACGAACAGCTGAATGCACACACACACCCACATCTGAATATGCAGTCAGGTTTTGAAGTTATTTAAGGGATATTCACTTTAGCTTTGAACTCAGTGTCTGTGGGTTTATGAGGTCAATTATTTTACACTGTTAGTTTATCTCTAAATTTGAGTATTTTTCTCCTGCTGAATTGAGTGCCCAATTGACTTCATTGGCTAAATTGGTATCAAAACCATTTTGGAAAAAAGTTTGGATCTTTCCTCTTCCTTGAAAATTTGAGGTAAATCTGCTTTAGTTCACATCCGTATGTAGCATGTAAAATAATTAATACTCAGGAAACTCTCAGATTCATTTCATGGGACTCATTTGTGCAGCAAGTTATTCCAGGAGCTTTTTGAAAATATTCAGGCAAAACATTTTATCATCACCGTCGGACCATTCAGCTGACCTAATTTCCCAGTCCTGTTCCTATTTTCCAATGCTTCTAATTGGCCCAATTGTATCAAAAGTTACACTTGTTTAGGAAAAAATAGTTTGGAAATCACTGTGACAGCTTATTTTAAGTTTGAAAATCAAAATAATTGAAAAAAAATTGCTTGCAACTTAGTCATTTCTCTTATGGGTTAGGATCTAAAGCACTAAATTAGATGAAATGAGCTACTTTATTTGTTCTCTGGTGATTTTCTGCCTTAAGTGAACGAAAAAAAAAATGACAACAGGTACCATGACTATCACATATTATAAAAACAAACACACAATTAAATAATGTGGTTTATTGTCCCTGATCATCCTAATATCAGTTAATAATAAATAACCTTGGATCAGAGAAAACTTAAAGTACAGAGGCACTTTAGTTGTTTAGGGAGTGATTCAACCGAGGCAGCCAGTTTCCAGAGAGTTGTTGCCGTCATCTAGGCGTGCACACACCCATCCGAAATGCTAGAAATGAAAGCAAAGCACTTTGCATGTTGCCTCACGTGGCTCACTAGCCGCTGTTCTGAGCAGCAGTGTTGATTATAAGAATTACTTAGGGTTTCGGTTTCTACCCCCTAACACTTCCCGCAAGACGTGTCCCTCGTGTTGCCTCAGATGAATATTTAATTTGGTTAAACAATCAATGCAGACTGTTTCACAATTGTTAATAAGAGAGAAGATGGTATATAACGGTCACATTTGGCAATAGTGAGTGAACCTGGTTTTAGATTCCTTGTCCAAGGAAATCATCTTGAGCAAATGCATGTATGTGTCTGGCACATAAACACAAAATATTATTGAAAAGAAAACCAGAAAAAAAAAATGTCTTCTGACTCATAACATTAGGTAATTCTACCATTTTGTTCCTGAGTTGAAGTTGTCAGTATTCAGAACAATTATAACAGACCGTGGATGTCCTAAATTAAATAGATAATTGATGTATTTAGCAGTCAATGGATTCCATTATTCAGTGCCTTAAGCTGCCAACTGGGACATGGGACAGTTCATCTGAAAATTTTGCTTATTCCACTCAGCTGTGTGAATGTGAAGTGTTGGAGGAGAGGAACAATTTGGCCCATTTATAGTTTAGAAAAAAATTTTTTAATTCTGTAAGTTTCACTTCTAAGAGTCCTTTCCCAGGAACTTTGTATAGTTTATGAAATATCACTGGAAACACAGTAAAAATCAGGATTAAAAGTTACAGGATTTTCTTATGAAGATCCTTCATACATTGAAGCACATTCATTGCTATACACTGAGATTGTCCAATACAACACGTTGCATTCTTCTGTTTAAATGTACAGTTAATACAAATCTCTTAAGTTTGGCAACACTCAAAGTAAATCTGCTTTCTGATACTTTTGAGTTATGTCAAATGGACTAAAGTGGACTAGGATTACATGGTCTAAACTGGTTCCATTTTAGAGTGAAATTAGCAATTACTCCAGGGCTTCCCAAGTGGCGCAGTGGTGAAGAATCTGCCTACTAATGCAGGAGATGTGGTTTAGATCACTGGGTCAGGAAGATCCCCTGGAGAAGGAACTGGCAACCCACTCCAGTATTCTTGCCTGGGAAATCCCATGGACAGGGGAGCCTAGTGGGCTACAGTCCATGGGGTCACAAAAGAGTTGGACCTAACTTAGTGACTAAATGACAACAACAATAATTACTCCAGGAAATAAATGAATAAGCCAAGGCTTTCCCAGGTGAAGGGAGTCGGTCCTAGGAAATCTGGAACTTTTTTCCAAAGAACGTCTCTTTTTTCCTTTGTCACGTCTTATGGATGGTGCCTGCTATATTTCTGATGTGGCAGCGTTTTTATAGCACTCAGAATTTTTCTCAAGTTTTGTTGATGATTCGGTGCTATTTCATTTGGCTCGTAAAAAGCAAATATTAACAGAAGGCTGGTGGGGACTTGGGTTATAGACTGTGATGGTGTGAATGTCAGCATCCCGTTCAGCAGTCACATTCCTGGTCACGTTCTCAGCTGCATTAAACTTCACATAAGTTAAACTGTTCATCCGCACGGCACTTCACGACTTTACACGATATTTTATGATTCAGCTTTTCCAAACAAAGCTTCTTATGGTAACTTCAAACTTTAAAGGGAGACACAGAGAGAAGTTGATCTTGTACTGAATAAGAGCCCAAAAGTCTACGAGATTTGTTTTCTTTTCCTGAAGCTTTGTTACCACAGTACAGATCTTTGGGCAAAGACTTCCACTCAGTGCTGAATAGCAAATGTCTGTGAGTCATTCTGAGTAATACTGGGTGGTGTTTATACTTTGGCCTCTTTGCTGTATCCTGTACGTTGGCAGAAGTCAGGCCAACGGAGTAATTGCTATAATGTACTCCCTTTTCCTACTATCTCAACAGAATCTTTCTTGCTTGGCACTTCAGTTTGCATCTCAGCATCCTTTCACGCCAAATTTGTGATTCGGTCCCTGAGCTGCAGGGATAATTATCTCCCACGAAGTCAGTGGAGACTCTTGAGAGGAAAGTGGAGAGAATACTAGATGAAGAATTAAGGGATTTCTTTGATAATATAAGTAAGAGATGGAGAGGCAAGGTGGAGAATGTTCATTTACCAAGTGTTCAGAGCGTCGGGATCCTGAAATTTAAGCCCTAAGGTTGGCCAAAGGTATGGGCCAAACATACAACTTAAAGACCTACATACAGCTTTTGTTGGTTTGCCGCTAAGTCATGTCCGAGGAACTCTTTAGGTCCTCATGGACTGTAGCCCACCGGGCTTCTCTGTCCATGGGACTTTCCAGGCTAGAATACTGGAGTGGGCTGCCATTTCCTTCTCCAGAGGAACTTTCTGAGCCCGAGATCAAACCTGCGTCTCCTGCACTAGCAGGTGGATTCTTTACCACTTAGCCACCAGGGAAGCCCCACATACAGCTTTAGTCATGGCACAAGGAAACAATGTCAAATACTCAGAAATACCCTGTTATTCAAATTTAGATATTATTTTGTTTTAGTCCAACCTAATTTATATATATCGATCAGATAATTCACGATACGTTGTGTTGTTGAAGAAAGAACTGATTTCCAGATACCCTCAAAGACCATGCCCCTTAATAACTGTGACCAGTTACATTGTTTTTACCATAACCATAAGGCACACTGCTCAGCCTATGAAATTACATCCTTAACTAAGTGAAAAGATACAGTGCCTTTGGTGGAGGGAAGCAAAAGTTAATTTAGTAACAGATGAACCTCAGAATGCACAAGAGATAAAGGAAAAAAAAATACATCCAGGCAAAAGTAAATAAATAAATGATGAAATGTTAGGTCAGTGTGATTTCATGATTATTGCAGAAAAGTAAATAAAAATCCTTTGATTATTTACATTGCTGGCTTGCTTTAGTAGTGTGTCATCTATTACCAGCTCTGTTTATAGAAAACATTGCTTTTGTAAAAACATGTTTGCAATGAAAAATAAAATCCACGAAAAAGGATTTCGCTTCAAAATAAACTTGTACATTCGTTACCCTTGGCAGCATTCTCTACAATATCTATATGTTTCTCAGAGACAAAAATATGGTATATCTTATTTTAAAAGAATTATTTTTCTTTTAACAAAAGTCACCTAATGTATTTATCTTCCAAGGCATTGGGAAGAAAAATCTGGGGCCAATCAGTTTCTATTTTACTACAGGGAATTGATTGCCATGTTAAATGTTACCTTTTTTTTTCTTCCCATAAAACAACTAAAAATAGAATTGTCTCTCAAACACTGACATATGTGATCCCGCTAATTCAGTAGTGTGTGCAGTCCTTATTCTGAAATAAGTCACTGCAATCCAAAATATGGACTTCTGTGGTGGAAGATGGTAAAGAGTCTGCCTGCAGTGCAGGAGACTTGGGTTCGATTCCTGGGTTGAGAAGATCTCCTGGAAAAGGGAATGACTACACTCTGCAGACAGCCAATAGATAGGACCACGTGCCTGTGGGGTTCCTGGTTAGGTAGGGCTTTTGCATTCAAGTATCCATTGCGTCCATAAAGCTTTCCTTTCAGAAATGCAATTAGCTTTTTCATGAACTGGTAGATATAGTATGTAGAACACCCAGGGGTTTTCTGTATAGTCGCTTTTATTCCCGCACGTCTCTGGGAATCATACATGGTTGTCTTCCTCTAGAACGGAAGAGGACAAATCACATTAGGACACGACTGTGAATCTGATTGAGGTGGGACACCGTTCAGTTTCTCTTCCCCCTCTGGGATGACCATGCTTTCCTATAACAACCAGAAGAGAGAAAAGCCTTGGCAAGATGTTTCAAAGCCATGTTTTCCTAATTCTCATAAAAAAAAGAATTCACATACTTATTCAAAAATTGGTCCATACCTTTAATTTCTGTATCTAGCCAAGACAAAGCTTGAAGCCCAAGCTCCCCTAGTACAGAGCGCGTTTCAGATACTGATTTGAGGTATCAGTGAAAGCCTGCAAAGAATAAATTTCCATGCAAAATTTCTTCTAGCAGAGGAGAGAGTGGTTGAAAGGATTTTCCATTGACTAGAAATCTTTAGCAAAGAAAGGAAAATGGCTTTATAAATGGTGGTAATACTTTCTGGCAATTAAGCACCTTCATGATATTTTGTTAAATAAAGAGTCATTAGTAAGGTAAGGCATTTGACCTCTTACAAAACAGACAAGTGACACTGATTGGAAAACAGAGTGAATTTTTTCCTTTTTTTTTTTCTTTTTAACCTCTCTCCCACCCCATCCCATCCCTCTAGGTTGTTACAGAGCACCAGGTTGAGCCCCCTGTGTTATATAGCAACTTTCCACTAACTATTTCACATGTGGTAATGTATATGTTTTCAATGCTTCTTTCTTAATTTGTTCCACCATTTTTATTTGTTAAATAAATGCTCCCCCTCACTGGGCCCACAAGTCTGTTCTCTACGTCTGCATCTCTATTCCTGCCCTGAAAGCACTTAATATACAATATTTATTTTTCTCTTTCTGACTTACTTCATTCTGTATAACAAGAATTATATATACCCACCTCACTAGAACTGACTCAAATTTGTTCCTTTTTATGGTTGAGTAGTATACCATTGTATATGTGTATCGCGACTTCTTTATCCATTCATCTGTCAGTGGACATCCAGGTTGCTTCCCTGTCCTGGCTGGTGTAAATGCTGCTCCAGTGAACACTGGGGTACAGGTATCTTTTTCAATTATGATTTTCTCAGGATATATGCCCAGTAGTAGGCCTGTTGGGTCATGTGGTAGCTTTAGTTTTTAGTTTTTTAAGGAACTGGTGGAGGAATTCTGGCCAGTTTGACTTGGATTTTGGTCACTGGTAATTGAAAGATAATGAGTGATGTAGATATGCAGATGGAGGCCCCATTGGTAGGGATTCTGGGCAGCAGGCAGTCTCCAATGACCACGCCTTCATAGTCTGTCTCAGCTTCAAAGAGCTGCCCTTCCCAGGGCAGCCCGAGTCTGTGACTCAGCAGGATGGAGGAGAATGGCTGAGTCATCTGGACCAGAGAGGGGCCAATCTGCCAGTCAGTACTCTAGATCTTCCGGCCCAGGTCGCAGACATGCCATGACTCCTTCACCATTCAGCTTTTCTTGTACGCGTTACTCTTTTCTTCTCCCTAATTTTACAAACATTAATCCCTAAGTGTTAGTCACTCAGTTTTGCGCCCGACTCTTTGCGACCCCATGGATTGCAGCCCACCAGACTCCTCTGTCCATGAGATTTTCCAGGCAAGGATACTGGAGTGGGTTGCCATTTCCTTCTCCCATAATTTTACAGACATTAATCCCTAATGAACATTTAATACTTCAAACTCTCAGGGTCTGCTTCCAGAGAACCCACCTTGCAAAAATGAGTAGTATAGAAGCTGATATAGTAAACACAGAAAAATTAAGATAACATTTTAGGTTGGAAACCATTATATGGATTTACATATGAATGCATGAACATGAGAGCCAGAGGCAATATGGACAGATAGAAATATCTGTGTCAGGCTTCAGGCTGGGGTCTGATTTTCTAAAGTTATATAATTGTTAATGTATGAAATAACGCTACAAAAAATGACATTCTAAAGATATCCATAATAGTCTAACAAAGAGAAATTGTAAAGGAATGGTTAAATTTATATTTTCTCTATTTCAAAAATTAATAGAATGTATCTGAAACCTTGGGGAAGGCAATGGCACCCCACTCCAATATTCTTGCCTGAAAATCCCATGGAGGGAGGAGCCTGGTAGGCTGCAGACTATGGGGTCGCCAAGAGTCGGACATGAGTGGGCGACTTCACTTTCACTTTTCCCTTTCATGCATTGGAGAAGGAAATGGCAACCCACTCCAGTGTTCTTGCCTGAAGAATCCCAGGGACGGGGGAGCCTGGTGGGCTACGGTCTATGGGGTCACACAGAGTCAGACACGACTGAAGCGACTTAGCAGCAGTAGCAGCATCTGAAACTTAGAAATTGGAAACAGAACTAGTTTCTTAATATATTGATTATGTATCTACAGAACTTTAGTGTTTGAATGGTCAAATACTAAAGATGAATATAGGATGAATTTAGCAACTGAAACGAAAGGCTGGATTTTCAAGGTTAATTAATAATGGGGTGCATGTGATCAGAACTCCAGTGAAAGATGAAATAGAGGATAAAAGGAAAGGGCGAGATAAAGGTCTAAGGAATTCTAGACATACTAATGGGTTCTATTAAGGTTTTAAAAACAGGATTTATAATAAATAGGACTAGATTTTACAGTCATATTCTCTTTAATACATTCAGAAGATCTTCTAGGTGCTTTCCCAAAGTTTAATCTCACGGTTTGAGAACCATGATAAAATAAAGATAAAGCAAGAGCAGATACTTATAAAGGGGTGGTTGTGGCTAATTTCTTTTTCTTTCTTTTTTTTTTTTTTGTGCCTCTAGTAGTTCTGCTTTCACTGTGTACCTGGGAGAACATGTAGTAACAGCAATCTGTTTGCAGATGTCTTAGTCACGTTACTAAGGTTACTTTTCTATCCAGAGATCAACCAAGACTTTTGTGTCTCATTTCAAAGATATTTTTAGAGAAGCAGGTTTCTCCCCCACTTTTTTTTTTTTTTTTTTTTACTACTAGCCTCTGTGCAAACATCTTATAGCTTTATGAAATAACACTATCAGGGTTTCTTATTTTTCTTTATTCTGACTAGACGTATTGGGCATAGTCAATATACTTCCTAAATTTAAGCAGTTTATGAGGAGGGAATAATAAACAAAAATTATGCCGAGAGTGGATAGTATTCAGGGAGTATATGAACTGAAATATTAATTTGTTTCTTATTCTATGAGCTCATCCCATCATTTTTAGTAGTCAACAGATCTACAATTGATGCTACAGTTGATGCTGGTTTTAATTGTGACCACTGATTTTCCTCAGAGGAGGGTTTTATGTATGCATTTAATGAGCTCATTGAAGTTGCAATTGTGAGTAAAAATGTGAAATCCTCACAGAAGTTCATCAGAAAACAAGAGTTTGCGGGATGACACCTTTATTTTTTCTCCTGAGAAGTATAATGAAGGCTAAAGCACAAATATATATACATATATATACACGCGTAGAATTTGGGGGCTTTTCTTTTTCTTAGAAATACTGCCTCTTGATCTCATGAGCAAGCCTCTGTTTCATTGCTCCACAATAAGAGAGGTGCATTTATTTAATTATGCTCCCATCTTTGGAAAAAATATATCTGTGTGTTCACTGAAATTTTGAAAAAATGCCCAATGATATCAGCTTTGTTATGCTCGCACTCTACTTATCTCAGATTATCTTGTTGCCCTCCTTCTGTGGCCTTGTCTTCTAGTTATTTATCATCCTGCAAAATCAGTTTATATCTGCTCTCTTCCCTGGATCTTCACTCACCTCCAGTCAAGTTGGCCCCTCTGCTATGGGCGCTCACGTCCTGCCTACCAGTCTTCAGCGTGTCTGCCCCTCGTTCCCAGGATGGTTCGTTCGCCTGCCTCCTCACACAGCCTTCCATCAGCTCCGTGGAAAAGAGATTATGTCACTTTTCTTCTCTGAATATACAGCGCCTAACATAGTGACTAGCGCGTACTGATCTTATAACAAATATTTCGGTAAAGGGATTCTCTTTTCTATAGGAGACAGCTCCAAATCGTAAAGAGGTAACAATGTGTAAAAATATGAATAACTTAAATGAGATGTAAAGAAGTCCAATCACAGTGTGTATGCAGAGTTTTATTACCCTAACATTAAAACACAACCCAAAGACATTTATTTAGGGGAAAAAAAAGTTTTCCTTTTTTAAAGATCAAATGTCCTTTAGGACAAGGGTGTTCTTTCTATTCATGAAGTAGATGAATAATTTAGGTGTGACATGAGGGCACAGGGAATGTGGGGTGAAACGGGGAGCTGCTGCCTGTATGGAAGAGGGTGGCAAGGAGGGTTCAATTCATAAAACACAGATGAACCCAAGAGAAAGCTACGAGGTGAATGCGTTTTTGCCCATTTATTTTAATCTTGTTGCCTTAAAGCTATGTTAAATAGACAATCAATCTTCTCAGGTACAGCTCCAATTTCAAGTATGTTTTTTTAAAGTCAATATTTTTAGCTTCAGAAAACTCAAATCATTTATTTCAAATTCCTTATGATACACACATATATTTTCTATAACATTGTTTTAAAAGCCTTTGGTAAAGAATATCATATTATATTGACAATTTTACCAATGACTTAATTGTAACTACGTCTTCATGAAAGAAGAGATATGAAGTGCAGCACTCATAAGTACACCAAGAATCTTCTTCAACAACCTACTAGAGATAAATTATTGCACTTTAATATCCCCCAGTCTATTCATCATTATTGAAAACTCAAATCCATAGTATTTGAAAGTATATTTTGTCCTTACAGGTACCTATAACTTTTTGCAGAAAATAATTTCAAAATTAGCCATTCTAAAATTTTGAAAGAAAAGTATCTTTTTAAATTTAATAAAAACACTGGACTTCAGTATTAATGGATGTTGAATTTGTGTGGTTTTATAACTATAATTACCAAGCTGATATATTGCTGCATTTCAGAGCAAAGACTCTTAAGTGTTTTATTTACCTGAAACACTCAAGTAGACTCACTGAAATTCTCTTTTCTCAACATTCAAATTGTAGCAGTTCTTGCTTATCTACTACTTGTCCTATTTCTCAAAAAGAACCAAAGACATACTCATATTCAGTAGGAAGGAAGAAAGCCGTTTCAAATGTTATGCTTTCTTAAAGATCCTGGTGGATGTGTTGGAAAACCAAATTTTGCGATTATATCTATAAAAGAGCGAACAATTGTTAGTATTCTCGAATTGCTTCGCTAGTTTGTATGTTGCTGTGACACCAAGTATGTAATGACTCTGAGTCTCAATTCATTGGCCATAATGTGGGAAAATATAGAAACAAATGGAAAGTGATTTCTCAAGCCGTTCTGTCATGGCAGTTCCTTTTGGTATGATTTAGGGAACTACAGGCAGTAGAAAAGCCTCCCTTTTAAATGTCAAATACAAGATTCATTTCTGTACTGCTTTAATCCAAATGTCAAAGTTCTGAGCTGAACCATCAATCTCACCAGAACTTTCCCAGCTTTACACATCAAAACTGCTGTCTTTTAAGGGAAAAATCCTGATTTCTGGGAATACCCTACATTCAATTTGTATGATGCTGAGAAATGCATGCGGAACAGAATCTATGCAAGTCTTGCGAATACGCAACTGCTCAAGAGTGGGGTTAGCCAGTAGTCTAATCTTATCGTAAGAATGATGAAACAGAATTACGAGTATTTCCTTCTAGACATGAAAGATAATTCTGTTTTTCAGGGACTTCTCTCCTGTCTTATTTATTTTCCTACTCCCTGTTTCCTCAAAATAGAAATATGTTCTCTGTTCCTCTTCCTAAAGCCATTTACACTTGTCAGGAAAAGTGACCAACGTGCACTGTTCACACTTTAAATGCCCCAGTGCAGCTCAGTGTGGTGTCCAAAAGGCATTGTAGGATGTTATCCACGTGGAGATGGACAGTGAATCTCGTGAGGATCAGAAAATAAACACAGGAGAGATCTGCATAAACAACAACAACAAAAAACACACGCAGACAAAAAAGTAAACAGATACATTAATAATATACCAAAGTATCCAAATAATTTTATTTGTTATGTGTTTTCCAATTCTGGCTAATGTTGGAAGCACTTAGTGTTCTGAAAATAGACTCTCCCTTCGGATGCATGGAGACCTACAAGGTAATCCTCTGCTGACTCACTAAATCATTCAGTCCCAGAGCAGAATTCAGGGCTCACATCTACTCTGCCAGCTGAGAAGATGTATTAGGTGACTTCAGAGAAGCAAGGAAAGTGACTAAAGGTTTAGGACCCAACGGATAAATGTCACCGAAATACAGACTCCAGGGAACCTCGGTGTTCTCTGTGGCTGAGGGATTCTTTCAAAGATTATTTGTTTCAGGTGCCTATACCGAGGAGCTTTTTCTTGGCATATGTATCTATGGTGAAAAAATGTTCCGGAACACATGTATACCTGTGGTGGATTCATTTTGATATTTGGCAAAACTAATACAATTATGTAAAGTTTAAAAAAAAAATGTTCCATGATCATGAGGGTATGGAAGAACCATTTTAATAGGGATTATTAGATTTGAAAAAGAAAAGCAAGCTTTAATCTTCAGTTCTATTATATGAAGAAATTATTTACATTTCCATTTTCCTGAAACAGTGAAGACAGTGCCTGTATGCCAAGTCACTTCAGTTGTGTCCAAGTCTTTGCGACCCGGTGGACTGTAGCCCACCAGGCTCCTCTGTCCGTGAGGCAAGAATACTGGAGTGGGTTGCCATGCCCTTCTCCAGGGGATCTTCCCCACCCAGGGACAGAACCTGTGTCTCCTATGTCTCTTGCATTGCAAGCAGATTCTTTACCCACTGAGCCATCAGGGAAGCCACTGAAGACGTTAAGAAAATTATTTCAATTGCGTATTTCCAAAACATTTAAAAAATATAAATATTCTGAAATCCACTTTCTCTGGATATTTTGAGTACTCATCAGAAAGGCAATTTTATTTTTAGTAGGAACATGGGAGTGTATATAATAGATATCTGACACGTAGACAGGCCTCTTCTTGACAGCTTTTCTATTTTCCTGTTGACATACAATATGGATTTCAGCTCTGTGGGCACAAATGAGCTGGTGTAAGATCGGAGGTGAAGAACTGAATGCATTATTTTTCACTAAAGATTCTCGGAGAATGCGTGGCACAAAAGACAGCAAAGATGGGCATGCTTTCCTAAGGATGGCTCAAGATGAATGGGTTGCCCAGAGCCGTGGAGACATTCACAGGTATCTAAGTCTCTGGACTTTGAGATTGAAGATGCTTTGGCATAACAGGGATGGCATATTTGAAGTAATTAATTTAAAACAGCACTTCCCAGGTGGCTCAGTGGTAAAGAATCTGCCTGCCCAGCAGGAGACATGGGTTCAATCCTTGGGTTGGGAAGATCCCCTCAAGGAAGAAATGGCAACCCACTCTAGTATTCTTATCTTGGAAATCCCATGGACAGAGGACCCTGGTGGGCTGCAGTCCATGGGGTCACAAAAGAGTCAGACATGACTGAGAGACCAAAGAACAACAACTTCGGACAGCATTATATCAGTTGATAATAATCAAAGTTCAATCACTACTGTAACATAAAATGTCTTATGGTAATTTTAAAAGCAGCCATGTTTTTAAAAATTTACATGTTTTTCCAAATACTGTATTGTTATTTGAATTATACAACTGGCTGTGTTCTTTTCACCCTTTAATATATCCAAACAATAAAATTCCTGCATGAAAGCTCATAATCTCTTTTTTTCCCATTATGACTGATGATGTTGAGCTATGACTTTTGTATTTCAGTCTCATAGTGTTAACAGTATTTACATTCATTGTAGTAGAAATACATTCTGCAACTTTCTCAAATCTTAGAGGTGTGCATCTGGATTTTTCAATTCTGGTTCTATATTTGTTAGCAGACCCAAGGGAAAACTACTGATCATCATCTTTAAAGCTTCAAACTTTCTCATGCCGGTGAGAAAAGGTGCCATCAAAAAGTCTGCACACAAAAAATGCTGGAGAGGGTGTGGAGAAAAGGGAACCCTCATATACTGTTGATAGGAATGCAAACTGGTACAGCCACAATGATGAACAGTGTGGAGATTTCTTTAAAAACTGGAAATAGAACTGCCATATGACCCAGCGATCCCACTGCTGGGCATACACACCGAGGAAACCAGAACTGAAAGAGACATGTGTACCCCAGTGTTCATCGCAGCACTGTTTACAATAGCCAGGACATGGAAGCAACCTAGATGTCCATCGGCAGAAAAGTGGATAAGGAAGTTGTGGTACATATACACAATGGAATATTGCTCAGCTGTAAAAAAAAGAATGCATTTGAGTCAGTTCTAATGAGGTGGATGAAACTGGAGCCTATTATACAGAGTGAAGTAAGCCAGAAAGAGAAACACCAAAACAGTATATTAAGGCATATATATGGAATATAGAAAGACAGTAACTACGACCCTATATGCAAGACAGGAAAAGAAACACAGATGTAAAGAATAGACTTTTGGACTTTGTGGAAGAAGGTGAGGGCGGGATGATATGAGAGAATAGCATTGAAGCAAGTATTTGCATGTGTAAGATAGATGACCACTGCAGGTTCAATGCATGAAGCAGGGCACCAAAGTTGGTGCTCTAGAAAACCCAGAGGGATGGGGTGGCGGGGGAGGTGGTAGGGGGACTCAGGATGGTGGGACACATGTACACACATGGCTATTTCATGTCAATGTATGGCAAAAAAAACTACCAAACATTGTAAAGTAATTAGCTCCAATGAAAATAATTAATTTTAAAAATTCACAACATAAAAAAATAAAAAACTTAAACTTTCATCATGGAAACTGTGAAAATAACTTCAAACTTTCTGCAAGTTTTTGAATACATAATTATTATGCTTGATGTATGACAGAATTCTCCAAGCCAGGCTTCAGCAATATGTGAACCGTGAACTTCCTGATGTTCAAGCTGGTTTTAGAAAAGGCAGAGGAACCAGAGATCAAATTGCCAACATCCGCTGGATCATGGAAAAAGCAAGAGAGTTCCAGAAAAGCATCTATTTCTGCTTTATTGACTATGCCAAAGCCTTTGACTGTGTGATCACGATAAACTGGAAAATTCTGAAAGAGATGGGAATACCAGACCACCTGATCTGCCTCTTGAGAAATTTGTATGCAGGTCAGGAAGCAGCAGTTAGAACTGGACGTGGAACAACAGACTGCTTCCAAATAGGAAAAGGAGTTCGTCAAGGCTGTATATTGTCACCCTGTTTATTTAACTTATATGCAGAGTACATCATGAGAAACGCTGGACTGGAAGAAACACAAGCTGGAATCAAGATTGCCGGGAGAAATCTCAATAACCTCAGATATGCAGATGACATCTCCCTTATGGCAGAAAGTGAAGAGGAACTCAAAAGCCTCTTGATGAAAGTGAAAGTGGAGAGTGAAAAAGTTGGCTTAAAGCTCAACATTCAGAAAACGAAGATCATGGCATCTGGTCCCACCACTTCATGGGAAATAGATGGGGAAACAGTGGAAACAGTGTCAGACTTTATTTTTCGGGGCTCCAAAATCACTGCAGATGGTGACTGCAGCCATGAAATTAAAAGACGCTTACTCCTTGGAAGGAAAGTTATGACCAAGCTAGATAGTATATTCAAAAGCAGAGACATTACTTTGCCAACAAAGGTTCGTCTAGTCAAGGCTATGGTGTTTCCTGTGGTCATGTATGGATGTGAGAGTTGGACTGTGAAGAAGGCTGAGCGCCGAAGAATTGATGCTTTTGAAGTGTGGTGTTGGAGAAGCCTCTTGAGAGTCCCTTGGACTGCAAGGAGATCCAACCAGTCCATTCTGAAGGACATCAGCCCTGGGATTTCTTTGGAAGGAATGATGCTGAAGCTGAAACTCCAGTACTTCGGCCGCCTCATGCGAAGAGTTGACTCATTGGAAAAGACTCTGATGCTGGGAGGGATTGGGGGCAGGAGGAGAAGGGGACGCCAGAGGATGAGATGGCTGGATGGCATCACTGACTCAATGGATCTGAGTCTCAGTGAACTCCAGGAGTTGGTGGTGGACAGGGAGGCCTGGCATGCTTCGATTCATGGGATCGCAGAGTTGGACACGACTGAGCGACTGATCTCATCTGATCTGATCTGATGTATGACAGAATTTAATAACTGAAGGGATCTAAGAAATCATAAAGTCCAGGGCATCTCAGACTTCACTAAGAAACGCTTTGAGAATTGCTTTAAATACAGATCCCTGGGCTCACTTCCCAGAATATTTATTTGTGAGCCTGGATAATGGTAAAAGATATCTGCAGCATATCAATCTATCTAAATATATAATCTCCGTATCTATCTGTGTAACCTTCATATCTACCATCTATCTATTGACTGACCCATCAACATAGATAAGACTATACTGTGAAAAAAGCTAAAAATTAAATCATTCTATATTGGCTATGCTCCTGAGTACATTAATTTGTATCAACACTTGCAGATCATATACTCTTGTGGGGACATGTGTTTAACTCAATCTGTCAGATTCTAGAAAAAAATATTGGGGCAGTAAACACCAGAAAAATGTACCATATTTGGTCTTAGATTGAGAGCATCCATTTGTGTGTTACCCTTCTGTTTACACTCACTAGCCCCACAGCGTGTAGAATGGATGACACGTGTTACTTTTCCTTGTTCCTGGTCAGCCCTAGCATGGTTCTGAACAATGGTAGGTGCTGAGTGAATATTTGTTGAATGCAATCAAGTACCTTTGCTGTCTTCAATTAGAAGTAAAGCAGGGGGAATGAGAAAAGAATATGGACGTGTAAACCCCTTCCCAATTTCCATCATTTGGGGACTAATTATCATCTTTCTTGATGCCTCGTACTTCCTACGCCTAACTCATTTCACTGCTCATTAGCACCTCCACAGCACAGAGGATGGATAGGAGTTAATAAAGTGATTATAAGGGATAATATGCAAATTAGCCATGCTGGTTTGGTAGACAGGTAGCTTGCAATTCTTGATTAACAGGAAGCTTTGAGATTACCTTGGAATATTCAGTTATGAAACCCCCTATTGGTGAACATATACAAGCAAGAGTATCGACTTGGTCTACTAGTCTTTGGGATAAAAATCAGCGCTTACTGGCTCTCCAGGCACCTGAGCTGTGAGACGTGCTGGTGCATCAAGAAAATAGATTCAGAAAGCTTTCAGCTTTCAGGCTGAAAGGCCTTGAAGCACCATTTGTAATCTGACTGGCAAGCAGTTTAATAAAGCACAAGTGGAGTTATGTGTGTGTTGTATGTGATACTACGGTAGAATCCTGGCGTCAGCCATGCGTACAGCTGCAGACTGCTAATTGTGCGAGCAGGAGGACATCGTGAAGGATCAATAGTGTAATGTACATGGAGAAGAGCACGTAGGTAAGGACCCTACCAGCAGCAAAAGAGGAATGAGTGAAGTGTGGAATGAGGTTCAGCTCCTGATTTGCTTCCGATTCCGTACTGATCGTGGGAATCTGAGGGGTAGAGGTTAAGAAAGGACAATGAGTCAATGATAGGCCAAGCCCTTTACAAGTCCAACTTAAAGACCCTTCTTGGGGAAAACCAATAAAACAAAAAGACAAAATTAGAGAGCTAAAGGGATGAGCAAGCTCACAGATGCTTCATTTGGCTAAGCATAAAGACTCGGTGAAAGTGAACGTCGCTCAGTTGTGTCCGACTCTTTGCGGCCCCACGGACTATAACCCACCAGGCTCCTCTGCCCAAGGGATTTCCCAGGTGAGAATACTGGAGTGGGGTGCCATTGAAGTGCTCTTTTAAATATGGACCCCTGAGTCCTATTTGCAGGGTTTTCATTTAACATGCCCGGATAATGGGAAGAGATGTTTGTGTATCTACATTTATGTCATTATGTCTGTATCTCCATAATATCCATAGAATGATGATAGAGAGATCAATTAAAAATATAGGTACAACTATCTCCATCTATCTACCTACTTATCTGTGTTCTTAAAGCTCTCCCAGAAAGTCTGATGTACTGGCAGTTTTGGGCATCACCAATTAATTTGATTTCTTATTTAATTCTAAAATAACTAAGAACCATAAAGATTATGCTGCAGTCAATTTTTCTCAGCTATGACAAGAAGACCTGTTTCCTGTTTCTTAGTGCAACATCATTTTTCTCTGCCATGGATCAAAAGGATATAGAGATACAAATGAAAAATGAAGCAGATATTCAAGTAAGAATAAAGTGGAGTTTGGAGAACAGAAACAATCCAAACTTTTTTTTTTTTTCAGTAAGAATCATCTGAAAATTATTTGAAGACCAACTTTTGAAAATGTTTTAGTCTCAAAGATATCCAGTACACAGAATGAAGAGAAAGTTGAATTCAACACAGAAAGTTGAATTTTTCCTCAAATACCTAAATGTAGTAAATACTTTTGAAAACTCATCCTATTTTTACCTAAATCTCAGCTTTTCAGAACCAAAGACAAGATTTTTTTTTCCAGTATCTCAGGCACAAGTGAGCAGATTTATAGTAACTGGAAGCCATAAAAGCCATAAATATAACCCAGGATCCCAATTTATTAGTTTAAAATGAGAAAGAGAACAAACTAACAGACTAGCAGAAAATGTTTGCGGCAGTATAGTGTCTTTTTGTGATCAATCACACTGGGTTATCAAAACCAGTAAACTGCTTGGTTTAAATACATTTAAGAGTAAATTGGGTATAAAATAATATATATATATATATGGCTGAGTAGTATTCCATTGTGCATATATACACACACACACACACACACACACACACACACACATACAGCTCATGTCTTCTTTATCCATTCATCTGTTGATGGACACTTAGCTTGGTTGCATATCTTGGCAATTGCAAACAATACTGCTATGAATATTGGGATGCACGTATCCTTTCAAATTCATGTTTGTTTTTTTTTTGGATATATACCCAGGATTGAAATTGCTGGCTCATATGGTAGGTCTGTTTCTGCCATTTGCAGCAAAATGGGTGGGCTTGGAGGGCATTATGCCAAGAGAAATAAGTCAAACAGAGAAAACCAAATCCTGTGTGATATTGCTTATATATGTATCTAAAAAAAATACAACTAGTGAATACAACATAAAAGAAGCAGACTCACAGATACAGACAACAGATTAGTGGTTACCAGTGGGGAGAGAGAACGAGAGAAGGGCAATATAGGGGTAGGGGATTAAGAGATACAGACTATCAGGGATTACACAACATGGGGAACACAGTAAATACTTAGTAACTACAAATGGAGTATAATCTTTAAAAACTGTGCTCATATATTGTATACCTATAACATATCATTTATTTGTTGCTGGTTAGTCACTAAGTCGTGTCTGACTCTCGTGACCCCATGAACTGTAGCGCCTCAGACTCCTCTGTCTATGGCATTTCCCGGGCAAGAATACTGGAGTGGGGAGCCATTTCCTCCTCCAAGGGATCGTCTCAACCCAAGGACTGAACCTGCATTGGCAGGTGGATTCTTATACGCCAAATATACTTCAATTTAAGAAAAAAAGATATAACTCTATCAAAGTGTTACCTGGGTAAGGTTAGCAGACGTTTCCTTCACTCCGACCTAATGTTGCTAATTGGATGGGATAGTTTTGTAGGCTGTCATAATACCCCTGGGCAGGAATAGTGAAGAAAACACCTTAATATCTTTTAGCTTTTTGTCTAATTTTTAGCTTCCTTCACCTAACATAATGCCTTTAAGGCTAATCCAATGCTTCAGCATGTTTTAATACTTCGTTCTTTGTACCACCAAATATCATTCTATTGTAACAGTTACACATTTTTTACTCACTCATCAGAAGATGGATCTTTCACTTGCAGGGTATTATATATTATAATGCTACCATGAACATTCAAATAAAGGTTCTTGTGTGGATATATTTTTAATCATTTTTAGGTGAATAGCTAGGAGCTAAATTGCTTGGTCATGTGTTAGCTCTATATTTAACATTTGGAGAAATTCTTGAGTTCACTCTGAGGGATTGGTCTGTTTTCCAATGGGTCTTCCAGCTTTAACACAGTATGACTCCATAAAATTTGTTGCAAGAAATAATTACAGTTATTAAAAATTATCATAAATGTTTAAATTTCAATTATTGAATACATATCAGTTCTCACTGCCCATTTTTTTTTCACTGCCCATTTTGATCTGTGTAGAATAAATATTTTATAACCAAAAGAGATAATACTATTTCAAAGGTCCATTATTAGTACTAAGGATAACTAGGCCATTTTCCCCCTTGATATCTGTCATGAGGCCAGTTTTCTCTATTATCTGTTAGGTAGTGATCCTTCTTCTTTATTTCTTTGATTTGAACTTAAAACAGGAATATGTGAATACAAAAGGAAGGGAAATCTAGACGTTCATTGTATATTGTGGCTAGATTCTAAAGAAAAATAATTATTTATAGTATTTGAGTTCTCACTGATAATGTCTGTACCCTGCCAGGTTCCTCTGTCCATGGAATTCTCCAGGCAAGAATACTGGAGTGGGTAGCCATTTCCTTCTCTGGGGGATCTTCCCAACCCAGGGATTGAACCTGAGTCTCCTTTATTGCAGGTGGATGCTTCACCATCTGAGCCACCAGGGAAGCTGTTTTCACTTTATTTTAGTTCCTACTGATATGCCTACTATACTTGAATTGTATGTTTAAAATATGTAAGTTTTAAAATCAGAATTTTAATATTCACTCTAAGTGAAAAAAACAAGACATTAAGTTATCAGGAAAAAAAAAAAAACTAATTTTTACCTGCTAAATCAGAATCTGGTCATAATAGTGCTCTGTTTTAAATATTCTGATTGGCTATTACCATCTCTAGTTTCGCTGTATTGAATGTTGAAGCAGTATGGCAAGATCTGATCAAGTGAAAGGAGGATGAAAAAAGCTATTAGTTCAAGCAAAACGTAATAAACACCAGTCAGTTCAGTGAGGAAGGAACAAACAAAGCCCATTTAATTTGGATGGATTTCATTGTGTAAACAAAAGCATTCAATCTTTTAAAATCTTCTTGGTGTCAGTTGTAGATTCAAGACTTACCTTAATGCGTTCACGTCTTGCATGCTAACCTTAGTAAAAGTATATACCATATTTGTTTCACAGGTAAGCTATTAGTCTTTAAATTATTTTTGAGTAAATGAATGAACATAGAAGCTACAATTTGCTCTACCCTTTAATATGAAACAATCAAGTCGCAGACATTATGATTGTTCTTCCCAAAACCTTCCTTGAATTAAGACCTAAGACTAAGAAAAATAAGCTCAAATTAGTATCTCAATTAAAGATGGGAAACTGCAGTTAAAATTAAATCTTCTTGAAATTAATGTCAGTAAACATTTTTACACTGGAAAACCTAATAGTAGATTTTTGGACACAGATTTGAATAAAACATTTCATTTTGCAAAATAAGAAACCTTATTGTGGTCTTTGGGAAATGTCTAGGTGTTTTGATAAGGAGAAAAAAAATCACATCAGAAAGGAAGTTAAAACAATAAGGCACTATAGTAGACAGCAAGAGCAGAAGCAGCTAATTCTTCTGTTTTCCACCTCCAACAGGCAGGCTAATCAGTTGTAATTAAGAGGCAAAGTAGCATCTAATAAACCACACTTGTCACCAGTTGTCATCTTAGTGATCAATTCACACCTCCATCACAATGACAGCATCCCTTCAAGTACTCTAATAACCCCACTCTTGGAGCAGTAGAGGATTAGGAAATGGATAATGGATTGTTAAGGCGCTAATGAAGTGGAGGGTGAGGGGATGAGGCCTCTCAGTTGGGGAGGCAAAGAGAGGTAGGGGGTGGATTCGGGCTTGCAAGAAAAAACTTTAATTAAAATTTGGGTTCACTTTGGTTTCCTGTATTTGAACAAAGTTAATTTAAGAGGTCTAAGACTGCTCTTCCTATGGAGTTTACACTCTCCTTCTCTATTTTACCTATTCCCACATTCACAGAAAAATCTTGGCTAATCTCTACACTGTTTTTTCCCCTTGTGATTAAATAGCATTTAGAAGTACACATTCATTTTAACTTCTTTCATTCGCTTTTTAAAGATTTTTTTCTCAATTAATATATACAAGTTACAAGGACATGTAGTCAGTACCTTCTTTTTCACCATCTAGAGTAATTTTGTGTATGAACACTGAACAAAAATAAAAGCAGTTGTATTTTGGATACAACTCATGTCACATTTCCTGACTCTAAGAGGCAACAGAGCCTTGTATAAGGAGGAGAGAACACAAGCAGTTTTCACGTGTGGTTTATAGAATCAGACAAAACAACTGCTAAATTCTTTTGCAAGGAAAAAATTAAACAATATGATGGCAGCTAAGTGCCCACTGCCCAGGAACACATAAAGCTGTGTCCATGACTTCTTTTCTTGACAACATGGCAGAGTGTACTATTACTGATATGGCTACAAGGAATGGATTTAACTAGCCAGTCTAATCCTTTCTTTGGGCTATATCATATCAACATGACCATGGACCAGGGAAACACTACACTATTTTAAAAATAAATGTAACCATGTCCTTTTGTGAATAGTCCAATAGTCAAGAATTCTGCCTCTTCCAGTAATCTGAGAGTGGGGCTTATTTTTATGTACATAGTATTACTTTATGTATAGTTGTAGCAGCAAAATACATTGTTTGGTTGAATCAAAACTACTGCAGCTGCAAATGTAAGCTCATCATCTTAAGATTTTTTTCTTATTTGTTGTTCTAAACAAAAACACTTCATCATGACCTTTCTTACTAAAATTCACCACACAAGATCTTATAGCCAGAGGTTCTTCAGTTTATGGAAGATTTTAGAACTTAAGAGACTTTGGCAATCTCACAATATTTGGGAGTAAAGATGTTAAAATTCACGTTTTCCTTTCAAAAGCTCATCATTATTAGACACATAGTTTTAAATCCCCTACTATGTACGCAGAGGTGGCACCTTATTTTTCTGACTCAGATCTCACCGAGGTGTCTGGGTAATAGTTGTCTCCTGAAGGTAGAGGATGATACAATATTTCGCTTTTTTAATCTGAATCAAATTTGAACAAAATTAAAGAATTAAGATCATTAAAACCTGTACTTCAGAAATCAAAAGTCATTAATTTCCATCATTTTCAAAAATGTCAATTTATCCAGTGGGGTGTGACAGAATCTGTGTATCTATTATCTACCCCATTAGAACTAATGAGACCTCATTTTTTTCCCTCCTGCTAAAATCAGATCCCAGGGCCAAGCGGTCCTGTATTGATGAGATTCTCTTTCAATGTGGTTGTTTCAAAATTCTGTGTGGAGTAAGAATACTGCCCCCCGCCCCTCAAAGCGCTCCCTTTCTTTTTCCCCAGCCCCGCTGCAAAGAGCACCCTGCTCCTGTGTACTAAGAGGACAAGGTCAACATCTCACTGGCTTTTATTGATTTATTTTTCTTTTGTGCTCAACAGATTGTTGTGACACAATGGCAAACTTCAGGAACATGAGCCCCGCTTCCTCAGAAGCTGTCTTGCTGTGAAATATTAGAATGGCAAAGGCTAATATATGCATCCGCCGGGCAGAGGGTTCCAGCCCACATTTCACACCGCAGCCATCAATTCATTGGTTCGGAGGGGGAAAAAAAAAGAGAGAAGCCTGCTCTTTCCTTGACCAGCTGCAGCAGACAGGAGCTGGAACATATGCCTGTCTGAAAGGGGAGGAGGGGGAGCGGCCTCTCAGGAGACATCACACAAAGAAAGCCAATCTTCTCCGCAAAGCGTGGAATGACTTAAACACTCCATTGTATTAAATATGAATGAGTCCTCATTGTGGCGCGCGGTGTGTGCGGACCCGCCGTGTCCTCCCATTAGCTACATGATTAACCAGATTACACCGGGAAGCCGCGAAGGTAAATAAGGCCAGCCTTCTGTCACTTCCTCCCCCAGGCCTGGCCGACAAGGGGCCGGAGCGCTGGGCCCTTTGTAGTCAAGTGGGTGGAAAGAAGAAATAACCATGAATGTCATGCTTGGTAATTAAAAAAAAAGGGAGACAGACAGAGAGAGAGAAAGAAAGTTGTCTCCAAGGACCATCTATGGGAAACAGTGTGAAAACATCTTTCTGATCAGCTAACATGTTGGTATTGTTCCCTTTGACCACATAGGACTAATCTAACCCCCTCCTAAACAGGCTCCTGTATTCCCTTTTGTGGTCAGGAAGACAAAAAAAAAAAAAAAAGAAAGAAAAAAGACATGAATTAAAGCTGCCTGATTCTGCTCATTAAGGGTGAGCCCTGATTCTGCTGGGCCTAGAATCTGCTAGCCTATGAACTCAGCTTCCATCTCCCTCACGTGTGGGTCCCTCCTTCCCCCACTCTGTCTGTATCCCCCTCCTTCTTAGAACAGATAAACACCATAGTTAATTGGTTTATGGAAACTGCTCCGAAGTTACAATTCTTACAGCAGGGTGAGCTTTGAGAAAAATGCAAAGAAATGGGTGACCCTTTGAAGGACCCCAAGGAGAGAAGTATGTATTATCTGAGTTCAGACCTGGAAATCTAAATATCTGATGTATAAAAAGTTTTGTGACTATTTTATTTTAGTTTATTAATATGACATAAAGTTGAGAGGTTTTGGTGAGTCATATTTTAACTGATAAATATTTCTACAGACTAGTTATTATTTAAAGACCAATAAATGTTTGGATTTCTATTAAGTTAAAAAAAAAGTTCTATTGTTTAAAACACCATGGCTGTATTGGGTACAAAATGGAATATTTTGGTAATCAAAGTATAAATTATTAAAAAACGAAGACAACTTATTTTGACAAACCTTAGAAATTTTAAATTAAAACAAATTTCAAATAAAGAGAAAGGGTAAGTGTACCTCTAAAAAGCATAAATCCATTGGAAAGATTGTTTAAACATAGCATTTTGAGAACTAAACATTAATGTCTTTTTAAATGTAATTTTGCTTTCTTCAGAATTGGTTTATCATTAAAGATATGAGGTGTTTTTTTTTTCCAATTATCCTACTGATACTGACCCTTCTTTAAAAAGTTATAACAACTGTGCGTGAGATAAGTCCCTGTAACATACAAACAAACAAACAAAAAAAATGGTTTCCAAGCTCAGTTTGGAAATAACATAAAATATACTAATAATTTAAGACCTCTCAGGTTGCATATTGAGTATGTATTTAAAATATATATTGAACCTTATCTGTATTGATCTCAAGTCTAAGATATAATCACTCTTATTATCTACATGACTTTTTCCCTAATCATAAAATTATGATGTAGGAAAAAAGTCCCAAATGATGACAGCAAAATTCTGCTTTGAGAAATAATTTTTAATATTTTAAAAATTCAGGAAAATGTCACATAAGTAAGATATGAAAGGAGTATACCAATCAAAGAAATAATGGAACTTCTGTTATTAATTGAGTAATTCATTGATTAAAGAAGTTTTCTCCTCCAGCATTTACTAGGAGATCTCAAAAATTCAAGCAATATAGATTCCATGTTGTGGACAGGGATTTCAATCTAAGGATAGAAACCACACTGCCTAGATATTAGATAAGAGATTTTCCTGGATTATTTGCCAGTTAACTTCTTTTTATAAAAACCATTTTCAACTATTTTTGATGGAAACATTTGTAAACTACCCAACCTCTCTTTGTGTGTGTGTGTCAGAACAAAGCATACAAAATTTAAATTGATTTGGTTCAAGATCATTCTGAATGTCAATCACATTCAAATTGGTGGATGTGAATCACCCTATTCAGCTTTTTCTCTGAATAGGGCAGTGCCTGTCTATGGTGGATGGTGTGGTCCTAGACCTGAAGGGTTTTGATTCCCCTTGCTCCCTACCAGCTTACCCAGATTCCCTAATCATACTGGGGAACATCCTTTTAACATGATACAGTGATGGCCTTAGAAGCAGGGGTTTGAACTGGAGAAGATTACGGTCATGAACTTGGCACACTTGTCTCATCCTTTCTGAATACCCATTGCCAAACTTCATATTTGCTGCCAGTCTTCTTTATGTTCTTCCTTCTCATCTGCTTTATCTTCTGTAGCTTCATTCTAATCTTTAAAAATATTTCACGTTGACGGTCATGTTATGGATGGTGTCTGAGCCTCTTTTTCAGCTAAGTGAACTAATTCCAATTTTGACATGAATGTTTCCATGGTTCTGGCCTCTTTTCCCAACATCTGAGGCTACTCAAGGGTCTTGGATTCCTCTATGAATTCTGGCTTGGAAATCATCTGAAATTTGAGGAATTCTAGGATAAAGGTTTTCAGAAAAGGAATATTATTTCAGGATGACAAGAGAAAGTAGAATATCCAGTCCTGGGTTTTGCCGTGGGTTTCTTAAAATTTGAGATACTGGTTCCTGTAGCTCTTGCCCTGAGTTGCATTGCTCCTGGAAAATGACATAAATGATAAATGACTGCAGTCATCATTTCTCTATCACTATAAGAGAAAGAGGTGAAAATTCCTCTTTCTTGGTTTGTGCAGAGTTGTTTTAAATAAGGTTTGAATAATGAATGAGATGTTTTCAATCTCAAATTTCATATGTTCGTTTAGATATGCAGAAATAAAAAAATTTGAAATGATAAACTATGATATTTCTATATGTTGTTCATATTTAATATACTTTTTGATTTCCAGTTATATCACCAATGGCATAAAAATTCATGTGTTATTAAAACATTTGTCAGTCCTTATGGAACCTTTCATTCTCTAAGATTCTGAACACTTGTTTTATTTATTTATAGCTGAGATTCAAGTCATTTATCAGGTAAGGAATTCTGCATTTAAATTACCTTAATTTCTTCCTAGTAAACAATGGCAAACAAATTTTCATTAAGCACATTATGTTAAAAACCTGAAGTTAAGATTCATGATTTTAGATTTTGGGATTATTTTGTCTCAATTTTGCAAAGCTATTTTGTACAGATTGATAAACAGGATTTTTTTTTTTTCTGGAGTGAGAGAAAGAATGCTAATTTTGTACTTTGCATGTAGGTCTTTTTTCAAACAGTAAATGCAGAAGTCTCCTTTCCAAAATTTGGTTTCTAAGGATGAGAATAATGGTATTCTGTCAACCTTCCATATCACTGCAAAAAATAAACAATGCGTCACTGTGTCTAATGGAACCTGCTACGAGATTCATAATTACCACATTCCTAATAGAAAAAGATGCTTATAATAATTTCTTTCTCTATGATACTGTTTAATCCAGTGAATATTTTCTAGTTCTGTGATAGGTAAAACCTTCAGGTGGAACAATAAGGGGATTTAACAGAAAATTATAAAAGCCTAAGCCCAGTTTTAGAGGCTTGAGCCAATTTTTCAGAAATATGTTAGGTTGTTTATCTTAAACAAACCTTGGATTGTTTCCTTCGTTAGATCTTAATATTTAAATTAAGGGATGAAAACTTTAAGAATAAAATTTACCCTCATAGGCTACTTAATATTTTTCTTTGAAAGACCTTAGCAGTACCAGAATATAGTGAACTATAACCAGAGGATATTTTTACTAGAATTAGCTTTTATTCCATGCTCTGCCTGAATGCTAAATGCATCAGTTATTCCAACTCTTTGTGACCCTGTGGACCATAGCCTGCCAGGTTCCTCTGTTCATGATCTAAAAACTAAGATCATAGTCTGCAGTCTCATCACTTCATGGCAAACAGATGGGAAAGCAATGGAAACAGGGACAGGCTTTGTTTTCCTGGGCTCCAAAATCACTGCAGATGGTGACTGTCGCTATGAATTTAAAAGACATTTGCTCTTTGGAAGAAAAGCCATGACCAACCTAGATAGCATATTAAAAAGCAGAGACATTACTTTGCAACAACAAAGTCCATATAGTCAAAGCTACGGTTTTTCCAGTGGTCATGTGTGGATGTGAGAGTTGGACCATCAAGAAGACTAAGCACTGAAGAATTGATGCTTTGGAAATGTGGTGTTGGAAAAGACTCTTGAGAGTCCCTTGGACATCAAGGAGATTAAACCAGTCAATCCTAAAGGAAATCAACCCTGAATATTCATTGGAATGACTGATGCTGAAGCTGAAGCTCCACTACTTTGGCCACCTGATGCCAAGAGCCATCCCATTAGAAAAGACCCTGATGCTTGGAAAGATTGAAGGCAGGAGGAGAAGGGGACGACAGAGGATGGGCTGGTTGGATGGCATCACTGACTCAATGGACATGAGTTTGAGTAAGCTCCGGGAGATAGTGAGACAGGGAAGCCTGGCCTGCTGCAGTCCATGGATTTGCACAGAGGTGGCCATGACTGAGGAGCTGAACAGCAGCAACAGGCAAGAACACTGGAATGGGTTGCTGTGCCTTCCTCCAGGGGTCTTCCTGACTCAGGGATCTACTCACCATCATTGTTTATCCTTGAGATTGTCATATTTCAAACTATTAACCCATAATAATAGCATAACAGTAACAGAAATGAAGATGAAACTTGGAAATATCCAGATTCCATGCCAACAGTTTTTATTTAATTTTAAACTTTTCCCAGTCCATGTTGAATTGAATATACAATTTTATATATTTTGATTATGAAATAAATACAATATTGTATTTTGTTTCTGTACACATAAGGAAGCATTTTATATGTAGCAACGCAGACTTCTAATTACTGCAAGTTTCATTTAATATTTTAACACAGATATGCTACTATTACCCCCGAATTCATTCTATGGTTACACATTGAAGTTATTTCCAATTCTCTATTTCCAATATTCCAATAATCTTCTGGTAAATACTTCATAAAACTAGTATTTTCTTTCTGAAGAATTCTTTCTCCAGGAAATCCTCAGGTAAATAATGGACGTGTGTCTAGAAGAATCTTATTCCTTCCTCAGGTGCAGCAACAAGACCCTTGGTTATTAACCTTTTCTTCACTGAACACTAATTTTGTGTGCCACACTAGAAACTTGTGATCTTTTACACATTCTCATAAGTTTCTGCACTCTCTTCCAGCTCTCTATAAATTTCATTGCACAAGAAAAAAAAGCTGCATGGACTTATTGAACAATTTTGGTTACTTCTTCAAGGCCATTTTGAATTTATTTTGCTCAGCATTTTCTTGTTATCCTAGTCAAATAGGATTTCCAAATAATACCAGGCTTGGGATAGAGTTCTCCCAAACACGTTTTTCAATGTTCCCTTTTCCGTAAAGTTCTTCCCTCAGTGTGTGGCTTATGAACGACCTTTTAAAGAGCTATCCTGTGATGATAATGTGATATAAAATATCTCTAGTTCTATAATTCAAGCACGTGCCATGTAAAAACATGATTTTGGACCTGATTAATCAATAGATAGTTTCAAAAGTGGAATGGCATTCAATTCAAAGTAAAGTATGAACATTGTTCATAAATGGGTATTCTAAGAACATACATCTCTTTTGTATGTAGACAGATATATCTATTGTAACCTCTTAGAAGCATGGTAATTCTTTTTTGAGTATGTCAAGGTATGACCAAAGCAATGACAGCTAAAATAATCTCAAGTGCATTTCAGTATTTACACTGTTTTTGCTGCTGTTTATTTATTGCTTACTTGCTCAATCGTGCCCAACTCTTTGTGACCCCATGGACTGTAGCCTGCCACTCTAAAAGCCCTGAAACAGGGTTTTACAGAGCAAGATCTTAGAAAAAAAAGAACAGCCATTTAGGTAGACCACCATTCTGCATGACGCTTCTCCCTTCAGGATATCCATCAGTTGTTGGCATGGGGTCTAGGGAGAGGACAGCCTGGGAAGCCAGAGAGGGTGATTGATAAGGAACAGCAGACTTTGGGGATTCTCAGGGCAACCAGTCAATCTTGATATGAAAGGGCCACGCTGTTGCTGCTGCTAAGTCGCTTCAGTCGTGTCCGACTCTTAGCGACCCCATGGACTGCAGCCTACCAGTCTTCTCCATCCATGGGATTTTACAGGCAAGAGTACTGGAGTGGCGTGCCATCGCCTTCTCCAGAAAGGGCCATAATCCCTGAGAAAAAGGATGTGTGCTTGGTCGTTTAGTTGTGTCTGACTCTTTGCAGCCCCATGGACTATAGCCTGCCAAGATCCCCTGTCCGTGGAATTTTCCAGACAAGAATACCAGAGTTGGTTGCCATTCCCTTCTGCAGGGCATCTTCCCAACCCTGGGATTGAATCCAAGTCTCTTACATCTCCTGGATTGGCAGGCAGATTCTTTACTACTAGTGCCCCTGAGAAGGATTCAAAGAGAATTGCATTTCCTGAGTTTTTAAGTCATACAAGGTAAAAAGTTTAGAAGCTACAAAAAGAATCCAAAGTGAAGATTTTGTTAGTCTTGTTATTTTCACAGTGCTGTCCATTTAGTAATAGAGGTCTATTGTCTATCAAATCTATCAATCTATCTATCTACTTAGGGATGAAAATCAGGAGTTCATCCTTAGATCTCTAATTCCAACCCATCATCACAAAATTCAGTCTGGTCGTCCACATTTCCATTGTATAACTCCTGATATCTTCAGTATGTTCAGTCACTTGTTCAATTCTAGAATGTTGGGCTTCCCTGGTGGCTTAGTTGTCTGTAAAGAACCCACTTGCCAATGAAAGAGATGTGGGTTCAAGATCCTGGGTGGGAAGATCCCCTGGAGAAGGAAATGGCAACCCACTTCAGTATGCTTGCCGGGAAATCCCATGGACAGAGCAGCCTGGCAAGCTATACTCCATGGGGTTGCAAAGAGTCAGACACAACTCAGTGACCAAACAACATTATCTCTCAATTCTAGAATACAGTGAAAGTAGCTTCATAATTGTTCTTCTATACCAGTGCAAAAGTAAATCGCATAGCTAGAGTTCAAAACTTATTTACTGTCTTTCATTCTAGAATGGATAATCGAAACACTGTATTCAAAAACTGGTTGTTAGATTAGTTTTACCCTCTTGTCAGTGTGATTATGCTATTCATTTAAAATGCTTTCACTTCTTTATGTTTGTGTTCCCTATTAGAGTTTTACCACATGCTTATTGGTATTATTTTACTAAAGATGGAAAATATAAAAATGGCTCCAAGTCTACAAATAATAAATGCTGGAGAGGGTGTGGAGAAAAGGGAACCCTCTTACACTGTTGGTGGGAATGCAAACTAGTACAGCCACTATGGAGAACAGTGTGGAGATTCCTTAAAAAACTGGAAATAGAACTGCCTTATGATCCAGCAATCCCACTGCTGGGCATACACACTGAGGAAACCAGAAGGGAAAGAGACACGTGTACCCCAGTGTTCATCGCAGCACTGTTTATAATAGCCAGGACATGGAAGCAACCTAGATGTCCATCAGCAGATGAATGGATAAGAAAGCTGTGGTACATATACACAATGGAGTATTACTCAGCCATTAAAAAGAATACATTTTAATCAGTTCTAATGAGGTGGATGAAACTGGAGCCTATTATACAGAGTGAAGTAAGCCAGAAGGACAAACACCAATACAGTATACTAACGCATATATATGGAATTTAGAAAGATGGTAACGATAACCCTGTAAAAAAAAAAAAAATGGCTCCAAATTTCAAGAGGTGTCTATTCCCCATCCCCAGGATCCCTTATTTCACATGACTAGCATTCTCTGGAACATACTTCGGGAGGGGCTTTAAAAGTTTGAAAATGTTCACCCCGTTCATTCCAGAAGAGAGCCCTCTGGCCGTCAGCTCAGCCTGCCAGTGACACCAGAGACAAGCCTGATGGGCTGTGCTCTTCAGTGTGGATGGGATAGTCTGTTTAAGCAACTCAATTTAAGCCCATGCTTAATATCAGAGTTCAGAGGAAAATAAATTATTCCTCTTTAGTAGATTTACAGCTAGTCTCTTAGGATACTAGTAAGTACCATTTGCTGTTATTCAGTGGCTAAGTCCTTTTTGGCTCTTTGAGACCCCATGGACTTCAGCACTCCAGGCTTCCTGTCTTTCACCATCTCCCAGTTTGTTCAAACTCATGTCCTTTGAGTCAGTGATGCCATCCAACCATCTCATCCTCTGTCGTCCCTTTCTCCTCCTGCCCTCAATCTTTCCAAGCACTGGGGTCTTTTCCAATGAATTAAGTGTCAGGTAGCCAAAGTATTGGAGCTTCAGCTTCAGCATCAATCCTTCCAATGAATATTCAGGGTTCATTTCCTTCAGGATTGACTGGTTTGATCTTCTTGCTGTCCAAGGAACTCTCAAGAGTCTTCTCCAGCACCACAATTTGAAAGCATCAATTCTTCAGCGCTGAGCCTCTTTATGGTCCAACTCTCACATCCATACATGACTACTGGAAAAACCATAGCTTTGACCATACAGACCTTTGTTGGCAAAGTGAAGTAACATTAACTTAGCCAAATTTTGTAGAATGCTTTAGAGCTTATAATGCTCGTACATTATTTCATTTCATCTTTACAAAAGCTCTGTGAGGTCAGAATTATTTTATCCTCTATTTGTAGATGAGAAAAGTGAGTTTTAAAATTGCTTTTTAGCTCTTTTGATTTCTCCTGGTTTCCCACAGGCAGTGAACAATGAACTGACGACTCAAGTGCTGTCCTTTGAATTCTAGTACTTCTAAATTATCAAATCATTTCTCTTCACTGAAACCACACACTTTCCACCTTCTGGAGAGGCTAGAAAATATACCCTGAGGTTTTCTTCTATTTCTTAGAGAAAATCACTGGAACATTCTCTTAGCATTCTACCTTCTCGCTTCATAAACCTTGCCCATCCCAATTTCTCTTTTTTCTTTATTTCTCTTTCCTTTTTCTGCTGCTTTTGTACATTTTATAAAGTCCTTAGATATACCAAAATTATTGTATTTTCCATGTTAACCTATTCACAAGTTGCCAACTTCTATTTTGTCAACAATGGGATTTCTAGCCCATAGATTTTTCATGACACGGCTGAAGAAAGTTTCAATGTTTGAGAGATGTTTGGTTTTTCTTTCTCACAGGTTGACTGTTAAGTTTGTACTGTACATTTATCAAGGATGCTCTAAATGGTACTAAAGCTGACAGAGAACAAGCAAGGGCTGACAGCTTCACTCCAGTTACAGCTGATTAAAGGCTGCTGAGGCCTGAGGGCCCAGTTTCTGAAAAAGGACCACTAAAACTTGAACAATTCCAGCCTGAACATTTTATTCTGGCTATAGTGAAAACGTCTGGATCTTGCGCTGGTAAAAATGGTTGTACCCAGTGAAAGTCAGCAGTAGAATAGCAGAGAATATGGGCTTAAATTGAGTTGCTTCTTCTTTACTAGAAGAAAAATGCATAGTTTGGAAAATGAAAGAAATGTACGTGCCAGGGTACCAAGTGAGCAGGTGTACTATATGCACAGACAGGAAGACTGCATATAAGCTTACAGACATGCCTACACGTCTAACGATGCCCCGTAATGATTATTACCAGCTCTTATGATGCTAAGTAATCAGTGCCACAAGAATACATAATAATAATAGGCCTTCCATTTGCATAGCACCTTTCAATCCCCAAAATGTTGTCACATCTGTTACCTCATCTGATCTTATGCAATAATCGCACAAGCTGAGAAGAGACATCAGTATCCCAATCTTACAGATGAGGAAATTAGAGTACCTTAAGTTTAGGTAAGTTACAAGCGATTGCATGACAAAGCTGATCATTAATTTAGCTTTCCACCCTTGTTCTTCCTGTAAATCTAGCACCTAGATTTGATAATTAGACGTTTAGACCATTTTTTTTTTTTTTGCAAATATTACCTGCACTGCAGAGACCACTTGCTTATTACCGTGTTCTGTCAAAAGTGAAAGTGAAAGTGACTCAGTCACATCCGACTCTTTGTGACCCCGTGGACTATGCAGTCAAAGGAATTCTCCAGGCCAGAATACTGGAGTGGGTAGCTGTTCCCTTCTCCAGGGAATCTTCCCAACCCAGGCATCAAACCCAGGTCTCCCATGTTGCAGGCAGATTCTTTACCAGCTGAGCCACCAGGGAAGCCCAAGAATACTGGCGTGGGTAGCCTATCCTTTCTCCAGTGGATCTTCTCAACCCAGGAATCGAACTGGAGTCTCCTGCATTGAGGCGCAGTTTTTACCAGCTGAGCTACAAACAAAGTCTCTATTTATGTGTCTTTGACATTCTAAGATTCTAGGTTACTTGATGGTAGCGTAGAATCTCAGATCAAAACCACAATGAGCTATACCATTTAACTTGTACTAGATGGTTATAACAAAAAAAGAGGAAAGCAAGTATTGGCAAAGATGTAGACACATTAGAACCTTCTTCATTACTCGTGAGGATATAAAATGGTTCAGCCAAACGAGCTGAAGATAGGAATTCATGGAGTTAAGCAGACTCAAAAGTATTTTTTTGATGTATATATCCTTGTGCATGCATGAGAGCTTGCTCTTTGGGATCCTACTGACTGCAGCCCGCCATGTCCACGGGATTCTCCAGGCAAGAATACTGGAGTGGGCTGCAATGCCCTCCTCCAGGGATCTTCCTGACCCAGGGATCAGACCCAGGGATCAATCCCAGGGTTCAAATTCACATCTCCTACATTGCACGCAGTTTCTTTACCACTGAGCCACTAAGGAAGCCCAATATATCCTTGTACCTGCTTTGATAATGGGACAATGGAGCCTCTGTTCATGTTCTGTGTTTTAATGTTTGTGTTTTATGCTTTAATGTTAATATGATAATAAAACCTTTACCATGTGCTTCAAAAAAAAGAAAATAGGAATTCAAATAGATACTTATGCATCAGTGTTCATTGCAACATTACTTACAATATTCCAATATAAAAATTATTCACAAATTTCCAGTTTTTCTACCTTAGAAATATTCTCAGGTAAAGCAAATATCTACATATTCAAATAATGAGCCCAATTTATTATCTGCACTTGTGTTTTTCTGATAAATTTTCTTATTTGGGGTGATATATTTATCCTACTAAATCCTTAACTTATTTGCTAAAATGCTTAAATTTAGTTAATCTAATGGGATCAATCAGGCAAATAATAATTTCATGAACAACATATATTGGTTGCCCTATTTTTTTACTTTTAAATCAGTTGCTTTATGTAGCTTGGGAAACCATTTTAATAAAAGCTTTTAATGTTGGATTTATATTTCAGTCACTATTTATCTTACTCTGGTAAGTGTGTGTGTTTCTGACTCCCCGTGTTCTGTGCCATTACATGAGTTTTTCCGTGTAAAGAGGCTTCTAATGAATATAGACACTGCCACTTCTCTTCCTGCTCCACTTTCAGGGATTCTGGACAGACTTTACTGCACTACTTCACATGCAGGCCAAGCATTTAAATTTTGGAATATCTTGACAACAACTGGTGATTGTTTTTCAAATACTAAGGTACCTTGTGATTGCATGTATGCACTCAGACCAACATTTAACAGTGAAAATGTGGTTTACTTTAGTTTTTCCCAAATTAATTTTATTTGGTATGGGTCATTGACCATTTTCTTCTGAAATGTTCATAATTTCCAAATGTTCATACAAGGATGTGCATTTTCAAATGTTTTTGCTAAATTCATTAAAGGATATTTTTATTTTTTACTATTTTAAGCAGGAGCTTTTCATTACACTATCCCACCACATTTTCCTTTTTAAATCTCAGCCATCATTTATTAGTACCTGAGGCCCGATTCTCAAAATAGCTGATAAAAACTCCCCACCTAATAATTAGAAGAGCTTAACTTAATACAGTACTTATAAAACATGTTTGAAAAGAGAAATTATTACTTGTGGTTTGAGAATAATGCCAACTATAGCTATAATATGTCAAAAAATAAGTTGTGATTTTCCTTTATATTTAACTTTGGCTTTGTTATAAAATTTACTTAGAGTGATGTTTCTTAGATTGTGCTTTAATAATATATCTTACAAAATTGTAACTAAGATATTTTAATGTATATACTTGGAAATTCTATTTCAAAATACAAAAGTACATTCTTGAAAAAACTTTCTCTAAATATGACAAATTCCATAGCTACTTTACTTTAGAATATTATTGTAATTTTTTTCACAGTTTTTCCAAAGGCAAAAGGTTTCAAACTATTTTTTCAAGTATTTCATCTTACTAATTTTTAATTTGCCTATCTATTCACTTGTTCAATTAATATTTGCCAAATGTCACATTTTGTACCAGATTCTGTGCTCAGCATTTATGTAAACAAAGAAGAATAAGATGTGTATAGTGATTTAATGATTTAGTAGGGATAGTGGACATTAACAGATGGTCAACACCAAAATCAGACTGATTATATTCTTTGCAGCCAAAGATGGAGAAGCTCTATACAGTCAGCAAAAACAAAACCAGGAGCTGACTGTGGCTCAGATCATGAACTCCTTATTGACAAATTCAGACTTAAATTAGAGAAAGTAGGGAAAACCACTAGAGCATTCAGGTATGACCTAAATAAAATCCCTTATGATTATACAGTGGAAGTGACAAATAATTTCAAGGGATTAGATCTGATAGACAAAGTGCCTGAAGAACTATGGATGGAGGCTCATGACATTGTACAGGAGGCAGTGATCAAGACCACCCCCAAGAAAAAGAAATGCAAAAAGGCAAAACGGTTGTCTGAAGAGTCCTTACAAATAGCTGTGAAAAGAAGAGAAGTGAAAGGCAAAGGAGAAAAGGAAAGATACACCCATTTGAATGCAGAGTTCCAAAGAATAGCAAGGAGAGATAATAAAGCCTTCCTCAGTGATCAATGCAAAGAAATAGAGGAAACCAATAGAATGGGAAAGACTAGAGATATCTTCAAGAAAGTAAGATATACCAAGGGAACATTTCATGCAAAGGTAGGCACAATAAAGGACAGAAATGTTATGGACCTGCAGAAGGTAGTAAGAAGAGGTGGCAAGAATACACAGAAGAACTATACAAAAAAGATCTTAATGACCCAGATAACCACAATGGTGTGATCACTCACCTAGGGCCAAACACCCTGGAATTCGAAGTCAAGTGGGTCTTAGGAAGCATCACTATCAACAAAGCTAGTGGAGGTGATGGAATTCCAGTTGAGCTATTTCAAATCCTGAAAGATGATGCTGTGAAAGTGCTGCACTCAATATGCCAGCAAATCTGGAAAACTCAGCACTGGCCACAGGCCTGCAAAAGGTCAGTTTTCATTCCAATCCCAAAGAAAGGCAATCCTAAAGAATGCTCAGACTACTGCACTATTGCACCCATCTCACACGTTAACAAAGTAATGCTCAAAATTCTCCAAGCCAGGCTTCAGCAATACGTGAACCATGAACTTCCAGATGTTCAAGCTGGTTTTAGAAAAGGCAGAGGAACCAGAGATCGAATTGCCAACATCCTCTGGATCATCGAAAAAGCAAGAGAGTTCGAGAAACACATCTACTTTTGCTTTACTGACTTTGCCAAAGCCTTTGACTGTGTGGATCACAACAAACTGGAAAATTCTGAAAGAGATAGGAATAGCAAACCACCTGACCTGCCTCTTGAGAAACCTATATGCAGGTCAGGAAGCAACAGTTAGAACTGGACATGGAACAACAGACTGGTTCCAAACAGGAAAAGGAGTACATCAAGGCTGTATATTGTCACCCTGCTTATTTAACTTATATGCAGAGTACATCACATGAAATGCCAGGCTGGATGAAGCACAAGCTGGAATCAAGATTACCGGGAGAAATGTCAATAAACTCCGACATGCAGATGACAACGACCATTATGGCAGAAAGCAAAGAACTAAAGAGCCTCTTGATGAAAGTGAAAGAGAAGAGTGAAAAAACTGGCTAAAGCTCAGCATTTAGAAAACTAAGATCATGGCATCAAGTCCCATCACTTCATATCCTAAAGATACCCTAAAGGAAATCAGTCCTGAATATTCATTGGAAAGACTGATGCTGAAGCTGAAACTCCAATACTTTGGCCACCTGATGTGAAGAACCATCTCACTGGGAAACACCCTGATGCTGGGAAAGATTGAAGGCCGGAGAAGAAGGGGAAGACAGAGGATGAGATGGTTGGATGGCATCACCAATGCAATGGACATGAGTTTGAGTAGGCTCTGGGAGTCAGTGGTGGGCAGGGAAGCCTGGCGTGCTGCAGTCTATGGGGTCACAAAGAGCCTGATGCAACCAAGGGACTGAACTGAACTGAAATGAATGCTAGCTAATCACTGAAGACAGTGACTACAGCCATGAAACTAATAGACACTTGCTCCTTTAAGGGAAACCTGTAACAAACCCAGACAGCATATTAAAAAACAAAGAAAACGCTTTGCTGACAGAGGTCTGTATAGTCAAAGCTATGATTTTTCCAGTAGATAAAATCCATATTCCAATGGATATGAATTTGAGCAAAGTCTGGAAGATAGTGAGGGACAGGGAAGCCTGGCACGCTGCAGTCCGTGGGATCACAAGGAGTTGGACACAACGCAGAGACTGAACAACAACACTGTTAGATAAAGGGCTTCCCCTGGTGGCTAAGTGGTAAAGAATCTGCCTGCTAATGCAGGAGATGTGGGTTCAATCCCTGGGTTGGGAAGATGCCCTTGAGAAGGAAATTGCAACACACTTCAGTATTCTTGCCTGGGAAATCCCATGGACAAAGGAGCCTGACAGTCCAGGCCACGGGGTCACAAAAGAGTCAGACACGATGAACATGAACATACTCATCCCCTGAGCTCTGAGCTGGCTAACACTCTGGGATGTGGACTCTGGTAGCAGCAAAATGTTTTATGGGGGTCAAAGAATTGATTCCTCCCAGAGGGTCATGGAGAGTGTCCTCAAGAAGATGATGTTAAGATGTGTCTTATCAGACTGAATAGAGTTCTGACCAAGTCAGATGGAAGAGAAGTGAGTGCATTTTGGCTAGAGGGTTTGGAATGAACAAAGGCCATATGTGAGTACGTGAAAATTGATATGTTAGGAACACAAGCACCTGTGGGGTCAAGGGTAGGACACAGGACTGGAAGTCTAGCATGGGGGCAAGTCAGAGAGAATATGCATAGATTTACGGATGAAGATGAATTTGGGAGTTCTCCTTCAGCTCTTTTCACCCATTATATGTACTGAGCAAACAAGAAAGCCTGAAGAATAGACATATTCACCCCAGAGGAAGCTATTATAGGTCAGAAAGAGGGAGGCTGTGGATCTTTACTGAAGAGACCAAGTGTTTTTTCCTTCTTGTTTTTTCTTCTTCTTCTCTGCCAAAACTGAATCTAAGCTGGAAAAGGGAGTGAAGCAGAGGAGAATGAACAAGAGAGAATATATGGGGATTAAGGCAATTCCCTAGGGGAGGGGCATGTGGATTAGTGAAGGGGCAAAGGAACATGAGACGAAGAGACCCAGAATCTTGACCAAACTACACGATACCTGATCACAAGGCTTGTGAAATTTGCTTAACCTTTTGGAGGTTGCATGTCCTTTTTCTGAACCAAGAGAGTTGACTTGGCAATATTGGACATCCTTCTGGATATAATATTTTATGACTATAAGACTTAAGATTATGAAAAGAGCACTGGATATTCGAAAGATAAATTTCCATCTCAGCTTTCAGTTCAGTTTAGTCCCTCAGTCATGTCTGACTCTTTGCGACCTCATGAACCACAGCATGCCAGGCCTCCCTGTCCATCACCAACTCCCGGAGTTTACCCAAACTCATGTCCATCGAGTCGGTGATGCCATCCAGCCATCTCATCCTCTGTCGTCCCCTTCTCCTCCTGCCCCCAATCCCTTCCAGCATTAGGGTCTTTTCCAATGAGTCAACTCTTCGCATGAGGTGGCCAAAGTATTGGAGTTTCACCTTCAGCATCAGTCATTCCAGTGAACACCCAGGACTGATCTCCTTTAGGATGGACTGGTTGGATCTCCTTGCAGTCCAAGGGACTCTCAAGAGTCTTCTCCAACACCACACTTCAAAAGCATCAATTCTTCGGTGCTCAGCTTTCTTCACAGTCCAACTCTCACATCCATACATGACCACTGGAAAAACCATAGCCTTGACCAGATGGACCTTTGTTGGCAAAGTAATGTCTCTGCTTTTCAATATGCTATCTAGGTTGGTCATAACTTTCCTTCCAAGGAGTAAACGTCTTTTAGTTTCATGCCTGCAATCACCATCTGCAGTGATTTTGGAGCCCAAAAAAATAAAGTCTGACACTGTTTCCACTGTTTCCCCATCTATTTCCCATGAAGTGATGGGCCCAGATGCCATGATCTTCGTTTTCTGAATGTTGAGCTTTAAGCCAACTTTTTCACTCTCCTCTTTCACTTTCCTCAAGAGGCTTTTTAGTTCCTCTTCACTTTCTGCCATAAGGAGTGGTGTCTACTGCATATCTGAGGTTATTGATATTTCTCCCAGCAATCTTGATTCCAGTTTGTGCTTTTACATTTAATCAACTTCATATCCTTGAGTACCTTTATCCAGTTTTAATATTTATAAGTTAATAATGACTTGTCTACATACAAGTGCTATGTATACTTGAAAATACACATGGAGAATTTCACAGGCTACACAAATGCTGATGTTTCTCTTTTTATAGCTGAGTTTAACTAAGTGTAAAATCAGTTTGAGGCTATGCACCCTATTAGATCCAGTTGCACCATAATCTTTGGTAAGCTGTAGGCAAAGGGATCAAGATTCCTGGATAATGAATCTGCTACTTCTTATTGGAAAGGCTCCACCAAAAATCATCGCCAAAGAACCAGGTAAAAGAAAGCTCTGCCTTCCTAACAGAGCTCCCCTCGTATACAGTCCATATCACACATGATCATGCTGGTGCTGCTGCCGTTTAATCATTAAGGCGTGTCTGACTCTTTGTGACCCCAGGACTGTAGCCCGCCAGGCTCCTCTGTCCTTGGGATTTCCCAGGCAAGAATACTGGAGTGGGTTGCCATTTCCTCCTTCAGGAAATCTTCTCAACCCAGGGATTGAACCCACATTTCTTGCATCTCCTGCATTAGTAGGTGGGTTCTTTACCAGCTGAGCCACAAGTTCAGTTCAGTTCAGTCGCCCATTTGTGTCCGACTTTTTGAGACCTCATGAACCACAGCACACCAGGCCTCCCTGTCCATCACCAACTCCCTGAGTTACTCAAATCCATGTCCATTTAGTCGGTGATGCCATCCAACCATCTTATCCTCTTTCGTCCCCTTCTCCTCCTGCCTTCAATCTTTCTCAGCATCAGTGTCTTTTCCAATGAGTCAGCTCTTTGCATCAGGTGGCCAAAGGATTGGAGTTTCAGCTTCAACGTCAGTCCTTCCAATGAACACCCAGGACTGATCTCCTTTAGGATGGACTGGTTGGATCTCCTTGCTGTCCAAGGGACTCTCAAGAGTCTTCTCCAATATCACAGTTCAAAAGCATCAGTTTTTCAGTGAGCCACAAGGGAAGCCCTATATTCAACTGTAGTCAGACCCGTAAGCTCTGATCATTTCAATTAATAGCTCTATGGTCAAAATCTCTTACTTTAGAAATGATTTTCTGTCATAACTGAACCAACCATTATTCTGGGTCACCTGCTAGTCTCATACAGACTGACTAGGAATTTCATCAAGGACAGAGCAAGACCCATGCTAGGCACTGTGACAGTCACGGCTACCACAAGCCGTTTATTATTTGTTTTTGGCTCCTTAACAACACTGAAATGTAGTTCTCATTGTTCCCACTATGTAGATGAGAGAATGCTGAGTCCCAATAAAAGGGTGACTCTTTTTTTCCAAGGCCTAAAACTAGCACTGTCCAAGGAGACTTTGGATCTCATCCTATGTGATGTGGGCAGGTGCCTGTGTGTGAGCCGGCACTCAGGTATGTATGTGTGTGAGAGTGTTTGTATGGATCTGTTTGTAACTTATTGAGGGACAAATATATAGCTACACCTTTTGGTTACATAAGTTAAACGTAGACTGAATAAGCATAAATGCCTACCCTTTCTCATAAGTCAAAAAGAGCTATTTGTCAGCGTTGAAAAACTCTTCTGCCTCTCATCAAATTCCATTGAACATGGAACCCATTTATCAGAAATCTACACATAAATGTCATTTACACTGATCATGTCCATAAACTGGATGTACAAGCCAAAGTGGGAAATATCATTTTAAAAGAGAAAGCAATGCATGTTTGTTTTGCAAATTGTTTTCAAAGTATACTAAACGAAGGCACCTCCTCTCTCCTAATAATGATTTCTTACCCAGTCGCTAAGTACAAGCCTACATGTCTACTCGTCTTTCTTTCCAGTAATCTGGATTTATGGCGCATCTACCTTTCTCCTTCATCTGCAAGGTCCTAGGACATTCAGTAGCCAATCTGTCCCTAAATATGTCTCTGAGGAAATGGTGCTAATTAGTATTGGAATTTACAGCCTTCCATTTTATTGACTTGTCCTACTTTCTTCGATAATTAACTAATGAGTAAAGTAATGAGCTATGTTAGTCAGTCATGCTGTTCAATTAAACGGCAAATCAATTATTGAAAATAGTTTCGGACAGCTCTAATGTTGGCATGATGTGTGCGTGTATGTGTGTGCATATTGAATGCAAGTGCAATTATGTCCTAGATATTACAAAGTCAGTCTATGCGAGGGAATTATGACTGAAAAGGTCCTTTCTGACTGCAATGCAAAGAGGACCCAATGCCAAATACAGATACGTCATTATTTATCTATGTTCTGTCTACAGTGAGCAGTTTTTGCTTAACTGAGACGTCGCAGCTTCCTTGACTTGTGTGAAAAACATCACAGGGCAGTGTGTTATGGATGAGTAACAAGAGATGGCAGAGAAGCAGGAATCAACTTTTTCACTTTAAAAAAGTGTCAAGGGCAATATGGTTGAAGTGGAAAATAGGTCTAGTTGTGGTTTAACTTTTTAATCTCAGGTCGTTCATCTTAGATATTTTCCCATTCTTCTTTAATTATACTGGAAACATCTTTGTGAAATGTTTGTCTAAAATACAACATATAAAATTTATTGGGCATGAAAATGTCACTGTAGAATGGGGAGAGAATAGGTACACACACACACACAGACCTGGTAAATTAAAAGCCAAATTAGCAGAGTGCAAAGAGCCTTTGTACATCTCTGGCCTTGAAGCTTCCCTTAAAGACAGGTAAACTGATAGTCAGCTCCTCACCAACCGTTCTGTCACTTTGTAACTCAGTAGGACACTATGGGGTCTTCCCAAGACAAACCCCATATCCCCATATCCTCTGCTTTAATTCCTCTCTAAAGTGCCTAAATAATAGCATCTGATGCACATTTCCTGAGTTGTTTTACAGATGCCAATATGCCCACCTAATGGAAGAAATAAACAACTTGAAGACCAAGAGCACTGTATTCCCAGTCCTACTCAAGCCTGAGAATTGGTAGTGTCAACCCCTGTAACATCACCCTGTTATGTCATCATCAGAGAATTATGCACAAGATCACCTATCTTGGGACCCCCTTCCCTTACCTGGCCTCTAAAAACACTTTGCTGAAAACCTTCAAGGAGTTTAGGGTTTTTGAGCAGGGTCCAGTGACCCTTGCCTGGCACCTTACAATAAATGTTGCATTTTCCTTTACTACAACCTAGGGGCAAGAGATTGGCTTCACTTAGTGGGCCAGTGGACCCACGGTGTGGTCCGGTAACAATTCATGATCTTTTCTGCTTTCAGTTTCTTGCTCAGGGTCTTCAGATACGCGCGTCACACACACGCATCTTCTCTTTGCGTTACCTTGCACTGGTAGTTGAGTGTGTGTTTTAGATAGAACACCCCATAGAGTTTCCACCTGTTTTTGACCCTGTGGCATCCAATATTTTTGGCAAACATTGCAGGTTAAGTCTAGTGCATTTTTTAAAGCATGGCATTATCTTAGCTCATAGTTCTTCAAAGATTACAGTTACAACACCAAGGACTATTCAAACGCATAACAACCCATCACTAATTGTTTTTAAAGAACCTTTAATTTGAGATCTGCTCCATTTTTATTTCATCTTCATGACAGCCTGTTTCCAACAAGACAGTAAAATAATTATTATATTTTCCTTTAATATAGCTTATAAAGGTTGTCATTTTAAAGAACTTATATTCTTAAGAATATCTTCTTTCAGGGAAAACTTGAATAAAGCTTTAAATGATAAGGCTTTTGTTAGCATGGGAGAATGCAATTTGCACCTTCAAAATATCCCCAAATTCTTTAAAGGTGTAAATATTGCTTTTATCCCCTAAAATACAGTTTAAAATCTTAAGCTTCAAAAATGATTAAGCTTTATAATAGAAACAACAAAGCAAAGCAAATCAAAGCCAGGTCAAAAAAGGCAACAGCAAGTTTTCATTTCCAAACAGTTTTAATGCTGTGTTTGTGTTCTTGCCTGAAACGAGGCAAGGAACACAAACATTCCCATATGAATCAAATTAGAATTTACATATGAATTACATTAGAAATATGAGCTCCATCAAGGAATAATTAGCACTGTCCTGGGTTATGCGAAGGCGAATGAAATTAAATAAGAACAATTTCAAAGGCAAGTTTTGTTTTGCTTCTTCAACTAAGCTGGTTTAATCAGTGATAATGACTGAAATAAATCCACTCCATCTAAAGTAATGTACAGCCTACCATATTGTGTGAAATGCCATTACTGACTTAGTAAATCATAAAGTCAATGAGAGGACATCACTCATGAGTCTCTGACATGGTTATTCTGTGCTTAATGCCAAATGTGGATGTGGGAGAACTTGATCCAATCAGAAAGCACAGTGAAGGCTAATATTACAAAATATTCCAGGAAGACATCATAAAAGTCAAAGGGGACTGCTGGCATCACATCCTACCTGTTTCGCATCACATTTGTTGACATTGTTACTGCAAATGTTAGATTATGCTCACAGAGGACAGAGACAGAAATTTCTACAAAATGGTAATGCTACTAAAGAAATAGAGAAAATGTAATAGCAACTGGTATCAGCTGGGGGACATAGACGCACTTCAGCCACTAAACAAGGCTATGGTTTATGAGTGTCTTCTCTAATGAGCTAAACTCCAGTGACCATAAAACTGAAATATAATTATGACATTAAAGATGCCTATATTTGAACTTAATTATTAATTAATTTAATGAGAGGAGAGGAGGTTGTAAAATTGCTAATTAAATGGCTCTGTAAAACTGCAGACGGTGGAGGATTTACCAAATGATGAATTCCACAACAGTATTTTTGCTATATCAATATTCTATTAATATACAGTATGCCACAGGAGCTAGCTGGAAGGTGGTTGTTAACTTGAAGTGCAGGTGTGCAGTGTGGCATGACCTCAAATTCCAAATGACAGCAACCTTGAGGGTACTTCAGCCCCTCCATGTAGAGTATGCACTGGAGTCTATTCAGTGAACTGAGTAGGTCAGGGCACAGTTCATCCGACTGCAGTTACATGGAGACAAAATGCTTTGTTTTTTGTTTTTTTGGTTGAGCCACTGTCTTCGATCTTTACTCCTGGTGGTTGGAGTGTCAAGGTCAACTTGTTTTGTATTAACCAAAATTGTGGGGTTGCAAAAAGTCTAAATATTAATCTACTTTAAAAGCAAGACAACATTTCATATTACATATTTATGGAAATGCAAGTCAATTAAGATGTCAATTCTTGGCAATTCACATACAAGAGCAAACAGACATGGATTTTAGCATGAGATCGATGTAGGCTCAAGTTCTGGTTCTAACCCATGTTAGCGACATGACCTTGGGAAAGCAAGCACACTTCTGCAGGCCTCTCAGTTTCTTTACCAGTAAAATGGGATAAATATTCCTAAAGCCACAGGGCTGTCAAGAGGATTGTATTAGTCAAGTCTGTAATGCAACTAACTCAGTGCTTACCCATAGAAGGTGCTTAAAATGAGAAAGAAATAAAGCAAAACTCTATATATTGAACTAGAATTTGAGAGATGCTCACCCACATTATGGTGTGAGATAGTATTTTAACCTCAGTACACAGGAAGCAGTGTTCAGGTAACATCAGGCTTTAAACATACAGTCATCAGGAGAAAAATGCTCAATCTCATTCAAAGGATTTTTACTGAGGATTTTTCACCTACTGAAGTCAAATTTGAACTGGGAAAAAAACCTTTAATGGCACATTTCAAAGGATAGCTAAGTCAAATGCAAGGTAATTGAAAATGTAGTATGCTAATTGCTCATATAAGCTTAAAGTTATCCTTATCAATTTGCAAAGGACAGTAAACAGATTTTCTTATCATGAAAAGATAATTCAAATTGATTCAAATTAAGTGCAGGACATTGTTTGAATTACTTAAGTAAATCCAAAGCCCTTGCTCTCTTCTTATTGTACAAACAAACAAGCATTTTTTATTAACAAGGGAAGTGACTGTCCCTTTTGGCACGTAGAATAAGTGTTCATTACACTGACATTCCCATTCTCCCAATACCTAGTCAACATGAACTTTAGTTCTTTTAAAAAACGCCTAGAGGAGAACATAGGCAAAACACTCTCTGACATACATCACAGCAGGATCCTCTATGACCCACCTCCCAGAATATTGGAAATAAAACCAAAAATAAACAAATGGGACCTAATCAACCTTAAAAGCTTCTGCACATCAAAGGAAACTATTAGCAAGGTGAAAAGACAGCCTTCAGAATGGGAGAAAATAATAGCAAATGAAGCAACCGACAAACAACTAATCTCAAAAATATACAAGCAACTCCTACAGCTCAACTCCAGAAAAATAAACGACCCAATCAAAAAATGGGCCAAAGAACTAAATAGACATTTCTCCAAAGAAGACATACAGATGGCTAACAAACACATGAAAAGATGCTCAACATCACTCATTATCAGAGAAATGCAAATCAAAACCACTATGAGGTACCATTTCACACCAGTCAGAATGGCTGCGATCCAAAAGTCTACAAATAATAAATGCTGGAGAGGGTGTGGAGAAAAGGGAACCCTCTTACACTGTTGGTGGGAATGCAACCTAGTACAGCCACTATGGAGAACAGTGTGGAGATTCCTTAAAAAACTGGAAATAGAACTGCCTTATGATCCAGCAATCCCACTGCTGGGCATACACACTGAGGAAACCAGAAGGGAAAGAGACACGTGTACCCCAATGTTCATTGCAGCACTGTTTATAATAGCCAGGACATGGAAGCAACCTAGATGTCCATCAGCAGATGAATGGATAAGAAAGCTGTGGTACATATACACAATGGAGTATTACTCAGCCATTAAAAAGAATACATTTGAATCAGTTCTAATGAGGTGGATGAAACTGGAGCCTATTATACAGAGTGAAGTAAGCCAGAAGGAAAAACATAAATACAGTATACTAACGCATATATATGGAATTTAGAAAGATGGTAACAATAACTCTGTATACGAGACAGCAAAAGAGACACTGATGTATAGAACAGTCTTATGGACTCTGTGGGAGAGGGAGAGGGTGGGAAGATTTGGGAGAATGGCATTGAAACATGTAAAATATCATGTAGGAAACGAGTTGCCAGTCCAGGTTCGATGCACGATGCTGGATGCTTGGGGCTGGTGCACTGGGACGACCCAGAGGGTTGGTATGAGGAGGGAGGAGGGAGGAGGGTTCGGGATGGGGAACACATGTATACCTGTGGCGGATTCATTTTGATATTTGGCAAAACTAATACAATTATGTAAAGATTAAAAATAAAATAAAATTAGAAAAATAAATAAATAAATAAATAAAAGATAAAAAAAAAAAAAACTAGTAACGAGTATAAAAATAAGAATAATCAATGAGCTTAGACTGAATCTACCTAGAAATGAAGGCAAATCTTTTTATTTGCTAACAAAATGAATAATCAAAAATGCTATTGATCATATTAGAGTGGTGAAATTCATAAACCACCTTGAAAAACTTGGGCTTACTAAAATCCATTTATGGATGAGGTCTTGTAGACATTTCATGCTGAGCATGTCTTTGAGGTGTGCTTCTGATTGCATGATATCTTGATTTCTAGAGTGGATTTAGGATTAGAATGAAAGTCTGAAAAGATTAATTAACTAATCTTGGATTATAAACTTTGAAACTAATTGAACAAGGGAAATACTTCATCAGCAAAGTCCCTGATTGGTATGGTACAGCACAAGATGATACGGCATGTTGTAAACATATAGCTGAACAATGTCACAGAAAAAACTTCAAAGGTGAGGAAGGGCCATTTTCTTAAGTTTAAATTAAGTGGAAGGATTTATGGTGACAAAAATCAGTGAATCAGTAGCAAGAATATGATTAGAGAAAAATATTATTTATAAGTAGGTCTAAAAGTAATTTCCAAGAAAGCTTAAACATCAATCTTGTCAAAGGAGATCATCGATTCGTCCTCACTTTTAATCCACTCTGTATACAGAATTTTCTTGGAGATTTTATGTTTTTAATATTTATTTTAGAATAGCTGAAGTAGTAACAAAAATACCACTTTGGTATTTTTATTGAATTTTGTTACCTGGGTAGATTAATTACAGGGAATCATTTATGTTTTAATGTAGCCTTACATCATAAGATGAAATAGATGCTCTATTTACTCAATAATTCTAAAAGTTTTCAGTTAAATTATAGTTTTTTATATAGAAATTGCATATTTTTGTTATATTTGTACCAAGACACTTTATATTTTTGCTGCTATTACAAATTGAGCCTTTTCTTCCATTATGTTAATACTTCTTTTCCAGCTTTGTTGAGGTGCAATTGATAAATAACATGCATGTTTAACATACTTGACGAGTCTTCCCAGGTGCTGCAATGGTGAAAAATCCACCCACCAGTGCAGGAGAGGTGGGTTTGATCCCTGGGTGGGGAAGATCCCCTGAAGTAGGAAATGGCTACCCATTCTGCTATTCTTACCTGGAGAATCCCATGGACAGAGAAGTCTGATGGGCTACAGTCCCTGGGGTCACAAAGAGTTGGACACGACTGACTGAGCGCACACAGCGCAAGATACATGACCTGACGACTCGATGTATATATACATTGTGAAATGATTACCGAAATCAGGTGAATTAACACATGCCACACATCACAAAGTTACCTGAATCCTTAAGATCTCCTCTCTTGGCAGATTTCAAGTTTACAGTACTCCAGTATTAACTATCGGAGAAGGCAATGGCACCCCACTCCAGTACTCTTGCCTGGAAAATCCCATGGATAGAGGAGCCTGGTGGGCTGCAGTCCATGGGGTCGCTAAGAGTCGGACAAGACTCAGCGACTTCACTTTCACTTTTCACTTTCCTGCATTGGAGAAGGAAATGGCAACCCACTCCAGTGTTCTTGCCTGGAGAATCCCAGGGATGGGGGAGCCTTGTGGGCTGCCGTCTATGGGGTCGCACAGAGTCAGACACGACTGAAGTGACTTAGCAGCAGCAGCAGCAGTATTAACTATAGCCACCATGCTTTGCGTTTGATCAGTGTCTCCACACTTAACTCCACTCCAGCACTAATCAACCGCAATTCTACTCTCGGGGTTCAACTTTTTTGAGTTTCTACAGACAGATGAGATCATACAGTATTTTTCTTTCTCTTCCTGGTTCATTTCACTTAGCATAATGCCCTTTAGGTTCACACATGTTATCACAAATGGCAGGGTTTCTTTCTCATGGTTGAAAAATATGCAATTGTATTTTCCTTAGGGCTTCCCTGGTGGCTCAGATGGTAAAGAATCTGCCTGAAATGAGGGAGACTCAGGTTCGACCCCTGGGTTGGAAAGTTCCCCTGAAGAAGGGTATGGCAACCCACTCCAGTGTTCTGTGCCTGGAAAATCCTATGGACAGAGAAGCCTAGTGGGCTACAGTCCATGGGGTAACAAACAGTCAGACACAACTGAGAGACTAACATTTCGTTTCACTTCGTATTTTCTTTATGCATTATATATTTTTTACCTATTGGTTTTATAGTAAGAAGACTACTGATTTTTCAAAGTAACTTTTTGCTAACGTTATTGGATTTTTTTGTTTGTCAATTGCCTCTATGGGGTTTTCTACCTACATAAAATAATCTTAATATTTCCTCTATCTTTTCATTTTACATGCATTTATTTCCTTCTGTAATTGCACTATCTAGTACCACCAAATGTTATTTTTTAAGTGTAAGATAGTGACAGTAGAAATTGTTACTTTCTAACAATTACACATTAAACTTCAACTACATCAAAGTTATGTTACACACTTCAAGGAGAGTCAAACTATACCTTGTGATATCTGGATTATGTTATTAGACATTTTGTTGCATTGTAAGAGGAGAGTTAAAAGTTAATAATTATTCATTAAAAGCTCTAGGTGAGATAAAAATAAAATACTGTCAAATAAAACAGAGATATTTATTCTAAGTAAGTAAGTTTATACAGCACCAGTGTAGTAATACTGAGTACTTAATGGTAGCATTTGAAGTCAAGAGGTCATATTGATCAAAGACTTGGAGATGGAATTGCTCATGGGCATAGTGGGAATGGCGGTTTATGATAATGAAAAGGCTAGCTAACTGCAGATTCAATGCTGATTGTGGACACACATCAACTCATCATAAATACAAGTTAGAGGATAGCTTCTTCCTCTGTGTGCACAAGATTTACTCCTTGACTTTGTAACTTGGGTGGTTCCTATCTAGATATTTCATGATTAATAACATTTATTCATCTTATGTACTTTCTTTTTTTCTCTGATGAGGGAAGAATATGGAACTAAGATAAAACCTCACTTCCTTGATATCCATGCTACTGCTGGAGGAAGAAACTGCATTTTTAGAACAGAGGACTTGTTGAAACAAGAGCAACAAAATAACGTAAAAGAAATTCTTCAGTTGAAATAAAAGAGATTAGTTCATTGAGTAAAGTAAGCATGATTAACATAATTGTACATTCAGAAGTAATAGGCTGGTGATGGTAGGAATGAGAAGTATAGTGTCTTAGGACCTATACTTAAAGTGCAGTGAAATGGACATAGTAGCAGAAAAGGAATTTCAGAATTCTAAACTCAGCATTGTCACTGACCAGTTGACTGACCAAAATCAAGTTAGTCAATTTCTATAAGTACCCCGTATCTTACAGACTTAAGGAAACAGCTCTAATCCACCCTTTCTTTAAAATTAAAGTAAAATCAAGAAAGTCTATATTAAATATGTTACCAATAAATCATAAAAACTTAACCACAACAACAGTTTTTCTGAGTTCCAACACATGCTGGTCTTTATCTATGGCCCACTGCCATTTAGGAAGAGAGCTTTATTTTTAAAAGCTATAATTTTTTAAAAAGGACACATGGAAACTCAATTCATTCTTCAACAAATGAAAAAGCCAAAACATCTGGTATACCAAATGGAGCAGGAGCAGAAAATGGGCTATTTTGCAATGCCATCTTTTAACATTGCAGGTGTATATTGATAATCATTTGGCTAGAAAAATTCTCTGCCAAGCCTGGATCCAGACTTCTGCTTTGAAGGAATCGTAGATAATTGAGAATAGGTTTATAAAAGCTTTGCTCTCCATTCCTAATTATGACATAAATTTTCTATGTATTGGGCTGTTTTACATTTATGGTCATGCATTTGTAATCTGAGAAGTGTTAAATCTGCTTCGCTTTATGAGCACTTGATCCATTGAAAGTTAAAGGTTGTGTTGGGGAGGTGATGAAATACCCCATAACATGGGCACATAAAGAGAAGACAGTTCTTCCTACATAAAAGAGAATAGTCAAGAAGGAGTTGATCAAACTGTTGAACCAAGGAGCAAATGAAAGGAAGTTGGGGCTGTGAGATTATTCATGACTACTGCCTTGTATGGTCTTAAGAAAGTAGAATATCAACAAGTAGTGTGAGCAAAAAAGAAAGGATACCTTGTCCATCTCTCATCCATCAATTCATCAAATAATATTACTGTTCTTATACAAATGTCAAATGTACAGAGATATTCGAGATGGTGGTATTTTAAAAACTTTATTGGCTAACTAATAATGTTTATCTAAAAAATAAATGCAAAAAAATATTAATTTTAATAAAATAATAGCAAGGAATTAAAGGGTCTTGAAATGTTGTTCCCCTAATAGTTCTGTGATAAAAATTGTTTAGGGAATTCTAGGAAATTATTGAGAGTAGGAATTCTAAGGATCTTTAGTACCTTAATGTGCATTATGAGTCCCCAAGGGAAGAAAAATTTAATGCTGTGTTTTCCAAAGGTACTTTTATAATGGAGCCCTTTTACAATGACACAACAAAACAAAACAAAGGCTCTGAGGCTCTTTCTAGCTCCAAGATTCTTTTTTTCCATGAAATCTCTTTATTCAAAGAAACTTTTGAGGTATACTTCTTTATGGAGTTTCATGTAAGAAGCTGCTGGTGGACACAAAGGAATCTTAAGTTATTGTCCTCAAGACTCTGACAATCTGTGGAAAATGGAGGGTGACTAGAAAGTAATATCAGGGAAGACACTGACTTTTGTCTTAAAAAAAAAAAAAAACTTCTATATTTCCAGACTACTGTCTGGCACATAGTGGGCATTTAGTAAATATTGAATGGACGGGTGATGGTAAGGTCGTGAAAGCATTTGAATGGTAAATAGCTGCAGTGCATAGGGAGGTTGGGTTACTTGAGCAGAGAATGGAAAGCAATCTCTCTTTTTCAGAAAGGATTGTATGTAAGCAGTCTTAGATCTTGGCAATGAAGTATTCAAATTAGACCAGCATGAGGCTAATATAAGGATGGTTTAAATAAAGTTTACATATTTTATTATCCACAATATGTAATTCTAATTAACATTAGAAAAATTCTCCACACAATGGCTATTCATGTTTCACACAAAGCCTCAGAATTATGAGTTTATTCTATTTTTCAAAGACCTCCAACTGACAAAGTTATCTTATCTCTCTTATAAAAGATGCTGTATGACATGGATATATCTAGGGACTTTGCAGTAAAGTAGAACTGGATTCAAATCTTAACTCTCCTATTCTTATATCATTTCTCTTACATTAATTTTATTCACTAAACTATTTTAAGCAACCAATCTACTAGGGAATTCATCCTAAATAAAACCTAAAACTAGTTTTAATGTGTTCAGTTCATTTCAGTCGCTCAGTCGTGTCTGACTTTTTGCAGCCCCATGGACTGCAGCACGCCAGGCCTCCCTGTCCATCACCAACTCCCTCAGCCTACTCAAACTCATGTCCATCGCATCGGTGATGCCATCCAACCGTCTCAGCCTCTGTCATCCCCTTCTCCTCCCGTGTACTATAAATCTATTTCCTCTTACTGTGTCATCAGTGAAGAGGTGCTATGTGCTAAGTCGCTTCAGTTGTATCCTACTCTATGCAACCCCGTGAACTGTAGCCCACCAGGCTCCTTTGTCCAATGGCACGCTCCAGGCAAGAATACTGGAGTTGGTTGCCATGGCCTCCTCCAGGGGATCTTCCTGACCCAGGGATCCAACCCACCAAGTCCCTTATGGCTCCTGCATCGGCAAACCCATTCTTTACCACTAGTGCCACCTGGGAAGCCCCAGTGAAGAAGAGCTATTCTCTCTACTGAAGTACTTTAATGTATCCATGTTTTATGTATTTTCCAGTTCTTCCTTTGTGTCTTTAGTCATCATCTGCATTTGTGGTATTTTTCTCTGTTCGTTTGTTTTCTCCTAGAATATTCATATCTTAACTTTGATCACTTCAGGGAATTCTTAGGTATAGCATACAAGGTGGCATAGAGCCAAGGCTCACAGAAGGATCCAAGTTTATATTTATATTTGTACAACTAAAAAATGTAATAATCACAACCAAGGGGAACAATGGCAAGCAAATATAGAGACAGAAATGAGATCCAAGCAAAAGTAAACTAAGTGAATTATTCATAATACACCCAGCTGCTGTAGAAGCACCTTAAGCAGACTCATCCACTGGGTAAAGACTTAGATAACAAATCAAATTCTTAGTAAGATATCCCCAAATTAGATTTGCGTCTAACACACTGAGTAAATATGAAAAGACTGCCAACTCTCCCCAGCAATCTCATATATTTACATTCTCTGTACTTGACAATAATAAAGGAGAAAATAGGAGATAGTTCAGTCATCAAGAGGAAATACAGATCATGCAGAAAGAAAGAGGAGGGGGTCTTTAGATGCTATAAAACATTGGTCATATAAAATAAATAATACATAATATTTACTGAGTGCTTTTACATGCCACATAGTCTAATTCTTTGTATTTATGATATTATTACAGACTCTCAGCCACTTGATTGTTGTTGGTGTTCAGTTGCTAAGTTGTCTGACTCTTTACAACCCCATGGACTCCTCTGTCCTTCTCTGTCTCCTCGAGTTTACTCAAACTCATGTCCATTGAGTGGATGATGCCGCCCAACCATCTTATTCTCTGTCGCCCCCCTTTCCTCCTGCCCTCAGTCTTTCCCAGCATCAGGGTCTTTTTCAACAAGTTGGTTCTTTGCATCAGATGGCCAAAGTACTGGAGCTTCAGCTTCAGCATCAGGCCTTCCAATGAATATCTAGGACTGATTTCCTTTAGGATTGATCTCCTTTGCTGTCCAAGGGACTCTCAAGAGTCTTCTCCATTACACAGATCATTATTAACTTTATTTTCACATTTCCAAGATGAGCATTAGTAAGTAGCTTCCCTGAGATTCTTGGACTAGTGAGTGAGTGAACAGAGATCTGCAGTAGGACTGTCTAATTAGAAATAACCACTCTGATAGTCACATTTTCTTTTTTTAAATTCTAAGAGTAATTATTTATATCAAACTTTGAGAAGAAAGTTTAGAGAAAGATGTGTTCTAAGAGGAATGTTAAAGAAACATACCCAGGTGGGTTTTTCTCAATATCTGCTTAGAATATAAAAACCAATTAGAGTCAAATTTGTATAGCTGGTAATGTGTCATATGATTCAAGTCAAGGAGTCCAGTGTTCCTTGACCTGTGGCCACATCACTCCAGCCTCTGGCATACTGCCTTCTTCTCTTTCTTCTGAGAATTCTCCCTCTCTCTCACCCTTATTAGGACATTTGTCACTGGATCTAGAACCCTCACAGATAATCCAAGATAAATCTTCCACTTAAAATCCTTGACTTAATCACATCATTTGTCATATAGGGTGATATTTAATTCTTCACTATATCAAGTAAAATTTTATCAAGTAGTTGTATTAGTCAAGGTCTCCAGGGAAATCAGGAGAATGGAAAGTTTTATATGTATATAAAACTTGAAAATGGAAAGTTATATATATATATATAACTTTCATATTTAGTATTTTATATATATATATATATATAAAACTTCCATATTTGGTTTCCAGACTTTTGTGTTTTACTGAATTTGGAGGATCCTTCATCTAGTATATTTTGAAAACAATTTGCGAAACAAGCATGCATTGCTTTTTCTTTTAAAATGGTGCTTCCTCCTTTAGTTTATGCATCCAGTTTATGGACATGATCAGAGTAAATGACATTTATGTGTAGATTTCTTATAAATGGATTCCATCTTCAATGTAATTCTATTAGAGAGAGAAGTGCTTTTCAAAGTTGCAAATAGTTCTACTTGACTTATGAGAAAAAGGTAGCCATTTATGCTTATTCAAGCTACATTGACATCACGGACCAAAAGATGTTACGATACATTCATCTCTAAAGACGTGGCACACATACGCACACACACTCACACACATATGTGCATGTATGCACACACACAGACACGCACCTGCCTACATTTTGTCTTTCTCATTACATAGAACATGACTTTATATAGATTGGTAGATTATTAAGGTTGAAGGGAAGACACTGATGATATCACTTTTGTTTTTATATTGAGAAATTTGGATTTCACAGAGTTTAATCATTGGCCTCAAATTGCCCAACTTGTTTGTGGCAAAGCCGAAATTTTATTTTAGTACAATTCTCTCCATATAGAGGACTTGAAATACTTCTTTTATTTCTTTTCCATCATTTTCCCTTTAACAACCCCTAAATTGATAGCTGAATTTGAAGATGCACTCTGGCATATGAAACGTGATGCTCTCTCATAGAAAAGAGCTACTAATACTGCTCTCCCACCACCTGGAATAAGAGATGCAATATCATGCAATTTCTACTTGAGAAATGGTTGGGAAATTCGTGGGTTCTCATTAAACTCCTTCTGGTATTTTGTGGGAAGGGAAACATCTTCAAAATTATATTTTACAATTTGATACATGCTTTGGAGGAGAGCATAATTCAGATCATTTAAACTATGCAGCTATTTTTGGAACCACCTAACTATAGAGGCTGTGATCTTAAAACATGATCCTCCACTTAAATAGATAGTGGAGGAAGGGACTGGTTGGTTGTACATTGAACCCTTTCAAGTTATGATATTGCAACACTAGAGACAGGTGTGTGGTGTGAGATGGGGCACCTGCATTCAGAACCCAATGGGTCTTGGGGCAATAGGTAAGTACAAGTGGGTGAGGTGTGGACAGGAAGAATGGAGTATTTCAGAAAGAATGGAGAATTGTGTTTGACTTCACTGCTCAATGTTTATAACATTTTTTTAAGCTCCCTTTTTAAAAATATCCTCCTCCCTTGTAAACTTTATATGCCTCCATATACCATGGATTCTTCCACCAGAGAATGAACACAAGCTGAGGGGGACTGATGGCAGGAAAATAAGCTGTGTACACTCATCTAGTATCAGTGAGAAAACATGGTCTAAAGGTAACAAACTTATCTATAATGTTTCCCATTTCAGATTAGCCTTCAGTTCAGTTCAGTTCAGTTCTGTCACTCAGTCGTGTCCGACTCTTTGCGACCCCATGAATCGCAGCACGCCAGGCCTCCCTGTCCATCACCAACTCCCAGAGTTCACTCAAACTCACATCCATCGAATCAGTGATGCCATCCAGCCATCTCATCTTCTGTCGTCCCTTCTCCTCCTGCCCCCAATCCCTCCCAGCATCAGAGTCTTTTCCAATGAGTCAACTCTTCGCATGAGGTGGCCAAAGTACTGGAGTTTCAGCTTTAGCATCATTCCTTCCAAAGAAATCCCAGGGCTGATGTCCTTCAGAATGGACTGGTTGGATCTCCTTACAGGCCAAGGGACTCTCAAGAGTCTTCTCCAACACCACAGTTCAAAAGCATCAATTCTTCTTCACTCAGCTTTCTTCACAGTCCAACTCTCACATCCATACATGACCACTGGAAAAACCATAGCCTTGACTAGACGGACCTTTGTTGGCAAAGTAATGTCTCTGCTTTTGAATATGCTATCTAGGTTGGTCATAACTTTCCTTCCAAGGAGTAAGCGTCTTTTAATTTCATGGCTGCAGTTACCATCTGCAGTGATTTTGGAGCCCAAAAAAATAAAGTCTGACACTGTTTCCACTGTTTCCCCATCTATTTCCCATGAAATTTTATAAACATCTAAATCGAAGTGGGGAAACCATTGAAATTAGAAACCACTGAGCATTTGCCCTTCTACTCTTATTACTTCCCTATTGTCTCTTTTTAACATTATTTCAAGGTGAAATTCTGACAGATTCTCTCTTCGTGCCTCAATTTACTTATTCAATATAGTTTATTTATTCACCAAAGCATACTGAATACTTTGCAGTCTGAGTGACATATGATTGGGGGAAGAACACAGAACAAGAAATCTAGCTTTGGAATCATAGCTTTAAAATGTAATTAGATTATCAAGGACAGTCCAACATCAGTAGATAATGACTTTCTAAAATAAACATCTACGAGGTATGCTATTCCTGCTGCTGCTAAGTCACCATAGTCGTGTCCGACTCTGTGTGGCCCCATAGACGGCAGCCCACCAGGCTCCCCCATCCTCTTGAAACTTTTCAGTAAATTTGAAATTATATAAAAATAGAAGACCATGAAAACAGTATGTAAATTACTCAAACTGTCTGAGGAACATAGGTCAAATGCTTACCTACGAGTAGTAACAAAGTTGTTTCCTCGTTACCTTTTAAACCAGGGTTCATTGCCCTTGAGTCTGAATTGAGAGCATTTCATTTTTTTTGACCCTAAAATCAAATATATTTCTTATGTATCTATGACCAGATCTACCATTTTCTCAAAAGCTTGTTTTCCATTTCCATATTCTGTTATATGTGTGAACAGAATCCTCGTACATTTCTAAGAGGAAACATGTAGACTCTAAAATTTATGTTTTAGACACATGTTCAATTAGATTTTTCATAAATATAGACCAATAATTTTAAAAATTAGGTGAAGTGGATCATCTTCTGGCAAAAGAGAAATAACTCAAAATGACTGCATGGAAATATGGAACAAGAGTGGATGGGCCAGATGGTTTTTCAGGAGAGTTTTATCAAAATTTCAAGAAATGAATAATTGATAAATTATGCACATTGTTCTGGAGAGTATGAAAAAACAACTTGAAAGCTTCTAATGTATGGGCTTCCCTGGTGGTTCAGACAGTAGGAATCTGAGTATGATGCAGGAGACCCAGGTTTGATCCCTGGGTTGGGAAGATCCCCTGGAGAAGGGAATGGCTACCCACTCCAGTATTCTTGCCTGGAGAATCCCATGGACAGAGGAGCCTGGAGGGCTACTGTTCATGGGGTCACAAAGAGTCAGACATGACTGAGCAACTAGCACAACATGAGCCAAGATAACTTCAGTATCAAACCTAGCTAAGGACAGCACAAGAAAGGGGGTCACTGATTAATTTATTTTATAAATGTCCATACATGGATAATATTAAATACCAACATAGATAAAATAATTATAAAGTGAACCTGGGGTACTAGAAATGTTCTAGTTCTTGATTTCTTAATATATTTAAGACTTCTGCAATTTATGCATCCTCTTGCATACAACACTGCTGCTGCTACTGCTGCTAAGTCGCTTCAGTGGTGTCCGACTCTGTGCGACCCCATAGATGGCCTCCTACCAGGCTCCTCTGTCCCTGGGATTCTCCAGGCAAGAACACTGGAGTGGGCTGCCATTTCCTCCAATGCATGAAAGTGAAAAGTGAAAGTGAAGTCGCTCAGTCAAGTCCGACTCTTAGCGACCCCATGGACTGCAGCCCACCAGCCTCCTCCGTCCATGGGATTTTCCAGGTGAGAGTACTGGAGTGGGGTGCCATTGCCTTCTCCAACACTGGAACTCAGTAAAAAGCACCTTTTAAGGGTTGTTCTTTTTTTTCAATTAACTTTTACTGGAGTGTAATTGCTTCACAATGTTGTGTTAGTTTCTGTGGGTGTACGCTAGGTCGCTTCAGTCATGTCCAGTTCTTTGAGACCCTATGGACTGTAGTCTGCCAGGCTCCTCTGTCCGTGGGATTCTCCAGGTATGAATACTACAGTGGGTTGCCATGCGCTTCTCCAGGGGACCTTCCCAACTCAGGTTTGGAGCCCAGGTCTCCTATGTCTCCTGCATTGGCAGGCGGGTTCGTTATCCCTAGTGCCACGGGGGAAGCCCTCAATAAAAAGTTTTAAAATCCCAGTGTGGATTGAGGGTAGTGGTATAACACCTTTGCTTGTGTAAACACTCAATTATAAAATCCTTCTTGTGATGTCTTAACATATATTATGTCATTTTAAATGTTTCAGTGAATTCCAAAAGGTTTTATCCCATCCCCTCACTTATTCCTATAAAAATCCATTTAATCTTTGCTCATAAGCATTAAATGATCTAAACATACAATCTTAATTGCAGATGTTGAAAGACCATGAGTGAAAAAAGGCAAAAGGACGAAAGATGTTTCTTCAGCTTGCATTAAATGGCATTTTTGGTTCCCCCAAACTTTATTTTCTCTTAGCATTTTCAGTCTTTTATAACTGGCTGTATGGCATGGCAGTCTTCCAATGCACTTAAAAAGCTCAGAGGAGCCATCCAATGTATATTAATCCACTGTGAAAACAAATAACTTTCAGTGCTCCGTCTCCTGCAGTCTCAGTCATTAACGTTAGTAGCTGGTATTGATGCTATGATCTGTGCGCTGCCAAAGCCAGGCCTTGGACAGAAACTCTCTCTAGACATTCCAACAACTTTCTTTCTTTTTTTTTTTTCTCCTGGTCTTGTGCACCAGCTACATTTGATATCAGTTACTTTCTCCTATGTGTGAATCTTATCTTCATCCCTGCACCGATAGAGGGGGACAATTATAAGACCGCACGTGGTAGTTCTTGCCTTAAGATGGGAGCCCCTGGGAAGGATCTGGTAACACCAAAGGGAGAATCTCCATGCTTGGGTGCATCAAGTAAAATTCAGTCAAACAAACAAAGACAGAAAAAGTGCAAGCTATTTGCTTTCCAGCATTACATCTCCTATGATGTATTTTCTGAAAACCACCCAAGTGTAACTATTTATTTTAACTAAAGTAATCGAGATTAATGTCAGTGGTTATGACACACAATGTTTGCTAAAGAACGCATCGAACAATTGCTCAGGGCAAGCTTCATTAAGAAATCAGATAAAATTAGTAAAACTGATTATATTTCAAAACTCAGCAGCAGCTAAAATTGCCATTCAGGAGCTTCCAATTAACACAATTGGGCTTGTTCACAATCAGCTATTGTAATCTCATTAGCTTATTATATTTTAATCATTGTGATAACAGCACAGCAAAATGTATTTTATGTTGCCTGGGTGGAGACTGGCCAGGTTGGGTGTGTAGCCTACCTAGTGTTAGACGCACACACACAGGCTTTTGGAATTTGATATCTCATTCAGTCTTTTGGGGGAATTATCCTGATCACGTGTCAAACGTACATAGCGACCCCTACTCTAGCACTGAGAGGGCATTATGGAAACAGACGTCTGATTTGCCATCCACTGATGGGAGAATTAATTATGTAGCCGACACCGTGACTGAAATCATTCTGTAATGGTTTTTGGAGAAATGACAGTTTATGGAAGAGAGACAGAAAGAGGTTGAAGAGAAAAGAAAAAAAAAGATAAAATTCTCTGAGTAGCTGCATCTAGCTCCTGTATGTCTTTGTTTTATTGCCTTGTTTTATAAATATAGTTCTAAAGATACTAGTCACTGTGAATATGGTTTCTGTCCTGTAGGTAGGGGTGGTCAGCACATGTCTGAAAATACTCCTGTTTCATTGATACCAAGTATTGCCTGCTGCAATGAGATTATGTTCTATTGATGGGAACTGGGGGGTCACAGTCATCTACAGAAAGCAGTCGGTTGCCCTATTTTCTGGCTGAAAATGCTGCATGTTTTCTGAACAGCCTCTATCTTGCACACCAGGGATGTGTCTGTGGCTAAGGCCATAATAGGATTTTCCTAAGTGATACAAAAATACAAACATGCAGACCAACCAGCTTGCAGAGGTGGCTTCTTCTCCAGCACGTTTCCGTACTGCATTTTGCCACCATCTTTTAAGAATATGTTTGATTTGCCTTTTCCATTATCGGTGCTTTCTGTAAAGTCATCAATGAGCACTAATTGTGTTCTGCAAAGGGAAACAACAGAGGCAGGGCGCCAATGCACATGCAAATCCCCGTTCTTGGCAGGACCCCGTACAACAGGAAGGATCGGAAGAGGTACGCATGCCGCGATGCACACTGGGAAACTCAAAAATCCTTCTTTAATCTCAAAACCCCACTATGTTTCTGTGAGTATCAATACTAATTTTGCCTTTAAAAAACAGCCACTCAGCACCTGATACTTTAACGTCCATAAATAAATACGTGAGGAAAAGTGCCCTTATAAATCCCAGGAGAGAAAGTTAAATGAAAATGGAAGACGGAGTCCTTCTGTGACTATCATATTACCATACCTAAGTACTGAAAAGGTGAACGTTCATCATTATTAAAATCATTCAATTTGTGTCTTTAATTATAACTTTTGGGGGCATGAATGGCTCCAGAGAAATTAGTCTTCTATTTGCTCTATGAAGGAATTTAATAAGTAATACATTATGTTAACTGATTTTTAAAAATCCATTTAATTTTTCCCTGAATTCTATTTTAGGATGATGAGTTTTGATATTACAGAAATTCTTGTCCAGCATCTTCTGCTTAGACGGTGTCAGATTTTGTGTTTATTAAACCACCAAGTCCTGAACTTTGTCTATTTAGGATTTAACTTCTAAATTACTTGTCAGTCTTTCTTAATTTAAGCCACAGCCTCCTTAGCCATGTAGGAAGCAGCTGCAAGTCTCAGAGTCCCTTTATGAAAAGCCACACAAGTGGTTTGAGTGATGGTCTCAGGCTGCCTCTTCATTTCTAATGGTGACGCTTGTGTATTTAGAGCAACTCAGGTTGAACAATCAATAAAGCTCTTCTTTCTTTGTCTCTGACTGATTTGCCAATTGATACCCATGTGGTAAGGAATCTACGTGGATTTAAAGACAGAAAGACTTCTCACAACCCTTCACATCTATTCTGATGATGACAGATAATTATACTGAATTCTCACATGTTACAGCACTTACAAACCACTTTGTAGTATATAGCTTTGTAAATACATGATAATACTCCTACATCAAAACAGAGATAGCAGGAATTTAAGATTCAACATCTTTCTGTATGCAACTTCAGATAAAGATGCAGATTATAAGTATGCATATCAGTATAAGTATATGTACATATATATGACAAAGGAAAAATATGGTTCTAACTGTTAAACAAAACTGTTTTCCATGACACTTGCTATTCAGTCACTAAGCCATGTCTGATTATTTGAGACCCTATGGTCTGTAGCATGTCAGGCTTCCCTGTCCTTCACTATGTCCTGGAGTTTGCTCAGATTCATGTGCATTGAATTGCTAATGCTACCTAACCATCTCATCCTCTGTCATCCCTGTCTCCTGTTGCCTTTGATCTTTCCCAGCATCAGGGTCTTTTCTAATAAGTTGGCTCTTCACATCAGGTGGCCAAAGGACTGGAGCTTCAGCACCAAGATTCAGTCCTTCCAACTAATATTCAGGACTGATGTCCTTTAGGATTGACCGATTTGATCTCCTTGAAGTCCAAGAGACTCTCTAAAGTCTTCTTCTGCATCACAATTCAAAAGCATCAATTCTCCAGCACTCAGCCTTCTTTATGGTCCAACTCTCACATCTGCACATGACTACTGGAGAAACCATAGCTTTGACTATTAGGATTTTACAGTTGAGGTGACAAACAGATTCAAGGGATTAGATCTTGTAGGCAGAGTGCCTGAACATCTATGAATGGAGGTAACATGGTACACGAGGCAGTGACCAAAGCCATCCCAAAGAAAAAGAAGTGCAAGAAGGCAAAGTGGTTGCCCGAGGAAGCCTTACAAATGACACCTGTTAAAGAATGGCAAAGTGCCCTTTATTCAAGGGGGTGGAGGAATCATGTTGGACACAGGGACCTCTGCAATAGGGTCTTGCATGGGACCAAGAGATTGGATTCAACTTTAATTTTAACAAGGACAAGTGGGGGTTTAAAATGAAGGATCAGAGTGGGGTTGCTGCTGCTGCTGCTAAGTCATTTCAGTCGTGTCCGACTCTGTGCGACCCCAGAGACGGCAGCCCAACAGGCTCCCCTGTCCCTGGGATTCTCCAGGCAAGAACACTGGAGTGGGTTGCCATCGCCTTCTCCAATGCATGAAAGTGAAAAGAGAAAGTGAAGTCACTTAGTCCTGTCTGACTCCTAGCGACCCCATGAACTGCAGCCCACCAGGCTCCTCCGTTCATGGGATTTTCCAGGCAAGAGCAGTGGAGTGGGGTGCCATTGCCATCCCCCTTACCCCTGATGTCTTCTCCTAGTGATTTTTCACCCAGAGTGGGGTTATTGGTTAAAAAATCACTAGGATAAGACATCAGGGGTAAGGGGGATTCTTGTTACATTGACTCAATAGAATTCTTGCTGAAGGCAGGCAAGGCTAGTAAGATATCAAGGGTGGTCAGATATCAAAAATACAGATTTTCCTTAAACTGATTAATTAGAATTCTTTCTCAACTGGATTCTACAAGGATAGAGAGAAAAGCCAAGGGCAGGCCTAATTCAGCAGAGGGTTCAGAGGAACCTGGGTAAAAGTGGGTCAAGAAGATAGTCTTCACACAGTTTGTTACAAATAAATATATTAGTATGTTTCTGTAACAGCTTGCAGAAAAACAACAAATGAACATTTTGGCAAACTCAATGTATTTATATCCATATTTAAAGAAGGCTAAATAGATGTATTCTTCTGTGTTTACACCCATACATACACACGTGTCATTTGGCAAAACTTTGCCAAATATGAAAACACTAAATTTTGAACATCCAACGTGAAAAAAAATATTATCATTACCATTGACTGTCATTTGTTCACTGCTTATTGTGAGCCAAATGTGTTCCATTCAACAACTGTTTCTTTTTAAGTATTATAACATATATTTAGAGCATGAAACTGAAGATCTTATGAAAGTGTCACAGACTGAAAATTTCAGTATCATATGGTAATGCTTTTCAGTGAATTTTGTTGCTTTTGTTGATGTTGCTGCTGAGAACGTTCTTCAGTTGAATTTTGCTTAGGCAAACAATCTTAATAGAGATGAAAGCAGAATCCCTTTTACTTCTTCTTTATCATTGTCACCCACTAAGAAGGTTTAATAAAAGAACAGTTCAATATGAGCTTGGAGATGACTATAGCACCATATACCATCAACTTAGTGCAGGAACAAGATGCTATAATTAAATGAAGGTAGCTACATCTAAGAACACGGTGCAGCGGATGCCACATGGGGATGACGATGTCTGAATTGGAGGATAGGTGTGAGTTTACCCAAAGAGTAAACAGCAAGAAGGCTGTTAAAGCCCAAGGGAACAACACAGAGAAAGGTATGGAGGATGAAACAATGCATGCGTGGTAGGAAATGGAAACTGGAAGAAATTATTCGAGGGACAGGAAGTGGCAAAGTATGATGGATGAGAACATGGTAACTGGGATTAGGCATGGTATCGAACCCAATACTAAACAACTGAATTTTATCAGCAACATGCAGACAATGAATATCTTTTAGTCAGGGAACTGGCATGATTATATTTTTTTTTATGGGTAGGTAACTCTGGTTACAAGATGGAGAATTAATTTAAGGGGGGGTAAGACAAGAAGTAGGTGAACTTATTTAAGGCTAACAAGGTAAAGAGTTTAATCCAATGTCATACAGCTAAAAATGGTGGTGGCAATGGAAAAGCAAGAACAGACTTGAAGTTGAGGAGGTTATACATGCAAAATGGTCATGCAGTTAGCCAAGTTTAGAAGCAGAGGAGGATAATGAATAATAGATTATTGGTGGTAGTTAGGAAGGGGTGTAGAAATAGAGATATTAAGATGCAAATATGCTGAATTAGAGGGATTAGATATGTTGGCTACTCATGTCTGGAGCTTACAGGAAGCACAGGGATGAAGAAAATAGATTATAAAGAGTCATTGGTATGAGGCACACATTTAATAAAATCATGGATGTGGCAAGTTCAGTTCAGTTCAGTAGCTCAGTCGTGTCCAACTCTTTGTGACCCCGTGGACTGAGGCACACCAGGCTTCCCTGTCCATCACCAACTCCCAGAGCTTGCACAAACGCATGTCCGTTGAGTCGGTGATGCCATCCAAACATCTCATCCTTTGTTGTCCCCTTCTCCTACCACCTTCAATCTTTCCCAGCATCAGGGTCTTTTCCAATAAGACAGTTCTTTGCATCAGGTGGCCAAAGTATTGGAGCTTCAGCTTCAGCATCAGACTTTTCAATGCAAATAGAGTTGGTCCTAATAAAAACTGTAATAGAATGAACAGATGATAATGATTTCTTGAGTGATACCAAGGTTAAAGGAATAAGGCAGGTGGAGCAAATTTTGAAAAGATCCGGGAGACAGAAGGAGAAACATAAGTGAGAATTGACACTGAATCTAATGAAAAAGAATCTTGAGAAGTGGCTTGTGCTCCACTTCGAGTTTTCCAAATGCCCCTTAGGAAGTCCATTCTGCTCTTCTGGCTGCTTCTGACCAAGGGTTTCTTGCCATAAAATAGGACCAGGCACTTATTCATCTTTTTCCCAAGTGGATTTCTCCATTTAAAGTTGATACTATATCAGAGGCTACAGTTACTGTTATTTATGTCCAAAGCCTCTAACCCAACCCCAAGGTCAAATCTTCTGGGATCTCTATGCAGCCTGGGATTGACCTAAATTAGCCTTTATCCATGGCAAGTTACCCTCTTTGGACTAGAATTTCTACTCTTTTCTCCAGGAAGCTTCTCTGCTGCTATTTATCCTTTCTTACATCTACTTCACAGCTGCACAGTGAGATATGCAGAGCTATCTGCATCCAGCCAAAGTTGACAGTGCATTATCATGGTTGCTGCTGCTGCTGCTGCTAAGTCGCTTCAGTCTTGTCCGACTCTGTGCGACCCCATAGACGGCAGCCTACAAGGCTCCCCCGTCCCTGGGATTCTCCAGGCAAGAACACTGGAGTAGGTTATTATCATGGTTACTGATTAGCAAAATCTCTCTATACTATTTGCACAAAGACATGTGTTTCACTTTATCTTGCACTTCTTTTATTTAGGTTGAACCACATAAAATTGCCAGTCTTCTAGGTCAAAAGTTTCAGTCAGTTCAGTTCAGTTATTCAGTCGTGTCCGACTCTTTGCGACCCCATGAATTGCAGCATGCCAGGCCTCCCTGTCCATCACCAACTCCTGGAGTTCAGTCAAACTCATGTCCATTGAGTCGGTGATGCCATCCAGCCATCTCATCCTCTGGCGTCCCCTTCTCCTCCTGCCCCCAATCCCTCCCAGCATCAGAGTCTTATCCAGTGAGTCAGCTCTTCACATGAGGTGGCCAAAGTATTGGAGTTTCAGCTTTAGCATCATTCCTTCTAAAGAACACCCAGGACTGATCTCCTTTAGAATGGACTAGTTGGATCTCCTTGCAGTCCAAGGGACTCTCAAGAGTCTTCTCCAACACCACAGTTCAAAAGCATCAATTCTTCGGTGCTCAGCTTTCTTCACAGTCCAACTCTCACATCCATACATGACCACTGGAAAAACCATAGCCTTGACTAGATGGACCTTTGTTGGCAAAGTAATGTCTCTGCTTTTCAATATGCTATCTAGGTTGGCCGTAACTTTCCTTCCAAGGAGTAAGCGTCTTTTAGTTTCATGGCTGCAATCACCATCTGCAGTGATTTTGGAGCCCCCAAAAATAAAGTCAGACACTGTTTCCACTGTTCCCACTATTTCCCATGAAGAGAGGGGACCAGATGCCATAACCTTAGTTTTCTGAATGTTGAGTTTTAAGCCAACTTTTTCACTCTCCTCTTTCACTTTCATCAAGAGGCTTTTGAGTTCCTCTTCACTTTCTGCCATAAGGGTGGTGTCATCTGCATATCTGAGGCTATTGATATTTCTCCCTGCAATCTTGATTCCAGCTTGTGCTTCTTCCAGCCCAGTGTTTCTCATGATGTACTCTGCACATAAGTTAAATAAGCAGGGTGACAATATACAGCCTTGACACGCTCCTTTCCCTATTTGGAACCAGTCTGTTGTTCCATGTCCAGCTCTAACTGTTGCTTCCTGACCTGCATACAGGTTTCTCAAGAGGCAGGTCAGGTGGTCTGGTATTCCCATGTCTTTCAGAATTTTCAACAGTTTGTTGTGATCCACACAGTCAAAGGCTTTGGCATAGTCAATAAAGCAGAAATAGATGTTTTTCTGGAACTGTCTTGCTTTTTCCATGATCCAGCGGATGTTGGCAAATTGATTTCTGGTTCCTCTGCCTTTTCTAAAACCAGCTTGAACATCAGGAAGTTCACAGTTCATGTATTTTTGAAGCCTGGCTTGGAGAATTTTGAGCATTACTTTACTAGTGTGGTCAAAAGGTTAAGTATTAGTAATTTCATAAGTTTTGACCTATTTATGTCTCTAACTTATTTTTGCATCTTAGGTTTTGAAACCAATATGCAAAGAATACAGAGTATAAAATATCCATGTACATCTTGGTAGCAGATAATTTTGGACATGCTGTTGATCAGAAAATGCTCAAGGTCTCAAATGTATGCAACTGTCTCTATACCATCAATTGTCTATTGGACAGTAAGGGCTGAACAGGTGAGTCAACTGCTTCTGTGTGTATCAGCACCTCTGAGGTCTGTACTCACAGGCCCTAAGTGAAAGTGTTAGTTGCTCAAATGTGTCCCACTCTTTTGCAATCCCATGAACTGTAGCCCCCCAGGTTCCTCTGTCCATGGGAATTCCCAGGCCAGAATACTGGACTGGGTGGCCATTCCCTTCTCCAGGGGATCTTTCTGACCAGGGATTGAACCTGGGTTTCCTGCACTGCAGGAACTGTTGTCAGGTTTCATGAACTGATGACCAGGTCAGTTCGGCGCCCACCCCTACACGCCCATCCTCCCAGCATTTGATATCAGAGCTCCTTTTCCCATTCTCATCCTTTGCATCAGAGTTTCTCATCCTTCCCACTATTGCCACCTGGGGCTGGATCATTGTTCTGGGGTCCTGGTGGGGGGTGCCCTTGCTTTGGAGGGCTTCCATGGGCTTCCCTGGTTGCTCAGATGGTAAAGAATCTTTCTGCCTTTCAGGAAACCTGGGTTCGACCCCTGGCTTGGGAAGATCCTCTAGAGAAGGAAATGGCAACCCATTCCAGGATTGTTGCCTGAGAGATCCCATGGACAGAGGAGCCTGGTGGGCTACAGTCCATGGGGTCACAAAGAGTCGGACGTGACTGAGCGGCTAAGCACACACACATGCCCTTGCTTTGTGTTGATAGGGTGTTTAACTGCATTTCTGGTTCTACCAACTAGATATCAGGACACACCACTGCCAGTTGTGACAATCAAATGTGTCTTCAGACATTGTCAAATGTCCTCTTTACATGAGGGAACAAATGGCCCCTCAAGTTAAGGACGCTGCTTTAGCCTTAACAACATCAGTGTTTCCTTGTAAAGCATCATCTAAGGGTTTTCCTCCACCTACATGACCTAAGGCTATCAAAGGCTGCAGGGGAAATTGGGCATCCCTTTACCACATAAGGGAAAGGCTACCAACTCCAGTATTCTGGCCTAGAGAATTCCATGGACTGCAGAGTCCGTGGGGTCATAAAGAGTCGGACACGACTGAGTGACTTTCACTTTCACTCTCACTTCACCACATATATACTTCAATGGCTATAAAGTGTGTGCATTTTTTAAATATATATATATATAGCTATATTGGAATTCAGAGGAGAGGGATCTTGTGTCTTAAAAAACCAAATTGCATAATATATAATAATATATATTACTACAGTTAATATAGGCTGATCTTGATACATGCCCCCCTCCCATGAGCAAATCAAGATGCCCCAGTTTGCATCTTGGGTCAGAGTTGTTATCATCATCAAGCCTGATGAGATTGTCTCTTTGAATGTAGATGATGGAAGATTCCTTTGTTTTTTCTCCCTCTTTTGCTAATAAAACCACAGTCATACAAACGCTAAGCTCTCCAAGTACAAAGCATTTTAATAGTTTGCTTTGGCAGACTGGGGCTACAGTTCCATTTCAAGAATTCACCTTTGCACAGCTTCCCAGGGGTATCTGGGCCCCTTGATGTGAGCTGAGATCTGCAGGAAGAAGTGGAAATTTGGGGAAGGACGGGCCTTGGTTCTCTTCCTTTCATCTCTCACAACTAAAACTCTGTGACTTTTATTTCCTAAGGAAAACAAAATTAATTTGGAGTCTTTCAAAAATCTTGGCATGTAAAATGATGCAACAGAACCCCAATTTTGGGACTGCTGTGATTGCATTCCCTAGTTAAGCACCCTAGATATCAATACTTAATGGTATTCTCTAAGCTCAGCCAGTGAAGAAAATAGGGTTGTTATCTATCAAAGCACATTTTCGTTTCTGACAAGTAAAAAGCAGCATGGGGAATGCAGGAGGGCTGAAATGAAAGCCTAAAAGAAAACTCATATAACATCTGGTGTCCTTTATCCCCTGTTGGCCTTTCATACGATGATATGATGAGCCTGTTCTGATTTAAGACCTGATGATTTGGTTCGAAAAAACAGGAGGAGGGGGCTAGATGCAGCCAGGCTGGCAGCAAATTGGGAAACAAAAATCTGCTCAAATAATTGGAAACACGACAGATTTTTTTCCTAACCGATGCCAGTGGCATCTTAGTTTATCCATCTCTCTCTCAACTGAATTTGTAAAGTGCATTATCTTATTGGTTTTAAAGTTTCCATCTCACTTATGTGCAGGGGGAAATGTGAGCAAATCAGTCATGATGGATTGCCTAATTTTCTGGGCTGAGTAAACCAGTTTTATGAGATTGTTGATTCCTAGGTTATTAGTTAACAGAAACACTGATCAATTTTTAACCTAAAAAAAAAGCTTATCAAGTTATTGCATTTAAAATGTTTCATTATTGTTACTATAGTATTGATAATGAATATGCTAATTAAAGAACTGAGAAAGGATTTCATAAAGGAGTTTTTCTTTGCTTTTTAAATTTTCAGTTCAAATGCTAACATTGTCCTGAGCCACAGATGTCAGAAGATTAGTAATTACTCTACAAGAAATCATCTTTGATCAAAAAGCCAGAGGAAGGGGCAGAGAAAGATCACTTCCTACTTAGAAATACAGGTCCAATTTAATCCACTGCAAATTTCTTACTGCTTCATTTACAAGAGCCGGAAAATGAGGAGAACCAAATACTATGGAGCCATACTTTTTAAATTAAATGAATCATTTAAGGTTCACTGGACATGGAAGTACATGTGGTAATTAACAAGGAGAAGAGTTTTTATTTGCTAATTTGAACCTTTGACAAGAAATTGGTCTCATAGATCCTCCAAATTTTAATGCTCCAATGAAAGCATGTTTTCAAAACGTCTTTAAAAATACCAAATATATCAGATCTAATTATTCATTAAAAATCTATATACCCAGGTGAGAATCTCAAAGAGAAAAGAATAATTTTATCATTTTTTTCCTCAAATTTGAAGTATAATTATAAAAGTTTCCTTTTGTTGTGTTTCTTAAAATAAAAAGTTATAATAACTATGCCATGGTGGTGCAGGAATAATCAACAGAAATCCAGCCACTCTTTTTTGACAGAAAAGATGTTCCTGAGTGTGTGTGTGTGTGTGTGTGTGTGTGTATTTCTTTCTTTTCTTTCTGTCAAACTTATTTCATGGATGGGTTTCATCTTTGTGAATATACTCTCTTCCCAGTCAGAGTCGCAAGTGAAGGGAATAGTTCCTTTTTAAAAGGAAAGAAGGGAGTTAAAAACTTTTATGCCAGCAGACTTTACTGTGAAATGTTATCTTTTGTTAGTTCAAAGGTTCCCAAAGATATAAATTCTTCAGAACTGCCCTGAGGTGCTAGGGATGTAAATTGAATACTTTACAATTTGTAGACTGTTCCTGCAGTAATGTGTATCTCCTCTGTGAGTGAGTGTTTGGGGATTTTTCAATTACTGGAGTCTGGAAACTCAGAGATTCTTTAGGGCAGAAAAAAAGATTCTTCTCAAAGTTGAGTCACCGATGTTCAAATTAGCTGCCAAAAGCACTATAATGATCTGTGTTCCAGATTTCGCTAAACAGGGAAAAATGGCCCATTTGTGTCAGAGGGAAAACAGCCTCTTCTGACTCCATTCGTGGATTACTGCGGTGGGTTATGGGATAGGTTAAAAGTGAAATAAATTGTTGATAAGTGCCATATACAATAGACCCACGGTATTTCTAAAAGACTCAAATGAGCTTCTTTCTATTTTTTAGAGTGATAGCTTAAGTATGCCCTTTAGGCTGTTAACAGCTTTTTAGAAAATAATGAATGAAAAATGATTACATGGTATGTATGCATATAAAATTAGGCATGTTTCAGAATTACATAGACTACAATCAGCTCACAATCATGGGGTGACTGAACATTATAATTTCCAAATTTCCATCTGATTCTCCAAACCTTTCCTTATCCTCATTATCTTTCTCTCATCCCCAGTTCAGTGGAATTGACTGGTGTTTCATTTTCTCCCCCTATAGTAGAGTTGCTAAGCGTTAGTGAAACACAATACTAAAAAGTTAGCAGGAAGGAAAACTCATGAAAAATGAACAAAGAAAAGCTTTCCACAGATGACGTTCAGCCCTTTAGACAGAAATATACTGTGATCAAGTACAATCTGAATCAGAGTAACATTTATCATGGGATTTTTAAACAGGCTAACAAGTGATCCCAAGTAGTCATCCTCTTTTATTTTTTTTTTTTCTGTTAAATGGAGTCTCTATTTCAATTAAAATATCTGAAAGGATTTATTATCATGCAATTTTAAATTAAAATACATGGTTCAGCATTGTTTAAAACAGCTTGTTCTTCTAAGTAGGTCAGGCTATTTTCCTTGTGTTGTCATTTCATGCGTGTTTTATGTCCTCTATAAATGCAAGTTGATTTTGAAAGGAAAAAAAAGCCACAAATACAGCATTCTTTCACTGTCAAAGTTAGACCTATGCTCCTGTCAGATCCTCAGGAAGACAATCATTTTGGGCAGATTGGGTTTTATTCCACCAGAGGGGAAGAGAGTGTTTTCTTAATGCTATATTAACACACAACTTCACAGAACCTTTAATTTATGGGACATTTTCTGGCTTGCCTTTTTAAGAGAAAAAAGCAGAGGGTTAAAAATTTAAAAGGGGAGTCTAAGATGTAATTATGGGCTTCCCTGGTGGCTCAGACAGTAAAGAATCTGCCTGCAATGCAGGAGACCTGGGTTCAAACCTTGGGTCGGGAAGATCCCCTGGAAAAGGGCATGGCAACCCACTCCAGTGTTCTTGCCTGGAGCATTCCACAGACACAAGAGCCTGGCACTCTACAGTCCATATGGTCGCAAAGAGTCGGACACGAATGAGTGGGCATCACTTTCACTTTTTGAAGGTGTAATTCTGCTTCTGTCTGAGTACTTACTCAGAAGGTGGGTTAAAACCTTTTCAATCCTAGTTAATAAACATTTATTGAGAAACCACTACCCTCTAGACAACAAAGCTCATCAGCAGATACAGATCTAAAAATTCACCTTTGAGCATTGTAATGCTGTGAGCTTTACCCTGGATAAAATATGAGCATTGTAACGCTTCGAGCTTTACCCTGGATAAAATATGAGCATTGTAACGCTGTGAGCTTTACCCTGAATAAAATATGCCCAGTAGGACTACGACAAAAATGAAGCAATGGATGCTGAGAAAATGTTTAAAATATGCAGGACTGCCTCGGTGCTCCAGTGGTTAAGAATCCCTCTGCCAGTGCAGGGGACATGGGTTCGATTCCTGGTCCAGGAAGATCTCACATGCCTCAGGGCCAAGAGGCGTGTGGGCCGCATCTACCGAAGCCTGCACTCCACAGCAAGAGAAGCCACTGCAACGAGGGGTCCAGGCACCGCCATGAGGAGGAGCCCCTGCTTGCCGCCACTAGAGAATGCCCGCAGGCAGCAGCGAAGACCCGGCACGGCCAAAAATAAACAAATAGAAGAAAGTAAATTCGAAAAATGTCAGGTCTTGAAACCTTGGTAAGATTTTTCTAAGGAGGAAGGAACATTTAAGCAGCGTGATAAGAAAGAAAAGGAAGATAAAGAAGGGCCAGGCTATAGGCCCTTTCCATCTCTATGACAGAAAGGCCTGTGTAGACAAAGCTGTAGGAAGGTAACCAGGGGTGTCTGCAGGAAACCATCATAGTTCAGGTCCTCACACAAACAAGCTGTAAAGTTGAAGGAGGTAAGGTTGCTGGAGCAAGCAAGGCCAGTTATGTCGAGCATATTTTATACATTTTCATAATCACTTCCTCAGGAGGCTTTAGCTCTGCACTTTCTTTGTAAGATTAAGGGTCCTGAGTGACTTGAGGTCATGATTCCAGATATCAACTTTCTACACTAAATTGGTGGATGTCATTGATTTATTTTTAACTGGGTCAGATTGGCATTTTTCAACAATCACTTTTGCTTCCCAGGTCATGTGAACCTTTTTAAAGCAAATTTTAACAGAAGTCAGCTTGCCAGAAGATTATTTAATGAATGAGTGATAAACCAAATAACCAGTTCACCAAAGAGCAATTCATCAGTTTCTCTAAGTGAGCCCTTCTGCCAAACTTTCCAAATATACTCAAGACTATGAAGATGAAGCCATCCAGGAGCCTTAGCTTTCCAGAAATACAGCAGCACTCCTTAAAATGAATTTTTCAAGAAAAAATGTCTTTAAAATAAGTGTTTAGAAAATTGATAAAAAAAAGTTGCTGAACTTGTCAATTTATCTTTGAACAAATTAATATTATTAAACAATAGATACATTTCTCATATTGATCAATAGTCACATGCATTTAACATTTAGGTCTATTGACAGAATTTGGCCCAGTATCTTGTTATAATTTACCAACTTTGGCTAGGTGGATATTTAATGATGCAAAGTTCAAAGAAGGAAACAGCAATAACAAAAAATAACAGAAAAACATGGTAGCTGCTCTACTACAAATTGAGACTATAATCTCAGGAAATATTAACTTTTTGTGGGTTTGGAAACTTCCAGTAAAATATAACATTAGCAGGCTTTTAATTGATGGAATATCATTCAAATCAGTTTTCATATCCTAACTCTGATCCCTTACATCTGTACACCTAACGTTTAATTTATCTAGTAAAGAAATAAATATGTTTACATCATTTTAATGTGTTTGCATACAACCTATAGCCACATTAAAATAGTTTATTTAATATGTCTTTTTGCTGCTGCTTCTAAGTCGCTTCAGTCGTGTCCGACTCTGTGCGACCCCAGAGACGGCAGCCCACGAGGCTCCCCCGTCCCTGGGATTCTCCAGGCAAGAACACTGGAGTGGGTTGCCATTTCCTTCTCCAATGCATGAAGTGAAAAGTGAAAGTGAAGTTGCTCAGTCGTGTCCGACTCTTAGCGACTTCATGGACTGCAGCCTACCAGGCTCCTCTGTCCATGGGATTTTCCAGGCAAGAGTACTGGAGTGGGGTGCCATTGCCTTCTCCTAATATGTCTTCTTAGACCATCCTAATAACACAGTTCCTATGTCAAGAGAGGACAATGTTTTTCTCTACGGATTTGAATTTGTTAAGATCACAAAACATTTTTCCGTACTCTACAATTTGTTCTGCAACTGAGAGGCCACTCGGGTTTGGCTGTAAAAACATCCTGCCATGCGATGCCAGATTGTGTTAACCCCGGATAGAGCGGTAACAGATGTGCCGAGTGGCCGTGTGTCCTGGAAATGCCGGCATCTTTCTCCCTGCGAGTTCCCTGACGACAAAGATGACACAAGCTCCAGCGTTTCCTGGCAAGGGTCCCATTCCTTGCCTTCGGTCTCTGCTCACATCCAGTCGGCCCCCGTCCCATCGCAGTTTTCCAGTGTAACCAACAGACCGAGGATCACGCAAGCTCGTTAGCACAGCGAGGCGGCTTTCCATCCCCGCAGCCAATAGCGCCCCAGCATCCTCTGAGGACCAGACCGCGAGGGAAGAGGCAGGAGGCGTGGCGGACGGGAGACGGGCGGATGCTGATGTCCAGGCCGGGATGTCAAAGACCACAGGGGCTCAAGCTCCGGCGCTGACCGCCGTCAGGGCGGGTGCTCCACCTACTTTTCAGCTCCCCTCCACCCGTCCCCACCCCGGGCTCGGCATCGCGCTTCCCAGTGTAGTCAGCAGTGGGCAATGATGGAGAAAGAGCTCATCTATCTGTGAGGAAAGAAGCCACGTTGATGGTTCCCTCGTGGACGTAATTGTGCTCATTACTGCCCATTTACATTTCATCACTCGATTATCACAAATGCCTCATTACTGCTGAAAAGGGTTTTCTGGTGCAACTCCTGGCTAACTATTCATTCCGCAGCTCCAGTGTCACCAGACAGGCTGATTGGAAAGGGAGGGGCAGAGGAGGAGCTGGAGAGGGCCGAAGGTGAAAGAGGTCTTCTATCAGATTTGATTAAAGGCCGTGATTTAAATCGATATTTAATAAAGTGGCTGCTACCACATAACACGGGCAATTCCCCATGCAGCCGGAGTCGTGATTAGGCGCCCCTCACTGCCTGCTACATAACTCAATTGGGTTTTGTGCACTGGCCTGGCACCTGTGTCCCTCAGCGCCCAGCCTCCAAGGTAATAGGTTTATGAGCCGATGAACAGAGTTGATAGGTTCTAAATGGATTAACTAGGTGTCTGCAGCCTGGTGATGAATACATCAGGCCAAAAAAAAAGAAAGTCTGCATAAGCAGGCAAGTGATACGGAGTGTTGACAGACATTGTGTGTGTCCTAAGCCCCACAGGGTAAACACTGGCTCGGTGCCTGTCATTCAAGTGTTGTCTCTCTCTCTCTCTCTCTCAGAGTAATGGGCGAAGATATCAGGCCGGGCTGCTTAACAAGCCTGCGGGAGCCAGGACACAGAGCCCTGCTCCTGAAAAGGCCTCCACCAGGCTCCGCTGGATCACCAGTTATAGCCAGCGTGAGAATAGACCTCCATATTAATATGTTTTAATGTCCCAAGAATAACAACTAGATCGAAATTCCTGTTTTTGTTATTGTTTAGTTACTCAGTCTCATCTGACTCTTCTGCAACCCCATGGTCTGTAGCCCGCCAGGCTCCTCTGTCCATGGAATTCTCCAGGCAAGAATACTGGAGTGGGTTGCCATTTCCTTCTCCAGGAGATCTTCCCAACCCAGGGATTGAACCTGGGTCTCCTGCATTGCAGGGGGCTTCTTTATCACTGAGCCACCTGGAAAGCCCCAGCCGCTGGTGGCTTAGCAGTACCCACAACACAGTAAATGGTCTGAGTATTTCCTGAGTTAGGGAAAGAACAGGTTGAGTGGCAGGAAAATCATTTCAGTATGAGAGAGATGTACCTACCCACAGGCAACTTCATCTAGCAAATCAGTGTAGCCCTTCGAAGTCTGCCAGGAATCAGTTTGAATCCTGACCTGACCTCGTACTATTTGTGTGACCTAGAATAATTAATTTCCTAGAGTGTCCTCAACTATACAATAGAATTCATATTATTCTAATAGGTTTCCAGTAGAATTATATAGTGTGTGTAATGATCTTGCACTGCACATGATACTTTACCAGTATTTATTAAGTATTGAGCACTGTTATTTGTAGCTAATTCATTATGTAGACTTAAGAGGCACGAATATGAAGCTCTGACAAGTTGGGGTATTGGGCATAGGGTTAGCATGTTGGTAGCCATGAAAACCAAGGGAGTAGATGAGATTACCTCAGAAGGCAGAAGTTAGGCCAGAAGAGTGATGAAACCAGAGAACCTTGAAGATGGTTAACAGTTAAATAGCAGCAAAGGAAGTAGGGTCCACAGAAGGCCAACAAGTATGGTCAGAGTCAGGATTGCTAGAAGGTAATAGTATTCTGGCTGCCAAGGAAATGGGGTACTAGCTGTTCATCAATTCCCAAGCTTTCTGATATCATCTCAGAGCAGGACTGTCACATACGGTGGTACGGGTTGTATACGGCACAACTGTAGGGGGGAGTGTTCTATGTGAATAGAGCCCTCAGAGTGATACAGTACACGTCCTGCAAGGCCACAGTCAGGACCATCTGCTATCAGGATTTTGTGGCTTCTTTCCACTTTTCAATGCAAAGTTATTTGCTCAAATGTCCACTCTATCTTGAATATATTTTTATTCTTCCCACAAATCCCTTTGCCTTGGGATCTGATAGCAAATTTATACTACTCTTTGAAAATTTTGTGGAAATGTACCAAAACTCACCTTGATTAAGTTTCCCTTTGGTGGTTGCAAAGTCTCTTGGGAAAATAAAATCACTGTGTTTCAGCATACATTCTTTGCAAATTTGTCTTGATCTTAGTTTGAGAGCTTCTTGAACACAAAGGTTATTTCTTAATATAAATAATCTCCATAACTGGCTTATCAAGATTCAGTATTCATTGAATAAAGAAATGAGTGAACAGAGTAGCCAATACCCACCTCTAGATATGACTCAGTTACATCTTCTAACAGTCATAAAAATCTCAACAAAACATTATTTCTGAGCAACTTACTCCGTTATTTATCCTATAAAATCAGAAAAGCTCCCCTATATAAAATATGCTAACCACTAATATACATGTAAGACTGAAGCAAAGAGAAGGTTTACAAAAAGCAGTAATAACCTGTGACCTTGCCTCTGTAGAGACTAAATCAATGTCAGAAGACTTCTCTCCTGGATTCAGAGACAAAGCCTGGGATTTCTTTGGTGGATTTAGAGAAAAGCCCCTTAGATAAAATAGCTTAAATGATTATTTCTATGGCCTCGCGTACTCACACTGGACAGGAATACTCGAAGTCAATTAGCACAATAACACATGATCTCTAATGTGGCTTTTCATGTGTGGGAATCTACCAAAACTCAACCTGTTGATACCCCCTTTTCACCCTTAGATAATTTAATATCATTCTTGGTGCCATAGTTTTAAGAAGTGAATAGGGCTAATATCAAAGCCTAGACATCTCAAAGGAAATGCTGTCAACTATCCATTTACCATAAATTGGTTTGGCTGATGATTTTGAAACTCCTTGAAAATGGATTTGGGGATTCTCATTCCTTCTTGACATAATCCTCTCTACCCATTTCCTTTTTTTCAGTCCCTCTTCGTGGTCTGCCCAGATTACTATAATAGGCTCCGAATTGTCTCCTGTCTTCTGTTTTACTCCTTCCAGCCCATTCTCTACACTGCAGATAGCATATTCTTTATAAAATGCCAATATTACCACATGCTCCTTGCCTTCAAGATAAAATACTAATTTCTTCTCCCAGCTTATAAGGCCTTTCAGTTCCTCAGGCATGCTGGCTCTTGATTCTTTGTCTTCCTTCATATGAGTTCCTCTCCTGGGAATAGCCTCCTTGCCCCCCACCACCTCCCAGCAGAATTAGGTGGCCCAGTTGACAGTTCCCACAGTATATTTCCATGCACTTGTGTGATCATGGTTCATCAATCACACTGTAATTATTTGTTAATGACTTCTCACCTCTCCTATTAAAAGTCTTTTATTAGTAAGGTTCTTCAGATCAGGAACCAAATATATTCACTTTTGCATGCCAGCAATCCAGTATAACATCAGACACACAATGATTACTCTGTAAATGTGTTTAATCATTGAGAGTCAATGAGTGAATGATTTTTACTATTATTTTAGTTCTCTGCTTAATTTCCAACTATTGGCGCTTTCTCACAGAGAAGATGTATTTTAAATTCTTGCTTTTCTCCTATTCGATTCTGCAGAGATGTTATTACAAAGCTGCCAAGAAGATGTGCGTATAACTGCCAAAAATATACATTTCAACAACAAAAAAGAATTTACATTTTAATTTTTGTCTTCTAGTGTCCAAACATTCCTTCAGTTCAGCTGGTATCAGTGATTAAATCTGACTAAATATAAATGTAATGTGCTCTATACATACGCTCGGTCGCTCGGTTGTGTCCAACTCTTTCTGACCTCATGGACTGTAGTCACCAGGCTCCTCTGCCCAAGGAATTTTCCTGGCAAGAATAGTGGAGTGGGTTGCCATTTCCTCCTCCAGGGGATCTTCCCCTAGGGATCGAACCCACACCTCTTGCATCCCCTGCATTGGCAGGTGGATTCTTCACCACTAGCGCCACCTGGGAAACAGAAAAGTAAAATATGGTTATCTGCCACCACTTTTGTTAAGCATTACCCTTCCTCACTGTTTTAATGCTTTATGACTTTTAGGAAAATACAGCACTTACCACTTTGAACACAGAAGTGTTACTGTAAGAAGCGTGCAGCATCGAAAACTATCTGACTGTATCACAACTCGACCAGGAAGCAGACTCAGAAGCCACTGTCCCCTTCTGATACTGTCTCCATTTCCCGGGGATGATGCATCTGTAGGTTCTTGGCAATACACCTTTGGGGAAGACACGCAACTGCAGAGTCGGCATTGTGGCTCAGTTGCCTTGGGTGTCTTCTGCCATATTTGTAAGCAACATGTCTGCACTGCTGGGCTGTGAATGTACAGGAAAGGCAGACATACGGACGCCTGCCAGCACCGTGCAACTGCTCTCCTGTGAGCAGAGTTGAAAGTCATAGTCAAGATGTATAGGGAAATTACGCCAGATTTATCTACAGAAAGCATTTGTGTTGAACTAGCAGTTTCCTAGTGTGTCAGCAATTTTCTATTGCATTTATTTGTTACTACAGTACTTGGCAAGAGTGCAATCCTATTAAACCTGTACAATACATTACACAAAATTGTAATCATTTTCTATTTTATAAAATAAAAAGAACTGTGAAATTTATACAATTGTGGAATCCTAATAGATTTTCAAGACAAAAATGTATAGTCGTGGGCAAGCTAGTTCCAAATGCACTTTTCAGGTCTTTTCTTATCTCACTTTCAATGTTTTCTCTTTAGCTAATGCGAACACTAACCTACCTATGAGACTTAACTTCATGAATCAAAATGAAAAGAAAGAAAGTACTTTTTTTTCTTCTTTAGAACATTGGCTCAGCTTGTATTTTCCATGAAACAACAACCTGAAAGCTTATTATCTTAAAATAATAAGCTATTGGCATTTTCTGTGTTATGTTTTATATAATGGTACTATATTAAAATGAGATTAAGGTTTAAATGAAATCATTCCTTGATATTAAATTGTTACTAGTTCCACCAGCCAATTCCTGCCTGTTTTTGCCATGTTCTGGAGAAGATCCTGACCAACTTGGCTCTGATCAATTGAAGAAAGTCCATACAGAGAGCAGGGTGTCCAATTAGTGTTACTACCTCAAAGCATATCAGGTATACCCACTATGGCAAGCCCGGTTTCCTAAATGTCAACAAAACTATGACATACTCTGCTGCTGCTACTGCTGCTAAGTCGCTTCAGTCGTGTCCGACTCTGTGTGACCCCACAGACGGCAGCCCACCAGGCTCCCCCGTCCCTGAGATTCTCCAGGCAAGAACACTGGAGTGGGTTGCCATTTCCTTCTCCAGGGAAGTCGCTCAGTCGTGTCCGACTCTTCTCGACCCCATGGACTGCAGCCTACCAAGCTCCTCCGTCCATGGGATTTTCCAGGCAGGTGTACTGGAGTGGGGTGCCATTGCCTTCTCTGACATACTCCGCTATGTCCCAGTAATTCGGCACAACCTACATAGGGCAGGACTTCCAGTTGATTTTCTATACAAGATAAAAAGTGAACCCTGTGTAAACTACTGAATTTACCTAATAACCATCAATGGTGGTGCTTTAGTCGCTCAGTCGTGTCCGATCCTTTGCAACTCCGTAGACTCTAGTCCGCCTGGCTCCTCTGTCCATAGGATTCTCCAGGCAAGAATACTGGAGTGGGTTGCCATTCCCTTCTCCAGGGGGTCTTCCTGACCAAAGGATCAAACCCAGGTCTCCTGCCCCACAGGCAAATTCTTTACTGACCAAGCAGGGAAGCCCTATACTTGCTCATAAATTGCACAAATGTAACCCAAATGTAAGATATTAATAACAGAAGAAACTAGAGATGGGATGAAAGGGTACGTGGGGACTTTGCACTTTCAACTCATTTTTCTGTAAACCTAAATCTGCTCAGAAAATAGCTTCTTCTTTTAATTTCAAAATTAATAATTTCAGAGACAAGAGACCATAAATCCATTTTGCCCTTTTCCTCCACACAAAGTACAACTCTAGACCCTAGAAATGGCACAAATACTACTCAAACAAGAATTCTGGAAGGTGAGCTGATTTGGAACCCCAGAGTTGGAGGAAGAGCCCAGCAGCAAGGCATTTTTGTTCACCCACCCAACAGAGAAAGGGCACCCAGATATGTCATTTCCCTTTCATTTCTCTTCTAGATAAAATGTGAGTCCCTCTGACAATGCTAGATAAAGCCCATATCACCACCAGCAAAGAAAATGATCAGAAGTCCTGCCAGGAATGAGTGACCAGGAGAGGTGTTCTCTGTTCTGTCAAGCTTGTGTGCCTGCGCACTAAATCACTCCAGTCCTGTCCAGCTCTGCGCAACCTTATGGACTGTAGCCCACCCGGCTCCTCTGTCCATGGAATTCTCCAGGCAAGAATACCGGAGTGGATTGCCATTTCCTTCTCTAAAGGATCTTCTGATCCAGGGATCAAACTTTCATCTCTTACATCTCCTGCATTGGCAGGCAGGTTCTTTACCTCTAGCGCCACCTGGGAAGTCCTCTGTCAAGCTTAAGATTCCTTTTTTCCACTAAGAGATGCCACACCAAGAGGAGTGGGTAGAGATGGCAGAAAAGACCCAGCTATAGCAGGTGGCCTTGTGCAGGAAGCCTCCTTGTCCCAGGGACTCAAGCTCTCCTCCTCAGAGTAGCTGGGAGGCACCTATAAGGAAACACATGTACCCCTTTCCTACAGAGAAATACCCAGCTGCCTAGGGGAAATCCTTTTCAGACAGCCTCATTAGAGACAAGCAGGATTCCTAACCATACCAGATAAACCAAACAGGTCCAATAACATCGCAGAGGCTGGGAAAGGTGAAAACTGGAAACAAAACCTACACAAGTAGGGCAAGATCCACACAGTAAACCTAAGCAGGGTGACTGCCTCATGAAACCAAAAATTTGAGTAGGACCGAGAATCTCCAAAAAAAAAAAAAAAAAAAAAGCAGCTGTCAAAGAGCCAAGAAAATCACAAATTGAGTGAGATAAGTCAATCAACTGACATCAACCCTGACCAATCAGATGCTGGAACAAGCTTCTTGCGAGCAACTGGCATAAAAAATGCTTCAACAATCAATTACACATTGTCTTGAAACAAAGGAAAAAGTAGAAAGACTCAGTAAAGAAATAGAAATTATAAAAATGTGGAAACTATAGAACTGAAAAATACAAAAAGTAGGGAAAAAAAAAAACCCTCCCTAGATGGTTTCAGCAGTAGAATGGACTTAATGAGGATAGACTCAGTGAATCTGAGTACAGATTAATGTAGTTCACCCAATTTAAACAATAGAAATAAAATAGACTGGGGGAAAAAAAGCAAGAACAGAGCCTCAGGAACCCATGGAACAATAATGAGCGACCCAACAATCGTATCCACAGTCCCGGAAGGAGTGAAGCAAAAGGAGGCTGAAAGAGTATTTGAAGAAATAATGACTGAAAACATTCCAAATTTGGCAAAAGACACAACATTCAGATCCAAGAAACTTAGCAAACTATAAACAAATCAAAGCCAAAGAAATCTACACAAAGGCACATTGTAATTAAAGTTTTGAAGACTAAAGATGGGGAAAAAAAATGTCTTGAAAGCAGCCAGAGAGAAATGATTCATTACCTCTGTGTAATCTATCAGATTTCTCATCTGCAACTGTGGAGGCCAGAAGGAAGAAGCAGAGTATTTTTTTTTTTTTCAAATGTTGAAAAAAAAAAAAAAAGAAACCTGTCAACTATGAATTCTATATCCAGGGAAACTATTGTTTAAGAATAAAGAGGAAATGAGACAAAAGCAAAAGGAATTTGTCTCCAACAAACTTACCCTTAAAAATTGGCTTAAGTAGGTTCTTCAAACAGAAAAGGAATGAGAAGGGGAAAAAAAGCACTGGGGAGGAAGAAGTGTTGAAGATTGAAACAAAAATGTTAACACTACCAGATTTCTAGAACACTGGTATTTATTCAGACAAGGGGAGCATAAAATGAAACTAAATAGAAGTGAGGTTTTCACACTTTACACGCCAAATAATAATTAGCGCTAGCCAGATTGACCTTATTTAGTTCTATTTCTTATTCTTTAATGAATTGTCATGTAAAGCAAAGGTGCGTGAACATCTGTTTTCCCTATTACATATATTTTTTTAAACACTTAGTCTGGAATGTTAAACCTCATACGGAAGAAATAACATATTAGTATTGACGGTATTTGCAAACATGTATGCTATGAATCATGTGTTAACATAATTGTTTCCACACACACATACCTACAACCCACAACAAGAATTATTCAAACAATTTAAGGGAAACTTACCATGAACCTTTGAACTCATTTTTTAAGCAAACTTTTTTTTTTTTTGACTAGTTGGTAACCATATCATAAGAAATCATTAAATTTGTAGTTTTCTTTGCATGTTTATTCATGCTAAGAGCTTCTTTACATTTTAAGAATCTCTAAATTCTCTATACGTAATTATGACTTTAAAATGTTTATAATTATGGCTAAAGTGCTATAAAGGTTAAAAAACCCCCACAAAACTGTTAACTTGCCAAAATTAAAAATATTTGTCCCAGATTCTGAAAGCTAAAAATTTCAGGTAATGAAAGACCATGAGGAAAAGGAAGTCAGAGAGAGGGATCTATTTTATCAGAATGCAGAAGGCCTGGAACTTATACATCCATCTCACATAACTCTTCCGCTCACCTTCCCCTTATGTTACTAGAAAAACAAGGACAGGCCTTTGGGTCACCAATAAGATCAGTTTTTAAAAAAGAAAATTAGAGCATGCTAACCAATAACATATGAAGGTGCACAGCTCGAGCATTCTCTGATGGAATTTGAGCCAGGGACCCTCTGGGTCCAAAATATCAGTTTTACCAAAATACATATTGTCTTTCTAAAGTTATAGGGAATAGGACTCCATTAAGATTTGTAATATCCAATAAACAAATCAGGAGCAGGTTTCTAAATATGAAATTATTTAATAATGCAAGGGACACTGGACATAGCCATTTTAAAGCTATGATACATACCATGTTTAAATTTTCATCAGATTACTGAGAGTTCAGCATGAAGGTGTGCTTTGCTTTGTGTTTCTATTTCTCCTCTTCACTATGACCAGGGCAGAGTCATGAATAAAGAAAAGGCCAAGAGAAAACCAACTCTTTCCTTTTGAAAGTAATGACAGTTAATCTGGTCACATTTTAACCCTATTGACCTAATTGGTGGACTCATATTCATTTTTTCCAAATATATTTATGGACACCATTTTTAAAGAGAACAGTGCAGTCAAGTGAAAGTGATAGCCACTCAGTTGTGCCCAATTCTTTGTGACCCCATGGACTATAGCCTGCCAGTCAAGTACCCAACATAATTTAGTTTTCCTCCCAGTCCCAAACTAATATTAGAAAAGTCGCTGCAGCAAAGTTTCCTCACATCAGTGCTTTCTTTCCATTTTTTGTATTTACCAGAAAATACTTATTTTTTCTTAATTCTTTGGGACAAAAATGTTACATAAGCCAAAAGAAAGAGAGAGAGACAGCCAGGAAATCAAAAAAGTGCCCCAAGAAGCATAGATAATGAGAAGAATGTTATATTGTAATATTTTTAACATCATAAGAAGTAGAGAAGTGATCAGTTGCTCAGAGATGCTTGGGAGGTTTCCAAAGTCTCAGGCTGTTTTTAGCTTTCTCATCATCTTTGCCTTGTGGCTACCATCCTCATGCTCACAATATGGCTGCTTTACCTCCACACATCACAGCTCCATATGAGAAAGGAAGAAGAAATGGTACTGGTGAAAAGGGGTGTGTGTGTGTGTCTGTGTGTCTGTTGATTCTGCATCTTTTGCAAGGAGAAGAAAAAAAAAGATGCTTTCAAGAGAATCTACACAGTTGAACTCTACTCATTCCATTTGCATCTTTTTTTTAATTTAATTTTATTTTTAAACTTTACATAATTGTATTAGTTTTGCCAAATATCAAAATGAATCCGCCACAGGTATACATGTGTTCCCCATCCTGAACCCTCCTCCCTCCTCCCTCCCCATACCATCCCTCTGGGTCGTCCCAGTGCACTAGCCCCAAGCATCCAGTATCGTGCATTGAACCTGGACTGGCATCTCGTTTCTTACATGATATTTTACATGTTTCAATGTCATTCTCCCAAATCTTCCCACCCTCTCCCTCTCCCACAGAGTCCATAAGACTGTTATTGCCTAGAAATGAGTCACACGATTATTACAAGATGCAAGCACAAAGTGTTTCTAACAGAATAAAGCCAAAGTTCTGTAGCTAATGGAGGAAAGAAGAGTGAACACGGAAAGGCAGACTTCAGTGTTCATTCCCAGGGTGAGCACATGTTTCAGTTACTGAACTTTACAAAAATGAATGCTCTTCTAAACCCAGCACATGCCTGTCCAGTCTTAGAGTCATCTGAATTTAAAGTCCAAGCTCAAGGCAGAGGCTTAAAGATAAAAAGACTCACATGGAAGGAGAGCCTGAACTTCTTAAAAAAACTGTTCAGGTCTTAAAAATCTATCTGTACACAGTGAAATGTAGGAAAATTTACTTGTATGTAGTTTGGGGTGACATTGTGGGGGTAGGTTTTTGAAATTTTAAATCTCCACCTTTTAAGCAATAATATAAATAGGAATATTGTAAAATAATAATCTTAGTATATTTCAATATTTATTTTTAAACCTAATGTCTTTCTAAGTCACAGTGTCTTCAGTAATATCTCCTACTAACTTATTTTCCTTATACTGGTATACTGGTTCAAAAAATATCTGAAATCTGTAATTTTTTTAATATTTCAATGATTATTTTTTAAAATATCTTTAGATGAGCAATAAGAAATCTTAGTATTACTTATTAAAGCATAGAGTAAAACTTGTAACATATTAACAAATACTGATTCCTGATATAAAATTCAGTATCCTTTTGTCTTCTGAAAATTTACTCTGATTGTAGGAATTCAGTTCATTTCAGTTCAGTTCAGTTCACTCGCTCAGTCGTGTCCGACTCTTTGCGACCCCGTGAGTCACAGCACGCCAGGCCTCCCTGTCCATCACCAACTCCCAGAGTTCACTCAGACTCATGTCCATCGAGTCAGTGATGCCATCTTATGTATCAATAAAATTATCACCTTACATTTTCCTCAACCTCTATAGTGACTGGTTTTAAAAAGCATCACATAGCTTAAAATATACTCATTTATGTGAAGGATGTTCATATATGGCATATTTATACATTTTCATATTTTAAACAATACTATCTTAAATAGTGAATTTAAATATCTTGAATATACATTTTATTTCAATCATCTCCATTGCTGAATTCAAGTGATGATAACATAAACATATTATAATCTTAGAAAAGCTATATTTAGGAAATGATCTTCTGTTCCTCAAAAATTAGTTTATTCTGACTTTCAACAGCTGTAGAAACTTAGCATCAAATCAAAGACTCATCATCATTGACCTAGAAACTGTATCTAGTGAGTTCAGTTGGTTGTTATATAATCATTGATTAGATCACTTTAGAATGTCTTGTCTTCTCCCTACTACCAAATGATTTCCAAACATTAATATGCATGCTGATAAGATAATATTTAACACAAAGAAGTAACTTAAAGACCACTTTTTTCCTAGCTCTCTCATTCTTCAGATGAAAATCTGAAAGGTTAAATTTCAAAAGATTCTTTATCAAACAAGATTTTACTTGGTTTGGGAAGAGCCAAAACTTCCACTTTCTGAGCTTTTGTCTATATTCTTTGCTTTTGTTCACTAAGTTGTGTCCAACTCTTCGCAACCACATGGACTGCAGCACGTCAGGCTTCCCCGACCTTCACTATTTCCCGGAGCTTGCGCAAACTCATGTCCAATTCTATCTCCTTATTAACCACAAGAGGAGAAGGCAATGGCACCCCACTCCAGTACTCTTGCCTGGAGCATCCCATGGACAGAGGAGCCTGGTGGGCTGCAGTCCATGGGGTCGTGAAGAGTCGGACACGACTGAAGCGACTTAGCAGCAGCAGCAGCAGCAGCCACTTGTGCGCATGGCAGAGGCAGAGACTCAAGCGAGACCAAGCCCGGCTGTGCAAACACCTTTCAACCTTTGTGTGTATTGTGTTCACTAAGAGGCCCGGGGCTAGAGCAATCTCATGGCTGAGGCCAGACGTAGAAATAGGTGGGCATTTCAAATCGATATTTGAAAAAGTAGGTTTAAGAAGGGGTAAAAAATGGAGGCCAATGTTTTCAACTTATTGAAAATTATATATTTAAAGTACACTGTAAATAAAAATTTCACAGAAAAAAATAATTCTAATGTGCCTTCTGTAAGAACACAATGAAATGACAAACCTCAAACACCAGGATAATACATGCTTATTTGTAAAATCACCATGGGCTTCCCTGGTGGCTCAGAAGTAAAGAATCTGCAGTTTGATCCCTGGGTTGGGAAGATCCCTGAAGGAGGAAATGGTCGCCCATTCCAGTACTCCTGCCTGGAGAATCCCATGGACAGAGGAGCCTGGCGGGCTACAGTCCACGGGGTCGCAAAAGAGCTGGACATGACTGAGCGACTAAACAGCAATTACCCTACTATTTTGCCGTGAGAATCATAGTTAATGTACCCTGTGACTGAGTTGTCAAGAAATGCAAAGTCTTAAAATAAATGTTTAACAGCTTTTTTTACAAAAGTTTATTTTTTGTATACTTCTTTCCTTTACTGCGATTTTGAATTTGTATTTTTAATCATATAATCTTATCTCTTTTATTTGACAAGTGTTGATTCAAACCATGTAACAAAGTAGGCAGATTATATCCTGTAAATAAAGAATGCACTGCAATATGATATTGTGGCTCGTTAAGGCCATGTCCTGAGTTCCTTACTGTTGTTCGATACCTAGTGAGATAACTACAAGTGAGGGCTTCTGTAGGAACTCAATTGATATAACAGCACTATAATCAAACACCACTGTACTTATATAATTCACATCCCCTTTGATCCAAATGTCGACCTCTAGGACATGTTTTTCTGGAATCAAGAATTGACATTTGCATTTTAAATTTTCATCTGGTTGATGGGGAGTCAAAGTCATACTTCTCATAAAGGGGTCTGCAAAACTCTTCTGTAATATTGAGCTATGTTACAGGAGAAAATGTAGACATGCTAAGGCCAAGTGATTTACTCCGTCATTCAACTAATCAATAGCAGGGCAAGGAGGAGACCAGAGTCACAGCCCTCATTTGGCAAGTGAGCCTTATTAAACAGTGTGGACTTACATGTATCTGACACTCAGCCCGGAGTATCGAAATTGGACCACCGTCTCTCACAGGTGGAAATGTGTGTACAAGGTCTGTTAAACATGATATATTCCTAACGTACTGCAATTACTGAAACACCTGTGGCATAGAACATACTCTGTTCTTGAGGGGAAATGTGTAGCTCATTCAAACAGCGTGCCTCACATTTCACTGGCTTTACCTGCGGTTATATGATCTAGTGATTCCACGCTGGGGTAAGTCCTAAGAACTAGTTCTTAATTATAATGACTCTGGGTGTGACTGTGTTGATTTGTGGGCTGTATTTTTCTTAGAATTTTTGCTCGTGTCAGTAGCCTCTTATGAAAAAAATGTGTTTCCACTGCGTGTTTGACAGCTCTGGGAAAGCCATCCGCCTAAGTTATCAATGGGTGGAAAATACTCCCACACTGAAACAGGGCTCAACATCCACTTAGGATCTGGAAATCCCCCCACCACGCCGCAGGCACACGCTGCCCAACAGGTGGGAATCGGCTTGACCGAGGAGTTGCAGTTCTCTTTCCATGACACACAGCCTCGGGGACGCGGGTGCACATGTTTATACAGTTAGATAAGTTCAATCCTCGGTTGTTTGTGAGGGATAAAAGAGGGAGTGGGAAAAACATAAATAAAGAGTATGATGACATAACAAAGGTGAGAAGAAATAATTCTTACAAGTCAACCTTCTGGTCAAAGAACAGGGGGGAAAAATAAGCATCGTGACTATATTTTTTCATAGGTTTTATGGTAGTTTTCAGATTTTTCAGAATTCTGTTGTCTTGCTTAAATTTCCTATATAAACGGCATCTTTACAAGGAGCCCAACTACATGCAGTAATAAGAGATGAGAGCATATGGTTTGTGAACAAAGTTGGAACTCTTTTTTTTTCTTTTTAGCAGGGGATAGAATCTCACTGATGTTGGGTTTTTACTACATCTATCACAATACCGGGCAAAGAGATGGGAGAACAGTTAGTGCATAAAAATACCTAGAAGCATAAACTATTAGACTGGAGGAATGTTTCAAGATACTATAGGATAGTAAATGCCATACCCCTAGCTTCCAACCCCCACAACAGGCAATAAACCTTTGGACATTAGTAAACTTACCGCAGACAAGAAGTGGTCTGCACTGAGCCCACACTGTCTAGAACAGGGAAACTCTGAACACAGGTTTCCTGGTTTCAGAGTCCACTTCTTTTCTACCATTTCCTCTCATTCCATTGGTGTGTTAAGAAATGCATGGTTTAGACAAACGTACTATACTTAAATTGAGTATCATGTGTGTTTTCTCCCTCTCTTCCTCTTTTGAAAATATTTTGAGGATCTTAAAATATTTTAGATCCACTCTTATGATTACAGAATAATGTAAAATCTGTGTCCCTAACAACCCATGTATGAAATTCAATACTAAACATAGAAAGAGATGAAATCTCCTTTGCCATCCTTCCAGCTTGACCTGCAGGGGCTATCTTGTGTGTGTGTGTGTGTGAGTGTGTTGTTCATTTTCATACTTCACCTTACACTTTTACTACATACGTAAACTTCCCTAAAATCCCTAAATCTCTATAGCATTCTTTGTAAATTAAACGTTTTATAATTATATCATACCACAGGTGACCTACTGACATTTTCTTTTTGGCTTCGACTTATCCATGCTTATGTGTTTAGTATTAGTTGATTATTTTTAATGACAGATGTTATCCTATCATATAAGCATAGTTCCCTTTAGTATTCATTGTCCTGTCCAGGGTAGCTGTGTTGTATATGTAATGACTTAATTAGATCTTTGGGGTTTCTAAGCTTTGTTTTTGATTTTGTAGCTTTATGTGTGTATGTATGTATACATGTATATGTATATATATTTTATATATATATGCAAATACTGCTTAGCTAGTTCATCAACACCTGAAGCTATATATATATTTGTGATTACATTCACATTCAGTTTATAGCTGTGTAACAACAACATTCTGCTTCAATATCAAAAGCAAACCCCAAATGAGTGGTAGTGCTGTCCATGATCCAAGTGAAAGGTCATGCCTGGGGAGAGAAAGCGAGCAGTTAATAAGAGGAACTTGCAGACCAACCTGCCTAAGTTCGCATCCTGACTCCTCCACTTCTTACCTGCCTGACACTAGGCAATTTACCTCATCTGTGTGCCTCAGTTTACCTTATCTGAAAAATGGTGATAATAATAGCGGCTACCTCCTAAGCTTTTTATGAGTGAATGAGTCAATGCCTGTAAAGAACTTATAACCTTGCCTGCCTTACAGCAAGCACTCAGTCAATGACAGGTATACTTTTTCACTGTTATAGAGAATAGCAGCCGAGCCAAGCAAGTAGCCAAGGGTTTTCTGGTGATGCCAGGATCCTAGCAGACACATAAGCACGATGAGAGAGTGAGGAAACGGTTCAGGCATAGTTTGTACAACAGAGTGGAATCTATCTCCTTTTACCTTCTTGAAAGTTTTAAGAAGTAGCGATCCTTATATACTTTAATCCCTAGTTCTTAACATAGAGACTGGGATACCACTGGTAATAAATGTGTGTGTGAGAGAGAGAGAGAGAAGAAAAAGAGACTCAGACATAAGTAGCACAGCGGGTGAGAATAATCACTGCTGAGCCCTGTAGATTACGGCGAGAACACATTCGGCTGTCTTTGCCAGCAGACTTACTGGCTGGAATCCGTTCTTTATGACCTCATTCTGTTTGGTGGCCTGCTTATTTCCTGTTTGATCAAAAAATGCCTTCTATTAATGGCCTATGTGCTGTTGATCGTCTTTTGCCATAAAAGTTATTGAAAAAGAATTAGCTCCTGTTCCACACTAATTTACAGAGACTATCTTGTAGATATTTACATTGAATGCAAGCAATTGCTTTAAAAGAATTCAAAAACATTATAAAATTAAGGCTTTTTATATGCAGTGTTGATCATTACTTCGACACTCAGACTTTAAATATTTTTGTGATGCTTTCTAAGTTCAAGAAATGAAAATCTGAGTATTTTAACTAACCACATTTCAAGGTAGAGTATGTGTATGAGATTCAAAATTAACAATCTACATAAAAATAGTAGCCTTGCACAATTATACACTGTAATTGTGCTAAATATAAAAAAATTGCTTTAGGAGTAAGAGGTGGATATTTTACGGGCAGTGCATGAATTTTAAAAGTTCTTTTCTACATTGAAAGTTACTCTCCAAAGTGTAGAAATTAATACAATTAATAACTAGGGAAACTTTAGTAATAAGGAAATTATATCCACACATTTTCTTTTCTTTTTTTTTTCCACACATTTTCTTGTAAAGTATTTTAAGTAAAATAACACTTTTTAAAAATTTTAGTAAAATCTTCAACCAATAAACTCAAAAATGTACTCTGTGCCATGACCGACTACTTTCTACCCATACAAGAAAGAGTGTTAGTTCTTCAGCCAAACTTAACATGCAACAGAACTCCATTGCTGCGACTTAATCCTTTTCTTCATGTATCAAAAGAAAAATACAATAAAACAAAAACTTTTAATCACAGGTGGTTTCAGAGTCTTCAATTTTTTGGAATAAATAACATTTACTAGTTTTCAATGTTATGAGGGCACAATAGACTTTAGCACATAAATTATTCTAAATCATTATTATAGCACGTTAATTATTATGAAGTCAACAAAAAGTACTGAAAAGCAAGTTTAATGTACTCCTTTTGCCTTTGCAGAAAAGCAATTATGACTGTTTATTCTTAATGTACAAGAAGGCTGCTTCCAGACTTCAAAGTGTTATTTTTTTTTTGAGCTGTTGGAAATTGTTTTCCGTTTTCACTTGTATTATGAAAGTTTTGAACAAATCTGTGTTCAGCATCTTTATTAAGTGTGTTTCATCTTGAACGTCATGTACCAAATTCACATGGAAATGCTAAGATACAAAATAACCTAGCAATTCTGCATCCATTCAGTTCAGTTCCTTCGCTCAGTTGTATCTGACTCTTTGTGACCCCATGGACTGTAGCTCTCCAGGCTTCCCTGTCCATCACCAACACAACAGAGCATAAAAAGGATGAAAAATCTGATAAATAGCTCCTTTAATGAAGGGTAGAAGAACTGGAAAGTTTCAGCACTAAAGAGAGAAATAACAACAGTGTTTACATCTATGAAGCATCTTTTTTTTTTTTTAATGAAAACCAGGTGAACTTGGCTCTTGGTCTCAAATAAGAAAAGAGTAAAAAAGGAGTAAACTAAACTGAAACACACATAGACCCATGAGTATCAAATTCTTCATAGAAGTCAGGTAATTCAGTTAGGAGAACACAGGCTTTAACACCAGAAAGACATTCAGTGAAATACACAAACCCAAAAGACTTCACAATCTTAGGGTTGGAAGTAGTATGGATACCCAGAGGAAGGTTTTGTAGCAGATTTACTGGTACCTCATTCAATCTCTGCGTTTGAAACAATTGCCAGGAAATCTGTAGATGCTTTTGAAGTGGAAACACACTTCAAAGTTTAGGATTCTTTAGATTTTGTCTTATTAAAGAAAGAGAAAGAGAACGGGAACTTTATTTTTTGATGAAAATTCTTTTTTAAATATAAATTTATTTATTTTAATTGGAGGCTAATTACTTTACAATATTGTATTGGTTTTGCCATACATCAACATGAATCTGCCATGGGTGTACACGTGTTCCCCATCCCGAACCCTCCTCCCACCTCCCTCCGCATCCCATCCCTCTGGGTCATCCCTGTGCACCAGCCCTGAGCATCCTGTATCCTGCATCGAACCTGGACTGATGAAAATTCTGATCAGATTTTTTTACCAGATGTCTTTATAACTTGGTGACCTGGGACTGAAGCTTTGAACATTCATTTTTCACTTGGGTATGGCTAGAATATAGCTGATAACTTACTGCAAAGAAGTGACTTCCTCCATGCTTTTGTCCTTACTCGACCTCATTTGTAGTTCATTTCTCGGTTTACATGTCTTAATATACTTCTAGCCTAGACTATTAAGCAGAAATCACGAAGGCAACAATTTTGCATTCAGGCTTTGTTGGATCCACTAACTCATAGTGAAACTTCAGGCTCTTTTAACCCTCCCTTGTCTTAGCTTTCTCAGCTGTGAGTGGCGATGAGAGAGCTGACCTACACAGACAGGTGTCAGATGAATCAAATAAATAACTATTTTAAGGGTACATTTTAATGCTATGGTTAAATCTATTGGTTCCTATTGGTCACAGCAACCTGTGAAGTACACCCACACTGTTCTTACACACCACTATTTAAAACACTAATAAGTTTACCAACACCTAGGATTTTGGAACACAGAGAGATTGCAGGTAGATTAAAATCAAGCCCCCTCTGCAATTCTGCAACTCTTCCATAAATTAATTTTGTGATTTACCATTTCTTGTGTTTTCAGTAAATGTCAAGTGTATAATATAAAATTATGAAAGTAGAATAAAAGACAGAATAATTGATTCCTAAATATTTACTTCATAAAGTTCTTTACTCGCAACTTACTGTGCATCGAAAATAAACCAGCACGTATTCACACCCACTCATAAATTGGTGGTTGAAACAGCAGTGGTGGGGCATTCAAGGCTCATGTTTGGATCCTAAGGGTTAACCTGCAGTGAGTATCTGGGGAGCCAAACCCCAACAGAGGCATCTGGTCCCATCACTTCATGGTTTTCGTCAACCAAATAGTTGAGGAAAAAGTGGAAGCAGTGACAGATTTTATTTTCTTGGGCTCCAAAATCATTGTGGACAGTAACTGCAGCCATGAAATTAAAAGACACTTGCTCCTTGGAAGGAGCCAATGACAAACCTAGACAATGTATTAAAAAGCAGAGACATTACTTTGCTGACAAAGGTCCATCGTCAAAGCTATAGTTTTTCCAGTCGTCGTGTACTGATATGAGAGCTGGACCACTGAGAAGACTGAGCACTAGTCGTGTACTGATATGAGAGCTGGATTCCAGTCGTCGTGTACTGATATGAGAGCTGGACCACTGAGAAGACTGAGCACTAAAGAACTGATGCTTTCGAATTGTGGTGTTGGAGAAGACTCTTGAGAGTGCCTTGGAGAAGCAAGGAGATGAAACCAGTCAATCCTAAAGGAACTCAACCCTGAATATTCATTGGAAGGACTGATGCTGAAGCTGAAGCTCCAATACTTTGGCCACCTGATGTGAAGAGCCAAGTCATTGGAAAAGACCTGGATGCTGGGAAAGATGGAAGGCAAAAGGAGAAGAGGGTGGCAGAGGATGAGATGGTTAGATAGAATCGCCGACTCAATGGACAAGAGTTTGAGCAAACTCTAGGAGATAAGGAAGGACAGAGAAGCCTGACGTGCTGCAGTCAATGGGGTCACAAAGAGTTGGACGTGATTTAGCAACTAAATAACAATAGTTTAAACCCTTCAATGTGGTGAATTTCTAAAAAAGAAAAAGAAATTCTAACTTATCCAACCAACTATGTCCCTAACTCCCAGTCTATTGTTGTCCTCTTCTCTACCTCATCACAATAAATATTTTTTATTAGTAAGAAATTAAATGGTTCATCATTATATTATGCAAGAGGCCTAGCAGTTATTATGTCCGAAGAAACAAAAACATGCTTAGCTTTTAATACTTAATAAATTTTCAGGTGTTTTCAAAAGTCACTAATCTCACAAGTTTAAAGATTTCTCAGAGGCATTAAAGCTTTAAATGTTCGCCTATATTAGTAATAAGGTTGTTAAAGGCAGTTAAATTGCTACTTTCAGCCATGGCCAGACATTATTATTTTCTCTTTTTTAATCTTTCATTTATCTTTGATAGCTAATTCGAGCACATGTTCAAGGAAAATTTTCCTCAAGAAATCTATATCAGAATGTATTTTAACTGAATACAACCTTGCTTGGACTATGTAGAATTACCATGTCAGCTTTAAGGTTAAAAAACCTTAAGTGCAGTCTTAGATCAGATCAGATCAGATCAGTCATTCTGTTGTGTCCGACTCTTTGCGACCCCATGAATCGCAGCACGCCAGGCCTCCCTGTCCATCACCAACTCCCGGAGTTCACCCAGACCCACGTCCATCGAGTCAGTGATGCCATCCAGCCATCTCATCCTCTGTCGTCCCCTTCTCCTCCTGCCCCCAATCCCTCCCAGCATCAGAGTCTTTTCCAATGAGTCAACTCTTTGCATGAGGTGGCCAAAGTACTGGAGTTTCAGCTTTAGCATCATTCCTTCCAAAGAAATCCCAGGGCTGATCTCCTTCAGAATGGGCTGGTTGGATCTCCTTGCAGTTCAAGGGACTCTCAAGAGTCTTCTCCGACACCACAGTTCAAAAGCATCAATTCTTCGGGGCTCAGCCTTCTTCACAGTCCAACTCTCACATCCATACATGACCACAGGAAACACCATAGCCTTGACTAGATGGACCTTTGTTGGCAAAGTAATGTCTCTGCTTTTCAATATGCTATCTAGGTTGGTCATAACTTTCCTTCCAAGGAGTAAGCGTCTTTTAATTTCATGGCTGTAGTCACCATCTGCAGTGATTTTGGAGCCCAGAAAAATAAAGTCTGACACTGTTTCCACTGTTTCCCCATCTATTTCCCATGAAGTGGTGGGACCGGATGCCATGATCTTTGTTTTCTGAATGTTGAGCTTTAAGCCAATTTTTTCACTCTCCACTTTCACTTTCATCAAGAGGCTTTTGAGTTCCTCTTCACTTTCTGCCATAAGGGTGGTATCATCTGCATATCTGAGGTTCTTGATATTTCTCCCGGCAATCTTGATTCCAGCTTGTGTTTCTTCCAGTCCAGCGTTTCTCATGATGTACTCTGCATATAAGTTAAATAAACAGGGTGACAATATACAGCCTTGACGAACTCCTTTTCCTATTTGGAAGCAGTCTGCTGTTCCATGTCCAGTTCTAACTGTTGCTTCCTGACCTGCATACAGATTTCTCAAGAGGCAGGTCAGGTGGTCTGGTATTCCCATCTCTTTCAGAATTTTCCAGTTTATTGTGATCCACACAAAGGCTTTGGCATAGTCAATAAAGCAGAAATAGATGTTTTTCTGGAACTCTCTTGCTTTTTTGATGATCCAGCGGATGTTGGCAATTTGATTTCTGGTTCCTCTGCCTTTTCTAAAACCAGCTTGAACATCAGGAAGTTCACGGTTCACATATTGCTGAAGCCTGGCTTGGAGAATTTTGAGCATTGCTTTACTAGCATGTGAGATGAGTGCAATTGTGTGGTAGTTTGAGCATTCTTCGGCATTGCCTTTCTTTGGGATTGGAATGAAAACTGACCTTTTCCAGTCCTGTGGCCACTGCTGAGTTTTCCAAATTTGCTGGCATATTGAGTGCAGCACTTTCACAGCATCATCTTTCAGGATTTGGAATAGTTCAACTGGACTTTATTCCTCCAGGGTTACCTGAATATTACATATGACAATCTTTCATGTGAATAAACTCTGAATGGAAATCTTGGAACTGACACATCACTTAAAGTCACTTAAGTGACTGCATCACTTAAAACTGATGAACTATTTTAAAACTGGAAATAGAACTGCCATACGACCCAGCAATCCCACTGCTGGGCATACACACTGAGGAAACCAGAAGGGAAAGAGACTCGTGTACCCCAATGTTCATCGCAGCACTGTTTATAATAGCCAGGACATGGAAGCAACCTAGATGTCCATCAGCAGACGAATGGATAAGAAAGCTGTGGTACATATACACAATGGAATATTGCTCAGCCATTAAAAAGAATACATTTAAATCAGTTCTAATGAGGTGGTTGAAACTGGAGCTGATTATACAGAGTGAAGTAAGCCAGAAAGAAAAACACTAATACAGTATACTAACGCATATATATGGAATTTAGAAAGATGGTAACGATAACCCTGTATGCGAGACAGCTAAAGAGACACAGATGTATAGAACAGTCTTTTGGACTCTGTGGGAGAGGGGGGGGGATGATTTGGGAAAATGGCATTGAAACATGTATAATATTATATAGGAAATGAATTGCCAGTCCAGGTTTGATGCAGGATACAGGATGCTTGGTGCTGGTGCACTGGGATGACCCAGAGGGATGGTATGGGGAGGGAGGTGGGAGGGGGGTTCAGGATTGGGAACACATGAACACCTGTGGTGGATTCATGTTGATGTATGGCAAAACCAATACAATATTGTAAAGTAATTAGCCTCTAATTAAAATAAATAAATTAAAAAAACAATGATCTTCCTCATTTGTGCATTTCTTTGAAAATAATTATAATTTATATTGTGTGCATGCACACTAAGTGACCTCAGTCACATCTGACTCTTTGTAACCCCATGGACTGTAGCTCACCAGTCTCCTCTGTCCCTGGGATTCTCCAGGCAAGAATACTGGAGTGAGCTGCCTTGCTCTCCTCCAGGGGATATTCCGAATCCAAGGATTGAACCCACATCTCTTACACCACCTGCATTGGCAGGTGGGTTGTTAACCATTAATACCATGTAGGAAACTCCATAATTTATATCATTAAATACTAAATATTAAAGATATTTTCTGTTTTCAGTAGTAATGTGCAGAAGTATTTCCAAGTATATTTATATCAAATTTCTACTAAAGCAAGTGCTTGTTAAAGCAGGAATTGTTGAAAGCAAATATATAGTCAAAACATGTTTTGAGAAAAATGTTCTCAAACAAAAATGAACATATTTAAATAACATACATGTTTATAGGAAGACAATATTACTAATTAGAAGATAATTCTCAATGGAGAGATACATCTATAAATCATTTCTAACCTGTGTTTTTTTTTCCATAAAGCATTTTAAGGATGTGCTTTCATCTACTACAATAGAAAAAGGTCATGTTATCATGTATTACATTGAAAGTCAGTGTTCTAAAGTAGATAAAGAACATAGTTTTAGATGTAAGGAAAGGAGATTTCAGGGAGACTGATCCAGAAGTAAATAGTCCAGCTACTCTCTTTTCTCACTCCAATTTATCCCATCACACCTTTAAAGTCTGGTTATCCTCTCTTCATCTCCAACAACAACTCCTTATATTTTCCTGGTCTAGGTTCAAGCTTTTGTTGTCAACATCTAGAAGACAGTGGAAGACTTTTTTCCTTAACTGTTCCCATGACTGATACATTTTCATGAGGGTTATATTACTTACACCATAAGATACAGTAACTGAACCTAAATTGCCTTAACAGTGAATAGTCAAATAAAAACATAGGAAATTTAAAATAAACATCTTTCTTACCATAGGTATTATAATAAAAATGATATAATGATGCCAGGAAAATTGAAGGCACATTTTGACTTATAACTTAGTGAGCAACTTTATTCTAATATATAACGTCATTTGCTTTTGATATGAAAAAATGTGTCTCATTCTGTCCTACCTCATCTTTCACAAATATGATGTAATTGAGTGTGCTGCTGATGCCAGGACATTTTCCATAAGTTAGGTGATTTACTCATCAGCGTATAATCCATTCACAGTGAAAGAGAAGCTGTATTAAAAAAAGAGAGAAACTGTTATGCTATTAACTATACGTTATCCTGAAGTTTAAATACAAAACTAACCATAGTTCATTTAGTGTTCATTGTCTGTTAGCACGTATCGCAGTACATGGTTCTCTGCTCACTGGTGCATGGAGGTGAGAGCACTGCCCAGTGGTGGAATCCCAGCTCTGTCATGCTCCAGTGCTGTATCATTGGATAAGCTCTTAGCCTCTCTGAGCTTGGATTTTAGTAGGTGGGTTTTAAAAGCATCACAGATAAGGTATGTAAAATGTAGTATATGTGATGCATGTAATCAATAAGCTTACATCTGATATTTCATAATGTTCAATAAATAGGCATTAAAAAACCAACATCATTAGTTTAGCAATAACATAACCACGTGAACAATACTCATTATCTTATGGGGTCATTAGCAACTAGAAAATATATAGGTAAAATGTAAAAAACATGTAAAATATAAACAAATTCTGAATGTACATCAATAAAAGGTTATTCAGACAAGAGGCTAAATAACGTATTTTACAATTCTCTGCCAGTCAATTAATGACTTGTTTAGTTGAAGGCATCTGTTTCCTGTTGTGTAAACCACTAGACACAATAACTCAAATAAAAACTGGAAAAACTGGATTTGTCCTCCAAGATGACCCATTTGTATTTTACTACAATATATATTATACTGTAATATACGCTGACCCTTTGAAACTAGAGAATGGCCTACTTACTTTTTTCTAATTTAAGATCATTTCTAAAATACATATCTGAATTCATTGTAGATCATAGTGGCATTTATGACTTATGATATATAAACTTCATAAACTGGTATTTCCTTTATAAGCTTTTAGGGTCTTCAAGTGTTCAGGATTTTCAAACATTAGTGTTCTCTTATTAGGGTATCTTTAAGAGATATAGGGTTGCTGTCTGTCTATGCTGAAACTGCTTTCATAGACACTTGGCAAGTTTTTGGTCCTCTCTTCTTAAAACCAAATAGAGAAAAGAAGTTAAACTGGTCATACAGATAGTTCAAGAGAATCAGGGGTTCACTCATTCACTTAATCTTCTAACAATGTTTTCATTCATTCACTGAAGATCAATAATGCATCTATCAACCCTCAAGGCACTGTTATGAGGAATTCTCTTCTTGTCTTTTATGAAACTGTCAGGGTACACCTCCCTCGACTACCCAGCTCAAGTAAAGGAGGTTGTAAGGAAGCAGGATTTTTAAATCCATAATTAAAATAGGCTACTTTTTATATAGAATCCTATCATATACTTCATGTTAGCAAGCATTGTTAAGTAAAAATATTATATGAACAGAATTCCAAAACTGATGATCAAATCTAGCATTATTTCAATGTGAACCTCTCTATTGAAAGTCATGTTTTTAAAAGGATCTAAGTTTCCTGTGACAGATCTGAAACTAATCCCAGTTTTGAATTAATGAAAGTCAAGGATGCTGAGAGAGGAGCAGAAGTTGACAATCTATAAATGTGAGTCTCACAGTCTTCTCCCTTTGTATTTAGACGTCTTGTTCAAGGTGTTTCCACTGAGAACAGGGATATGGCGTGGTCTAAAGTTAAAGGAAGACATAGAACCTATGAATCTCAAGGATTCGCTGTCCAGCTTCATCATTTACTGTAAGGCCTTTTGTTGTTGTTGGTGGTGGTGGTGGTGGTCACTCAGTCACGTCCAACTCTTTGTGCCCCCATGGACTGTAGCCTGGCAGGTTCCTCTGTCCATGGGATTCTCCAGGCAAGAATACTGGAGTGGGTTGCCATTTTAGGTAAGTCATTTAACTTTTCAGAACTTCTACTGTCTCTTTTTAAAACATAGATGATAATTACATCATTGCTTATTGGGGTAACTAATTGAAATAATATATGGAAAAGTGTTGGTCACTATTAAACTGTTGGTAATTATTCCATAGGTCATTACTGAAAATTTATGAGAAAAATATTACATTTTCTACCCAATTTCTTTCATATTGTATTCTATACATGTCCATAGACATGTTCTCTACACGTGTACTATAGAGACCATGGAATTCTCCAGGCCAGAATCCTGGAGTGGGTAGCCTATCTCTTCTCCAGCGGATCTTCCTGACCCAGGAATCGAACCTGGGTCTTCTGCATTGCAGGCAGATTCTTTACCAACTGGGCTGTCAGGGAAGCCCGACTTTCACTTCCCTTTCTCATTAGAAGAACCAAATATTATTGAACAATTTGCTACTCAAGATTTCCAGCAATAGAACTGTCATGAAAACAATGTGAAGAAGATATTTGAACAACTGCTTCTTCATCTTTAAATAATGTGTGATGGACCTTGCTGGACATCAGTGTTCGTGGTGGGAGTGGGGCCACCTTCCTGAAGATCATTAGGCGCAGATGAAGCTCATACAGCCAGCTTCCCCCGAGGAGTTGTCGTTCAGGGATCCATGTCACAGCTGAGATGGCATTAGGTGATCTCCAGAGGCTGACAGGTCACGAAGGCAAATTAACTCCATACTGTGAGTGGGAGGAAACCTCTACAGTCTTTGACAATAGCTGGAGGAAGAGCTCCAGATCGTTGGCTCCTCAGGCTATGGACGGCTCATCAGACCAGAACCCAGTTAGAAGGCAGCTCTTAGGCAGATCAAGGCTAGTGAGAAGAAGAGTAATCTAATGTGAACTTGCCACAGTTTGACCCATCTCAGAGGTCCTGGGAGCACTGATTGACAGGGAGGGGCCTAGGGCATCATGACAAATATTGAGACGTGAAGTCAGAGCGCTGTATGCTTAACACTTGAGTCAAAGTAATGGTTTATCTATCCTTCTTCAGAGCTTGCGAGACATGGTTTCCTAATGATTGGCATAGACGATTAGGCCTGGCATATGTAAGAGAAATGGTGATGCTCTAATATGTCAATCACGTTCTGGGACCTGCTGTCCTGTTGCTTTTACGGAAAGACCATTGTGAAGGCTTCAATCAGGAGGGGTGACAGAAACACTCAGGAGCATAGAGAAGCAAACACATCATTGCTCCCCAGGAGCTGCTTCAGGGCAGTTTCTAAACTCCCATTTGTCACATACACATTCTTGAATTACTAGACTCAGCCTGTAAACTCTACAAAGGCAGGGATTTTGTATCCTTCATTTTGAAGCTCTGCCTATGTGGCTGATGTTCAGTTTTCACCCAGGACCTGTTATATTGAGTTGGAACTCCACATATGTAGTGACTTAAGTTTAAATTTAAATTTTACTTCAATAGTTCTTGTTCTGAGGGATTACATAAAGGCATACAGTGCTGCGCTTAGTCGCTCAGTCATGTCTGATTCTTTGCAACTCCATGGACTGTAGCCCATTAGGTTCCTCTGTCCATGGGGATTCTCCAGGCAAGAATATTGGAGTGGGTTGCCATGCCCTCCTCCAAACAAAGGCAAACTACTGCTACTACGACTGATAATAGGCCACTGAATGATCCGCTGGTGCTCATACAGGGATCTGCCAGCCTCCTGATGAACTTGGAACATGCACTAGAGCTTGTCGCTCAAGGACCATACTGCTCTGTTGTGATCTGTGCCAATAAAACGAATGCCTCTTGTTCTTTTTCCCTCTTGCTCTCTTCTGATTTCATTTCTTGTAAAACCTAAGTCACACTACAGACATTACTTGAAGTGACTCTGGAAGACAGAATTTTTTAGCCTTTCATCTTTTTCACAATAGGAAAACACACTAGCTGTCATCAGAGTAGCTGTGGAGCAAACCAGTCTACAGCATCTGACAGTGCCCTTATCACCGCATGGTATTGGATTAATTTCTGTTTGTTTTTAATTATTCGTCTCCCACAGGTAGACCATAAACTCCAAGAAAGAACATATTGCTTTGGTTTTGTTCGCTTTTGTATCTCTATACCTGGAAAATAGTCTGACACTTTGGGAGCACTTCTTAAATATTTCTAAATGTAGAATGAGTGGATAATTGAAATAATGGATAAGCAGCCATGCCTGAGAAGGATAACTATACTTTGTGTTTTGAAATAAAGCTCTGGAAAAGAAGGTTAGAGAACACGGAGGGAATAAATGGAGAAAGACAGCAAAAAGTTGAACAATATCCCCTGTTCATGTGTTTGAAGATACAATATTGTTAAAATGTCCAAAGCATGCTACCCAAAGCAATGCATAAGACTTACTGAAATCTCTATCATAGTTCCAATGAAGTTTTTTACAGAGGTAGAAAAAACAATCCTAAAATATATATGGACTCACAGAAGACTCTCAGTAGCCAAAGTAACTTTGAGAAATGAGAACAAGGCTGGAAGCATCACACTTTAAACTATATTTCAAAGCTAGAGTAATTGAAGCAGGATTGTATTGACATAAAAACAGACACATTCATCAGTGGAACAGAATAGAGATCCAGGAACAAACCCGTGAATATATGGTCAATTAATTTACAATAAAGGAGTCAAGAGTACGCACTGGGGAAAGGATAGTCTCTTCAATGAATGCAAGGGTATTTTTTAAAAGGGTTAATGGAAAAAATTGTTGTTTGTATTGTCTCAGCTGGACTTGAGGACATTACTGATGTTCATCATAGTAATCTTCTACCCCCCTTTCTAGAATTTCTACACTTTCCACCGGTGTTTAGACTCATCTGGGTAACTTGATTGATTTGGAAACCCAGATCTTCATTCCTGAGCAATCTAAGATAATTGCATCTTGTCTTTGTTGGACATAGTTGTTGCAACTGTTTATTGTTATCACCAGAAACAGAAACACCAAAAGACACCCCCATGAATCCCATGGGTCGCAGTTACCCCTCCCTGTCCTCATTAGAGTGAGTTACATACAGTCCATGGGGTCGGAGAGTCAGACACGTCTGAGGGACCGAGCACAGCACAGCACATCCCAGAGCGCAAGCAACTCTTTTCCTTGTCCAAAGTGACCACGCAGTCATCATAGCTCCAAGGTCAGTGGAAAACTTACTGGATCTCCTGGTGAAAGCATTTCCCTGTTTTGGAACCAAGATTTCTACTCTGGAAGAGGTCAAGAATGTGAAGACAGGATGTTCACATCCCATAAATAAATCACTGGGAATAGTGTTGGGAGACTAGAAGTAAATGAGTGGAAAAATTCATAGTAGGCAAATGCTAATAATGTTGGAGTGACTATGCTAGTATATAAGATAATAGACTTAAAGATAAAGTGTATTACAAGAGATAAGGAGAAACATTTCAAAATGATTAATGTACTCATCAAGAAATTATGACAAGCATAAAAAACATGTAAAATTTGACAGAATCAAAGAAATAAATGTATAATTTTACATTTATAGTTATAGATTTTAATGCCACTCTCTTGACAATTGACAGAACAAATAAGCAAAACGTTAAAACTCAGAAGACATAGACGATATGAACACTATTATCTTCATCTAACTGATAATTACAGAATACTAAAGACTATAGCTGCAGAATACACACCATTTTCAAATACATTCAGTATACCCATCAAGGTTTATGCTGGGCCATAAAATGTCTCAATACACTTAACGTGATTGGAATCTTACACAGTATGTTCTCTGACCCCAGTAGAATTGAATTAAAAATGTGTAACAGTAAGATATTTAAGAAGACCTTAAATTTTTGGAAATTAAATAATATGTATCTGTCAAATCTATGGGTCAAAGAAGAAATCATAAGAGAAATAAGAAAGTATTTCAAACTGAATGAAAATGAAACATAATGAAATTTGGGGAATGTTGTTAAAACGGGACTCTGTGATCTGCTCTGAAAATCCTCTGTTGTGCTTATTAATATTTGCTAAGTTATTGATGGGTAGGACACTAACAATTCCGTTACAAATTCTGGAGTTTATAGTCTTGCCTGTCTTGAGGGGAAAGTAGTAATTTTATCTAGTGCTGGAAATACTGGTTTTCTATTTCCTTTTTTCCTCTCCTAAGAATCATTGGCAACTTGAACACATGAGGAGTTCAAGATATTGGAAGTTATCTATGTAATTGGAAGTTATTTAGAAGAAGCTTCTATGATATATTTTTACTCACGGTGCTCTGATAGCAAATGTGTCAGATTTTTTTCACACTCACAACCAATTCTCTAACTTAGTAAATCACCAGTGTTAGTCACTCGGTTGTGCCCAACCCTTTGTGACCCCATGCAGTGTACCCTGACGGCTCCTCTGTCCTTGAAATTGTTCAGGCAAGAATACTGGAGTTGGTAGCCAGACTTCCTTGGTGGCTCAGACAGTAAAAGTGTCTGCCTACAATGTGGGAGACCGGGGTTCGATCCCTGGGTCAGGAAGATCCCCTGGAGAAGACAATGGCACCCTACTCCAGTACTCCTGCCTGGAAAATCCCATGAACTGAGGAGCCTGATGGGAAACAGTCCATGGGATCACAAAGAGTCAGACACGACTGAGCAGCTTCACTTTCATTTTCTTTCCTTCTCCAGGGGAATCTTCTCACCTCAGGGACTGAACCCCGGGTCTCCTGCACTGCAGGTGGATTGGTTACCATCTGAGCCACCAGGGAATCCCTAGTCATTAAATGGGTGTCCAAAGTTCCATTCCGCCACTAAGTACCCAGTGTTAGTGCAGAGCCCATAGGTTGGGGCTCAGTCCCACAAGGCTGTCCACACCCCCATTTCAGCTGCCGATCATAGGGCCTCCTGTAAGTCTGATGCAGAGGGTGCCCAGAATCCCTTCCTCAGGTGCAACCCTTTCCTTGAATGCAGGACAGCACTGTATGTACTAGATCACTGTAAAGGATACAACTCAGGATATTCAAATGAAAGGAATGTGTGCGGTCAGTTACTTTCATAGGTGGGGACATGGGTCTTGCATGCCCTCTCTGGGCCCACCGCTCTCCCAGCAACTCTGTGCGTTCACCGATTTGGAAGCCTTCTGAACTTTGTTTTTTAGGAGTTTTATGTAAGTTCCATTACTAAAGGATGGTTGATTGAATTATTAGAGATTGGTGATTAACCCAATCTCCAATCTCTCAGCCCCAGAGCCCTGGGATGGGGCTAAAGTTCCAAACCTCTAAGCACTTAATTGATTCCTTTGGCAACCAGCCCCCACCTGGGCAATCCAGAGGTCCACCAAGAATCACCTTATTAGCATAAACCACCTATAGTTGAAAGGGGCTTATTGTGAATAACAAAAGATGCTCCTCTCACCCTAATCACCCAGGCAAGTCCAAGGGTTTTAGAGGCTTTTATGCCAGAAGCCACAGAGGAAGAATAAATACTTATTTCTTTTCACATTGCAATACCACAACTTCCTATTAGGAAGCCAATGGATCCATATTAAACTCTAGGGTCTTTTCTACTTAAAGAGTGTCTTTTATGAATTATCTCTTGGTCTCATTGGTTGGCTTAAACCACTTGGAATGAAAATGTATTAAATTATTAGAAAAACTAACTTGTTACTGTATCCTAAAGGACATAATTTCCTATTTCAATCAATTATCAAATGTATATATGTGTACATAATTGCTTCATGCTGTACACAATTTTATGTAGCCAACCAAGTTTGGTCTTATGTCTCTGAGAAAAAAGTCTTCACTTGAAAATTTATGTATTTCTTTTAGAATATAATTGATGAGGAATGTAGATAGAATTTCACAGTGAGAATCTCTCTTTTAATATGCAACATGAACGAGTGGTTTATTCCATATTCTTTTTATGTCTTGTTTGACTTGTCCTGAAAGACTAAGTTTAGTCCACGTTTAGGATTTTTCTTCGATGAAATAAAGTTTCCAGTATAGCAACTAATGAAATGCTCCGTGGGATAAGGCTGCATTATGGCTCCATCCTTGTGCAGACGATGTGCGTCACTAGAATAGCACTGAAATTGTCAAATGCCTAGAAACCTGCTTCCCTCCATTCCTCACTTGCAAATTACAGAATTATGCTCCCTCTAGGTTCGCTCACACACAATTATGCAAAATGAACATGATTTTCCTAGTGCAATAATTTGTGTTTCACTAATTTTCGGAGTAGTGAAGTTGACTTGAATAGAAGGTTATTGGGATGTTTTAGATCTCCACTGTTTGATCTGTCTACATCTGGAGAGAGGTTTGTTCATATTCAGTGGGGCAAGTCAAAGGGCATACAATTAAATGAGATGTCTTAAATCAAAGACAACATTTACACGTATGTAGGGCCATAAGGGGTTTCCCAGGTGGTGCTAATGGTAAGAATCCACCTGCCGATGCAGGAGACACAGGAGATGGGGTTGGATCCCAGGGTAGGGAAGATCCCTTGGTGGAGGGCATGGCAACCCACACCAGTATTCTTGCCTGGAGAATCCCATGGACAGAGGAGCCTGGCGGGCTACAGTGCATAGTGTTGCAAAGAGTCAGACACAGCTGAAACGACAGTACGCGTGCACGCACGTAGGGCCATAAGTGAGAGAGGAGGCTGCAAACATTTGGTTTTATACTTCTAGCCATTATGTTCTGAGTAAAGAATTCTTTTACAAAGATGAGGAAAATTCCCCTCACTTTAACAGAAATGACAATGTTTCCCATGCAAATAGAAATCCTCATTTAATGTCAATATCGCATGGTAAATTAACAACTGTAGTATCATTCATGTGCACGATCCATTTACCTTTTCAGCAAATGGATCATTTGTTCATCCCAAAGGAATTTCTGAGAGCAGAAAAAGCAGAATGTGTGTGAAGAAGAAGATAACAATTTGTACCAAAGAGAGTATCAGGAGTTCAGCTTCTAACTTTACAAAAGCTTATAGATAAATACAACTTCCCCCAACTTGTTATGCTTGCTATTAAGTACTGGATATTTCCCATTTCAGTGGGAATCCATTTCCCAAACTGTCTGCTTTGGGTAGTATGGGTAGTGTTGTATACGACAGGGATATTCCATAATTCCTTCATACAAAGAGACTGAATTTAAAATAGTCTAAAGTAAACATTCCCGGGCTTTTTGTTCGATGTTAGAGCAGAGCTGGGAGGAAAAGGGCATGCATGTTACATAAGCACATGTGGACAAATGATATGATGCACTGGCCAGAATATTTAGTTGTGGTTCACTGAAGGACAGTGCCCTTCAAACAAACACGTGGTGAGAAATACCCTCTGTATCCAGCCAGGGTGTCTCAGCTTGTGCAGAAAGTGAGACAACACAAATGTTGTGTTGTTGTTGTGGTAGTCACTCAGTCATGTCTGACTCTTATCGACCCCATGGGCTGTAGCCTGCCAGTCTCCTCTGTTCTTGGAATTCTCCAGGCAAGTATACTGAAGGCGGTAACCATTCCCTTCTCCAGGGCATCTTCCCAACCCAGGGATTGAACCTGTATCTCCTGCATTGCAGGTGGATTCTTAACCATCTGAGCCACCAGAGCAGCCTGAGGGAATGAGAGGGAGTCAAAGAAAATAGAATCAAAAGGACAGCAGTCTTGGTTCCAATCATCAAGAGATACAGAGGTCGCACAAAGATTTCTGAAACATCAGGCTAAGAAATCCTAGAGAAAATCAGATTCTACCTATAGACAAAATGAAGACTCAAGATGTGTTTACACTCTCTCAGAAGTATCCTGTCATAGATATCCTTCTTCCAGTTCCTTCTGAGGGTTTATATCACCTTCAATGCAAGACAAATTCAGCATAGTTTGAAGTGTGTTCTCCTTGGGATCAGCATGCCTGAAAACTGAAAGGGGACTTCCTGTTTTCAGTGGGCTTTATGGTCTGTAGGCTTGGTTACAAGCTAGATGAGGAAGCTTGGTTATAGCATAATGGAATTCCCTGGTAGCTCAGCTAGCAAAGAATCTGCCTGCAATGCAGGAGACCCTGGTTCAATTCCTGGGTCAGGAAGATCTGCTGGAGAAAGGATAGGCTATCCACTCCAATATTCTTGGGCTTCACTAGTGGCTCAGATGGTAAAGAATCTGCCTGCAATGTGGGAGATCTGGGTTTGATCCCTGGGTTGGGAAGATCCCCTGGAGGAAGGCTGGCAACCCACTCCAGCATTCTTGCCTGGAGAATCCTCATGGATAGAGGAGCCTGGCTACAGTCCATAGGCTTGCAAAGAGTTGGACATGACTGAGCGACTAAGCACACACGTGGCATAACAGGTTACATCAGGGACTGCTTTTGACTAAAAGTGGGTCTGACTTGCAGCTATCATTTCTTTAAAAATAGGCGATAGGTTAATTGTGACTGAGCTGCCTCATCTCCAAGTACCTGGCCACACTATGCAAGAGAAAGGACTATGTCCAGCTTCCCTCAAGGCTACGGTGGTCTCCCCAACACCCAGGGTGCTCAGAAAATGCACCTTCTGAGGTTTGCTGCCAGAAGACCCTTCTCACACGTGGGGACCCAGTCAGCACCCAGATAACTCACTTTGCTTTTCTTTAAACTAAGGAGGGAGAACACGTAGCGCTTACTTTCTGTCTTTGTCTGGGAGCCTCCTCTTTCTTGCCCTCTAGTCTATAGGGGAGGAGCGCTAACCTCAAAGCTTGTTTGGGTCTTACGTCTATAAACAAGGCTGTCTCTGTATAAAGACCCTCCATTCAGGAAGAAACAAACTATCCACCACACCTTCTTCCATTCCTGACACTTAATATCATTTCCAAATCAGATTGATTAAAATGGGGTGTTAGTGCTGCTGCTACTGCTAAGTGGCTTCAATTGTGTCTGACTCTGTGTGACTCCATAGACGACAGCCCACCAGGCTCCCCCATCCCTGGGATTCTCCAGGCAAGAACACTGGAGTGGGTTGCCATTTCCTTCTCCAATGCATGAAAGTGAAAGTGAAGTCGCTCAGTCATGTCCGACTCTTCGTGACCCCATGGACTGTAGCCCACCAGGCTCCTCCGTCCATGGGATTTTCCAGGCAAGAGTACTGGAGTGGGGTGCCATCGCCTTCTCCGGGGATGTCAGTAACCTCTCTTAAAAATATCAGTCATTTATGGGACTTCCTGGTGGTCCAGTGGTTAAGGCTTCATCTTCTAGTGCAGGGCGTGTGGGTTCCATTCCTGGTCAGGGAGCTAAGATTCCCACATGCCTTGTGGCCAAAACACACAAAACATAAAATGGAAGCAACACTATAACAAATGAAGACTTTCAAAAAACATCAGTTATTTGTTTAATGAAAAGCATCAAAGTTGAGTGACAACTCACACAATCTCCATAACCAATGAGCAACACAGCGCGGGGAGTGGGGGTACCATTTTTAGAGCAGCCTTCCTAGCAAGGCCTTCTCCTCCCTTCTCATCTCGCTCAAATTTGTTCTGTCAGAGAGGGGTGTTTTATCATAGCTGACTCCTACATTTAATCGTATTTGAGAAGATTGTTAAACACAATGAGAGATTATTTTCATGGCACCGTTTATTCCGACGACATACTCAAACGTGTATCTTGCTTAGTGAGATAAAGCTTAATGCTGGGAGTCAAAGGATTTTTGTTGTTAGGGAAAATGATGATCAAAGTCAAGGTATCTCTATTTTATTTTCTCGAAACACGCATTCTTATAAAGACATTCTCTCTGAACTGACTTTTCATTTTTTTCCCAAGTGAGCCATTAGCACAGCATAACTCCCTCCTTTTAGGAAACGGACATCTGAATAAATGCGATAGAGGCCATTTAAGAGAGTCCAACCATCAGTTCCAGACTGGGTCTCTTGCTTCTGTTTCCAGCAGAGCCCATTTCAGGGTTTGGCACAGTTACTACTAAATCAAAGGTTTACTTTTATTTCTATTTTCAAATTTATGTTAAAGTATTATCCTAGTGATGTGTTTGCAACCTAGGTTTTACAAACCCCAGAAGGCTTCCATTTGCCTCAAAGGACACCATGATCTCAAATTTTTCTCTTGGCAGTGATTTTTTAAAATTTACTTTTAGTACTAAAGACTATGATTTTATACAATCCCTTGAAAATGAGAAATTAATTGGTGAGATTTCTTAAATGGTCTTTGGCTGTTCCAGAGAATTAATGCAATTTAAAAAATAATCAATGCGTTTTTTTCTCAGGCCATATTTTTTAGCAAACAATAATATGCAAAGTAAGCACACATAAACTGCTGCTAATGATAATTCTGCAAAATGCGTATGAAATCTTCCATTGTCACTAATTGTCAATCAGTTCACATGGGGTTAATATGACTTTAAAAATCAGTCTCATTACATACTAGTTTGTGGTATTTCATTCACTTTATTTCAAAAGCTATTGCTTGAAACATTGAATACCAGTTGGTATATCAATATATAAAGACAAATTTGCCAGAAGGAATCTGAGTAGCCACAGCTAGACCTTTAGCTACCATCTGACATAAATCATCCTATAAATACATGTCACAATAAAAGAAGAAATGAATAAATGCACTAACCTAATACATGTTCCAGATAATGACCTTACTTAACACTGAATTAGCAACCTCAGAATTAAGGAATAAGCAACTATTTACACTCCTGGTTATTTTTTGTTTGCAGCCCCATGGACTGTAGCCCGCCAAGCTCCTCTGTCCATGGGATTCTCCAGGCAAGAATACTGGAGTGGGCTGCCATTTCTTCTCCAGGGGATCTTCCCAGCCCAGGGATCAAGCCCATATCTCCTGCACTGCAGGCGGATTCTTCACCACTAAGTCACTTGGAGAGCACACACTCCTAGTTATCTATTCTAAAAATGGTGTGTGTGTGTGTGTGTGTGTGTGTGTGTGTGTGTGTAGTGGCTTAATACCAACGGGTGTTTTCTGACTTCTGAGACAGATTTCTCCTGTGCATAACAATTAGAAACAACACTAACAGGAGTTTGAGCAGTACTGTTCTGGACCTGAAAAACCAAAGCCAAGCGGTGAACTGCATGACCTCTCGTCTCACAGAATACAGAGTCTTGTGTGGTTACTGTATATATGCAGATATTAAAAAGAGTAGAAACTGAGTAAAGTGCAAGGATACTTAATCTCCTGTCGTTTGGAATCCAAAGTTAATCTCCTCTGTACTTTGTAATTGGTGTATACTGGAACTCCCTGCTCCTTTCACTGGCAGTATGATATTGCTTTTCTTTTTTTTTATTTTTTTATTTTTTTTTTGCTTTTCTTTTTTTTAAACGCTGTTCCCCAGCTATGCCTAGAAAACAACCACTGCCCAAGTAATAACCAACTAACCCAGTTATCCTAAGTAGTCTTTCCTATTTCAAAAACAACACCACAATACTGAAAAAAGAGTGATGAACTGTGACTGCTTGTTGTCCAAGTCAATGCATTGTACAGTCTCTAGAATCAAGCTTTTCAATGCACAGATCAATGTTTCCTGAAGTGACACAGCTTGATTACTAGATGTAATCAAAACCAAGCCTCCTGTCTTGGACTAGAATTTTCCAGCCAGCCTAAGTACTGTTATTGCCTCTCTTTGTTTTTCCTGCTTTTCATCTGATTCTCAGGGTAGGGAAACAAATGTAAGCAAGGGCGGAAAAAGTAGGCTAAATGGGACCTTGCCATAGATCTGGCCTCGTTTTTGTCCTACCTTCTCCATATCACAAATGCACCCCCGGGAGCAGGCATCAACAGTATGCAAATCTAATTGCAAAAGTAATAAACAGAACCTACATGGATGTTTCTCTCAAAGTTAACTCTGTTAATGTCAGACTGGCAGTCGTCTAAATATCTAATCTCTCATTGAATCAATAGTAAACTGGTTTTAGCTGTAAGAAAGGGTTACTGAACGCAGGGAAGGAGTTGTAGAAGAATGCCATTTTCAGATGTTTATGGCATCCTCAGAAGACTTTACTGATGCGTGCTGGCAGGCTGAATGAAACAGCCAAAAGAATAGGATTTTTGGGTCCATTTTAGGCTCCAGTTTGATCCACTTAAGTGATTTCATCAAAATCAAATAGCTACTGGCTTGCTCATTTGCATTGAAAACACAAAACAGGGAGAATTGAAACACACACACCCACATCTGCAAGAATAGGGTAAAACTAGGGTAGTGATTCTCCTGGTGAGGTCCAGACCAGAAGCAGCGTCTAGGAGTTGGTTAGAAATACCAGTGCTCCTAGGGCTTCTCCAGTGACTCAGCGGTAAAGAATCTGCCTTCAGTGTGGGAGCTACAGGAGACATGGGTTCAATTCCTGGGTCAGGAAGATCCCCTGGAGGAGGGCATGGCAACCCACTTCAGTAAACTTGCCTGGAGGAGTCCATGGACAAAGGAGGCTGGTGCCTACAGTCCAAAGAGTCGCAAAGAGTCAGACACGACTGAAGCGACTTAGCTTGTAGGCACACACCCACACAATGACCCCTACTTTTTATAGTGCTATCAAAAATGTATATCGCTAATACTTTTTCAGAGTCATGCTAAGCACATACATTATCTCCTTAACCTTCCCAGCTCCAAACGAAAGATGCTATTTCCATTTTCAAAATAGAGACACTGAGACCCAGACCCGTTGTATAATTTTCCATGTGTGTGCATGCTCAGTTACTCAGTCATGTCTGACTCTTTGCAACCCCAAGGACTGGAGCCCATCAGGCTCCTCTATCCATGGGACTATCCAGGCAAGAATACTGGAGTGAGCTGCCATTTCCTTTTCCAGGAGAATAGCTCCCCACAGCCACACAATAGTCTCAAGACGTCCTGACTAGGGCCAGGGTCCCTCCCGCTGTAGCTTATCCGTCCTCAGTTGTACCACAGCTGATTACTGGGAAGATGTGGAATGATTGCCATGAAATGCTAAGAGACAAATAAAAGTCAGCACCAGCTATCCTGAAATAACATGAGGTTTCACTTTTGATAGATTTAATCAAGATGAAGACAATATAACACATGGAGGTTGCTAGTTTTCACTCTGCAAAGGTTTATGGAACTCTTTTGATTTAAGCATTATGCTAGTCCACCAGGATATGGGAGTTTCTAGATCTTGTCTGGTCTCAAGTTTAGCAGTCTGCCCAGCACACGTCCCTTGGAAATACACCATGGTTGGCTTCCTGTTAAGCATCCACGAGAACAACACAGGCGGTGGCCTGCTGGACAAGCCCTCTCTCTTTTGCCCTCATAGGGAAGCAGATGGAGAATGAAATTGCAGTAAGTGAAGACAACCATTAAAACATCTTCATGAAGCTCATTAGTATGGCTTAGCCCCTTTTGAAGGAAAAGCAGAAGGAATAAAAACTCTTAGGTTTCCTGATACACCTTTATTTATCCCTATTCTCGTTGCCTTCAGAGGCAGAACTTACCATGAGTATCACGTATCTATTTATCACATAAGCAGTGACCCAAGGATCCGGCTGGGTTTGTTAAAGCGATCCTCCGTTTGCAATCTTAACTTCATTCAGTGTAACTCATGAGAACCTAGAACAAGTTCTCACCTAACTATTTCTCTGAAATATTACTATGGGGACTAGTTTATCCCAATTCATGAAATTATAATTAATCCTTTTATTCAAATTTTTCATATCAAAGTTGACCCTAGGAATACGAGAGGAGAAAAGTAGAATTGTGTCAGTATTCATCTACTTTTAACATTAGGATCACCCACAGGTTGCTGATGTAAAATGTTACTGTCGAATTGGTGTTATTAGAGGATTAAAAAAATTGAGGTGAAATCACTTACCCAATTTATTACAGAAAATTAAGTGAATCACAGCCAATATGCCATTGACCTATATGTCAGAAATCACATTCTTTTTGCTCTCTCATCAAAGCCATGGCTTATTTAGCATTTCTCAGACTTTATCTGACAATGACTTACTCAAAATTCGGCCAAGCTTGAGCTTTAAGGGTCCTGCTTCTGCTTTTATTCCTTTCACAAGAAGGATCCTGAAAACAACAAACAAGAAAGCATCGAGGTGAGTTTCACTGGTTTTATTTTTCCAAACCTGTGGAGGGGGGAAGCTTTGTCGGTCAATCTGTACGCAAAGTGCAGGCGTGTTGTGGAGCTTGGCTGCTGCAGAGCGCTGGAACGCGCTTTCAGCGCTATTAGCATTCTTCATGGCTGTTTGTTGTCTGCTGGGGCGATTATCTTGCTTTAATTTAGGTCACTAATGATGTTATGAGATAGTTGGATGGTGGTGTAATTTCTTCTGATGTTGTTTTTGTTGCTGTTGCTTATATCAACTCATCCTGATTCCATAAAAGCCTGAATTCTATACCCACCGAGGGAGGGCGGCCAGGAGAGGCTGGAGGGGCACCCAGGAGAGGGAGGGGGCTGGTGAGTGAACGCATGGCAGGGCTGGGCACTGGGAGCTGGCCGCGGTGCCTCCATGAAGCGGCATTTCCAATGCTCTGCTCTGCTCTGCTTCCCTCCCAGCATGAGGGCTGAAGGCTAGGAGATCACACCACGCTGCTCCGTGTCTTGTCAGGTTTGAAATTATTTCCGACAGGCTACCAAAACAATTGGTCCCTCACTTCTGCAGCTTTTACACTAGTTGAAGTCTAATTTATAAGATAGATCATTCGCTTCAGTGATTCCATCTCTGATCCTCCTCAGCCCATCCTATGTGGAGACCTCATTTGGGGAATTCTGACTTTCCCAAACCCGTCTCCTCCTGTCTCCTTCTCCCTGCCTTACCTGGCTCCCTTGAATGGGCAGCCTGGAGGCTCTAATGATTATTGTTCAATGTAAATTCTTTCCCTGGCACTCAGCTTTATTTATTTAAATTATAATTGTATGTAAAGCCGTGGTATTTATTTTGAATTGCGTAGGTACTGGTTTTAAATGTGATTTAACAGAAACTAGCCCCAAAATGTTCTATTCTGATTCATTCCATCCTGAAAGCTGAAGGAGGTGGTGCCTCTGTGTTCACCTACAGAGATACCGAACAGTCTGCCAAACCTGGGTTTCCTGACTTTTTGCCTGCCTGGAGAGCTACAGTGGATACAGAAATGTGATTCAGAATTCCTAGCAAATTTTCTGGGAGGGAATAAGCCTGCATTCAAAAATATCTACAGGATAAATGAAGTAATTAGAACATTGAAATGTTATTATTTAGGTAATATTATTTGGGAGATGGGAGGACAGGGAGGCCTGGCATACTGCAGCCCATGGGGTCGCAAAGAGCTGGACATAACCGGGCAACTGAGCAACAACAACAATTCAGATTATATTATGTCGAAAATGCTGTTCCTTAGAGATGTTATTACATAGCACTAACACTCAGAAATATTAGTAAATCAATCTGATAGCGTGAGAAGAAAAGGCTGAGGAGTGATGTCAGCAAAATGGCAGCTAAGAATTTCCACGACTTGCCCCTGCAACATACATGTGCTCAGCACGCCTGATTCTTTGCGACCCCATGGACTGTAGCCCACCAGGCTCGTCTGTCCATGAGATTCTCCAGGCAAGAAATACCAGAGTAGGTTGCCATTTCCTTCTCCAGGGGATCTTCCTGGCCCAGGGCTAGAACCCGCCTCTCTTGGATTTCCTGTATTGGCAGAGAGATTCTTTACCAATTGTGCCACCAAAACACCATCAATTTGAACAATGATCTCTACGTCAAAGTACTTTCACAAGAGTCAAGAATTCCAGGTGAGGGATTACAGCCCAGCAAAAAGAAAGGCTACACTGAGGAGGGCGGGAAAGATAGATTCACACCTTCCCTGCCACCGTACCCCCTCCAATCCCAAATGGCCAAGCCCGGAGAGAGATGTCCTCCCCATGGGAGAAGGAGACTAGAGTGAACACTGGATCCCAGGGACCCCAAAGCCCGGCACCAGGCTAACCCCCAGAGCCTCCTGTGGCTCCTTGAAGGCTCTTCTGAATCCAGGATCCCCGCCGTTTTCACCTTGGCACTAGCTGGCTCCAATGGCCCTAAATGGATATCCATGAAAACAAGTTCTCAGTCGGCTTCCATGAACCCAGACCGGGCTCATCTCATGCCTGCCTCCTCCAGTGAACCTGGCACCTCCCACAGACCCACGCAGCTTCCACAGCAGGTTCTGTGATGTCAGGCCCCTTACAGTTTCCCATGAAGGAAGAAACCCGTTCACCCTGGAGGCTGCCTACTCTCAGCACACGCTGCACCGCCTCATCCCAGTGCCTGCTTACTCCAGCAGCCCAGGCAGTGTCCATGGACCAGGTACCCAGGGGGCGCCCATGAGTCAAGAAACTGGCTCACCCCTGCCAACTCGAGCAAACCCGTGTGGCTATGAAGACATCAGTCTCTTAAAGCTTAAAAACCATATGCCAAGCAGTGCAGGGAGCATGTGTGCTGTGAACACACACATTACAGCTTTTCTCTAACCAGCGGAGTATACGGTCTGTTACCCAGGATTGTTTTAAGTTTCTAGTCTAGTGCTGGCCAGGAGAGCTAATTTCTCCACATTTGATTCAGAAGCCATCGACCCCAGTGGCCACTGTTCTCAGGACTGCAACTGACCCCGAGGGTCTGCTTTTTCACTTCTCCAGATTTATGTATCCATCGACTAGGCCAGGTACACATTTAGGTGTCTGAAGACTTGGGAGGGTAGTTATCTGTGTGACTGGTTTGTGGTTCATCTCTTAGGCTGTAAAAGAGGACTGTTCCTTCTGAGGATTCTGCCAGAGTTCTAGCTATTCACTATTTATTGAATCACTAGCTCTTAAAAGGTGATGGGCATATCAGTCTCAAGGCTCTTTATTGGTGGAGTAAATATTTTTTAAACTAGAAGTATCGTCTTTTTATTTCAAATTTCTTCCTAGCATACTCTTTTGAAGGAAGTTTTACTTTTATTCCCAAATACTTTTTTAAACTTTAGTTTAACAAGAATAAAGGGAATAGGGTTATTGGCCAGAATATGAATACCTGAACACCACACATGGTAAACGCAATGTTTTAAAACTAGCAAGCAAATGTGAAACTGAGAGTATGGATGTGAGGAGAGAAGCAGCGACTTCTGTGTCAGATACTCTCTTAGGTACTGAACTGAAATCCTCTTGTGACACCTATATTCTACGTGTGTGGCCAGGTCAGAAAAATTAAAGTTTTTTGAGGAAAATGTCAAATAAATTATAAGGGCCACAACATACTTTTGAAAACTGTCTGTCATACTTAGCTGAGTCATTGACTAGACCAGTGTAACATGTGGCATATTGACAACACGATAAACTCAATGGGCTGCAGTAACCATAAGTTACTTGATGTATAGAACTAGTGCAGCAAACTCACTTAGGGTAATCTGCCTGTGACTCAAGGGAGAAAGAATTCTAACAATTTATTTTCACCTGGAAAACCTTGGCTTATTTATTTTTTTCCACCTTCCACAGCAGTATAGGGATAAAGTACACACAATGCACATGCAGAATTTTATAGTGCTTTCATTTAAAAGTCATTTTTAAGCCTCATGGAGTTTTGATACTATTTTAGATAGTATCAAAATATGGATCAAAGAGAAATCACAAATTCTGTTTCCTTGGGAACTTATGAAGAATAGGAGTTTGGGACTAATATGCACACACTACTATATTTAAAATGAGTAACCAACAAGGATTGACTGCACAGCACAGGAAACTCTGCTTAACATGCTGTAACAACCTAATTGGGAACAGAATTCGAAAAAGAATAGATACATATACATGTATGACTGAGTTGCTTTGTTCTATACCTGAAACAAACATAACACTGTTAATCAACTATATTCCTATGCAAAATTTAAAAAGAGATGATTACATCTTAATCACATGTGATCTGAGAGGGAGGCAAGATGAGATATTAAAACAGGACTAAACCTGGATTGAGGGGGATATGGTAACCCACTCCAGTATTCTTCCCTGGATAATCCCATGAGTTTGGCAGGCTAAAGTCCATGAGGTTGTAAAGACACGTCTGAACAAGTGAAAACCCAACCTCAGATTAAAGAAATCTTGATTTTAGGGAGGGCCCTTCATGAAAATCACATCACTTTGTGATTTTCATCAGGCCATTTCACCTCTCTGAGCATTGATTTTTCTAGCTTGCAAAATGAATGAGTTTGACTAAATAAAATCATAGGTCACTTTCAAGTCTAAACTCTTATGATTCTTTTATACTCAGTTGCAAAATGAGGTTGGTTTGGGAATACTCCTTACCCGATTGAGTCTGTTTGAGACTGGAAACCCAATAACTTTTTATTCGCAGTGTCAATTCTCTAAACTTTCATATCTTTTAGGAACTTCTCCTGTTTGCTTAATAAAATACTCCAAAGCTAGTAGCATCTTCACGTCGATAGGCAAAGCAAGCTAGAAACAAAGAAAGAGGAAGTAGACACAGAAGTGCTCTAAACTAGCTTGGTTTTATGGAGTCTCATTTAAGGAGATCTTCCAAATTCCAGCTGTGTACTGTTTAAATGTCTCCTTAAACGAAACTGACAGAGGGTGAATAGGATCCAATTAGTTAGAGTTCCCTTTCCTTGCATCTGATATGTTAACATCTGTGCCTTCTCATAAGACACGCTAATTTTTTTAGTAGCATTTGCACTATTCATTGGCTCCCTTTTTGCACAAATATCTGCCTCCAAAAATGCCGCAGGGTTACAATGAATTGAGAGGAATCAGCTGAGAACAAGGATTTTCCAGGTATACATTTGACTTTCCGCAATAACCACATTGAAACCTGAAAGTAAACTCTGTCAGTCACACTGGGTATTTTCATACTCCCAAATAAAGATTCACTTAATAGAATAATAATATGATGATACTGATAATGATGACAAGGTTAGTTACTAATTTGTAGTTATATGCTGATTCACTTTAAGGTACACTTAGTATTGAAGATAACGTTGGAGTTCTTTTTTTTTCCTTGTGATTATGTGTCCCTGTTTTGGACAGGAGAAAATTTTTTCTTACCCTCATTCCCAAATGTCAGGCCCTCAGGTTATATTTTTGTTTGCAGAATTCTCACCCCTCGTCTGATTTTTCTGCCAACTTCCCTTGCTCTATCATGTCTGACAATGTCCTCTGGAGCCTCCATCTGTCAGCAACCACCTCTATCCTTCTGTTTCTTTACATAAACTTCCTTCTCCTCTGTCTTAAAGGAATTCAGGAAACACTAGTTCCCTTACAGTCTGTCCTTTTACCTAGAGGCCTCTGCTTCTCAGGAGCACACCCCCTTAATTACCATAAGGTCAAAAGGTGGTATGTCCTGTGCAAGCCCCTCTTCGCCTGTGAGGCTTTGCTCCTCATTTATTTCACAGTACTCAGTCAATCTTTTCTCCAGCTATTCACACCATCTTTTAAAAGTACGAGCCTATTTAATTCTAATGGGACAACTCAGATTTTGCCCAGAACTTTGTGTTTGGGGTGTTTCCCCTCCATACATATCTTAGAGGTTCTGAAATAATAGTCTCAATCATTTGCTATTTGCCCACGAGGAGATTCATTACTTTCAATCTCTGAAATATTTTTATATCAGGTGCACTACAGGAGTTTGAGTGATGGGATCCAGGCATGATAAGGGCACTCAGCAGTCAGTGGCCAATGCATTGTCATACAGCTCCCTTTATTGTCATTGCTGAATAAATAGTGATGGTCTAGTATTTTCCCCCCAGAGAGCATCACCAGTAATAAAGGACTGAGTAGCTGCTTTTAAATCAATGGTGACATGACTTAGAGTCCAGAACACTCTGACTCCATGGTGATGCATACAGGATCTATATTCTTTGCAGCTCCAGAAGGCTATCATTCAAATTATCACTGAGTTATGGATCAGGTAAAAGATGTGAAATGTTTGTCCTAACATTTGACAGAAAGCAGAGAAAGCAGAGGGCATACAGCCAGATGTGGGATGGCCTTCACACTGAATGCTGTAACTAGGGGGTGTGAGAAGCAGGGCCACTAGGGAAGAATTATAGAAGTAATGCCCCATATATGGAGGGTTCCAGGCCAGTATTTCTTTAAATGTGGACAAGACTACAGATCTCTAGTATGAGGAGATGCCAACGATTACGCTCCTCCTGAAACCACTGTGAAATTGGACAAAATTGTCAAAAACAATCACTTCATAGCTCTAGAAAATGACCAAAAGAAATTAACCAAAGTGAAAACCAGAGAGGAAAATTGTTGAAGGAAAATGAACAGAGAATCAAAGACTTTTAGGACAACGGCAAGCCTACTAACATACAGGTACAGGAGCCCCAGAGAAGAAAGGGTAGAGAGAAAGGGGTAGGAAAATATTTACGGAATAGATGCTTGTAATTTCCAAAATTGCATGAAAGAAATTGCTATACAGATTTAAGAAGCTCAATAAAATAAAAGGATAAATACAAAGAGACCCATGCCTACCACATCATGGTTAAAACTGTTGACAAAGAGATGGTCTTAAAAACATCAAGAGAAAACTGACTTGTGTGCACAAGAATAACAATAAAATTAAGAGCTGACTTTTTATTAAAAAAAAAAAATGCGGGCCTGGAAGTAACGAAATGGCAAAATTAAAGTCCTGGGGAATAAACACATAAAATAAAACAAATGGTGTCAATCAAAAAAATTCTGTGTTCAACATTCTGTTCTTCATAAATGAATGAAGAATAAAGGCATTCCTAGATAAATTATGACTGAGAGAATTGACTGCTAGCAGACAATTTTAGATGAGATGCTAAAGAAAGTCCTATTGACTGAAAGAATTACACCAAACGATAGCTCAAATAAAGAAGAAGAAATAAAGAGTACTTGAAATGGAAGATATGGGAGTAAATATAGAAGAGTATATTGATATAACTATTTTTTGATTTAAAATTTCTTCCAAAGTTATAAGCGATAATTATAGCACCATATTCATGGCTTTATAATGCATACACACGTAATGTATATGACAAGCAGAGCTCTAAGGAATGGACAGGAAAAGGAGCTGTATTTCAGTAGAGCTGCTGTATTTTATTGGAAATGTCAGTATTAACCTAATGTAGATTTTGAGAAGTTAAGATACATATTGTAATCCCTAGAGCAACCACTATAAAATAGCTTTAAAAATCAATAGGAAACTGAAATTTTATTCAAAAATTCATTTTAATATAAAAGCAGTAAAACAAAAATGAAACATATAGAAAAGCAATGGGAAATCAGAAGAAAACTCCATCCTCATCAATAATCACATTAAATGTAATTGAATGAAGTATTCTAATCAAAAAAGTACAGATTGTAAGACTGGATTAAAAAAATCAAGATCCAATTGTGTACAAGAGGAACAATGAGAATCAGAAATACAAACAGTCAAATGTAAAGGATAGAAAAATATGTACTCTGCAAATAGTAACTGTAGGAGAGCTGGAGTGTCTATGTTAGTACCTGAGAAAATAGGCTGTAAGACAAAAAAATATTACTAGAGTTAGGGACATTTTATAGTGATAAAAAGGTCAACACGTCAGGAAGATACAGACTTATGAAAGTACTCTCACCCAAGAGGGCTTCCCCGGTGGCTCAGCAGTAAAGAGTTCACCCGCAATGCAGGAGATGCAGGAGACGTGGGTTGGGAAGAGCTCCTGGAGGAGGGCATTGTAACTCACTCCAATATTCTTGCCTGGAGAATCCCATGGACAGAGCACCTTAGCAGGCTACAGTCCATGGAGTCACGAAGAGTCAGACATGACTGAAGCAACTGAGCATGCACACACCCAAGAGAAGCACATTCAACAGAGATGAAGAAAAAACTGATGGAAATGAAAGGTGAATTATGCAATTCAACCACTGGAATCAGAGTTCAATATCCTATTTTCAATATTTTATAGAAATACACAGAAAATAATGCACTGAACAACACTCACCACCATGACCTATTTGATATTTATACAACAGTCTACCAGGAACATCAAAATACAATTAAAACACACACACACACACAGAATAGTCTCTAAGCTAGAAGAAATGCTAGGTTATACAACTCTCAGTAAACTTAAAACAGACTGAAATTATTCAGAGTACCTTCTCCAACCACAATGAAGTAAAATTAGAAATGGGCAGAAGAAAAAATTGGGGAAATGCCTAACTATTTGGAAATTAGACAGTACACTTCTAAATAATTCAAACCTCAAAAGAAGAAATGACAAAGGAAAGAAAAAAGCATTCTGAACTGAATGGAAATTTAAACTTAATATATCACAATTTTTATTGCACAATAAAACATGGATGAACCTCAGAAACATTTCCCCAAGTTAATGCAAAGAGCACATTTTGTATTGTCCCACTTATGCGATATGTCCAGAAAACTCAATTTATGATGACAGAAAGCATATCAGAGGTGCCTGGGGCTAGGAGTGGGGTGCAAGGCTGACTATGAAAGGGTGTGAGGAAAATTTTGAGGTGATAAAAATGTTCTAAAACTCCATGTGGTGATGGTTACACAAGTCTCTAAATTTGCTAAGAATCATCCAATTGTATACTTACAATGGTTCCATATTTTGGCTTCTGAATTCTACCTTAAGAAAGCTTTTGAATAATCAAACACACACATTTATCAAAAAATTTTTAATTTGGTCAAAACCTGGAAAATCTTTTATAGTGTATATGTGCTAACTCGCTTCTGTTGTATCCGACTCTTTGAGACCCCGTGGACTGCAGCCCACCAGGCTCCTCTGTCCATGGGCTTCTCCAGGCAAGGATGCTGGAGTGGGTTGCCACGCCCTCCTCCAGGGGATCTTCCCGACCCAGGGATCGAACCTGCTGTCTACTGCATTGGCAGATGAGTTCTTTACCACTAGCGCCACCTGAGAAGACCACTGCCACCCAACAACCAAAAACACCACATTGGATCAGTATGAACGGGAAATATTTGTGGGCTCCGGCTTCATCTCTCAGTCTGGTCCTGCCATCGGGAACCAGGTTCCTGACGGTTTTCCTTCAGTCCCAGTGGGAACTTTCAGCCACGGTCCCACACAGTTTCTTTTCTCCTCACATTTCAAACTATTTGTGTCCCCACAGCCCCATCATTCAGAATGTAAACTTGTTTTCTTTTTCACAAAAATAAAAGTCTTTGTCCCTCCTCTTTGAAATACACGTACCGAGGAAATATAAAATGTGCCCGATTTTATAGTGGCTCAGAATGAATCAAATGTTCTTTGACAAGTATTTAAACACAAAAGGAAAATAAACTTTCTCAAGAGCTAGTGGGTCATGTTGGCCTTGACTTTCTACTTTTCAATGAATTACTTGTAGGAAATATAAGTCACTGACTAAAACTGGTTATAAGTGATATTTTGTTAGAATGCTTCACTCTGGCTATTAAACACTACAATTACATAACAAGATCTTTTTTCTTCAGTAACCGTTTTCTTGCTGGATGGGAGACAATTGCATAACAAGATCTTTTTTCTTCAGTAACTGTTTTCTTGCTGGATGGGATTAAGAATTGTAATCTTGTAGAGATGTAGTTCTCAGTCGTTTTGAATTTATGGTTTAATTCAAGTACTAGGATATTAGCAGAGCTGAAGCAAAGTTTCAAAACAACACACAATAAGCAAAAATTGGAGCACAATCAGACTCTGATATGAGTGTCTTAGAAAGGTCTGTAATTAATTATTCACTCTTTCAGAACCTCAATGGTTTGCATAGAAGAATTTCTATGCAAATTCTACTTTGAACTTTCTTTGTTATTTTCACAAGGGACATGTCAATAATTTTCAGTAAACACCAGATTCTTACTTTGCTACCCACCTTCCTTTAGACCAAAACTGTGTCTTCATTCTTTCTTACTAGACAACAGATTGGATTCTGCTATTCTTCACTTCACAGGACCCATTCCTTCCGTGCTCTGTTTGAAAAGAATTATCCTAACACAGTCCATAACTTATCTTAAATATCCCCCTAAAATCATTTCACATTTTGAATACATTTGTCAAGGACTCAGAACCCACATATAGACTATAATACTCTGGCTGAGAACGACTTTTGTAGAGAAGTTAGAATGGGTAATCCAGACTGCGAAAATTGAGATTACAGATGATTAGATTTAGAGGCAATTCCATAGAATCCTACTGAAGATTAAAAAAATTTTTTTTTTCAACATTTACGTGCATGCTAAGTCACTTTAGTCACGTCTGACTCTTTGTGAACCTATGGGCTGTATCCTGCCAGGCTCCCTGTCCATGTGATTCTCTGGGCAAGAATACTGAGGTGGGTTGCCATGTCCTCCTCCGGGGATCTTCCCAACTCAGACCTCAAACGTGCATCTCCTGCATTGCAGGCAGATTACCACTGAGCCACCAGGGAAGCCCCATTTAATTGGAGGATAATTGCTTTACAAGGTTGTATAGGTCTCTGTTCCTACAACAATGTGAATCAGCCATAAGTATATGTATAAATCCCCTGTCTTTGAAGCCTCCCTCCCACCCCCATCCCACCCCTCTAGGTTGTCACAGAGCACCAGGCTGGGCTCCTTGTGCTATCCAGCAGCTTCCCACTCGCTGTCTGTTTTACATATGGCAGTATATATATGTATATATATATGTATTTGTCAGTACTACTCTCTCAATTCATCCCACCCTTTCCTTCCCTCACTGTGTCCACAAGCCAGTGCCTATGTCTGTGTGTCTATTCTGGCCATGGAAATGACTGTTCTATTCAAAGTAATCTATGGATTCAATGCAATCCCTATCAAACTACCAGTGAAGATTTTTTTTAATATAGATTAATTTATAATATGTAAGGGCATCGAAGAGAAGGATGGGCAGAGCCAAGTCCAGGAGAAGATTCTATTTACTTCTCACACTAAAATATGCTTTGATTTAAAAAACAGGTAAGATGACCAGCCAGATGCTCATAGAGATCAGAGTTCCATAAGATAGTTTCCTTTAGTGAGGAGGTTGTATAGAGTATTTCAGTGTCCGTCAGTGTCTAAAGGATTAAAACGGGAATAGGATACAAGGGGTACAGAAGCTCTTATAAAAGTAGCACCTTTATATCTGGCAGAGTAGAGTCATGAAATGTTACAAAGTCATGTTTCTATCCTTTCTGCAACACATGAATTCCTCAAGACAGGAATAATGATCATCTCAGAAACCTATACAACAGCAAGACTGCAGCATTAATTTACCAATCAATGAGCCATTTCCGTTGATCCTCCAAGCAATTGAGAAGAGCTAGACATCATTATTACACAAAAAGCACCATTCTAACTGCCAAGCATGCATCATAGTTTTAAATAATAATATTTTACATTTGTGTAGCACTTCAGAGTTTACAAAGCGCTTTTAGGTACATTATCTCATTTATCAATCTCTAAAAGAGGAAGAAAAATTTAAGGCAAAGGAAGGGATTAACATCAGTGTTGCACTGGATAAATGAGGGTGAGTTCCTAGAATAATAGAAGTCCTCAACAAATCTTCAACAGAAACTGATGAATTGCTGATCTCAACTTCATTATCCTTATCATGAGCACTTATGAGAGAAATGAAAAATTGATGAGTACTGTCTTAATCAAAAAGAATAAATGTTTCTTTCTTAACGTGAATGCATAATCTGCCCAGGAATAAAATAACAATATTCATTCATTATTAAATTCTGATAATACTGACACCAAATCTCATTTCAACCACAGAAGGGAATTAGTGATATAGAAGAATACTGTTTGGATTTAGTGTTAAACTGTATATACATATACAAGATTATTGTCTCCAAGATCACGTGTCTTGTCTCTCCTGATTGAGGAATATTTTTGGAATCTACTTATGATAAAGTGAGGGCTCATTTTTAATAGACTGATAACCTTCTAAAAACAGATTGAACAAATATTAAAGGTTCTGCAAGCCTTACTTACAGGAGAAGTAATGACATCTTAACAACAAATGGGATTTTCTTGAGTGAACAGTTTGCATTAAAAAGATTGTCTTGTTTTCTTTTTTATCCCATACACCCTCTTAGCTCAGCTTTACACAAATGTGTTGTAGGAAGGATACTTTATTGCACTATGCAATTGCCTATTTCCTCTAGCTGATCCTATCAATCATTTCCATTAAATTGATAGAAATTAAAATAGAAAAGTGGGATATTATGCCATTAGCTACTTTAAAATGTGCATTGAAAGTGAAAGTGTTAGTCACTCAGTCGTGTCCGACTCTTTTGCAATCCATGTACTGTAGCCCACCAGGATCCTCTGTTCAAGGGATTTCTCAGGCAAGAATACTGGAGTGGGTTGCCATTTCCTTTTCCAGGGGAATCTTCCCGACCCAGGGATCAAACTTGCATCCCCTGCATTGGCAGGTGGATTCTTTACCAGCGTACCACCTGGGAAGCCCCATAGGTATTACTAAGGCAATTCAGATTTCAAACTCTTTATTAGTCCCATTTTCCCCTTTGAAATAGTCCTCCTCCCATGATAGCCTTTGGGGTTAACAGCAAGTAGCCTCCTGGTGCTGCTGGAAGGAATCCTTAGCTCTCTCACTAGGCTGGCGGGCTGAGGTATCTGCTTGTCTGTGAGCATGGTGCTGGCATTATTCATTACTGAACATCGTGGAGTTCACTGACTTAACGATATTTACTGCCTCATTTAGAGGTCAAGCATCACCTGGAACAAAACACAAATGCTCACCTTTGAGCCTAGAACTAAATATATGAAGATCTTCAAAGTGATTTTAAAGCCTGAAATTCTTCAAAGAGAAAAAGGTGTCCTAATTTCCCTAGATCTTCTTCTTTTTTAAATCAAGAGAAAAGCTTGATGTCACGAGTTTACAGTTTTAATACTTTAGTCACCTGATGCAAAGAGCTGACTCATTTGAAAAGACCCTGATGCTGGGAAAGATTGAAGGTGGGAGGAGAAGGGGACGACAGGGGATGAGATGGTTGGATGGCATCACCAACTTGATGGACATGAGTTTGAGTAAGCTCTGGGAGTTGGTGATGGACAGGGAGGCCTGGCGAGCTGCACTCATGGGATAGCAAAGAGTCGGACACGACTGAGCGACTGAGCTGAACTGAACGGTATTTAGAGGAAAAGGGACATGAAGTAAAGGAAGTCATTTCCACTTGAGAAGGGCAAAGTTACTCCTGGTTCTAGGAGAACCTTGGAGAACCATTTGCAGGGAAAGTCCAGGGGAAGAGCCCTCATCAAATAGAGCCCTAATCTCAGACAGCTTCACCTCAAGAGTAGAGAGGCGAGATGCTGGGTATAGAGAAATACACCTCAGTTCTAGTTCCCTACGTTTATCCTGGGATGTGTGCAGTCCTCTCAGAGAAATCCGACATTCAGCATCAAACAAAAGCTAGAAAGCATCAGAGAGGAGAGACTAACAGCAAGCTAGACCTCAGGTCACCCTTTGTGTGTTGTCAGGGGTGGTTGGGGGGCCGCGGGGGAAGCAGTAGTGGAGTGGATTTAAGAGTTCAGGGTGGCTTGGTCATGAGATGTATGTATTCTGAGACGTGCAGGGAATCCGATGAAGCCTGAGTTTGGGAGGAGAAGATTCAGTGAATGAGACATCATGGGAGGAACCATGACCTTCATACTGGGAGCCAGTATGAAACACCAGAGTCTTCCCTGGTGGTGCTCATGGTAAAGAACCTGTTTGCTAATACAGGAGACATAAGAGATGCAGGTTCCACCCCTGGGTCGGGAAGATTCCCTTGGAGAAGGGAATGGCTACCCACACTCATATTCTTGCCTGGAGAATTCCATGGACAGAGGAGCCTGGTGGGCTACAGTCCATGGGGTCGGAAGGAGTTGGACAGGACTGAGCATGAAATACCAGAATTCCAAGTGAGCCAGTCACATCTCATGAACACAGAGTGGGGCAGCCATGATCCAGTGGGACAAGGGATTCAACCACAGAAAACAGGTCAAAACTAGAGCATCTCCCTGAAATGCTGTGAATATGCCTGAATTCTTGAGACGGCCTAGGGAAAAAGCCAGAGTGAGAGCTGCTGATAGAAAGTTGGTCCTTGAAATTGACCGAATTCTCAAAACTAGAAGAAATAGTTTCATTCATTTGGCAAGTCACTTAGGGAGAAGCAGAAATGAGCCTTTAAAGGGCACAGGGATCAATTTCTTGAAGGAATTTAGCTTTTCAAGGGACTTTGGACTATAAAATTCTATAGTTTCTGAAATTGCCCCCTTGTCCTTTGAAGTGAATATTTTGCAGCGTTTATGATTTCTACTTTAATTTGCAAAAGCTAACTTGCCTAACAAGTAAGATTCACTTCCAAAGACTATACTTTTCATAGAAAAAAAATGCAACTGATCCTGTTATTTGTAGCAAGCAATATTCTATCATCTTAATTCAGAAAGATAATCTTTGAGGTCATTTTGTAATTGGAAATAGATATTTTTCTTAGTTCAGAATATTTTCCTTTTCTAATCAGTCTTACCAACATCAAATATCAAAGAGTTTCATATCTTTGATTTGAAAACGGAATAGGAGAAAATGAAATATTTGAAATAAATACCAATTTTAGACATTAGATTATCAAAAGGAAGAACTTTCATTCATCATTATTGTCTTTTCTCTATTTTTTGAGTTATATCAAAGCAAAGTATAGAAATGAGCTTACCTTCCACACTGAGGCAATTATATAGTAAACAATGTATAACATTACAGCACAGGTACCCACACAACACAATATCACTAAATATTCTTGATATTATTGAGTGAATATGAATTTTAATATACCTTGTACTTATGATACCTTTTTGAAAACATATATGGATTTCATCTGTTTAGAAAAATGATTACAAAACTGTATTTCAGAATACCAATATTTGTCTGTTTTCTCTGCTTACTAAACTTCTTACAGTTTCCTTAACATAGGTTCTATATAGTAGCAGAATTTTTGACCTTATAAATATACAAAAAGATAGCTTACAGTTTGCATTGTTTAAAAAGTTAGTGAATCTCTGTCCTGAAATAAAGGATAGTCCATCACATAGAGGTAAACACATACTTGATAATAGAGCAAATAAGAAATTGGAAGTTGGAGATTCTCTGCCTGCAGTGATCCTTGGATACTTTTATCTCAGGCAAGTCCGCATATCTTTCCTTTTCTCTAGCTATCTTTTCTTAAACCTGGTAGTCACAAGTTGGCAACAGATACTTGATTCTAAGCCACTTGTGTTTTCATGCTTTCATGCAGGCAGCTGCTGGACACGGCTAAAATTCTGAGTGCCACGCAATGTGCTAAGTCGCATCAGTCGTGTCAGACTCTTTGCAACTCTATGGACCGTAGCCCTCCAGGCTCCCCTGTGCATGGGATTCTCCAGGCAAGAATACTACAGTGGGTTTCCATGCCCTTCTCGAGGGGATCTTCCCGACCCAGAGATCGAACCCGCGTCTCTTATGTCTCCTGCATTGGCAGGCGGGTTCTTTACCGCTAGCGCCACCTGGGAAAATTTTGAGAGGTCAACTTAAAAACATGATAAGACGGACAGGAACACAGCGGAGGTAGACCTTGCCCCAAGTCGTCAAGCGCAATGAAAATCAGTATAAAAAAAATGTAAAGTCAAAGAACTGATATAGAAAGAAGGAGCTCTTGAAATTCAGAGGAACGTTTTCAGCTCAGGAGAGCTACACTGTAACATTCCTCTCCAGCTCCTCCTCAACGGAGAAAGGGCAGGACCCGCCTTAACTGCACACAGCACCGCGAATCCAAGAGGGCAAGACGTTTTCAGAAGGAAAAACTTGACAGCTTTGGTGCTCATAATTTTTTTTTCCTTTCTCCTTTTCAAAAATTTCCCCTAAAGATTAGGAGTGTCAGACATTGACATCAGTCCCGGAGAACTGACCCCTAAAGTAATTAGAAGAGGAATTCCCCCTGTGCCCCACCCTCTTGTCTCTGAGCTGGGTCAGATGAAAGGCACCTCTGTTTACTTCCTGATCTGTCTAATTTCTGTAACAAGGACCATCCCAAACGCATCTCCAGCAGCTGCTAAAACTGAAACTCAAGAGATCGCCCCAGGCACCACGGCACCTCCTTAGAGCTGCTCAGCCCTAATGGATTAGCTCTCTTTAGCACAGGTGGCGATTTAACAGGAGACCAAGCTTTGACACTAGAGAGAGAGACTACTGAAAATTACTTCAAAGACCATAGGTCGAAAGCAGAGATAAGAAAACAGAAGACTTTCTAAAACATGTATCGACTGCCCATCCTCACACTTTCCAATGGAAGATGATTATGGGGACAGGGGGAAATGACAGGGAGCAAAGATGGACATAATTTAAAAAATGATGAAAAAGTAGCATAGCTTCATTTAATCGCAAAAACACAGATTTAAAGACCCACATTTGCAAAAGGACTGAGTTATGTTTCAAACAAAATATGACCCAATTGTTGCCTGATAAACTTCTTACAAGCCTACAAAAAGCAATATCAATAGTTAATACATTCTTTTTAACTAAATAATATTTTCTATTAATTTAGAGATACTAAACACCTTTAAAAAAGTGACAACTCATGTCATCCTTTTCACAATATCCCAGCCTTTTAATTGAGCTGATTGCATAAAAATGTTGGTAAACAGAGTATAATACATATACTGTAATAATTTAACTTCCAGTGAATTTAGAAAGCAGATGAGTTAGACAAAAATCAGATTAGTCAAAAGGCAAATTGGAAGCTGAGAAAAATGACTTGGAAATGCTGACAGAGACTAAATTATAGATAATGTACATAAAAACACATTGACACATGTAAGAAAAAATGTCACCATTATTAGAAGGTTAATCATTGAAAGTGAAACTACCACTCTGTGCACCAGTATTCATGTATATATATGCATACGCATGATGAACTATCAAAATTTTTCCTTAGTTTTTTACAAAGCATCAGGTTTTGTAAATTCTAATACAAAAACTAAAGTGATTCAGGGATTGATTCCTTTTCTTATTTTAAAAATAAAATCCCAATTGTTGAAATCAATGGAAAGGAAGTAAAGCTTATTATGTGACTACTTGGAATGTTGGGGAAAATGTCAGATATGCCTTGCCTTTTTAGGTTTTAATCTCTTATTATCTGACATATGTGCATTACTAGCAAGAATCCTTTCCAAAATGAAACAGATGTGGGGAGGGGGGAATGGAAATGAAAGCACATTACATACGAATAAAGTCTCAAAACGCTTCAGAACTGTATTGACTCAGATTTTATCTTCTTTAGGGTGGAAAATTGATATAAAAATGTATGGTATCTATTAGGACATTGTGGTACCATAATTGTACTTTTTAAAATAAAAATACAATTCCTGCTCTTCTTTCTCAGATAAAACTGCATTTTTTGTATCTTCAAGAACTTTCTCTAATGTTATTTTTTAGATATGTTAAACTTGTGACTTCCTTCCTGTGTAAGCAGAAGCATCCTAAGGGATTTGATAATAATTTTAGCAGATTATTGAAGTGAAGTGTTAGTCGTGTCTGACTGTTTTCGACCCCGTGAACCGTAGCCCACCAGGCTCTTCTGTCCAAGGAGTTCTCCAGGCAAGAACACTGGAGTGGGTAGCTGTTCCCTTCTCCAGGGCATCTTCCTGACCCAGGGATCGAACCCAGGTCTTCTGCATTGCAGGCATATCCTTTAGCCTTTGAGCCACCAAGGAAGATTGTTAGAGCCACAGATCGACCTTTTAGTACGGGTTCCCTTTTTCTTTTATTACACTTCACTTGCCCTTCAGGAAATAGTACTCAGTTCCAGTTACAGACATAGCATTTTCCCAGGCATGTATGGGGCCCAGAATCCTGCCTACAATTTTAATCACCCAGAGTTCATTTTATAAGGTTCCGTGAAGATGTTTATGAATTACGTAGTGGGAGAGAAGTAGGCTGGGAAAAATACTCATTCAAATATCAGATGACCTGGGTGGTGTGACATGAACCAACTTTGTGAACCAGGGCTGCTAATTTCATTTCTGTGGACCTGATTTCTCACTGTTAAAGTGAGGAGATAGCGGCAGAGTCTATTTCTAAAGTCAATTTTGAGATTAATACTGCAGCATAAGATAAATGATATTTTAATTTCTAGCATATTCAAATTTTATATTTTATAATATTGTTATAATTTTGCATCACCTTCTCTTAAAATTATCTTCACAAGTGTGATGAGTAGTCATGCAATAGAATATTTCAGCCGCTTATTGGTTTTTCTATTTTTAAAGGTAACAGAATAGACTGTTTGTGACTCACTGCAAGCCACGTGACAACTTAGTGACAGACTAGAGAAAGGAAACCAGGACCCCTGCCTTCCTAACCAGTGTTCTGAATTTTAGCTGTAGTTTTTTTAAGAGACATATTCAGTCAGGAAGTGCGAATTAAGAATAGGATTTGAACTTTGCTACCATTCCTGGCACATAAAAGCAAAATTAAAAAAAGAAAAAAGAAGTTGAACTATTATCAATTGCATGCTTATATACTTCTGGAAGTAAATGGGGTTCAGAACACGAGTAAATAATGTTGGCTCAGTGGTAAAGAATCCACCTGCCAGTGTAGGAGATGGGTGTTCGATCCCTGGGTTGGGAAGATCCCCTGGAGAAGGAAATGGCAACCCACTCCAGTATTCCTGCTTAGAGAAGTCCATGGTGTCACCAATGGGCTGGATACAACTGAGTGACTAAACAACTTTCTCTCTCTCCCTTTCTCACTCTGTCTTTCACTCTCTCCGAAACAGCATCCACTCTCCCCTACCCGAAATGACACTTGTATTGTCCATGAATAATTAGTAACATCTTTATTGTTTTATTTTGTTACTTACAACTCTATCTTAGATTATTCATTATAAGCGTGTATCACTGTATCTGATGAGCATGGCTGAGAGACTTTCAGTAAACACGTGCATGACTCTCCCAATCACACAGGTGCTTGCACTGCAGTTTCTATGCTAAAAAAAAACACCTATTTTTAAATCTCTACTTTGACACTTAGCCTTGTAACCTTCAACAGATCACTCAAATTCTCTGAGCCTGAAGCTCATCATTCCTAACACACAGGGTTATCATAAAGATGAAAGGAATGAATACGTGTCAAAGGCTTAGCACAGCACTGTTCATTCTTATTATTAATTTTATTAATATTTTTATCTTTATTTATGTCTGTCTATTTCTTCTTTTCTCCCCAAAGACAAACATAACTTAATCATCTTTAAATGCCATCCCAGAAGGAATTCAATTAGTTTTGAATTCATTAATGCATAATCATTCTCTACTTATACCAATAACTTTGTTAGATGCTTTTTTTTTTTAGGTCAGTTCTTGCATCTTGGTCACATATCCTAGTTTAATATGAGACCAGTGAATGGCCTCACTGGGCACATATCAGGGAGATGAGAGAAACTGCAGAGAAAACTCTGGAAAGGAGCTGGTAGATTTGAGAAGAAAAGAGAGGAGCCCTAAGAAATGCCAATAGTTAAAAACTGAATCACGGGGAAGAGGGTGATGTCATCCACAAAAAAAGAAATCACAGAAAGAGGGATGAGACTAGGTGGGATATGAGAGAGCTCGTGTGAGATCTGTTAGCAATCAAGTAGCATCACAGACCGAGACGGCAACGCACACACACACTTTGCTCCTGGATGGTATCCTGGGAGACAAGTCAGCCCGGGTTTTCATTTGTTTTAAGGTTTTAGTTGAAGCCGGAAGTTTTCATCTGATAGTGAATGAAGAGAGAATAACTGGAGAAGAAATGGTTGAAGATAAATTCTTGGGAAAATATTCATATTTATGGGTTGGGAGAAGAAGGAAATAATTTTTCAACACAGCTACTAAGCACTGTGTCCAAGGTTTTTATAGGTACAACTTCATAGTAGAAAAAAAATTGGGGGGAGTATGATAAAAATATTACACCTTAAATGCTTTAGTTATGCACCTTTTAAAGGGGCTTCCCTGGTGGCTCAGACAGTAAAGAATCCGCCTGTAGTGAAGGAGACCTGGGTTTGATCCCTGGGTTGGGAAGATACCCTGGACTGAAAATGATCCACAGTAAACAAAACAAAACACAGAAAACTGTATATTCTCAGTAGCATATGGCGTTTAGGAGAAGGAAATTTTAATTTCAAATGCCATTAGAATTAGCATGTATTAATGAAGAAAAATATCAAATCATAGAGTGGTTTTGGTTATTTTCCTTCCTTTGAAAGGTGGAGCAAAAGTATATTCATTCTTTATATTTATTCTGTTTTGCAAACTTATGTTTTAACTTAATACTATATCATGAGTGCTTTAGTTCTCTTTCTTTTCATTTCTTTGGAAAATATTTAAAATGACTAACTAAATGTCTGACATATAGATGGACCATTATTTTTTTTTAAAAATCTAGTTGTGTTAGATAATTTTGTTTCCAAATTTTTGCATAATAAAGAGCATTATAATAAATATTTTTGTATGGTGTCCTGTGATGGTCCATGATACCCACTGACAAAATATTTTCCTGAAAAGTTGTGCAAACAAAAACTTTCACTAGTATTTCATTAGTATACATCTTATTCCACTCTTTCCAATAGACTATTATTGCTTTAAATTTTTGCTAATATAACTTCACTTCTTTAATCCACATAACATCAATTATTAGTAATGTTAATAATGAATAACATATTCATAACTTCCTGCTTTGCAACAAAATTAGAAATTAGAGAAACAATAGGGACAGTCCTCTATTTAATCACTTCTTTGAATTTTAGAAAGTAGAATAAAAATTTACCAATTAAAAATGAAAATGAAAGTCTCATTTTTTCTGTGAAAGAGAATAATGGCCATTTTAAAAGACAAAAGAAAAAGAAGTCATATTTTTGAATATGTTTAACATAGTCTTAAAGTTATTTTGGAATTTTGTTGTTATTTTAGCTGATGAAGTTGAATCTCAGAAAGTAAGATTTTCAAGAATTTTCATTTACAAAGTGGCATCAGTGTGATTCGACACAGTTTTTGCTTCAAATTCTACACTCTTTGGATTATATAATTGAAAGTAAATAATGGTATTCTTATTTCCATGGTTTAAAAAAAAATGATGTGGGATTTAGTGAGGGCATTGCTTTCTCAAAGGGTAACCTTCTTAGGTAGGTTGGATGTTTCACGTTCATAAGCCACAATAAAATTGATCCTGAACTGCTCCTGCCCTGAAGATCTGTAAATCAGCCAAATTTGACATTCTGGCTTAGGAAATCACAAAAGTGTGAGTCTGGTATTAGACAAGATTCTTAATATTTTTCAAAACCGAACTAACTTACAAAATATCTGTTTTAAGACTCAGAGACACACCTCATACTTTGTGGTAAGCAAAAGAGGCCAAATGAGATCAAAGGAAAAATTTTCATTTTTCTCTTTCGCCAAAATATCGCTATTAACATTCCCAAATTATTACATTTTACTAGGTTTCTTGGCTGGGTTTAGCCCTCAAGCTCACAAAAGTATTAAAACAGAGGCTAAGGGATCCGAAAGAAGCACTAACATTCAAGCGTTTGTACATTAGGAAAAAGAATGCTATCTATTTAATTAACATGTCACCTCCTGGAAGACCAGGTGTGCCTTAGAAGTTACCTATGTAAGTATTGATCCATCCAGACTTCATACAACTTGACAAGATAATGTGGTAACAGAAGCTTTGTCTGAGGGAAAAAAATATGTCTAAAGACGTGTTTACTACTTCATCTTCTGTTAAGAAAGGCTCTCACAGTGCCGTCTTTGTTCCTAAGCAGGCTGGTGCCTTTAGTACAAGTTAATGCTTGCAGACAATTGTACTGTGACTGTTTGTTGTTCATTATTTAGATGTGTAGTTCAGAAATGTTATCAGAGCTTTTCAGGCTATATTCACTACCCATATGTGGGTAACATATTGGCTATGACTGTAGCATTGATTTCAGCAAACAAGAACCTCTACTTGTCCCTTAACATTTATTCATTTAATTATATACATTAATATATGCACATATTCACATGTGTATTTATGAACTATACATAAATATATAGCTATGCATTTATTTGCATACTAAAATATTTTATGCAGATTCATACACTTATTAGAATTGTTACTATAATTGGGATGAATTTTTCTGCATATTATTGAGCAGCTACTTGAGCAAAAGAAAATATAAATATGACTGACTCATTACCTTAAAAATGTTAGAAGTAATAACAACTGTGTAATCCTTAAAATAAATATAAGAAGAGTACAGTACAAATATAAATGGGACCTGGAACCGAGCTTTTATTGTTTAGCCAAATATAAAGAGGAGGTCAGTAGGTACCATTTCAGAAATGGGGCTAATGAAGCCTTAACTACAGCAGACCGTTCACCGCTTAGAAGGCACTCCCTGTTAGATAACCACTTTGCATTGCAACTCTATTGCTCACTTTCAAGAGTCAGGCTGAAATGCTTTAATGTATTAAAAAATGAGTAATTTTGAGACAGAAAGTAAATGTGAAAATGTACTATCATAATTTGCCATGACTCACTGAACTGACTGGCAAGCAAAATACAAAGGGAAATTAAGATATCTAGCCAGGCCTGTGTAAAACAGAGACAGAAATACTGATAAATTTTAGTGATTAGGAGGATTGAATATAGGGTAAAGTAAGAGCAATGGCCTGGGCTTCCCGGTGGTGCTAAAGAACCCACTTGCCAGTGCAGGAGATGCAAGAAACACAGGTTCAGTCCCTGGGTCTGGAAGATCCCCTGGAGGAGGAAATGGCAACCCGCTCCAGTGTTCTTGCCTGGAGAATCCCATGGACAGAGGGTCCTCACGGGCTACAGTCCACGGGGTCACAAAGAGTCAGACATGACTGAAGCTACTTGGCACGCACTAAAAAAGATTTCCAGATTTTGACCATTTAAGTATCTTTCATTATCTTCTGGTTACCTGGGCTTAGCTTAGTGGATTTCTTGTTGCGTCACCTGACTGGACTCCTGCGCCTGGTTGGCAGAGAGTGCCGGCTGGCTGTCGTGAACTCACACGAAACTTCTGAGAATGCCCTGGTCCTCATCCACTTGACTCCTCACGTGGTTTGTGCTTCTCACAGGGAGCAACTAGGTTCCTAGAAGGAGCTTCAGGTGACACATTCCAGTGCATGAAGCTTAGCAAACCTCTGTTTGCCTTATTCTTACTAACATCCCATCAGGACTGATGCTGAAGCTGAAACTCCAATACTTTGGCCACCTGATGTGAAGAACTGACTCACTGGAAAGACCCTGATGCTGGGAAACATTGAAGGCAGAAGGAGAAGGGGACCACAGAGGATGAGATGGTTGGATGGCATCACTGATGCAATGGAGATGAGTTTGAGTAAGCTCTGGAAGTTAGTGATGGACAGGGAGGCCTGGCCTGCTGCAGTCCATGGGATCACAAAGAGTCGGACACGACTGAGTGAGTGAACTGAACATCCCATCAGCCAAAGCTTGACACCAGGCCCAGCTCAATGTAAATGCAGGAGAGGGCTACACAGGGCTTGAAGAAGCAGGCATAAGCTCACTGGGGGCCTCAAGGATAAGTGCCTTCCACAGTTTACCTCGTGTTTTGTGCTTTACTAGAAGAGAAGTGGACTCAGGGGAGCAGGATTGGGAGGGTGAAGGCCAGTATTTTCAGACAGATCCCATGGAAAGCTCTGAAGCTAAATTTTAGGAGCGAGGGCCACAGGACTCTGACAACCAAATCAGTCAACTTTCAGCAGAGACTGGCTCTGCCCCTCAAGAAGGGAATACAGTGGTACAGTTCAGGGCAGTTCTCTGGGAAATGGGGCACCTGTGAGTTATTATCAGCTAACCCTGACAGCGGCCGGAGCTGCAAGGACGCTGTGGATGTTCACCTGCAGAACCCGGCTTCCTTTTTCTTCAGATTCTGATTTCAGCACTCTTGAGTCCATGAACACTTCTCCTTGTAAAACAGCCCTCCTTTCTACACTTTGACTTTCAAGACTTAAGAGCTACATCCCTAACCACAGTTAAAGGATTCTCATGAAGTTGAGTCTTCTTAGAAAGAGCTAGTATTTTCTCTCCCTACTCATATATGTGAATATTTTTATACCAGAGTAATTATTATATTTTATCTGTACTCTTTATAAAATGTATATAAAGGAAGACAAAAATAGCTGTGACATTCGTATTTTTCTTTATTTTTGGAAAGAGGATCCTAATGAAGAACTCACTTAGCTAGTACGTTATCTGCTCTGTGTTCAGTACGCACCACATTACAGTCACTGTATTCCACATGGATTTCGTACATTCCATGTGTATGAAATTGTTAGGTTTTCACATCTTTGTGGGCTTTAAGGATGAAGCTATGAGAGGCTCATGAGAGGCTATGAGAGGTGATTCTACTGCTAAGGGGCAGATCTAGTACGTGAATTGTGGAAGGAAAACAGGAGCTATATCCATTCTGGTACTTTCCCTCTCTAGGGAACTAGGGCTAGATATCTTTTTTAGTATTAGTGAGGGTTCAATCAGGAGAGATTGTTCATGTACTTAAAAAGAGATATCTGAGTAATTTAAAAAACTGTTTAATATTAAGAACTATTGAACTATCTTAGAAAAGGTAGTACAAAGATGTAAAGATGATTCTGACAGGTTTCCTAGGGATGAGAAAGAACTCAAAAAAGGACAAAGTTGGAAGTGAAGCCCTCTCCCAAGGCAGAGATTCTGACCTCATCGGAGAAGGTGTGATTTCCTTCCACCGCATGGCAGAGATATGTACTGGTTTTCCCAGGCAAGTGTAAGCAAGAAAACCTTCAGGGTGTAAGCAAGCCAAAGCTCATGGGCAGGCCTGGAAGGGAGCTGGGCACTGTCACGATGTGAGACCAGGAGTACGGGATACCCACTCTGGGACAGACCAACAAACCTCTGGGCTGCAGGCAAGTGAGCCCGGCTGATCCAGCTCAAGCTGGGCCGGAGGACAGCTGCTCGGTGGGAGCTTGGAGCATGGCTGCCGCATTGGGAAGACCCACGGCGTCATCCCAAGCTCCGGCCCAGGTTGTGAGGTCCTGGAGGAACAGTCCACCCTGGATGCAGAATGGGCAGGGCATCTGCTGATGGCTCCACACAGCTGCCCTACTGACTGAACACATACACGGGCAGGAAAGAGCAAAATCAGACCCACTAGAACCAGGAAGGAAACAATCCTCTCCCTCCTGCCTTGTCTCTACTGTGCCCTCCTCTGACCGAGCTTTCCATTGTGGCCGCTGTGTGAGACAAATGGCTGAGTCGAATAGTTATCAGGGGCTGGTACTGAAGGGTGAATTTGTGGATAAGATGCAGTAAAGACATCACTGGTGCAAACCATAAAACCACTGCTATTATAGAGCTGATTTACAGAGTTTAAAAATCCTTTCAGAAGAGGTCCACCATTACTTAGAGTGGTCTTTCAGGAATAAGATTAGCATTTAAGGAATTGCATAGGTTCTCTAACAATACCTAACAAAATTCACAACCTAAATTGCCAGAAATGGTGTACCCCAAACCTATAAATCCCCGAACACTCCCAACTTCCTTCCAAAGCACAAGTTTTTCCATGTAATTACTGAATAAATCGCCTTCCTTGTCCATCTCAGGAATAGTTTCAGAATGAAGGGTTTCAGTCATATCCCAATCACAACACATTTCAAGTAATCAATACTTGTGATAACACTTTGAAATCCCTAGCATGAGTGCTTTCTACCATGGACGTACTTCATGGAAGATATACAAACTCACCAAGAAGAAAATTAAAGGAAAACTCAGAAGAGTGTATGATTTTCTATTGTAATTGCCCTTTGGAACTGAAGGTGACCTGGGTCCATATCACTCAAGTTCTAGTCCTGTTTCAGGTTTACAAGATCTCGAACAGAATCCAGAAAATGTAAATGGTTGCATGTGATAATTTCCATTATTAGCAACAAATCAGAAACTCACTTAGGTGCTCAGGGAGTAAAGTATCTGCCTGTAATGCGGGACACCTGGGTTCCATCCCTGGATTGGGAAGATCCCTTGGAGAAGGGAATGACAACCCACTCCAGTATTCTTGCCTGGAGAATTCCATGGTCAGAGAAGTCTGGTGGGCTACAGTCCATGGGATCCCAAAGAATTGGACATGACTTAGCAACTAATATTTCCATTTTTATTTTTTTCACTGAACATGAAGAGAAAAATAATTAAATAGCACATTTTAAAATATTCATGAAAGAAATTAAATAGGATGCTGGGTTAGGAAAGGGTTGGTCAAAGTTTTTTCAAAGTTATTCTACAAGACCCTGCATCTCTAAGATATGTCTTTTTAAAAATGTTCTGTGCCCAATTAAATTTGAAAATTTTTGCATGGATTCTCTGTCTCCTTATAGTCATCCCAAGCACAGTCACCAAAAAAGGAAAACTGAATAAACCCATGGAGAAAACCTGAAATAAATAAACCTGCTTATTGAGATTCAAGTGTTTATCAAGCTCTCCCTTTGTTGTCTTTCCTTAATCATGGAACTCTTTTTTCTGGGAACAATATTGTGTTAAGCATGGCTCACTCTGCAAAGCAGTGGATTATTCTAGTAAAAGGACTCTGTAGAATTTTGAGTTTGTGGGAAATGATGAGTTTTGAGTTTGCAGAAAGGACATAAAAGGAAAAAAAAAAACTTACCCTTTTTGGTAAGTTTCTTTCACGTGACTTAAATGAGAGTGTCTGTTTTCATGTCTGCTTGCCTAGATAGAGCAGGTAGAATAGCTCAGTAGCATGGGTAATATAGCATAGCTTTAAAACTTCTTAAAATCACCCAGAAGCTGGGACCCACCTTGCTTTTTCCAACAAATCACAAGTTAACAAGAAAAAATAGAGGTTTCTAAAGATGGTACAAATGCAATTTGTGGATTCTTAGCCATCAGTGCAAGCCTGAGGATAACTGGAATCTGGCTTCTAAGTACTTTGAAAAATCACAGTAAGTATTATATTAAAAAATAATAGTATTTAAACATCAATTACAGAGGTAAACCCTTATGAAAATCCTTATACCAGAGGTAATTTGAGGAGCTAGACATTGGAATACATATATTGGTGAGTCATAACCACTGGGAATGTAGGAATATGTAACCTATTGCATACATACTTAGAATAGCAGAAAAAAGGTAAGAATCCTAGATATTTAAAAGTGAGCAGAGCTTAAAGTACTGAGAAACAGTTTTATCATACCAGAAATTTTATGGGAATTGCACAAATGTCTCTGGTATTGATGAGATAAGCATCCATCAGGCATCTTACATAGTCCTGTTGCTTCTCCATTTCTGGGTCCCCATGGGTCCCTTGCACTTGTAGCACGAGACTCAGCAGAATTATTCCCCACAGTGAGCTGCGATCACAGCAGCATCCCATCAGACACAGGAACTTCAGGGACAATAGAGGTCACTGATACAGAGTTCCTGAGCAAAAAGCCTTTGTTCCATTGGCTGGGTGTTCAACCTTCTCTGGCTGTGTTTTGTTACTCGAAGGCCTTTATACATTAGATGACAGGTCATTTTGGTCGAACATTTAAAATAAACCATCTCTCCTACACTCATAGAACATCTAGACTCAGACTTTAAGAATCAGCTGGTGGTAAAACAGAGGACACTCAGCACGTGTGAGATCCTACCTTGCTTTCTAGAATTCAGTTTCGCCACCTGTATTGTGAGAGAACTGGAACAGTTGGACTCTGGGTTCCCTTCCCAACTCTAAAATGAGCAAGCAAGTCAATGAACAAGCAAAAACAAACTATAATTTTACTGAAATAAGGCATCTTGAAGGAATACATTCCTGCACCGAGCAAGTGGACTTCTCAGTGGTACTCTGCCCCTTCTCACTGGAAGAGGTCTAGCTTCACTGTAACAGAGGATTCTTTACTGTCTGAGCCACCAGGGAAGCCCAACAGTCTAAATACTGGACACAAATTTCACTCAAATTAGCATTTTAAATGTTCTCATCTATTATGGACACTTAAGGAGCACTGAAGATTCTCTTTTCTTTACTAGAATACTAAAAATAATAACATCAAGATCAATGCTTTTGTAAGGAGCTGAATTTATTGAAGGAAGAGGAAAAAAATGATGACAATGGGAAGTCTTTTATTTCTCTTGAATAGTCTCTATAAATAGATGTCATATAGCTACTAGAAGGATTTTTTCTAAAAGGTGTGAAAACTTTTACCTTCCAAAAGATAGGTAAAATTCCTCGTAGAAAGCCAATCTTCATTACACAGAAGAAAAATACTTGATCAAAGGTTGCATCCTGAGATACAGTACAGTCAAACTATATAGGTCATCACTTCATTTCATGCTGAATGTCCCAGATAAAGGCTGTAAGAGGGAAGGTTAGCTCATATGTTTTGCTGTCAGATCCTCTGGGTCAAGTCTAGATTCCCCCTCCCCCTCTTTCTCTCTGATATGATGTCTCAGCACGAACTTTACCAGTGACATCACATAAACCAACAGAAGACCAAAGCACTATAGCATGAGATTAATAAACAGCATTCTGTCAGACTTTCAAAGGTGAAGGACTATAATACATAGAAAAAAGGAAGCGAACTTGAAAGACAACTGGAAAGTTAAGTGGATCATCAGTTGTGTGGGACAGGCACAAAATACTCAGAGATGAGTGCTTTGAATTAGGATAAATACAAAAGCTTAAGGCTGACTAACAGCTACTATATTCACCGACTTCTGAGATGCATTTCTTGGAGCCGTGGACCAGAATAGAATTGCAAACAGATTAGTTAACAGTAATGTTTTTGTTTCCATTGCACTCAACCAAAGAGAATTAGCAAGTTCTACATGAACAAATATTATTTCCCAAGGAAACTGTGTTGCAGGATCTTAGTCATAGATCTTGCTTCTACTGGCCCATGCCCAGATGTCTGCCATCACAAAGTTAGAAGGAAAAAACCACTATGCAGTACCTAACAAGGAAATCGGCCTAAAATCGAAGTCAGAGAGCTTTCCTTCCCTATATGCTGCTCTAGTCTTAGAAAGTTCTAGGAAGTTCCTACCTTATTTTGGAGTGGTGCGGTTCTGACAGTCAGATAACTAACCCAAGGTACTCTTCTTAGAAACTTTATTTCTCCATGTCATTTCTCATCTTTAATGCTACTGAAGGATATGATGCCTGAAGAAATACAGACTTTCTAGCTTTCAGATTACATTATTAGACATGGTATTCAGTTGGCACCCTGCCAGAATTTCAGATTTTTTTTTTCCCCCCATCACTTATTTCCTTTCAGACCATGCTATGGTCATAGTGGACGATTTCCCGTAAGCAGGACCAAAGGGTATGATACAAAGGACAGTCAGTATTGCTCTTTCTCTTTCAAGCATGGTTGCCATTAATATAAATACAGTAAGAAAGAATGGGAGAGGAAAAAAAAACTGTTATAATTCAAAACAATGCACTTCTTCCAAATCCATGTATAAATGCTTTGAGTATGGATACACTCAGACTGTCTTTTCACTCATTTGTTCCTCTTTTCTGCTATTCATTCATTGCTTCATGTTTGGTGACTCAATAATCATTTATCACTTGCTTTTTATGTTAATGATAAACACAATGCTATGGGCTAAGGAGAGATACAGATTTTCTCTTGTGCTGCTTTTCTTGAATGATGCTTCCAAAGGACAAGTAATGGGTTATCCTTAAGATGAAAGTGTTGAAATCTAATGGAACGATATTCTGCCTGCTGGAAGATCGGCACTCTCAAACAATTTTCCATGCATTTCATGAGTAATTTTTAGTCTATGGTCAAGTACTATTTGACCTGTGCTAATGCCTTGATTTCCCCAACAGCACAATAAATAAAAAACGCATAGCATTTACTTACTTTGTGGGAATATTTTGGAGTTTATGAGAAAAATGGTTTTTGCTATTTTAAAGGATTGCAAATTATCCTGACAAATCATTTTATCATATTGGTCAGATGAGGAAATATAAAAATGACAAAATTTCAAATAAATCTTTTATACTTTAGACATTTTGATTGGAGCAGTAAAATGCATGTGTCAGAATGACTATATATTTATTATTTAAAGTTGCTTTTATATTAAGTACCTATACTCCATAGTACAGAACCAGTTATTAACTATTACAGCCTGCAATAGCAGAAAGAAACTGAATCAAAATAACTGTCATATTTGAAATTATTAAATAATAAACACTCAAACTATAAAACAATAGTAGTTTAAGGAAAGTTATTCATTTCATGTTTTATGGACTTTTGCTTCTTCTTAGGTGAGTAACCTAGAAAAAATAATAGTAATCTAGAAAGTTTATCTCATGTCACCTTTAAATTGATATTTGAAAATGTATCAGCCTTTTCTCATGTAAGGGAAATAAATCAACATGATTATTTAACTTCCCAAATATCATAATATAAGGCTGAATGTGATTTAAAAAGATTCCAAATGAGTCTCTTGAAATCCACATACATTAAGTGGTCAAAGTGGCAGTGTGATGAGACTGCAGACCATTTCCATTACTATTGAAGCCCTGTACTAATCCTTTTATGATTATTTAAATGCACAGTGACTACATACATAGTCAAACTCTCCTCTGTGGACATATTACTATTTTGAGATAAGAAACCGAATGCTAAGGCAAGAATTTGAATGAGGAATAAAAAAAAAATTGCTTACGAGAGTTGTCATTAGTTTCCTCTCACATAAATAGAATATCTAAATCATAACATTTTAAGCTAAAACAGCAGTTTTGAAAGTTCAAATTCTCTTGATCTATAAAAGTAATTTATGACTGCACAGCAGGCAAAACAAAGGTTACCAATCCGTGGCCCAAATTAGTAAGTAGAAAAGACCAAGGTGGGCATAATTATTTTTACATCTCTGACAGCTGCAATTTTTCACATGCTAGTACTTAGCTAATGATGGGAGGGTTTAGAAGAAGAGGATGGTCACCCAAATATAGAGGTACTTATAGAAATGCTCGGAGAAGGCGATGGCACCCCACTCCAGCACTCTTGCCTGGAAAATCCCATGGACAGAGGAGCCTGGTGGGCTGCAGTCCATGGGGTCATGAAGAGTCGGACACGACTGAGTGACTTCCCTTTCACTTTTCACTTCCGTGCATTGGAGAAGGAAATGGCAACCCACTCCAGTGTTCTTGCCTGGAGAATCCCAGGGACGGGGGAGCCTGGTGGGCTGCCATCTATGGGGTCGCACAGAGTCAGACACGACTAAAGTGACTTAGCAGCAGCAGCAGCAGCATAGAAATGTTTGCTGGGATGCAGGAACAAGTTTCATTCTTTCACCGCAGCTCTCCATATAGAATACCCAGTGTGTAGTGCAGATCTGACGAAAAAGTAACCCTTTTCTGCTTGTTTTTACTTTAAATGACTTCTGGCCATACAGCTAAAGCTTGAAAACCTGTTTAAACAACAACAACAAAACCACTCCAACCATTCTTCTCAGCTCTGAGCAGTGGATAGTTTGCAGGTCACTTCTACCCTATAGCTTTTTGTTCCAGAATCCATAAAGGGAACAGGCTGGATTATATATCTTGGAGAAGGGAATGACTACCCACTCGGGTATTCTTGGGACTTCCCTGGTGGCTCAGACAGTAAAGAATTGTCCTGCAATGCAGGAGACCTGGGTTGATCACTGGGTCGGGAAGATCCCCTGGAGAAGGGAATGGCAACTTATTTCAGGATTCCTGCCTGGAGAATCCCATGGACAAAGGACCCTGGAGTGATGCAGCCATGGGGACGCAATGAGTCAGAAGTGACTGAGTGACTGACACTACTACTATACTATTCAGTTGAAGCCTGAAAATCTGTTTTTTAAAAAAGCAACAAAATGATTCCAAAAGTGTAGTTTTCAGCTCTGAGCAGCGTACAGTTTGCAGTTCACTTCTACCCTTGTGGCCTTCTGTTCCAGAATCCATAAAGGGCAGAGGCTGGATTCTATCACATTTAAGGTATTTTCAGATCTAATTTTATATCTTTATTAGAATGAAGTCTTGATGGATTGATAAAAGACACATATGTGATAAAGCAAGTATAATAAAATATTAAGTAGGTAGGTATATGGGATTTGGTATATTAAAACTTCTTTCATAATAAAATGTTGAAAGCATAATTTTGACTAATATTCTGCAATTGTATATTGATATATAGTAAGCAAAGGAGAAAAGCAAAGATATAAGCATCTGAATGCAGAGTTCCAAAGAATAGCAAGAAGAGATAAGAAAGCCTTCCTCAGCGATCAATGCAAAGAAATAGAGGAAAACAACAGAGTGGGAAAGACTAGAGATCTCTTCAAGAAAATTAGAGATACCAAGGGAACATTTCATGCAAAGATGGGCTCGATAAAGGACAGAAATGGTATGGACCTAACAGAAGCAGAAGATATTAAGAAGAGGTGGCAAGAATACACAGAAGAACTGTACAAAAAAGATCTTCATGACCCAGATAATCACGATGGTGTGATCACTCATCTAGAGCCAGACATCCTGGAATGTGAAGTCAAGTGGGCCTTAGAAAGCATCACTACTAGTGGTGATGCAACAAAGCTAGTGGAGGTGATGGAATTCCAGTTGAGCTATTTCAAATCCTGAAAGATGATGCTGTGAAAGTGCTGCACTCAATATGCCAGTAAACTTGGAAAACTCAGCAGTGGCCACAGGACTGGAAAACGACAGTTTTCATTCCAATCTCAAAGAAAGGCAATGCCAGAGAATGCTCAAACTACCACACAATTGCACTCATCTCACACGCTAGTAAAGTAATGCTCAAAATTCTCCAAGCCAGGCTTCAGCAATATGTGAACCGTGAACTTCCTGATGTTCAAGCTGGTTTTAGAAAAGGCAGGGGAACCAGAGATCAAATTGCCAACATCTGCTGGATCATGGAAAAAGCAAGAGAGTTCCAGAAAAACATCTATTTCTGCTTTATTGACTATGCCAAAGCCTTTGACTGTGTGGATCACAATAAACTGTGGAAAATTCTTCAAGAGATGGGAATATCAGACCACCTGATCTGCCTCTTGAGTAATCTGTATGCAGGTCAGGAAGCAACAGTTAGAACTGGACATGGAACAACAGACTGGTTCCAAATAGGAAAAGGAGTATGTCAAGGCTGTATATTGTCACCCTGCTTATTTAACTTATATGCAGAGTACATCATGAGAAACGCTGGGCTGGAAGAAGCACAAGCTGGAATCAAGATCGCCGGGAGAAATATCAATAACCTCAGATATGCAGATGACACCACCCTTATAGCTGAAAGTGAAGAGGAACTCAAAAGCCTCTTGATGAAAGTGAAAGAGGAGAGTGAAAAAGTTGCCTTAAAGCTCAACATTAAGAAAATGAAGATCATGGCATCCAGTCCCACCACTTCATGGGAAATAGATGGGGAAACAGTGGAAACAGTGTCAGGCTTTATTTTTCTGGGCTCCAAAATCACTGCAGATGGTGATTGTAGCCATGAAATTAAAAGACACTCCTTGGAAGGAAAGTTATGACCAACCTAGATAGCATATTCAAAAGCAGAGACATTACTTTGCCAACAAAGGTTCGTCTAGTCAAGGCTATGGTTTTTCCTGTGGTCATGTATGGATGTGAGAGTTGGACTGTGAAGAAGGCTGAGCACTGAAGAATTTGATGCTTTTGAACTGTGGTGTTGGAGAAGACTCTTGAGAGTCCCTTGGACTACAAGGAGATCCAACTAGTCCATTCTGAAGGAGATTAGCCCTGGGATTTCTTCGGAGGGAATGATGCTGAAGCTGAAACTCCAATACTTTGGCCACCTCATGAGAAGAGTTGACTCACTGGAAAAGACTCTGATACTGGGAGGGATTGGGGGCAGGAGGAGAAGGGGACGACAGAGGATGAGATGGCTGGATGGCATCACTGACTTGATGGCTGTGAGTCTGAGTGAACTCCAGGAGTTGGTGATGTACAGGGAGGCCTGGCGTGCTGCGATTCATGGGGTCACAAAGAGTCAGACACAACTGAGCGACTGAGCTGAACTGAATCAATGCATGCTTTCTCATACTTTAATATTTACAATGATATCTGGAGTACAATTGAGCTTTTTCAGTTCCAGTTTATAGATGCAACTGAAAAAGAAAAGCACTTACCTAAGGTCACATACCTAGCTATTTGGGAGAGTTTACCAGGCCCCTATTGGTGGAATTGAAGTTCGAATTAAGCATTAATATATATCACCTTCATTAAGTAGGCATTGCTACATTGAGCCCTTATTAAATGTGTACAGGAGCACAAATGGGCACCATAGCGTTTCATGAGACTTTACAAAGTAGAGTCACATACATTGCATCATTCAATTGATAAAACAAAACTGTGAGATAGGTTGGCAGGAAATATTACCCGTGCCAGCAGTGAGGCCTCCTGAGCCACGGCCATACCATGACTTGCTCGGGATAGCAGACTGGGTAAAGAGGAAAGCAGATATGGGCTGAGAACTCTGACTGCCTATGTCCCGCTAGAAACATGAAGACTATGAAAGCAAAGACGCAGAGACTTTACTTAGAAACAACTGACAATCAAATTGGTGAGATACATTTTATCAAGTAACCAGAAAATAAATAAAAGCCATTAGCAAATGTTATCTTGTCTGTGTAAAAACATACCCATAGAAACTTATTTCCTGAAGATTTTCAAATTAAAAGAAAGGAACAGCCTTTACTCTCAAGGGACTGAGCCTAGAATTTCGGTCATCAGTGTCAACTATGAAAAGTTTGAAAATAGAGTTTTAGGCTTTAACTGGCATTTTGCCAGCTCTCTAGCAAATTGATAGTATAGTAATGATCATTTTAGTCTTCTAAAAAGTGAATCTTGAGATGGTTCACTCATAAACTCAACTAATCTCCTTATTTATACTTAAGACAATAAAAAATGTTAATACTGGTACGTGAAAAGATTTGTTGTATTAATACATCATAATGACCTCAATCTGGTCAACCTGTTCTTGAAAGGACTGTCCCCATGACTATATCTGTAGCAGTATTGAACAATTCAATGCTTATAACAACAAAATACAGAAAAAAAGATTTTTTTTTCAAGCACAACCGCAAAATGCTGTTTTTGGAAATGTTAGATTAAGGAAATGAAATTAAGTTGCTTGACTATATTTTCTTGTGTTGCTATAACCTCAAATCGCCAAAGCAAAATGCAAACAAACTATATATGTATATATATTATATATATATGTAGTCCATTGTGCATTTTCATGGAGAAGAGGGAAAAATAAAAATAATAAAATTGAGTTTGACAAACTAAATTATACGGTTGATTTTAATTGATTTCTTAACTAAGATGCTATTATATTGTCACTGAATAATTTTCTAAAAAATATAAATAAGTGACATTTTCTTTGGTGCCTACATGCAGATTTGATTCTGCAAGACAGCTATCGACCTATTGGCCACTGGCCAAAATAGCAGACTGTGGTTATATCTCTACAAACATGGTAATAAATCTGTACAATAAGACATTCATAAAATAAGAATTCTAATGTAATTATAGATCACTAACACAATCTGTAATATGAACAGAGAATTTAGGATGTGATACAATAAAAATTTTTTTAAATTGAAGGGCACCTTCAGGTTCTAAAACTAGCAACATTCTACATCTAGGGGACAGCAATTCCACATAAAATCGCTAGAATTTTCCTTTCCTCCTAATCTCTTCTTTAACCCATGGCAGCAGGTAGAATGTTGGCACCCTAAAAATCTGAAGTAAAGGCATTAGTTTCTTCATTCTCAATCATTTTAATTGAACGTGTAGTGTGTATACAGAACTCTAATTCTGTTCAGAGGTTGCTTGTCGAGCCCTGTTTTTATTGTAATTACCTGATTTGTTCAGCTTTAATCGTATTTACTTTTGAAGGTCAGCTGTCCTGCTCAGACATGGCTAGTTGAAGCAGGGAAAAATCTGTAACACCCAGAGGCAGAGAGCCTCAAAGAAAGGAAAAGGGGAGAGAGTAGTCTTCCCATGTAGACAAAAACAAAAGCAAGACAAAATTGTCACCTACAAACTACTGTAAACCAACAGGTCACATTGCTTCCTTCCACTTCATTAAATGCTCCCTTTCACCATTTGATACTAACTTGTAACTTTGGGAGAAGAAGGTTTATCGCTCTACTTGGAAAATTTAATTACCTGTATTCCCCGTAGATGCCAACAATGATAAATTTTTCACAACACTTAGGAGGAAGAGCTGAACAAATGGACAGCATCTCTCCGTTTTCCCTTAGAAAACTACTTCTATGTGTTGTGCAAACCTTTCCAAATTCATATCTCCGGCTCTTGTTTAAACTTTGGTAGGAAAGAGAAATTTTAACTTTATGGCTTCAGTTCATGCCACAGATACTCAGGATTATTAGTCATTTGACAGTAATGACAAATGCTTATGAAGTGATGGGTGTTAAACCCAAAGTTATTGTCATGATCATTTTGTAATATATAAGTCAAGTTATTATGCTATACACCTTAAACTTATATAGTACCATGTGGCAATTATATCTCAATGTAACTGAAAACCAAAACAAAACAAAACAAAAAAATTAAATAGTTTCTTATGTGTTGGCATAAATTAATACAGAGCAAACTACTTGATCACATCTTGAAATTTTACCAGCAGGGAACCACCTAGCTAGAGGTTTCATTTTGGTATCAACCTCAAAATAATACTAATAGCATGAAGGAGAAGATAAAGAATAGTAAGTTGAAGGGAATTTGTACTACAAAGCAAAATTTAACATGTATACAACAACTTGTAGCAGGATTTGATGGGAACCATCTAAGGCAACTGGACATTTTTGTGCAAGGAAGCTCCAGCATTTATATTAAAATGTGAATAGTTCTCAATTTATTAAAATGTTGCCAATTTCTAGTTTCACTGCCCACCCCAGCCCATGGAGTTCCATGCCTATTCTTAATTGTTGCTAAGAACATCCTGAAGCAATCACTGCCCACCCCAGCCCATGGAGTTCCATGCCTATTCTTAATTGTTACTAAGAACATCCTGAAGCAATTGTTCCACTGGTAAAAATCCCTTGTCTTACTATATCTGAGATATCTTTATGTTACACTCAGACTTGCAGGAGGCTTTGCATCTACATTTCCAAATCGATCTACTCGCTGTCTTCTGAATTGCCACAGGATTCTCCATGACCACACAGGTTTGAGAGTTATTGAAGGATATGGCTACCCACTCTAGTATTCTGGCCTGGACTCTACAGTTGATGGAATTCTCCAGGCCAGAATATTAGAGTGGGTAGCCGTATCCTTCAATAACTCTCAAAAATTCTTTGTTCAATTGGACACAGCTGAATGACTTTTACTTTTCACTTTTTCACTTTCTCCCTCACAGAAATACGCTACTTGATTTATAGGAATCTTACCTTATGGGACAGATTGTTTTTAAAAAGTTACCTTTTGTAAGCCTCCCTCTCCAAATTTGTACAGTGAGATTAAGAAAAGTTTCTCGTTCATAGGGTTACTGTGAGAGTTAACAAGTTAATGTAAGTTAAAGTCTCTTAGAACAATTGTTAACATGTGAAAGTGAAAGTCACTCAGCCATGTCTGACTCTTTGTGACCCCATGGACTGTACAGTCCATGAATATTCTCTAGGCCAGACCACTGGAGTGGGCAGCCTTTCCCTTCTCCAGGGGATCTTCCCAAGCCTGGTATATTTTCTGACTCTCTTCACTTCATTGAGAATTCTTTTCTGCCGCATGCAGGGCTGGGTATTTCCCCTCTACTTCTGAGGATTATTTCTAAGAAGAGGGAACTCAGCGGGTTGTAAATCTTGGTCTCTTTGCCCTCTTACTCACATTGTGGAAGGGAACGTGGACTGACTCTTGCTTTTCCTCTTTGGATTCAGGTTGCAACAGAGAACACAATTTTTGCTTCGCTTGCTTAAGCAGTTCCTGCCTCTCTAGAGTGCAGACGGGAAGTCCAGCCCTGGTCAGTTACCATAACTGGATAGATAAATCCATCAGACACTCAAATTTCACACATCTGTTCCATTTGGCTTTCACACTTAACTATGTCTACCAGTTTAACCTTCATCAGTAATAAAATTATGTTTGGAGTACAGGTACCATGGTTGGTTTTACTTATCAGTGCATTCAAAACTCAGGAAGTGATGGGATTCTCCCCTTCAGAGACTCCACCACCTCAGCACCTTAATGAAAGTCTAGATGCTAAATAAGTATTTGCTAGACCCAGTGACCACTGCCATGGATCTATACTAGATGAGAAGTATTGAATATACTTATATAAATCTAATATAAAATTGTTCCTGATGAGGTAAATAACACCTTACAGGATCTATTATCAGAAAATCAAACTTTAAGCTGAGAAATCTCCATGAGTTATTGGGCAGCAATTCAGGACTTCAGAGACAGCTGGATAGCAGCATTATCTGGTTTTAAAACAACCTCTCCATTAATAAAATATGATTAATTTATGCTTTTCACACCATCTAAATCACATCTCTCCAATCCTGACATTTTTCTCTGAGGGAGAAAACAATGGGATATTAGATGAGACGCCAACTTGAACCCACGCTTGCCGGACAGACTGCCATGGGTGTGGAAATAAAGGCGCAGTGAGCTAGCACAGAGGAAAATGAAATACGCATCTGAGTCGTCGGCAAACTGCCTTTAATTGTGAGCTATCATCCATCCAAGCTTACGACTTACCCCATTCACTCTACTCGGGCTTGTGCTCAGTCCCTTCAGTCCTGTCCGACTCTGTGCAATATATGGACTGTAGCCCGCCAGGCTCCTCTGTCCATGCGATTCTCCAGGCAAGAATATACTGGGGTGAGTTGCCATTCCCTTCTCCAGGGGATCATCCCGACCCAGGGATGGAACCCACATCTCCTGTGGCTTCTGCATGGAAGGCAAATTCTTTACCGCTGAGGCACCCGGGAAGCCCCATTCACTCTCCTATGGCAGTGCAAAAAGAAGAGTATCAACGTATTTCAGAAGTTTGCTTTTTTAAAAAAAAAAAACTATTTTTAATTGGGGGAAAACTGCTTTACAGCCTGTGTTGGTCTCTGCTGTACAACAATGCAAATCAGCCGTAAGTACACATGTATCACCTCCCTCCCAAGCCTCCCTCCCCTCCCCCAACCCACCCCTCTAGGAAATCACGGAGCTCCAGGCCGGGCTTCCTGTGTTACATAGCACCTTCCCACCAGCTATCTATCTTACACATGGGAGTGTATACATGCTGACACTACTTTTTCCATTTGTGCCACTCTCTCCTTCCCCCACTGTGTCCACAAGTCCATTCTCCATATCTGAGAGATCATTAGAGTTAATACGTCTATACTTAACCTGTTTAATGAGACATTCAAGACAGCAAGGTTTTGATTTTGTTTCAATGTCCGAAACACCTATTACTGTGCCTGGCCTCTGATTGTTGTGCACAACTAGCTAATGAGTGAGTAAACAATTAGATGGATGGTGGGTGGGGTCCCACTGTGTGTGTGTGTGTGTGTGTGTGTGTGTGTGTGTATCTGTTAGTCACTCAGTTGTATCCAACTCTTTGCGACCCCATGGACTGTAGCCCGCCAGGCTCCTCTATCCATGGCATTCTCCAGGCAAGAATACTGGAGTGGGTCGCCATTCCCTTCTTCAGGGGATCTTCTTGACCCAGAGATTGAATCCATGTCTCCTGAATTGCAAACAGCTTCTTTACCTTCTGAACCACCAGGGAAACCCAGTGAAAGTGAAAGGGAAGTTGCTCATTCGTGTCCGACTCTTCGGGACCCCATGGACTGCAGCCTACCAGGCTTCTCGGTCCATGGGATTTGCCAGGCAAGAGTACTGGAGTGGGGTGCCATTGCCTTCTCCGAGGGTCCCAGTTGCTGCTGCAGCTGCTGCTAAGTAGCTTCAGTCATGTCCGACTCTGTGTGACCCCATAGACGGCAGCCCATCAGGCTCCCCTGTCCCTGGGATTCTCCAGGCAAGAACACTGGAGTGGGTTGCCATTTCCTTCTCCAATGCATGAAAGTGAAAAGTGAAAGTGAAGTTGCTCAGTCATGTCCGACTCTTAGTGACCCTGTGGCCTGCAGCCTACCAGGCTCCTCTGCCCATGGGATTTGCCAGGCAAGAGTACTGGAGTGGGGTGCCATTGCCTTCTCTGGAGGATCCCAGTAGATCTTAGCAAATAATGAATGGTGACCTGCCTTGGTAGTTAAATGTTTCCACCACTGTTCCAACTCTTCACTCCCCTCAACATTAATTTTAACAAAAATAATTAAATAATAGCAAAGAAGACAGAAATCCTTTCCATCCTCCAAAGACTAACTTGACTAGAAAAAATAATAATAAGTTATTTTGGGAGCTAATGAAGGTTTAAGGAATGTATAATCTAGCTGAATATTTTGATTGATCTCAAACAAATGTATTTTCTTTTTCATGGACCAGCATGTATTAAAATAATCTGTATTTGGGTTAATATATTTAGCTACGTAATTGAGTATGCATTACTTTTTTCTTAGAGTAACTATTCAATAAGCCAATCACAAGTTGGTAGAAAGTTTTATGTATGTGTACTTTACTCTGACATAAAATTGAACCCATAAACTGCATTGTTTATTTTCACTGACTTAGCTGAGCTATTCTATACTAAGATAGTGTAGTTAATTCAGTATTTTGAAATTCCTCTTTTATTACTTACCCAATGCAATAACATTAGATTACACAAATGAAACCCTAATGTTTGCCAATAAGTGAGATACTCTTTTTTTAAGACAAACAGTCTAATTGGATGGGTAAAAGGTCCTATAAGAATTATTGAGTTTTTTGACTGAAGGATGGAAGAAAGAGGCACAGCAAAAGCCTGATTATTACTTTTGTGCAACAAAATCCTCACGGACAGGAACCCTATAATATTTTTATTTTAGTCAATACATGTTCGAATTCATCATCTTGCTCACATTCTTTAAATTCAGTGAATAATCTAATGACACTTTTTTGTACCACCCTAGAAGGAAAATGTCAATGGAAATTTTTCATTGTTGAGAACTTGCTAGTAAGCTGGCCATTTTTTGGAAAGAAAGTCCAAAAAAATATGTTTAATACTTTATGCCAGTACAAAACATTCTAAATTTTTAGGGTAATAAAATTTTTAAATAATTAATTAAAATCAAATAAATATGAATAAAAGTTTTGACAGTTTACAAAACCTTCAACTTCCATATCGTATTCTACTATTCAGAGTAAATTTCAACTGACACATAGCTTCTGCTTTAACATGACGATATTTCCCAGTGGTATTTTTATTTCTAAATTCACATTTTCTCTATTAAATTCTCAAGCCAATGCTATTTGCATCAACTATTGCACTGCCTCTGGAGATTTGTTTGCAGGGCTTTCTACTTTATCAACTCTCTGTTCCAAATTGATCTTATGAATTTCACCCTTAAGTCAAAAGATTTGGCAAAGGAAGACATTTCAGGATAAATTTTAAATAGTAATGACAAATATTTTGAAATATTGGACAGTCAAAACTTTTTAGTCTTTTTTTCCCCCAAACATATGAAGCAAGCAAACAGACTTAAAACAACAACAGTAAAAATGCCTTGTACTAAATAGAGACAGTCAACAGCTGGTAGAAAATTGAATTGAACTTTGTCCAGAGACAATAGAAAAAGGAAATTAAAGGCTTCAAATTGCTTATAGCAGGCCAGAGTAAATCCAACTGCTTTTTGGGGTCATTAAAACATCTTGAACAATTTTCCAAAGATTCTTGGTTCGAGAAGCCCAAGAAGATTTTGCCAAGCACTACTTTGCTCTTATTGTATTTCACAAGAAATTTAATCCATATGTTTCTGATTCATTTATACTTCAGTCATCAAACAGTTCTTGTGCAAGAGCTATTTGATTTCTAAGAAATCATTTGAACCTTTTATATAAGTCTGCTGATTTTCTTTGAAGTTAAGTTTTGCAAAACTGCAAATACTTGATGTTCTAAATTGAGTTTTTAAGTTTTTGTACAATCAAAAAATCTTAGATATTAAATGCAATCTATCCCAACATTCATCCCAAAGTAGAATATCTCTTACCAATCTTTGGCTGAAAAAAATCTGGAGGCTTCTTTACCATTTTCAGTGAAGGGAACTCATTATTTCAGAAGAAATCTTCTTCCATGAAGCCTTATCCTGTCCTCTCTCCTGTCACAATAGTCTGGCACTTATAACATAAGGTTAACTTGTTGTATGTATGTATTATGACTTAGTCCTCTTTCTCAAATGCCTCCTTGCACCCTAACCTTCTCTTCATTTTGATAATTTGAAGATTTATCTGATGTAGAGAAACTATCTTGAAACACTAGTTTGTCTCAGAAAAGCTTATTTTTTTTTGTTTAACTATGTAATAGATGTATAGATTTTACATGTTACCATTTAATCCATGTTACAGTCTGATAAGAAAATACCACTGCCCCAATTTTTGAATGGGGGACCTAAATTTCAGAGAACTGATCGATTTAATTAATCACATGACTGTTTAGTAGCTCATGTATTCAAATCCAAACCTCGTTGATTCCAAATCCTTTCCTGTGCATGGAACTGAATTTCCATAAAATTTCCTCAGAAGGTCTTTGTTGTTAAGAATAAGGTATAACAAAACAAATTGGTTTTACTTACCTACTGTTTAACTTCTTCAGAATTATTTAGGTGTTAGGTCAAAACTGTTCATTGTCTACAATTTTTATGACTCAGTTTAATACACAGGGCTTCCCTTGTGGCTCAGCTGGTAAAGAATCTGCCTGTAATGCAGGAGACCTGGGTTTGATCCCTGGGTTGGGAAGATCCCCTGGAGAAGGGAAAGGCCACCCGCTCCAGTATTCTGGCCTGGAGAATTCCATGGACTGGATAGTCCATGGGGTCGCAGAGTCAGACATGACTGAGCAACTTTCACTTTCACTTTAGTTCAGTTCAGTCGCTCAGTCGTATCTGACTCTTTGCAACTTCCCTGTCCATCACCAAATCCCAGAGTTCACCCAAACTCACGTCCATCAAGTTGGTGATGCCATCCAGCCATCTCATCCTCTGTCGTCCCCTTCTCCTCCTGCTCCCAATCCCTCCCAGCATCAGAGTCTTTTACAATGAGTCAACTCTTTGCGTGAGGTGGCCAAAGTATTGGAGTTTCAGCTTCAGCATCAGTCCTTTCAATGAACACCCAGGACTGATCTCTTTTAAAATGGACTGGTTGGATCTCCTTGCAGCCCAAGGGACTCCCAAGAGTCTTCTCCAATACCACAGTTCAAAAGCATCAATTCATGTGTATACATGTGTTCCCCATTCATTTTGATATTTGGCAAAACTAATACAATTATGTAAAGTTTAAAAATAAAATAAAATTAAAAAAAAAAAAAAGCATCAATTCTTCGGCGCTCAACTTTCTTCACAGTCCAACTTTCACATCCATACATGACCACTGGAAAAACCATAGCCTTGACAAGATGGACCTTTGTTGGCAAGATAATATCTCTGCTTTTGAATATGCTATCTAGGTTGGCCATAACTTTCCTTCCAAGGAGTAAGCGTCTTTTAATTTCATGGCTGCAATCATCATCTGCTGTGATTTTGGAGCCCCCCAAAATAAAGTCTGGTACTGTTTCCATTGTTTCCCCATCTATTTCCCATGAAGTGATGGGACCAGATGCCATGATCTTAGTTTTCTAAATGTTGAGCTTTAAGCCAACTTTTTCACTCTCCACTTTCACTTTCATCAAGAGGATCTTTAGTTCCTCTTTACTTTCTGCCATAAGGGTGGTGTCATCTGCATATCTGAGATTATTGATATTCCTCCTGGTAATCTTGATTCCAGCTTGTGCTTTTCCAGCCCAGTGTTTCTCATGATGTACTCTGCATATAATTAAATAAGCAGGGTGACAATATACAGACTTGACGTACTCCTTTTCCTATTTCCAGTTGTTCCATGTCCAGTTCTAACTGTTGCTTCCTGACCTGCATATAGGTTTCTCAAGAGGCAGGTCAGGTGGTCTGGTATTCCCATCTCTTTCAGAATTTGCCACAGTTTATTGTGATCCACACAGTCAAAGGCTTTGGCATAGTCAATAAAGCAGAAATAGATGTTTTTCTGGAACTCTCTTGCTTTTTTGATGATCCAGCAGATGTTGGCAATTTGATCTCTGGTTCCCCTGCCTTTTCTAAAACCAGCTTGAACATCTGGAAGTTCACGGTTCATGGACTGCTGAAGCCTGGCTTGGAGAATTTTGAGCATTACTTTAATATGCAGATATTCTTGACTCCATATTTGTCTTAAGCTTTGCAGTAGAAAATTTCAGGTAGGGCATACACAAACCCAGTAGGCTGATGAAACTGCTTGTATTAAAAACTGTTAAAAAAAAAAGTTAAAGAAATAACAGACCTCTGTTTAATTGTAAATATTTAATTAAAAATTTAACATCCCAAGGGGAGTGACTCCAGGAACCACCTTATAGCCCCCTCTCCACAGACTTGAAAATCTGAAGATGCCTAGATCCTGTATGTATTAATAAAATAACACACTACCTTCAGCTTACTGGACACTGGAAGCAGAATCCCCAGGAAAAGCAAAGTCCTCAGGAAAAGCAGAAATCCGAAAGTGGAGAATGGAGGCAGTCTGGCTGCAAGTCAAAGAGTAAGTATTTAACATATAATCAGATCAAGTGCAAATTATTAGGCAATAACAAGTAACAGAACTGGACATGGAACAACAGACTGCTTCCAAATAGGAAAAGGAGTACGTCAAGGCTGTATATTGTCACCCTGCCTATTTAACTTATATGCAGAGTACATCATGAGAAACGCTGCTGGAAGAAGTACAAGCTGGAATCAAGATTGCCGGGAGAAATATCAATAACCTCAGATATGCAGATGACACCAGCCTTAAGCAGAAAGTGAAGAGGAACTAAAGATCCTCTTGATGAAAGTGAAAGTGGAGAGTGAAAAAGTTAGTTTAAAGCTCAACATTCAGAAAACGAAGATCATAACATCTGGTCCCATCACTTCATGGAAAATAGATGGGGAAACAGTGGAAACAGTATCAGATTTTATTTTGGGGGGCTCCAAAATCACTGCAGATGGTGATTGCAGCCATGAAATTAAAAGACACTTACTCCTTGGAAGGAAAGTTATGACCAACCTAGATGGCATATTCAAAAGCAGAGACATTACTTTGCCAACAAAGATCCGTCTAGTCAAGGCTATGGTTTTTCCAGTGGTCATGTATGGATGTGAGAGTTAGACTGTGAAGAAAGCTGAGCACCGAAGAATTGCTGCTTTTGAACTGTGGTGTTGGAGAAGACTCTTGAGAGTCCCTTGGACTGCAAGGAGATCCAACCAGTCCATTCTGAAGGAGATCAGCCCTGGGATTTCTTTGGAGGGAATGATGCTGAAGCTGAAACTCCAGTCCTTTGGCCACCTCATGCGAAGAGTTGACTCATTGGAAAAGACTCTGATGCTGGGAGGGATTGGGGGCAGGAGGAGAAGGGGACGACAGAGGATGAGATGGCTGGATGGCATCACCGACTTCATGGCCGTGAGTCCGAGTGAACTCCGGGAGTTGGTGATGGACAAGGAGGCCTTGCGTGCTGCGATTCATGGGGTTGTAAAGAGTCGGACATGACTGAGCGACTGAACTGAACTGAACTGAACTAAACAAGCTTTTAATCCTTTCTCCTGTGAATTCACTTTACTTGTGGACCAACTATGTGTGAAACCCTGCCCCAGTCCTTGAGATGTTTATACAAAGATGAATAATTCACTGGATTCTTTGAAAAAAAGTTTCAGTGTTTGACAGTAGTTATTTACTTTCACATTATAGTTCAAGCATCTCATACCCCAACTTCCTAGCTCTATTTTTTTCCCTTTCTTTTTTCAAAAAAGGTAAGAGGTTTAAAAACTTTCTTTTAATTCTCTTCATACTTGGGTGACCCAATGGTTTTCTAGTGGAAAATGTGACTTATCACAGCTCCTTTAAAAAAGTTTCTTTATAGTATTCTTGTTTTCTGTTTTCTTCAGAGCAGTAAAATCTTCTGGCAGAAAGCATTCTCCTTATTAGTAAATTCTGAATGCCAGTTTCAGAGTTAAATATATATTACTGCTCAAATTATCTGATTAATCAGTGAACTTTATGCTGTTTTTATACCAGTAATATCATTCTTTATCCTTTTAATGAAATTTTCAAACAAAATATGTAAATATTAGAATATTTTAAAACAAGCCCTCTATTATACAGCTGAAATTATTAAAATATTGATGTTGAAAAATAATTTAATCACAACATTCAACACTGAATGCTTACTTTATTAGGAACAGAAAAAAGTCACACTATACATTTTGAGTCAATCAAAGAACTACTTTTAGGGAGAAGAACCAGATAATATGAAAGGAAATCAGCCACAACAGAATGTATGCATAACAAATATACTTGTAGAGGTAGGTTTGATTTTAAAAATGATCATTATGATGAACAACAGGAATGGTTACAGTTGAAGGGAATAGGCTATAGCTTGGCCAATGCAGAAATGGAGCATTTTGGTACAGTGGGGCTTCCTAGGGGGCACAGTGGTAAGGAATTTGCCTGCCAGTGCAAGAGACACAAAGGACGTGGGTCCGATCCTGGACTGGGAAGATCTCCTAGAGAAGGAAGTGGCACCCACTCCAGTATTCTTGCCTGGAAAATTCCATGGACAGAGGGGCCTGGCAGGCTAAGTCCATGGGGTCGTGAAGCGTAAGACACAACACACACACACACACACATAAAAATTATGGTGGATATAGATATATTTTCTAGGGAGGGAATATGTGTTGAAGTATTGCAAGAGGCTGAAATCAAACACATTAATAGGAATTATAGAATCAAAAACTGTGGTGTAGAAGGTGCTTTAGAGATGACCTCATCCTGACATTATGAACTTAAAGAGTTAGTTCTCTGCTGGGTCTGGATTCCATGAACCAGAAGTCCAAGTTCAATTTTTTTTTCTTTCTGTGATTTATGTTGAGTTGTTCACTGTGTGTTGGACAGAATAGAAGCTGAGGGCAAGATGGAGGCTTTGGCAATTTATATTACAAGTATATTCATTAGTGAAATCCAAGTCATGGTACTATCTCTATCATATATTGAATAGATATATGAAATCCTTAAGTAGAAATCTGCTCATGAATATAAAAGTAATATATTATCCATTCATTAAGATGTTTCTTTTTAAAAGGAAAATCCTAAATGAAATTTTACAACCAAACTCGTGTAATAAATTATGAGTTTAACTGGGAATCAAAATGTTTGTGGATCAAACAAGCTTAGTTTTCAGGCAAGAAAAAACCTGAAGCTGGGTGGAGTAAGAACAAAGTTTGGCAATGGTTATGTTATTGATCTTGAGTATTAAATTTAGATTGTGTTTATAGTGTATATAATCTTAAACCAAATGGCGGTCTTATTTGTGAGACTGTAATTACTGTTCTTTTAATTTATGATATATTTTATGATATCAGGATGCCAAAGCTCATTAAAAAAAATGGAAGGATCATCATTTGGAAGCTTTGGAAAAGATGCCATAAGAATCATTACTATTGGTTTTAGACTTGGGATAGGGTTAAAAGTTGGGCAAGTTCTCACAAGATCTTAGAGCTGGTATTTTTTTTTTTTATCCTTCAATAGGTAAAGAAAGATAAAGTTAAGAAATATGACCTAAACAGGAAAGTCAGGTAGAGAATTAGTTTTATGTATGCCTGGGTGGGAAAAATCCCCTGGAGTAGGAAATGCCAACCCACTCCAGTATTCATGCCTGAAAAATTCCATGGACAGAGGGGCCTGGCAGGCTATAGTCCTTGGGACTATAAGAGTCACAAAGAGTCAAACATGGCTGAGCAACTGACCATGCATAAACTGTTAAAATCACATAGAGTAGTCTCTTCCTTTATATCTTCCTTTTGTTAAAATTTATACATTCTCATTTTAAAATATGTATTTTTTAATAATGTTAAGTATGTTGCAAGTTTCTTCATAGTCATGGCATAAGACTTTTGAGACAACTTATAAATCATGGAAGAAATTAAAGCATTGAGTTTATGGAGATTTATATTTCTTTTTATCTAGTTACAATTAACATATAACATTGTATTAGTTTCCTCTGTATTTCTTTTTAGTTATTTATAAAACCTCAAATACAAACTCACTCAAGAATTTAGAATCCAATGAAAAGGGGGACGAATAGAGAAATAGTAGGAAAAAGAAAAGAAAAAATAAATTGCTTTCCTTTAAATAATTCTATTTCATTGTTAGCAGTTATATCATTAGGAACCTAAAGACAAAATAGGAGAAAAATCCAACTTCTGGAAATTAATCCAAAGTCCTTTCACTTCTTATATGGATAATTGAAGCCCAAATCCTTGTGCTAAGCCATTAGATAGATCTAGGCTAAAACCCAGTTTCCAAAAACACAGATTTTAGGGCTCTTTTCACAAGTCTTTTTACTAATACATTAATAGTGACTTTTAATGGCAACAATTACAATTTGATTTGCTTTTACAAATACAATGCAGATAGTTGCAACTAGAGTATAATTAATGCTTTCAGGTGACTGTGAAGACCAGAAGGTCATTTTAAGCTTGCATATTTGTATACATCTGACTATTTTAATTAGTAGAGATTTTGCCAAGATTTTCTTTTTTACAGAGTCTTTATATATATTATTGCCTTATATTCTTTCAGGAGCCCTGTAAAACAGTGAAATAATGGTGAACATCAAGAAGATAAAGCTTTTCTCCTAAGGTTAGAGTTAGAACTTGAACTCAAGCCTCCTGGAACCCAATTCTTTTAGTGTTCAAGCCACAAAGTTTCAGGGGAAGTGACCCAAGAAGTACAACATGACTCTTAAGATTTCTTATTATCCATGTCTATATAATCCTATCACTATAATGCTGAGAATAAAGAAAAACCATCTTCTCAGTTTGAATAGGCGAACATAAGTCTGGAGTCACATATTTTTTATTGAAATGTGCAATTACTAGAGTATAAATGTATTAACACCAAAGTCACTCAATTCTACATATAAATGCCTGATACATTGGATGTACTTACTTGTACAGTAGGAATATTAAAGTGATCAGACTGATTTTTGTGTGAGCAGGAGGCTCAGACCTGGGAGTAATATGTCTAAGTGAGAAAACTAATGCTCTTAGACTGAGCCTGAGTTTCCTAACCCCAGGTCAACAGTGATTCTGCTGCAAACATGTCCCAACAAGTAGAACACTAATATTACCTGTTTTTTCCCTTTAAGACGGAGGAGCCTGGTAGGCTGCAATCCATGAGGTCTCCAAGAGTCAGACACGACTGAGCGACTTCACTTTCCCTTTTCATTTTCATGCATTAGAGAAGGAAATGGCAACCCACTCCAGTGTTCTTGCCTGGAGAATCCCAGGGACGGCGGAGCCTGGTTAGGAGGCCGTCTATGGGGTCCCACAGAGTCCGACACGACTGAAGCAACTTAGCAGCAGCAGCAGCAGTATGTTTAATTATGGTATTTACATGGAACTGATATATTTATGTATTTCTTCCCATTGTTATATTACAGCCTTCTTTTAAAATATTGTTCCAGGCTCAGGAAACCCAGGAAGTCAAGTGAGAAATACCTTATGAAAAAATAGCAGTACTCGAATTCTGACTAAATAGTATTTGCCCAATTAAATATGGATGATAATGGGTGCTACAATAAGTATCTTTTTAAGTTACAAAATATTCTTTTTTTGTGAACACAGAAATCCTGTATCACGCAGCTATATCTTCTGGTTCTGGTGCGATATAATTGACATACAGTACTATATAAGTTTAAGGTGTGCAACGTAATGATTTAACTTACATATATTGTGAAATGATTAAACTATAAATTCAGCTAACATCCATCACTTCAAAGATACAATAAGGAAGAAAAATGTATTTTTTTTGAGATGAGAATTCTCAGCATCTACTGCCTTAACAACTTTCATATACCTCGTACAGCAGAGTTAACTGTAGTCACCATATACCAAGCAGCATAACACACATATTTACTTCTCGATTCGTAAAGTACAAGTCTCATCTTAATTATGTTTTCAGCCATTAATTTATCTGGTGTGGCGTTTTTTTGTATGTCTTCCTCCAGAGGAGGACTATATCTCAGGAGGTCCTCTTACCATCCTGTTCATGAATCATTGTGACAGGTGCTACCACACTGATTCTCTACATTGACAGACTGTGCAATACCGTTTTAAAATTTCCCCTTATTCCTCTTTAAATATTTCCTTCACTCTTTTTCTTTTCTATTTTTAATATTTGTATTTTCTCTTCCATTCCTCTAGTCAGAGTTTGCTGTACTTAATCTCATGATCCCCTACACAGCTTTCTCCATTATGTTGCATTACACAGGGGCTTCCCAGATGGCTCAGTGGTAAAGAATTTGGCTGCTAATGCAGGAGATACAAGAGATGCAGGTTTGATCCCTGGGTCAAGCAGATCTCCTGGAGTAGGAAATGGCAACCAACTCCAGTATTCTTGCATGGAGAATCCCATGGACAGAGAAGCCTGGAGGGCTACAGTCCCTGCAGTTGCAAAGGGTTGGATGTGACTGAGCATGGCGAGGGAGCGCGCGCGCGCACACACACACACACACACACACACACACACACACACACACACGATACTGCTGTGGTTCTGTTCTTAGATGTGGAAAGTTTAGGTGCCACAGATAATATTACTGCTCTGTGTTTTCTTTATAGATGTTAAGAATATATCCCCTTCAACTCAAGGCATGGAGAGTTAACTGTAGGAGTTATTTTGGGAATCATTCACAAGAAGCAGACTACACTTGTTCCCATTATAAGTTTGTTTGTGAAGTACTCTTATGCAACTCACATCTTGTGGGAAGCAAGAGAGTATTAAGAACATCATAATAGGCACAAAAATAGGGCCAATTTTCACATTACACAGCTAAATTGGAAAGGAAGGAAATAAAGACATCAGTGGATGAAATTAACGTAATTGGAGAATACTATAGTCAAAGAAGTTTGTTTGCTCTAATCTTGTACACGATATAAAAATGGTGTTGCAAATGGACCCCAGCTGCAAGTAATCACAGTCAGAGGCTAAGCAGATTCAACAATGATGATCTGGTGGAAGGGCAAGTGGCCATGCAACTTTTCTTGGAGGAAAATAAAAAGTCAACAGTCCGGAGATTAAGACACTGCAAAGTGTGCTATAACTCTGAAAATTAATGCATATCTCTGTTAAGGAGTTGAAATAGTGGGAAAACAATGTTTCCAGCTCCACACAATTGTTTTTAAATTATTCTTTATATATATGGCATAGATGCCAACTGTACATCTATGGTAACCTCATCATCATTTAAGCCATTTAGGTATGAAAAGTCCTTTAAGTCTGTGTGGGAGACCTGGGTTCAACCCCTGGGTCGGGAAGTTCCCTGGAGAAGGAAATGGCAACCCACTCCAGTACTCTGGCCTAGAAAATCCCATGGACAGAGGAGCCTGGTGTCCATGGGGTTGCAAAGAGTCAGATACGACTGAGCAATTTCACTTTCACTTTATACCAAAATGGAGTTGAGAATCACCCCTCAGCGTCTTTTATGTCATATATGGACTTAGTGTTATGTTTCAAAACATGGCTTATTTTCTGTCAAATTTTAGAGTCTTGCAGGTATGTTCCTACTGCTTCGGCTACAGAATGTTATATTTGTTTAAGAATTGATTAGCTTTAGTTTTGAACATCTTGTAAGGAAACGACTAAACCCATTCTTGTTCTATTAAAACCTTGTCTGTCCAGGAAAGGTCTTTACACAACATAGAGGGTAGGGTACACTCCTGCCAATAACTGGATAGTGATGAGTCTCTTCTCAAATAAGTGCTCTTCCCTCTGACATAATGAGAATGAATACTTGAAGCCCAGGATAAGCAATAGCTTCCTGGGTCATCAATTTTATTCAGATATTTGAGGAGGAACTTCAGTCACTTTGATAGTAATTCGAAAATTTTTACTATTGAAGTAAATAGAGGGTGCCAACTTTGCACGGATATAAAATATAGCACAACATTTATATTATCTTTTTTAGGATTGTTTACCTTCACAGTTCTTGGTGGTAGAAGTATATTCTCGCCTTCATCCAAACCACCTCTCTACAGATTGTTTCCCATCACATCACTCTCCTTATTTCCTTCATAGAACATCTCACAATTTGAAACTGTCCTGACATTTGAGTTATTTGATTATTATCAATCAACTGCAATTTGAATAGAGCACTGACTTCAGTCTTGGTGTTTGCCATGCAAATCTGTTTGGACTTATAAGTTACTTTAAAAATTTTTGGGTTTTTTTTGCTTATAGTAAACTGCTGAGAGAGGTCGACCTATTGAAGGATGTAGAAGAATGAGTAGCAACAAAAATAAAAACAGAAGCAAAATGGGATAAACACAGTTGACTCTGGTCTCTCCACTGGAGAGGATGCATTGAACAGTGAATCTCTGGAGGAAGAGGAAAGAACCTGAATTCTTAAAACTGTCATGGTCCTGTATTTTGTGTCTAGTTTCTTTTTAATTAAATTCCAGAAACCATTCCCTAATACTTAATACTTTATCTCCAATTTAAATGTCAGGATCAAGAAGAGTAAGAACCAAGATCATACCACCTCTTCAAGTGTCACGGAGCAATTGCTTTTCTTAATTTTCACAGCTGTGAAATGGAGCTGTAATACCTGGCTTGTAAGGGCGCTTTGTACATTAACTGCTGATTGTAAAACACTGTATAAATGCTAATTGCCCCATGTTAGTGTTGAAGGTTTTCTGGTTGTGCCTGCGTCTGGCCAAAGCAAGGTCCCATTCATGGTTTTGAGCAGCAGAGTTCATTCACTGCCCCTCTGGGAACTGTGTTAGAGTTTCAAGCTGGACTCGTGGAGTGTAACATGGCTAGGCTAACCCGGTTTTGAAAGGGATTTCGCTGCTACTCACATGAGCTGTGATTATAGCACTACTAAAACATGTTTATATTCCACCGGAGACTATAAATCCTAATTCAAAGAATGAATACAATGTTTTGACTACAAAGAGGAGACCTGATGAATTTCCCAATGGGAGGTAATGAAGTCTTGGGGTTTTTTGATTTTTTTTTTGTTTTTATCCTGAATTATCACCAATTTCCTGGTGACTCAGATGGTAAAGAATCTGCCTACAATACAGGAGATGTGGGTTTGATCCCTGAATCAGGAAGATCGCCTGGAGAAGGGAATGGCAACCCACTCCAGTATTCTTGCCTGGAGAATCCTATGGACAGGAGAGACTGGTGGGCTACAGTCCATGGAGTCACAAAGAGTAGGAACACAACTGAGCTATTAATACTTTTACTTTCAGTAAGCATAAATCACTTATTTATGCATAAATGATCAAATCACTCTACTCATGAAAAGCAAATAAAATATTTCCATGCCCCAGTGATGTGATCACTGGGCATATATAGGAATTGTTAGTGTTTGTGTAGAGTCTTGAAATTCTTGACTGAAAGCAAATTTTTTTGTCCCATACATAAAATAATATGTGGAAGCTTTAAAATGATATAACTGAATCAGTTCTAATGAGGTGGATGAAACTGGAGCCTATTATACAGAGTGAAGTAAGCCAGAAAGAAAAACACCAATACAGTATACTAACACATATATATGGAATTTAGAAAGATGGTAACGACAACCCTGTATGCGAGACAGCAAAAGAGACACAGATGTATAGAACAGTCTTTTGGACTCTGTTGGGGGCGGGGGATGATTTGGGAGAATGGCATTAAAGCATGTGTAATATCATATAAGAATCAAATCGCCAGTCCAGGTTCAATGCAGGATACAGGAAGCTTGGGGCTGGTGCACTGGGATGACCCAGAGGGATGGTATGGGGAGGGAGGTGGGAGGGGGGATCAGGATGGGGAACACGTGTACACCCATGGCAGATGCATGTTGATGTATGGCAAAATCAATACAATATGGTAAAGTAAAAAAAAAAAAAAATTTTTTTTAAATAAAATAAATAATAGCATTTGTGTAGTAAGAAGAAAACAAAACTGCATCATGAGATTTGTGGCTGCAACTAATTAAAATAAATAAATTTTAAAAAATAAAAATAAAATGATATACTACGGTATGTGTGAAAAAAAATTTTAAAGGCATCTTCCAAAGAATTTCTGTGTACTCTACAGTGAATAACAGAAGAATACTTACCTTAAATAGAAAGGAAAAAAGTGGGACTTTCTTAAAAAGATTCTTAATGGAAAGAAAAAGTATAACCAGCTATTAGTATCTTGCAGTCTGTCAAATAATGAGTTTGCCTCAACCTGTCTTGGCAGAAGCAAACTTGTATTTCAAGAAGATAGTTAAAAATAATAGGAAAACGCAATCTGTGGGCGTTATTGTATACACCTGTATCCAAAATATAGAGTTGTACGGTATGATCCTTGGATGCAATTCTGAATAATCAGGGTGTGTTCCAAAACCCCTTTGTTTAATGTCTATGGTTTTGAAACTTGCCTTGCCATCCGTGTTTTCACTTGTTCTCACTTGCCTTGGCACAGTGGACAAGTGAGAGGAATTTTGTACCATCTGAAGTGGCAGGTCACACAGCTAACCCAAAATCAGCTCGGTATGATTTGTTAATACCACTCGGTGCTATTGATTCAAAAATAATTGCTCGAAGTTTGATTCTGGTAGATTAATATATTTCTACATTGCTCACAACTTAAAATGTGAGTATACAGTTTCCATAAGCAAAATAAATATTTGTTCCTTCAGCAACTACATGGCATAAAATGATACCTTTTCCCATATTTCCCTGAGATGCTATGTATTTCTGTATTGTCTTTCATCAATAATTTCCTTGCAATTAGACATTTCTGTGATCTTCAAACCACATAATGTATTTTTCATGCAAATTAGGAGTCTCCAGAAGTTCTGATTGAGGAGAAACTTCACCATTGAATTGAGCAAAACTTGGAATCAGTTGGAAGTTGACATGTTACATGTAAACATAACTTTAATGTATACACTACATAAATTGAATATTTCCTTGGCTAACATGTCTAACTTTCTTGAACCTGTGGTTTCAAAACCTAGACTATTCCCTCTCTAAATGCAAAAACCTTGCATAGTTAAAACCCAAAAATCTAGGGTAGGCATAGTCTACTGGATATAAATGATCATAATTTTCTTTTTTGGAAATTCAAATTTTATAATATATATAATCTATTTTATTTGTTTATTACTTATTCAATCAATATTATGGAGTATAAGATTGCTTTTTGGTAAAATTATCTCTTCAGATTCTGAAAGGCCAAAAATGAAATTAATACGAACTTTTAAGTTATCAACACTTTTTATTTTGGCTCTGCCTTATGAGTATTCTTGCCTGGAGAATCCCATGGAGGGAGGAGCCTGGTAGCCTACCATCCAAAGGGTCGCAAAGAGTCAGACACGACTGAGTGACTTCATTTTCACTTTTACTTATGACTTGCAGGATCTTGGTTCCCCAACCAGGGATTGAACACAGGTGCTCGGCAGTGAAAGTACGACGTCCTGAAATTGGACTGCTAGGAAAATTCCCAAGTTATATAACTTTATACATTACATTATTACTTACATTTATCAATGTATAATGTAAGTTATAAAAAGCATCAGTAGTTACAATAGTCTCAGATATTCTCCACGTCTTCAGTACTGAGAGTACACCATCAAGCTGTCCGTGACTAGGTCGTTGATTGCTAATCCCAGCCTTACACTTTCTCTGGACCCAAGGCTGCTTAGGTCCATCCAGTGATTTGGGCCACCCTTCTGTAGAATGACAGCATCTCTGTATTATGTTGAGAAGGCAGTAATTTCCGATTCGGACAGGCTCAGAATTTTATAGCTGAGACACAGATCAGAAATGTTCTAGACCAAAGGCAAACTTATCTGGTCCAGCTTTGTTATTGCAAGAGATTAAACTGAAGGTGTAATGAGAATACATTTTGAAGATTTCAAGTTTTGAGGTGTGAAGGTTTGAAGTTCTCCTGTGTCTTCTATCTATGATGCTCTGGACAGGTGTCTAAAATTCTTTAAACTTCAGTGAATTTTAAATGGGGAAGATAATATATGCATTGAAGGTGGCTGTGATGATTAAATGAGATCATGGAGGGAAAAAAAAAAAAGCATCTGACACACAGTGGACTGAGTGAATTCAGGACTGCTAACCATAATTTTAATAGAAAGGGCCATGTTGCTATGAGGTGACAGAATCATGGCGATAATTCAGGCTTCTTGGCTTTCAGTTCATTATTCTTTTTTACTATTCCACATGATCCTACATTTATCTGGAGATAACAAATCATAAGGTAGTGCTCAATTTTAAATCTCTGCTAGATGAGAGATATGGTTTTCCTGAGCTCAGACAAACCTCCGTAACTATAAGCATATTTAAAAAGCCTCTTAGAGTAAAAAGAGCAAACAAACAAAATAATGCGACTTTTAAAAAACTTCTGGACAGCCTACAAAGTAGCATATAAAAATATAATGTATTTCAATCCTGCAGATTTGAAAATACTTTGTGAAAAGTGTTTGGACGGAGAAAATTTTTTGTAAATTAGAAACTGACTTATTGAGATTTTAAAGCAATATTTCCTTAAGAGGAAAGCAGGCTTAGGTTTTCAGTGACACAGAAAATTCCTATCATTTTCACTTTGTTCCAAAATTATATTAATGGAGTTTTTGTCATGGGAATAAATTAAAATGGGGCATACACCATGTAGAACATGATGGCATTTCCACACCATGTGGTTTACAAGAAAACAATCTCATTTAGATTATATCACTGACCAAGTGACCCACGCGGGAGATCACCTGGAGTGCATGGGTTCATGCAGTAAGAAGTTTGTGATGTTTAACAGATTTCAGTTAGAATTTCTCAGAAGTTTATGAACAGATCGCTTAGATTAGAATGGGCAATTCCTTGCAGCTATGCAAGTTTCACGTTGTATTTAAGTCCTAGAGTTTTCTGCCAAAAATATCAGTTGAATGACAGTGACACGCAAGAGAAAATGAGATGCCTTAAAAAAAAAAAAGAAACCAGGACTTCAAATATCATTTAAATATCAAAATATTCTAAGCTTTAGGATCTTCTGCCTAACCCTGTTGCTCTTAGATGTCTGACTTTCTCATGAAAAAGAGAAAATACACCATTATCCTAAGTCTCCATGCAATTTGATAAGGGCAGTAAGAACCCACCTAAGAACAAATCACAGATCTGAACAAATCACAGAGGGTTATATGCAAGCTATATTAAAATATATGAATTGGCATCAGATTATTTATTCATGTTTAATGACTTTATGGGCTTCCCTGGTAGCTCAGCTGGTAAAAAAATCCATCTGCAATTCAGGAGACCCCAGTTCAGCCCCTGGGTGGGGAAGATCCCCCGGCGAAGGGATAGGCTACCCACTCCAGCATTCATGGCTTCCCTGGTGGCTCAGACGGTAAAGAATTCGCCTGCAATGCAGGAAACCTGGGTTCAATCCCTGGTTGGGAAGATCCCCTGGAGGAGGGCCTGGCTACCCACTCCAGTATTCTTGCCTGGAGAATCCCCATGGACAGAGTCCTATGGGGTCGCAAAGAGTCAGACACAACTGACTAAGCACAGCACAAGGAGCTTATAAGGGCTTCCCTGGTGGCTCATAAAGTAAAGAATCTGCCTTTAATGCAGAAGACACAAGTTCGATCCCTGGGTCAGGAAGAGCCCGTGAAGAAGAGCATGGCAATTCACTCCAGTATTCTTGTCTGGAAAATCCCCATGGACAGAGGAGCCTGGCAGGCCATATGGGGTCTTAAAGAGTCAGACATGACTGAGTAACTGACATACCCCCCCACACACAGAGTGAGCTTATAAATGTTAAAAGAAGACATAAATGTTTGAAATATTTTGAGGATTTGGAAAGTTGCTTTAGTTTTTATTGTAGACATTTTCCCCTTGTAGTTCAAATCATGATGTGAATTTACACATATCAAACAAAAGCATATCCCTAAATCCCAAAACTTACCTACTTAATGTACCGGTAATTTGTAATCTTGCAAAATTTGTCCTTTTCTTAAAACATTAAAAAAATAAGAATAGAGAATAAACAAAAGTAACTATTGCTTTGTCTAGTCTTTGATTATAACCTAACATTGACAAAAAGTTTAATGAAAAAAAATCTGAAACCACATATTTATCGTTTCTTAATAAAATTCTAAATTCATGCATGGAGTGATGGGATGTAGTTGGGGGAAGAACCCAGGGGTAAAGGGAAAGGTTTTAATTAGCATCACTGTATTCAACAAGTCTCAGATTGATCTTTCCTCTGGTTCTGTGAAATGCAGGCCTTTAAGTGCTCCAATGGATGCAGACCCACCCACTGGGTGTAACACTCAGTATCCTTCTCTTCCATTTTTTCCTGCTTTTCCACCCACATTTCAAAATATAAAAATAACAGTTTTACAATTTCTTCTGGAAAAAAGTATTTATGACCCAACAGTCATAGGAAGAGATCATCAGAATAGAGAAGAGTCAGGAAAAGAGGAGGCGGAAGAGAGATGGGGGACAGAAGAGTTCATAAAGCAAGAGGAACAACACGTTCTCAGAGTGCATCAGAGAGGAAGGCGCCCCAGCAAGGCAGGCAGCCAACTGCCATATGCCCTGACAAAGATACGGACAGCAGCAGCGAGCGTGGGGAGCTGGTTTATCATTAGCCCCTCACCCAGCAGTGGTGAAACTCATTTAGCCCCATGCTGGACTTTCATTAGGCCAGACTCGCATCAGATGGTCTCGTGTTTTGGCTCCGGAGCCGTGTGGTCCAGCGCTGGGGAGGCGGCCGCATCTCAGCTCAGCTGGGAGCCCGGATTGGAGCCTTCCTCTCTGCCAGGTGCCAGGGCTCTGCGGAGAGGGCTGGCGAAAAACGCTGGTGCACGGCTCCCGTTTACGTTGGCATTTTGTGACACGAAACTTCTGGAAAGGAAAAAAATAAAATTCCTGAACCCTTCAAGTTTGTTTTTAAACCTTACTCCTACTGAAAATAAGATGGAGGGGGAGAAAAAAATCCAGGAAGCTGCAAGCAAAAATGAAATGCCAGTAATCTTCACTTGGAACCCTAGCAAAGAGCTGAGTTGACACGGGCAATTTTTTTTTTTTTTTTTAACCTCAGGACTGTAATAAAAAGTCAACCAAGCAAGGGATGTCAATATATTCTAATAATAAAGATGTGAAATTTTTAGGGCCTTTCTTCTTCTTCTTCGGGAAGTTATGTTAAAATAGACAGAAATATAGAATGAGTATTAAAGTCAGACATGCACACATAAGAAAGATATGTTTCTTAGAAAAAGAATCTGAAACTTCCCTAACAGCAATGATAACACGCTGTGGTTTTAAGAAAGAAGGAACTTTCAAAATTGAATTTGAGTTTCTTTCTTTTAAATCAGTAATAATTCTATCAAAAAATATAAAGGAAAGAAAGAAGACAGCTGACACTGATTTTTTTTTTCTATTGGCTACTTCAAAGAGGAAAAATCATGTTCAATATTTGAATCACTGATTATTTAAAAATCATATTATGTCACTATGCTTTATGTTATTTGGCTTTATTCTCTGAAAGTTTGAAAAAATGCAACAGAACCCAAAATGAATCCTTGTGTTAATTTTTTTATGTTTCTATGAATTACAAAATGAGCAACAGATGATCCAGGAGAAACAAAAACTTATATTTTAATTCTTTCATTGCATTCACTGTATTAACTTGTTTCATATCAATTATAAATGTCATTATTTAATATATAAATTTAATCTTCTTATCATTATTATATATTAAGTAATAATTGTGCGTGTTATTTTATATTCACTAGTTCTTCTGCCCAATATCCTGGCATGCATATTTCAATTAAATTTATATGAAAGCAGCAGATTGAAAGGCAAAGAGTTTATAAAAAAGATGCAAGGGGTATTTTCCTAGAATCACTATATTTTCATGGAAATGCTGTTTACTGTATATTTAGATTTCAAGCAAAGATTAGCAAAGTACACAGCAATCTAAACCACCTGTGACGATATTCTGAACTCTGAATGTTGTACAACAAACCAAAGGGAAAAAACTGAATAGTTGTCAGTGTCCCATCTGTTTAGAGATGAGTGGGTAATTATTGCTAAAATATTCTATTCTCTCTCCTCATCTTCTCTTGGAATGAAGTTTTCAGATATCTTTAGGTCAGTGGACCATAGGGAGCTCTCTTGGTTCACTGAAGTTCCTTTCAGTACATTTCACTCCAGGTGTCTCTATTCTTGTTTGTCAACAATACGTGGTTTATCATCCATTTAATTACCCTGGTTTACGTCAGTTTATATATATGCTAAGAAGCATTACTGCAGATGGTTTCTTTAACTGAATTTTTTAAAAAGTTGTCATTTTCATGCATTTTTTTACTTTTTTAAATAGTAGAATTATTTTAAACAAGAAATCCCTATTTTTTTTATTAAGCATGAATGCTGCAAAAATATTTTTTAAAGAAAGATGACACACTTACATGAAAATGCAATATAAGCTAATAACCCCATCTAAAAGTAAATAAACATGTAGCTGAAATTACTGAAATCCTATGGCAATTTAAAAATCATTTTTCTCTGGTTTTTAATTTTAGAAGTAGAGCTAGTATAGGTATGTATGAATGCGTGTATGTGTGTGTGTGTGTCTGCATGCATTAGTCTTAAAATAATTACCACGGATATACCCTACCAGCGCTTACTGCCTCGATGTTTCAGCTGCCTAGTTATTGCCGGAGACAACAATCTAGCTGTAATGAGAGTAAACTGGGCCAAACCTCTTGGATGAGCCGCAGGTACTGGGAAGCTGAGTACACAGGGATGCTCTGGAGCAGGTGGGCTGTGTTGAAGCGCCACCTACCGAAACGGCGTGCTCCCCAGTCCTGCACGCCCAGAGTTGGCGTTTACTACAGCATTGGCAAAACTGGTTCAGAGGAAAATATGACAGGACAAATGAAATTCTATTTTTGGCAAGCAGGACTCTATAACTGTGTCAGCCTCAAACTTTACTGATTATACTAGTTTGTCTATGCTAAGGCATTTGTGATCTCCCTTTTCTAAAGACGAATAAAAAGCAGAAAGAAGAATATAAACTGGCATGCTCTTAAACTGGGTCGTTCCTGGAAAAAAGGGGGGAACGGGGGAAGGACAGGGAGGTTCTCAATGCATGATACACGTTGCCAGGTTACATTCAGAGTGAAATAGACGTGAGTAAAGATCATAACGGCCTCTCACACACATAGCTATAACAGATTACATCATCCTGATGGAGATGATTACATTTACACTAAAACAGACTTAAAAGCTGCTCACTCTTATCTCGTCCAACCAACTCTCTACTCCCATATTTACATCAACCGGAAAAAAACAGTACTCAGGAGGAACTGAATAGATCATCTTACTTTATAAATGAGAATAAGAATGTTGTTCAGCCACATTGCAAACAGGACAGCTAATTTGTGACTGATCAGTAATGGATCTTCAGGTTGGTGAAGATGTTTAAAAAAAAATGGAATATTATGTTGCATCTTGTGGATACTTATGACATAATGTTTTCTTTCTACAACTATTCCTTACAAATATAATGAAGTGTTTTCTTCTACAACGTAGACTTGACCTTGATAGGGAAAGCCATTCAGCTTAAGAGCAGATGGGTTTCTGTTTGTATAATTTAGAGAAAGGTAGGGTTTTCTTGTCTTCTGACCTGGATTTTTAACGTTATGTGAATAGCAAATACATTCTTCATAGAGGTTTAGGCTATCTGTTTGTATACTGTATCACAAGCTGATGCTGACAATGCTAATTTTCTGAATAAAAACCATCTCTTTAATGTATGTTTTAAAGTAACTGAAGCAGAAGCTCTCAGGTATGATATATTCTTAAAAGTATCTATGATAAATTAATATTTGCAAGATATGTGTAGGAACTGTGCAGAAGTCTGTGTAGGTAGAAAAGTCACTTATATACTTAACTAGCATAGTAACACACTTACAGGATTCCCCTCAAGATCCTTTAAGATTGTATTGACTTTTAGACTCATTAATTTCCAAAGTTACACCCTTTATACTACTTACAAAGGGTATATACTTACTTATATAGAGTCTAATTGCCAAAGTCAAAATTAAATAATATAAGGGGTTGATATAAAGCCACAAAAGAGTGAATTTAACTTTAGAAAATTGCTTAATCCTCTTCCAGTATAGTTGTAACATTGTGCATTGTGTTTTCAATGTAAAAAAGAACTTCTATTTTAAAATAATCCTAGGGACGGGGGAGCCTGGTGGGCTGCTGTCTATGGGGTTGCACAGAGTCGGACACGACTGCAGCAACTTAGCAGCATGTAATATTTCAGAAATTGTTCTAATTTATTTTTAGGCTTTTGTCCTTAATCAGAATTGAACATTGGGTCCTTAGGAAGAATAACCCTAGCAGGAACTGGGGCTCGCCTTTGTGGCCTCCACTGATTCACTTTGACAAAAAAATGGGGGCCCTTTTTCCTATTATCCACAGAATGAAGTATAATATAGCTAATAATATAATCTCTACTGTTTTTCCCAGTAAAGCTATGAAAATAATATCCTTATTTTTAACGAGTCATGTCAAAACCAAAATTTCAATACTTTGCTAAAAATGCAAATTTAGCTTTAAGCTTAATTAATCCAAAGTGACATCTCAAGGTATGTACTAATGTTTATCCAAACATGCTTCTATCAGAAGATTGGTCTCAAAAACAATCCTTTTACAAGTTTTGTGGAAATAATTGACTTTAACACTGCAGACAGATTTAGAATTCTATATTATCAAAAAGCAAATGTAAAAATATGCTTTATTAAAAGAAAGTTTGCATTTTGCAACAGAATTCTATTGTAAAGCTTTCCAAATAGCTACCAGAATAGAAAAGGAAAAGAAGGGTGTTCAACACCTGCAGCTCTGAAAGGCAAACCATCTCACTTTATAGATGGGACAGGATAAATCCCACATGAGAAGAAAGTTTCTCTCCTTTAATGGAAGCATATGGTGTTTGAATCTGCCCTTGCAAAAGAACATAGTGATGAAAATGGGCAGGTTTCAGGTCATAACAAATAACACCTAAAATAACAAAGTCCAGAAGCACAAACAGAATCATGAACATATTGATAAAATGGATTAGCCTTTGCTTTCTTCTGTGTCTCCAGCACCATATCATTTATTCAGTAGCCCAGCCCCCGGGCAGAATCCTGAATAAATAAGCGAGGACCTTACCCCACGCTCCAGAGTGAACACGTGCTTCCTCGGGCCGGTGGAGAGCACACTGCCCCGTTTTCTCTGAGTAGGATTGTGAGCCTCCAGGGTAACCTGTGTTTTGGGGCCAAGCACCGTGCATGTGCAGTTCTGAAATAACACAAGTGCTTAAACCCATTCCATCCAGTTGATAAGCAGGGGTACAGTTAGGTGGTTCTTTTCATTATAAGACTATTATTTGAAATAATTGCGCTTTCTCGGCAAGTTGGCTTAATTTGTGTACTTTGCTGAAAGATCAGTATGTAATCAGTATCTTTAAGGAATGGTTCTAATTTAATGTATTCTGGATTTCATTTAAAGAAATCTGGAAGGACTTTCAAAGCAATGAGGATTTTTCAGAGCAGATGAAAAGTGTATCTTAAATGGTATTTGGCAGCTTACATCCTCCTAACAACACCATCATCGACTTGATTGTAAACTAAGATTCCCATTAACTGGGCAGAAGTGCCCAGTGTTCTCTCAAGAGGGTCCTGTGTTAAGCTCAGTGAACCAGTTGGTAGGGCAGAAGTCCCTATAACACAGTGAGGCCCAAAGGTTAAGCATTTAAGCAGAAGACTCAGGGAAAACACACAGAGCACAGATCAAGCCTAATTATGTATATGTTTTCAATATTCAATATAAATCAAGGCTCCTGGATATTGTTATAAGAAATTACTACTGGGAGGGCCTATTACTGTTGTGAATAGAATGCAATTTTCCTAATCAGGAAAATATAAATCTCTCTGTTGAGCATCTTTGTGTGCCAGATTTTTATTAAGCCCTTTCATACATTATTAAATCACGAGGAAACTGATGCTTAGAGAAATCAAATGTACTTAAAAATAAATAGCTACAAAATAACAGTGCTCTTAGTTAAATCCAGGTCTTTCTGATTCAAAATTCTGTGTTCCATCTATAACTGTGTTACACGGTCTTTAAGCATGGTACATAGACTGGAGTATTTTGTACCCTATTGGTTGAAGATTCTTAATGTACATAATTTGATTATTATGTTTTAAATCATGAACATTTGCACCTTAGAATGAAATCATGAATACTTCTTTTTCAAGGGCAAATAGCTTATTCTCTCTATATATCTCAGTTTATTATGTTTGTTTTTTACAGATAAGATTTGACTTAAAAAATATTACTGCCTATCCTGAATACTGGCAAGAAATTAGTTTTTATAAAACAACAAAATATATAGCTAATTGAAAATGAAACTTTTCTGTACTTAAAAACTAAGCAAGAGACCTCTATAACCATTTAAAGACTGTTACTCAAAATACAGTATCTATAGAAAAGAAAAACACACTAAAAAGTTGGTAATTAACCAAAATAAAAACCAACATGACATTCATTTGCACTTATTCATATTACTTTTCTGAACTTCAAAGCAGCAGCATCTAAATGTTTGTCCAGAGTTCCCAGTTTTAGTTTTAATTGTGGTTATTTAGCTTGTAAAGCACAATTCTGGCCTAATTTTCAAGCTCTAGACCTTATTAGTGAATAAATTTCTATATTTAGAACCTCATATTAATACTTGATTCCTCACATACCTAATTTTTAGTACCAAACCCCTGGTTTAGGTTCTTAAATGCATATTTCAAGCAGCCAACTATTTCTTGTTGTAATTGGATTAAGTTGTCAATGGTAGATCATAAATTAGATAAGATATGCCAAAAATGTTTATATAAAAGTTTAAGACCATAAGTTAGCAGAATTTCATTTAACTTATTACCATAATCCTACAAAAACCCTGAAGTCATCATTAGTAATTGGTTAGGTTTATAAATTAGGTTACTAAATTAGCAGATCAAAAACGATGCCAGAGATTCTTTTTCTTCAATTAAGAAACCTTGTATTTATAATAGTCTTACTAGATTTGCAGCATAAAAATTTGGCAACCACCCAAGCTATCTGATATGTAGGTATTTTACTTACAAAATGGCAGAACAGAAGGTAAGCTTAGGAAACTGCAAGCTGATATTATTTTATAAATGAATTCATGACTTGCTCAAGATCACACAGAAAACCTGATTTCTAGTCTCATAAGCCTGATGCTACCCTTGTTGCTCTCAAGTTAAAGGTGGATAAAAATATCATTTGTGGTGACATTCTCTAACAGAAGAGGGGACTCATTAGAAGAGACCCTGGTGCTTGGAAAGATTGAAGGCAGGAGGGGAAGGGGATGAAGGAGGAGGAGAAGGAGAGGATGAGATAGTTGGCTGGCATCACCGACTCAATGGACATGAGTTTGAGCAAGCTCTGGAAGTTGGTGATGGACAGGGAAGCCTGGCATGCTGCAGTCCATGGTGGTGCAAAGAGTCAGACACGACTGAGTGACTGAACTGAACTGAACTGAACTGAACTCGCTAATAGAACTATATGTTGCTCAAAAGGTCCCTGAATTCTCAAATGCAACAGATGGGGTGGGGGTCCTTCACCTAGAGCACGTGCATGCTCCAACATGGGGGGAGTCAGGGACAGGCCTCTAGGGGGATTTATCACTAACGCTTTATCAGAGAGAAAGCTGAGATGACTATTAAATTCAACAAGTTCTCCACTCAAAGTTAATTTTTGCTGTAAGCATGGGAGATTGGAAGTTTATTCACACACAAGGTATGTTCCCAAGGAAACTGTTTCTCTTGTCTCTCACCTTCTAAAATACAGGATATTCCCATCTATCAGGCATTGGCTAGACACTCTTCCAATTGGCACTTGCAAGCTTGCCCCCAACTAACAGCATCTTGAGGGCACGCCATGTTTTTATCTCCTCCCCACTTCCCCAGTCACAACCCTTCCCTGGTGGCTCAGAGGATAAAACGTCTGCCCGCAATGCGGGAGACCCGGGTTTGATCCCTGGGTTGGGAAGATCCCCTGGAGAAGGAAATGGCACCCCACTCCAGTATTCTTGCCTGGAGAATCCCATGGACAGAGGAGCCTGGTGGGCTACAGTCCATGGGGTCTCAAAGAGTCGGACACAACTGAGCAACTTCACTTTCACTCTCATTTTCTTGCCCAGGTCACAGGCCCTGTCTATCCGGAACACTCATGCCTTTCCAAGTCCAGCCCCCATCTGAAACACACATTCCTGATTCTCCTCTGCCATGTGTGTGTTCTTTTGCTCCCCGACTCACGTGCCCCAAATAGGGTTTAACCACATTCCAACCTGTTCAGTGTGATTTTCCAGTATTTTCATAAACTTTTTAATATGGAGTCTGGCACCTATTAGACAGCATTATAATATAGAATTTAGAACACAGTAGTTACTGAAATAGTTACTAGATTTTTTTTTTTTGGTAACTCCTGACTTAATTATCTTGCAGTATCTCATATAGAATGTAATGGGTATTTAATAAAACAGAACAAAATACAAATCAAAGTGGGCACTTCCTTTTATTAATGCTTTTATTCTCCCAAGACCTTGGGATAAAAATGAACTTTCTATATTCTATAGAAAATAAGAAGGAAAATATTAATAAATAAAAATATTTTAAAAGAAGTCTTGCTTTCATCTATTACTTTTTGTCATTGTTCTTTACTAAAATTTTTTTTTAATGTTTAAGAATTATCAGTTACTAGAGGCTCTTTGTTGTTAGAGGTCACATTCAGAAGGTAAAAAATAGAATTAAAAAGATACTCTATGATCACTCACTTTAATGAAAATATTTGGATTAATTTGAGAGTAGCAACATTTTTTGTCAGTTGGTATGCAAATAAGATCTAAATGCTTTAGACAATGAAGTTACAGGCACCCCTATTTTCAAAAAACATACGTTCCTTAAGGTTGCCTAAGGCATGCTTATTTAACTAACATCTACATTGTGTGTGATATATGCTAGTGATCTTTCAGAGCATTTTATCTGTCTGCTTCAGCTGAGGAAACTGAGGTACATAGAAATCAAGTGAGGTCTAAGATTGCATAGTAAGGGACCGAGCTGGGCTTACAACCCAGCAGTCTGTTGGCAAGTTAAACCATCACGCCAGGTAATGACTTGATCCATTGGCTTAACTGGGAAATTAGAGAGAAGTATTGGGTTGGCCAAAATATTCATTCAAGTGTTTCCATAAGATGTTACAGAACAACTCAAACTTTGGGGCCAACCCAATATTTCTGAATAAAGGAAATTTCTCAGTCTCAGTTTAAAACTTTGATTGAGGAAATAATTAAGATGCATTCTTGGTGGCAAATAATGTTTTTGAGGAGTGCTGATCCAGAGCAACAGTTTGCTTTCCCATAAGATATTGCCTCTGTTCATAGTTAGAATGGAACTTAAAATCTGCTGGGCACCGCACCTTAGCAAAACCACAGGTCACTTAGTCAGCATGTCCAGCCAAAGCTCAACAGCATCCCCCAGCAGCCCCAGATTCAGGGACCAGCATTCCCCAGGCCCTCAAGCATGAACTGCAGAAACCTGCTTTGTCTTCTCACCCACCTTCTTACCCGGCCCCCGTGATCAGTCACCCAGCCCTGTGCCTTTGGCTGCCTGACCACCCTTCATCTCCATTCTCCTCTCCAGGGCCACGGGCGCAACCTTATTCCAGCTCCCAGGTCCACTCCCAGGCAGCTCTCAGGGTCTCTTACTCTGGGCCTGTGAACATGAAAACACAAATCACAGGAGGTTACAAAAGCCTTGATGGCAGAGAGAGTATCTTAGCAACTCTTTGTGCCAACAAGGTACCCAGCCTGGTGCTGAGGGTGCTTTCACTGAATCGTTCCTTCATTCAACAAATGTTTTTTGTGCTATAAACATGGCATTGGACTGAGTCTTAGAGAAAACAAATATAATGCATATGGCTATTTTAGTAAATTCTAGTTAAGGTGCTATTAAGTGCTTAGGAGTTTCGGAAATCTCAATATAAACAAAACAGAATTTAAGCCCTTAAGGATTTTACAATGAGAGGAGACACTAGAAATAGTAACAGTTAAGTGTATTGAGCAGTTGCTGTGTGGCAGGGATTGATTGAATTGATTAATTGTTTTTAAACATTAATTCATGTATGCCCACAAAACAATCAATACTATGCCCAATTTACAGGTGAGAAAACTGAGGTACAATCAAAATTACATGGGTCTGTTAAAATACAAACAGAATATGATCAGCATTACAATAGAGTTTGGTACTGTAGCAAGGGGAGCTAATCTATAAAGTTTGAGGACTCTAACTTAAACCAAGCTGATTGATTGATTTCTTTGTTCTGCCTAGGTGACCATGGTCACTGAATGATTATGAAGGAAATACTTTTTTCTTCTTGCCTGATACTAACATCTTCATATGATGAACCAATCACCTTTTATTAAACATTCCCATTTTGTTTTTTATAGACATTCCCATTTTGTTAAAAACATCAAATCTCCCTTTGAAAATGACATTTAGGGCAATAGATTTCTGCACCAATAAAATTCCTGAAGTTATTTAAATGCTGTCTTTGTGTAACAGACTTGTAAAATCCTTCTCAAGTGTTCTTTTTTGGAGTGTCTCAAATAATCATTTGATTCATGCCAGCAGAACAGACATTCAGTGGTAAATAAAATCCAACGTAAGCGCATGCCTGGACATAATTTTATTGACAGGGAGGTGCAGGCTACACCAGAGAGCTGAGGACAGCATTTTGGCCCTGGAGTTGATCAGATGCTTTTTTTATGATATTCTGCAGGCTTTGGAGGAGGAGGTGGTAGAAAGACAACAAGATATGAATTTAACCCCTGTATTCAAACCCATCAAAAAAAAAAAAACACAGCAGAGAGATAAACCATGTAATAAGGATAGACACAGTAGGGGGAAAATGCAACCTAATATCTGCAGGGTGCTCTCAAGGCGATGGTAAAGAAAATCGTGGAAGTTTAGGGATTGTGGATCTAAAGTTGATTTATTAAAGAGTCAGAAGATTTTTTTGCACGATATACTAGCTGTAAATGCATAAAAAACCTGCAGGACTTCTCTGGAAATGTTTCTGTATTGATTTCATCGTCGCTTGAGTCAGATATGGATGTTTTCCTTTTATGCAAAATGCTGATGTGTACCGATTTGTGACTGGGTTCGCGCCTTCAGGAATTCTCTGTAGGGCATGAAAGTAACCATATTGTAACAGCTTGAAATTGGAAAGAACCTCATTTTCCATGTATTTTCACTTACTCAGCAATAAACACTAAAGGCCAATGACAAAACTTCTCCTCCTCATCTCATCCCTAAAGACAGAAAACAGCATAATTCCTTCTTTTGACACATCATATCCATTCCCAGGACCTTTTCTTCTTAACCTCATTCATTCATTCTTCTCTCTCCTGAATTCTTTCTAAAAATAACTGCTCTCTAGAGCCCTATGTTTATTTAACAGGAAACATCATCTTCCAGGGAGGACAATTACCAGGTGATGGTTTTAACACGTTTCTGGTGATATTGGTTCAAAATGTCCCATATGCGGTACTCAGCAGAGGGTTAAATACAACAGCAAGTTAAAATGTACCTTTAGATGAATTTATAATGCACTTGCAGATCCTTCATTTGAGGATAGGCTTCTGCATTTTTCACCGATTTGAGCATGTTTAATTTCCAGGACCTATGAGGTCAGCATTTGTGTACATCTTTATGAAGATGTCCTTGTGGCACCTGTGAACATTTAGCCAGTAAGACAATGCTGTTCTGATCATAAGTCCACATTTGTGAAGCCCAATGGACCTTGTCCTAGTTTTTGAAAGTGAATAGGTTGCGCTTTCGAGCAAGAGAATTTCAATGGCTGGTTGGTGCCCAAGTGCGGTTTGTGACTATTTAACTTATCAACTGTAGGGGCTTCCCAGGTGGCGCAGTGATAAAGAATCCGCCTGCCAAGGCAGGAGACGCAGGAGCCTCAGGTTCCATCTCTGGTTCAGAAAGATCCCCTGGAGAAGGAAATGGCACCCCACTCCAGTATTCTTGCCTGGAGAATCCCATGGACAGAGGAGCCTGGTGGGCTACAGTCCCTGGAGTTGGAAAGAGTCGGAGACGACTGAATGAGCACACAGCTTATCAACTGTTCAGTAGAATGTGGCTGAGCCCCACTTTATTGGATGCTGGTGAGTTAGTAGAGTGTACTTGTGCTATGGACAGGGGCTCATAACTCAGAGGTAGTTAATACCTCTGAGATATTAGAGCACAAAAATAAGAGAAAACAATACAGTAAGTGAACAGCCTGTAGGTTTCTAAGTAATAAATATATGTATTATTATTATTGCTTAGAAATTTTATACATATATATATATATTCAGTTCAGTTCAGTCGCTCAGTCATTTCCGACTCTTTGCGACCCCATGAATCACAGCACGCCAGGCCTCCCTGTCCATCACCAACTCCCAGCGTTTACTCAAACTCATGTCCATTGAGTCACTGATGCCATCCAGCCATCTCATCCTCTGGCGTCCCCTTCTCCTCCTGCCCCCAATCCCTCCCAGCATCAAGAGTCTTTTCCAATGAGTCAGCCCTTCACATGAGGTGGCCAAAGTATTGGAGTTTCTGCTTCAGCATCAGTCCTTCCAATGAACACCCAGGACTGATCTCCTTTAGCATGGACTGGTTGGATCTCCTTGCAGACCAAGGGACTCTCAAGAGTCTTCTCCAACACCACAGTTCAAAAGCATCAATTCTTCGGCACTCAGCTTTCTTCACAGTCCAACTCTCACATCCATACATGACCACTGGAAAAACCATAGCCCTGACTAGATGGACCTTTGTTGGCAAAGTAATGTCTCTGCTTTTTAATATGCTATCCAGGTTGGTCATAACTTTCCTTCCAAGGAGTAAGCATCTTTTAATTTCATGGCTGCAGTCACCATCTGTTTGTTAAATATTACAAGTGATTAGCTTCTTCTACTATCACAACAAAAGAGAATGTGGTGGCCAAAAAAAAAAAAAAAAAGAATACAACTGCAGAATATGACTAACTATGACCTTCTGGGTTTCACTGATCTCTTCACATAACTGGGCTCCTGGCTCCACGCTCAGAGCTCCCTGCAGGAACAGGGTGCTCACGGGTGTGTTGGATTCTGTCTGCACAGGACGCTGAGACAAGGAGGTGAACGCAGGGCAAGATGGAGGTGGCACCTGCTTCCACAGATTGTGATAAAGAGGTGAGGAGTGTGATCAGCAGAAATTCCTGAATGGCTCCTGAGATGTGCTCTCCCTGCCCTTGAGTGCGGGCGGAGTCAAAGACTACACCAGGATAGTTGCTAAGAGGTCGCACTGTTATGTAAGACTCCACCTTAGCTGACTAGACAGAGACGCCCTGGCCAGCTTCCCTGAAGGAAGCCTTCAAGTTACGAGCGGGCCACACGGCTAAGAGCTGAGACAGGTCCTCAGCTGACAGACCGCAGGAAACGGCAACCTCGTTCCTGCCTCAAAGGGCTGAATTCTGCCAACAGCTGGTGAGTTTGGAGTAGAGACCCTCGAGTTCCAGATGAGACCACAGTCCAGAAGTCGATACCTTAATCTCAGCCTGGTGAGACCCTATGCAGAGGTCTACCCACCTAACCTCTTCCTGGACTCCTGACCCAGGGAACCTATGAGATAATAAATTTGTCTAAAGCATCTGAGTTGTGATAACTGGTTATGCAGCAATATTAAAGTACTAATTTTAAGGAGAGAAAGCATCAGCTATATTGATGATTGGCCTAGATGGGGGCCAGATTAAGTCATGTAAGTACTCACTGTTATGGTCCTACATTTAAACAGCAAATGTGTATTAAATAAAGGGAATGAGCCATTATCCATTATTCTAAACACAAAAGCAGTAGTGTGCCAGCTTATACTTTTTTATTTATTCAGCATAAAACAACATAAAATTATATCTTCTATGATGTACATAAACATATTTGCTGTTGTCTTAACTATTGTAAGTTATGGGAAATAATGTTTTCATTTTATTTCATAATCTATCCATCCATCCTAAATCGCTTCAGTAATGTCTGACTTTCTGCGATGCTGTGGACTGTAGCCCACCAGGCTCCTCTGTCCGTGGGAGTCTCCAGGCAATAATATTAGAATGGGTTGCCATTTCCTTCCTCAGGGGATCTTCCCAACCCAGGGATCAAACCCAGGTCTCTTAGGTCTCTGGCACTGGCAGGCAGGTTCTTTACCACTAACACCATCTGGGAAGCCCATTTTATAATAAAGAAAGTTTAATATGAAATGCAGTCTTTATTTTTAACATAATGGAAATCATGCTGGGCTATAGTACTAGACTTTGTTGATATTTTCATGGTCCTGTGTGTTGGGTGTGTGTTATACCATTTTATAGATGAATAAATTAAACCATAGATTAGATGAACTAGTGATTGGCCATGTTAGACTATGAACTCAGATTTTCTGATTCCTGAGTTCAAGATTGTTTTGATCATAGCACACCTACAAAAGGAAAACAAAAGAACGCAAAAATAAGTGCAATAGAAAAAGCTGAAGATGTTTTCCACAGTAGTAAGATAACAACAAAAGAATTCTCTGGTTAGAAGCGAAGATGTTTGTGAACGAGGTAACCGGTCTGGTTTCCTCCATAACATGGGAGCCTCAGGTACTTGGGACTGACTTTCAGAACAGAGTCCCCTGGCTTCAACCCCTGATCAATCTCCAGAACAGATGTTTTTGACTTGTTTTGATACTGTTTTGATTCGATTGCAGGGCCTGCTTCTTTGGGGCTTTTAGCCTTCTGCTCATCTTTGAATCTTTGAGTGGGTATTTCAGATTGTTCCTGGTATTCCTGTGTCTGTCCTTACATGCCTTACATGTGTCTGTGTCTTTTTTTGCTTTGTTTTTGAGGCCCATAGTGTGTGCCTCGGATCCTCCTGGAGGGCGCCAGGTTCCTCTTGGGGTTTGCAATACTCCTGTCTTGTCCAGGTACAATTGTTCCCACTGAGAAGTGATATTTTAACAAGTTAAACTGATGATGTATGTTCAGTATTCATCTATTACACATAAAGTATATAAAATAAATGACTGCATGTAGAATCGCTTGCTCGTGAAATATTTTCTTCCAGTTTTATTGAGACACAATTGATATACAGCACTGTATAAGCTTAAAGTTATAGCATAATGATTTGCTGTATCATTATGACATTGCTGCTGCCGCTAAGTCGCATCAGTCGTGTCCGACTCTGTGCGACCCCATAGACGGCAGGGGTCCCCATAGAGCCCACCAGGCTCCCCCGTCCCTGGGATTCTCCAGGCAAGAACACCGGAGTGGGTTGCCATTTCCTTCTCCAATGCATGAAAGGGAAAAGTGAAAGTGAAGTCGCTCAGTCGTGTCCGACTCCTCGCGACCCTATGGACTGCAGCCCACCAGGCTCCTCTGCCCATGGGATTTTCCAGGCAAGAGTACTGGAGTGGGGTCATTATGACATTATTATCACAATAAGTTTAGCAAACATCTATCATCTCATATAGACACAAAATTAAAGAAAGAGGAAAAAAAAGTGGTTTTTTGTGATGAGAACTCAGGATTTACTCTCTTAACTTTTGTATACAGCATTCAGCAGTGTTAACTATGCTTTGCTAATTAATTTTGTTAACCCTTGCTAAAAATTTTTTATAAATTGTGTATTTATTATGATTCCATTTGTTAAAAATAATTGAAGTAGCCTTATTATCAATCAGGTAAGAGGTATTTGTTACACAGATGTTTAGCCATTATATTTTCCATGTTATGAAGGACAATATAGGTCAGAAAAAAACAGCAACACTTTTGTGTTTTTCCATAAAAGAAGTGGATACCAATACAGGACATAGTGTATACTAAAACATTTTCTTTGGTAATTACTTCAAATAACTCTGGAAAAATGGATTATTCATTTGAAGCATATATTTGGAAAAAATAAAATGAAAGTTAAAAAGATTGGAAACCTTTAAAAATTTTGATTACTAGTCGCTTAAATTTATTTTAGATGCAATGATCTAACAAACATAAGCTAAAATAAAACATAATTATATAGGTTTTAACTTATCAAGAAAATGCATTTCAAAGTACTATGCACAGAGTAGTAACAATTTAAAAATTCTGATGAATAAAAATGGGTTACTTTCCTATTTTTCTGTATGTCTAAATTATTTCACAAAGATAATGTGTATTCCAGTCACAGATAACTAAACAAATAATATTCTAACATTTATAAGTTGTAAGTAAATATAAAACAAGAGATTTTGAAAGCTGTTAGTGTGGGATGCGTTCTCCACAGATAGTGCCCGGAGTCTAAGTCCGTGAGTTTCTGACTTCTTTATTTATTTTTCTGCCTTTGCCTTCAACCATATTCCTTTGTATCTATCTTTATTTTTTAATTGAGGTATAGTTCATTTACACTGTTTAGATATAATTCAAGTGTAAAATATAGTGACTCAGTGTTTTTTATAGATTATGCTCTAGTCTTTAGTTTCAAAGATATCTTGTGTCTTCTCCAAGTTCTGGCTTTGCCTCTTTAGTATTTTTATAAGCTTTATCTCTTCTCTGGCTTTTATATTGAAATATCAATGCCGTCTTTCTTAGTAAACCCACATTTCTTAGTCTTTGTCTTTAACAGCTTAGCACCATTCTCCACTGCTAACCACATTCTTGTTGAAATACTCTGCCTCTGGGTGCCCATGCCAACATACCCTCCTGATTTCCTCTGGCCACTTTCTGGTCCCTTTCATCATTTCAGTTCAGTTCAGTTCAGTCGTTCAGTTGTGTCCGACTCTTTGTGACCCCACGGACTACAGCAGTCCAGGCCTCCCTGTCCATCACCAACTCCCGGAGCCTACTCAAACTCATGTCCATTGAGTCGGTGATGACATCCAACTGTCTTATCCTCTGTCGTTCCCTTTCTCCTCCAGCCTTCAATCTTTCCCAGCATCAGGGTCTTTTCAAATGAGTCAGTTCTTCACATCAGGTGGCCAAAGTATTGGAGCTTCAGCTTTAGCATCAGTCCTTCCAATGAATATTCAGGACTGATCTCCTTTAGGATGGACTGGTTTGATCTTCTTGCAGTTCAAGGGACTCTCAAGAGTCTTCTTCAACACCACAGTTCCAAAGCATCAATTCTTTGGCGCTCAGCTTCCTTTATAGTCCAACTCTCACATCCATGCATGACTACTGGAAAAACCATAGCTTTAACAGATGGACCTTTGTTGGCAAAGTAATGTCTCTGCTTTTTAGTATGCTATCTACATTGGTCATAACTTTTCTTCCAAGAAGCAAGTCTTTTAATTTCATGGCTGCAGTCACCATCTGCAGTGATTTTGGAGCCCCCCAAAATAAAGTCTGTCACTGTTTCCCCATCTATTTGCCAAGAAGTGATGAGACCAGATGCCATGATCTTAGTTTTCTGAACATTGGATTTTAAGCCACCTTTTTCACTCTCCTCTTTCACTTTCACCAAGAGGCTTAGTTCTTCCTTGCTTTCTGCCATAAGGGTGGTATCATCTGCATATCTGAGGTTATTGATATTTCTCCTGGCAATCTTGATTCCAGCTTATGTTTCATCCTGCCCAGCATTTCTTATGATGTACTCGGCATATAAGGGTGACAACATACAGCCTTGACATACTCCTTTCCCTATTTGGAACCAGTCTGTTTTTCCATGTCCAGTTCTAACTGTTGCTTCCTGACATGCCTTCAGATTTGTCAAGAGGCATGTCAGGTGTCTGGTATTCCTGTCTCTTTAAGAATTTTCCAGAGTTTGTTGTGATCCATACAGTTAAAGTCTTTGGCAAAGTGAATAAGGCAGAAATAGATATTTTTCTGGAGCTCTCTTGCTTTTTCAATGACCCAACAGATGTTGGCAATTTGATCTCTGGTTCCTCTGCCTTTTCTAAATCCAGCTTGAACATCTGGAAGTTCATGGTTCAGTTATTTTGTCAGTTTTTTCTCTTATTTTCTTTTTATTTATTAAATTTATGTTTTCCTTCAAACTCTCACCTAAGCTCTTTACTTAATAAATACCTTATAATATCCTCCTGAGCATTCTCAAGACTTTAATACCTAAATGTTGCCAAAACCTAAGTTTTTATCATTTGGGGGAACCCATGACTTTTCTCATTAGCTCCAGACATGCATAGATGGACCCCTCAAGACCAGGATGTCAAAAAGAGAACTCTTCATCTTTTCTTCCAGTCCTGATTGTCTTCTCATGTTCTGTATGCAGAAAATAGACCATCTTCTACCCTGTTGATTGCTTTGGATAGACACTTGGGAGTCCTGTGTAGCTCCCTCCCCTCACTCTTCTCCCATGCTCTATTAATTACCAAAAGATATTAATTCCAGCTTTTAAGTCATCCTGGAATCTGTCCACTTATAATTCTCCTCATCAGCTCCTTCATGGTTTAACCCAACATCAACTCTTTCCTCACCTAGTACTAAATTGGTCCCTCCACACCTACCCTTGATCTCCTCAATCTATAATTTACACTACAGCAATAGTTATCTGTATAAACACATACTGTATGGAAATAGATTTCTATCATCCTGAAACAAATTCTCACTAAAACCTACAAGGCTCTTTAGCCCCCGTGTAGCTTTTCCGTTTCATTAACGTACCTCCTCTTCTGTTCACATAGTTCAGTCACATCAGACTTTTGGCCTCAGGGTCTTTGCATCATGCTTCCCCTTATACTCCCCTTGTTTTGTTTCCTGGTTTAATATTTATTCTTATTTTAGTTCTCAGTTTTTTATGTCACTTATCCTAGAGTCTCTACGTTGATCCACACTTACCCTCAGACTAGGTCAGCTTGCCTTTACTTTCTTTTAAACTTCGGTAGCACATGTTAGATCCTTAATGTCTGTCACCTCCTCTTGCCTAGAGATTTAAGGCGGGCAAGAGCCTTGCTTGGTGTTAGTTTGCCCCCAGAACTGACAACAAGCGTGCAGCTATTACAGTAGCGCAGTTGCACTGCAGACACCCAATACACGTGAAAGCCCTTCAGTTGTGTCAAACTCTTTGTGACCCCTTGGACTATACAGTCCATGGAATTCTCCGGGTCAGAATGCTGGAGTGGGTAGCCATTCCCTTCTCCAGGGGATCTTCCCAACCCAGGGATCAAACCCAGGCCTCCCACATTGCAGGTGGATTCTTTACCAGCTGAGCCACCAGGGAAGCCCTACCCAGTACCTGTATGTCAGCTAAGTCATGAATGGGGCTGCATTGGTTCCTGTGTATCTGCTCTTTCTCTGCATATATGCAACCATTTGTAAGCCTGAGTCTTTCCCACTTACAAAAGAATATAGAGAATAGACAGAAAAATAACGTTCTATTCTTCTTTGTCCTGACATGCCCTGGACTTTGCTTTTTTTTTAATAAGCTGATGAGCTGTATTCATTTTCTGTGAGGAACAGAGTCATTATTCTCACCACCCCAAGAAGATTTTGCTTTCTCTGTCTTCAAGAAGAGAATAGGCATGTGTGTAATTGCTGGCTCTGGTCCTAATCAGAAGCTTGAAGAACGAAAAACCCATGACATATTGCTTGTCTTCTGTCTGAGAAGTTTCTCATTGACATCAATCAGTGGTCAGCTGAAGAGCTGCGGACTGCGCGGAGTGGGGCTGGAAATGGGAAGAAGGAATGTTCATGCTTCATCCAAAGCAAATTTCTCAATTGTTTGACAGTTGTTAAGCAATAAGAAAAGATGCAGTCGATTTGAATTTTTTTATTTTTTCACTTGTGACCCAAAGTCTTTGGCAATCCACCATGCTAGTCAAGAGTGGTAGAAGAAACTTTGTTACAGTTTCTCGTTTAAAGTTTTAGAGTCTGAGGAGCATACACTTAAGACCCAAAGGTAAGGTAAGATGAGGCATCTTGTTAATTTTTAGGTATATCTCTACTTATATGTTAATGTAAAGCCACAAGACACAATACTGAGCTGATTATGAAACAAAGCTCCAAAGATTATTGTTAAATGTTTAACATAATACAAAATATATTTTTGTAGTTTTAATTTTTCAGGATTTCTAATTTTCCCAAGTGTAGCCTGAAACATCATTGAATTTTCAAGATATAGTTCATGCCCAGAGAGAGTCAAGATCATCTGGCTTATGCTATAGGCCTGTTCTGTCAAATAGTTTATATAACTTTCTTCTGAGAGGCGGAAACTGTAAATGATCTACAAGGTTACTCCTGGTGGAATATATACGTGTGTGTGTGTGTGTGTGTGTGTATACATATATATGTTTTTGTGTGTCTGTGTGTACACACACACACCATGTAAACAAATTAAGGGAGACCGACTATGGAGAACTAACTGTGAGGTCTCAGAGATTTTTTTTCAAACTAACGAGTTAGCCTGCCATGGTTTCACGGGTGCTGGCACAAGACATGAGATTTCTGAGTCGGAAACAAAGGGTTTATGACTCATGGCTCAGCAGGCAACTTGGGTGTCGGGTTTGTGCCGATTGCCCTTGCCTCCCAGATCCTACAGGTAACACTGAAGGGCCCTGGTGGGCCTTGCACACTCAGGGGTTTGTGTCATAGCTGAGGAACCCCAGGCTTGGGCAATCTGATTGTTGTATGAGGGGCTGCAAGCACATCTACCCTGCCTGTCAGAGGAGAGGGTGCTCTCTAATTTCCAAGGCTCGGAAGAGTAGCCCCTCTGCTCATGAGTCACACATAAAAGTGAGAGAGCATTAGATAACTGTCAAATAAAGGGAAGAGACTGAGAGTAGATTTTTTTTCTCCTTTTCTTCTGTCTTGGCTTCGACGTATAATGTGAACATTTCAAATAAAACTAGATGTTTGTGATATTACAGTTAACATCAATGATCAGGTATTTAGGTGTGTCTTTTTTTCTTCTGGAGAAGGCAATGGCACCCCACTCCAGTACTCTTGCCTGGAAAATCCGATGGGTGGAGGAGCCTGGTAAGCTGCAGTCCATGAGGTCGCTAAGAGTCGGACACAACTGAGTGACTTCACTTTCACTTTTCACTTTCATGCATTGGAGAAGGCAATGGCAACCCACTCCAGTGTTCTTGCCTGGAGAATCCCAGGGACGGGGAACCTGGGGGGCTGCTGTCTTGTTTTCCTCTATCATGGCCCAGAGAAATATTTGCATGGCCTACAGTGAGGACTCATAACTGCTTATGACCTGTGTGAATGCTCAGGGAGGTGTAAAATAAGCACTGCCACGTCTCATCTCTAAAGAAGAAGGAGCAGGTCACCCACCACGGGCTCATCCCTACTCTGACCTCAAGCACGCACCTTCAGTACTGAATGCCTTCCAGCTCTGGTTCAGACATGTCATCAAATATAAGAAATGACTGTTAATTTATATCTGTGTTACACTGATGAAATTAAGCAATGCTGGACAGGACCACTTATTTGTGAATAGGAAGAAAAACAGTTCTATCAGAAATTCTCACGTTCTTTGTGTGTGTCAGGATGCAAACTGTGAACAGCACTTCCTTTACCTATGGGGATCTGATATCTTATAGCCATGTGGCCTTCTCCTGTGGAGTGTGAAGATTGGTAAATAAAGAACTCTCTGATAGAAAAATGTGCTCATCCCTGTGAGGTCAATGAGTCCTTTGAAGGTACGGTGGTTCTATTCAGCGCCCTGGAAGAGTTCATTAACCCCACGCAAGCAGACCATTTACTCCTACCTAGAGGATTCTGCTAATTAAATTGCTCTGTTTACCCACCTATGTCCCAATATTCTATGAATACATGAATGTCTTGAGTCTCATTCTTTGTTCTTTTGTGGAAGGCAGAGATGATTACAGAGTAACACTCTTTAGGAAGTGCTTGTACTTCTGCAGGGGATCAGTCCTGGGTGTTCATTGGAAGGACTGATGCTGAAGCTGAAACTCCAATATTTTGGCCACCTGATGCAAAAAGCTGACTCACTGGAAAAGACTGTGATGCTGGGAAAGATTGAGGGCAGAAGGAGAAGGGGACGACAGAGGATGAGATGGTTGGATGGCATCAGCGACTCAATGGACATGGGTTTGGGTAGACTCCGGGAGTTGGTGATGGACAGGGAGGCCTGGCGTGCTGCGGTTTATGGGGTCGCAAAGAGTCGGACATGACTGAGAGACTGAACTGAACTGAACTGTATTTCTGCTATACATCCTGGGCTTTGCTGCACTTTTTTCAAAACCAGTTTTTTAAAAGATTTATTTTTTGGTCTGGACCATTTTTCAAGTCTTTTTTGAATTCATTACAGTATGGCTTCTGTGTTATGTTTTGGATTTTTGCTGTGAGGCATGTGGGATCCTAGCTCCCAGACCAGGGGTCGAACCTGCAATTCCTGCATTGGAAGCTGGAGTGCCAACCACTGGACCATCTGGAAAGTCCCTCAAAACCAATTTTGAAAAATTTATCATGATAGTGTTATACTTAGTAAGGGTAGCCCGGCTAGAGGAATTTTAATGTTTTATAAACGGCTATAAAAGTGTGGTAAATGGCTATAAGAGTAATCTATGGACAAGTTTTATTATTATTTCATTTCCTTCTTGCAGAAATTCAAATGGTCATTCCTCCTACCTAAGGCTAATTTATACGTCTGTGCCACGGACTTCATCCTTAGAAATCTGGAATTACAAGCAAGCCATCTTTCTCTTATGTATTTGACTACTTCTTCTCTCTCTCGATACTGGAACTTTCCCACTGGCTTTTAAAATTTTTTCTAATGTTTCTTTTTTTAAAAATTGTTTTAGGTATTTTAATTGGAAGCTAATTACTTTACAACATTGTAGTGGCTTTCGTTATACATCGACACAAATCAGCCATGGTTGTACATTGTCCCCCATCCTAAACCCCCTCCCACCTCCCACCCCATCCCTCAGGGTCATCCCAGTGCACCAGCCCTGAGCACCCTGACTCATACATCGAACTTGAACTGGTGATCTATTTCACATATGATAATGTACATGTTTCAATGCTATTCTCTCAAATTATCCCACCCTCGGCTTCTCTGACAGAGTCCGAAAGTCTGTTCTTTATCTATGTATCTCTTTTGCTGTCTCGCATACAGGGTTATTGTTACCATCTTTCTAAATTCCATATATATGCATTAGTATACTGTATTGGTGTTTTTCTTTCTGGCTTACTTCACTCTGTATAATAGGCTCCAGTTTCATCCACCTCATTAGAACTAATTCAAATGCGTTCTTTTTAATGGTTGAGTAATACTCCATTGTGTATATCCATTCATCTGCCGATGGACATCTAGGTTGCTTCCATGTCCTGGCTATTATAAACAGTGCTGCGATGAACATTGGGGTACACGTGTCTCTTTCTATTCTGGTTTCCTCGGTGTGTATGACCAGCAGTGGGATTTCTGGGTTGTATGGCAGTTCTATTTCCAGTTTTTTAAGGAATCTCCACACTGTTCTCCATAGTGGCTGTACTAGTTTGCATTCCCACCAAGAGTGTAAGAGAGTCCCCTTTTTTTCCACACCCTCTCCAGCATTTATTGTTTGTAGACTTTTTGATAGTAACCATTCTGACCTGTGTGAAATGGTACCTCATTGTGGCTTTGATTTGCATTTCTCTGATAGTGAATGATGTTAAACATCCCATTGGCTTTTAAATGTGCTCCTGGCTCCTTCATAAGACATCCACAGTAACAGATAATTTCTAAGATCTCATCTTCTAGTAACTTCCCTCTCTATTTTTTCCACTTTGTGGCCAAACTTCTTGAAAACATTTTCTTTGTCATTGTCTCTACTTCCTCACTTTATTCCAGAATAGATTTGTCTATTTTATGGACTATTAAAATAATTTTCATTAAAGTTAATACTGATTCCTGTTCACAGAATATAAGAGCGATTTCCAGTCATATTTGTACAAGTCCCCTCAACTGCATTCACATTTTTGACACTTGAAAATATTTTTTTTCTTCCCTTACTATCACCAGGTTTTACTTCCTACTTCTTGCTTCTCATTTCTATCTTCTTTTCAGGATCAAGCTCGTCTACTTTGGACACAGCATACTGATCCTAAGTACTCTCTTATTCCTAGTGGGTATTTTCTTTTTTATTGATTTCAAGAATATCTGTGGTTTGAAGCAGCATATTTATAGATGACTGACAAATATACAGCTCGAGCCCAGATATCCTCTGACTTCTGGACTCATATATACATACAACTCATATTTTATTTCAGAGACTCAAAAGCATCTAAAACTAAAATTATCCAATTAGAACTCTTTTATATCCCCTTGACCCCCTTCTCCATGCTCCTCCTCCAAAATATACCATCTATTTTATTATCCAAGCCAGAAATCTTGAGTCATCTTTGATACCTTCCTTTTCTAAATTCACCATTTTGTTTATTGTCCTCTACTTTACAAAGGGCTTTGAGCACAATGTATCAACTTATTGTCACAATCACCCAGTAAGTCAGGTTAATATCCCTGTGAACTTGGATTAGGAAACTTAAATGCCAAAAAGCCAGCTGACCTGCCCAATATCACTGTCTGTCAGTGGAATATGGAGCAGGAACATGAACAAACATTTTACTCAAAATTCAGTTTTTTCAAACAGTAATTGGAGGGGATTTTTTTAGAAGAAAAGAAGTTTGAGCATTCCTAAACGTTAAAAGAAAAAAAGCTAAATTACTAGTGTAATGAGGAAAGGAAGACATTAAGAATTCAACAAGATCTTATTAATGACTGCATATTTTTGTGACAACTTTAGGATTAAAAGAACAAACAAAATTAAGCTTTGTTTTTATCATAATTATTATAATCCTATACTAATTTTCTGTTCTCAAGGCATTTTCTTAGAATTGTTAATTAATTTTAATAAGAAGCAGATATTGTCTGGAAAAGACAAACACACATACACAAAAAGTCATGTGAAACTTTCCTAATAATATGTCTGTTGCTAGTAAGGAATGGCTGAAAGTCTAATAGCTATGAGAAGACTATATTATTCCTAGAAAACATATAGTGTCTTAATTAATGAACTTAGCCAAAGTTGAAAATTCCAAGTCAGGTTGAATTAGTGTTAGTCACTCAGTCAGGTCCAACTCTTTGTGACCCCATGGACTGTAGCCCTCCAGGCTCCTCTGTCCATGGGATTCTTCAGGCAAGAATACTGTGGTGGGTTGCCATTTCCTTCTCTAGGGGACCATCCTGATGCAGGGATGGAACCCAGGTCTCCTGCATTGCCAGGCAGATTCTTTACCGTCAGGTAAGGTTATTAATTGTCAAGTTAGTTTTGGAGAAACATCTGATTCTTAAATTTTGAAAATGATTTGGAAATCTCAGTTTTTCAGGAGCAAACACTGAACTTATTTTCATCCCTAAGCAATGGAAAATATTTCTAATAAATAGAACAAAATATAGTAGTAATGTCCCAACTCAGGAAGCTAATTGGCACATTCCGTCAAGAAGGGAGAAAAGAGAGGAAAGATAAAGACAGAGATGTGCACTTAAAGAATCTCTACTCTGATAAAATTCTTTCCGTGAAATTAAAACCAATGACAATCCAAGAATTTTCCTTTATTGCTGTTATCAAAATGATGATATGTTAGAAACAATTTTTAAAAGCAGATAGGATGAGACTAAAGGAAAAAAAGAAACACTAAAATTTAAATAGTGGGAAATGATATTCTTTTTGCTCTTAATATATTATTGTGACTTCCTTATCATCTACCTGAATTAATGTGCTTTAGCCCAGCCAGGTTTCTCACATGCTGGCATTATCAGTGAGTTTCCCTGATTAGAAAAAGTGTAATTCTCCCTGGATGAGGGCTTGCAAATCCATTAACTCAAAACTAGAGAAATCTTTGAAAAGACCCACTATTAGGTGGTAGGAGGAAAGGAACAAGTCCTAACTTGAACATTCTCTTTTTTAAATAGTGAGTTTCAAGCGTGCGTGCGTGTGATACGCATCTCCCATCCTTCCTCTCATTATTACACATGACTGCTGCTAAGTCGCTTCAGTCGTGTCCGATTCTGTGCAACGCCATAGATGGCAGCCCACCAGGCTGCCCTGTCCCTGGGATTCTCCAGGCAAGAACACTGGAGTGGGTTGCCATTTCCTTCTCCAATGCATGAATGTGAAAAGTGAAAGTGAAGTCGCTCAGCTGTGTCTGACTCTTAATGACACCATGGACTGCAGCCTACCAGGCTCCTCTGCCCACAGGATTTTCCAGGCAAGAGATAGGGTTTGCTAAAAGGAATCCATCCCAGAAAGCAGACCTATGTTGAAAAAGTGACATTAGATGAAGTGAAAACAAAGAATCTGGGTTAAAATGGCAGAAGCAAAGCATCATCAGGGTATGCTGGAGATCAGACAGATACCCTGCTTCTTACAAACCAGAATCTCAAAATCAATGTGCTCCTGTCTTCCTAAGATCTTTTTAAACTGTGGCTTCCTTGACTACAAACTGTCCTCTGTCTAGACATTAGTGATGCCTCTATGGAATTTATTTTCCTTTGGAGACAGGACAATGCAACAGTTGAGAGCCCACAGGTTATAAACAGAACAGGACCAGTATTCTAACACCAGGCAGGTATCTTCAGGCAATCAGTTCAAACAAATGCCTTAGGCAATTGTTTTATCCTCTCTGATCCCCAGAGGCACATGTGCATCATATAGGAACACTTAGTGTATTAAATGAGATAAATGTAGAAAACTCTCAAACTTTAGTTGCTAGTTAGTCCTGTTGAATTTTCAAAAACCGTAGGTCTCATTAAGAAGAAGAAGAAAGGTTGGGGGTGGGGGGGAAGTGGGTTCCTTCATCGGAAACAATGTCGTGTGAAACACTGCATCCTGTAAGTCCACCCATGGTTGTAATGGCAGGAGGACTGTGCAATCAATCCACTGAAGATTCCACTGAGAACAGACTGTCCCTCCCTCCATGATGGAAGTGGTTCAGTGGAATCAAACTGCCTTCAGTTAGCTGGCTGATCCTCCGGGTGAATGGTAGGACTGAGGACCCGGTGCTCATCTCTGACACAGTGGGTTCCTAGCTGGGGTTGCCGCCAGTTCTGCTTCAGTCAGGCTCTTTGTCCTTTCAGGTAAATGGCCAGGTGGACCGCCTGCATTTCTGCCTACTGGGAGGATTTTCCTCCACCACCTTGAAGAGTGTCCAAGGAAGGGACTTTAGTACTCTCCATGTTTGTGGACTGCCTCAAATCTTGCCAGAACGATTGATAACCAGGGTGGGTTTTCTCTTCCTGCATCACTTACTTGGTTGTAGGAAAATCTTGTGAAGCCATAAGTCCAGGCTGGGAGATAGAAGACAGTCTAGCCGGAATGGGAACCATGGGCATTTGAGCCACTTCTTCTTGCAGCTCATCTGTGCCTTAGGGCCAGTGGTTCTTAAAGAAGGACCCACAAAATGTGAAAATTCTACCAGAAATTGCTGGAAAGACAAGAATTGCTGAGAGGAGGCTGGGCGTCAAATGATAAGAAATCGCACTGGAGGACTGATCATGAATAAAAATAATCCCTCTTTTCATATTTATTCATCTTACCTTCTTCCTGGGTACCCCTTTTCTTTGCAATCAAAGGCTGACCTTTGATCTTAAGGTCAGCCTACAATGTTGATCAAGCCCATATATCCAGTTCCCATCTCCTGGGACAAATAGAGGATTTTTTTTTTTTTCTACTAAAGAGCACCATGAGAGATGTTTTCCATTTAGAGCTGAAAATATCTATTTAACCCCAATTTTTTCTGTCTTCTAAACATGTGCCAACCCACTGTTATGGTTTAGAAACTGGCTCAACACTTTATTAATATCAGGCTGTGAAAAGGAAATGTGAATATAATTAGAAACTTTTTTCAATTTTTGTTTGCAAAAACTGTATGCCTTGAATAATTAGTAATTTTTTTTCTTCATCCACGCATTTAATGCTTAATGATTCCCAAGTTAGCTCAGGGATGTTTGTGTTTTCCATTCCAAGCATGTAAAAAACTGTAGTATTTAATACATACAATTCAGTATGTTTGAGGATAAGTATATACCCCTGAAAGCATCACCACTGTCAAAGTTGTGAATGTATCCATCACATCCCAAACTTCCGTCCTGCCCTCTTTATCATTTTTATTAGTATTATTTGTGTGTCCAAGAGAGCATTTCTCAGTCGTATCCAACTCTTGCAGTTCCACAGCCTCTAGCCCACAAGGCTCCTCTGTCCATGGGATTTTCCCAATAAGAATACCAGAGTGGGTTGCCATTTCCTTCTTCAGGGGATCTTCCTGACTAAGGGATGGAAACCGCATCTCCTGTGTCTGCTGCATTTCAAATAGATTCTTTACCACTGAGCCACTGGGGATCTACCTACCCTCCTAACACTCTTTAAGTATACAATACAGTGTTGTTAGCCATTGGTGCTATGCTGTGGAGTAGGTCTCCAGAACTTAACTATCTTACATCTTACACAGTTGAAGTTTGTACTCTTTGACCATTACTTCCACATTTCCCCCTCCTGTCTGCCCCTAGCAGCCACCATCATCTGATTCTATGAGTCTGACTAATTTTTATTATAGTCTGTGCCATGCGCTTTGTATTGGGAAAGGATACATCCTCCATTTTTGTTTGTTTGTTTGTTTTTTCTCTTCTGAGTCCTTTGCTTTTTCCACATATTTATTAGAATCACTTTGTCAATTTCTACAAAAAGCCGAGTTGGATGTTAAGGATTTCAGAGAACCTCTAGATCAAGTTCAGGAGAATTACCATCTTGACAATATTGAGTCTTCCTGAACATAAAATGTCTCTCCTTTATTTAAATCTTATTTAGATATTCTTTACTTTTTCTATCAGTGTGGTATAGCCTTGCACTTTTTTGTTAAATTTACTCTTAGGTGCTTTCATCTTTATTATTATTGTGCATTAAATTGTTTTCTTAATTTCATTTGCATACTCTTCATTGCTTGTACATAGAAATACAGGTATTTTTCTTATATTGCTCTTGTGTGCCTTGCTGAGCTCATTTATTAGTTCCAGCAGATATTTTGCAGGGAGAAAGGGAGTAGGAGAGGCTGTTCTTTGAGACTTTCTCTATATAGAATCATTATCTGCAAATAAAATCAGTTCTGCTTCTTCTTTCCTATATGGATTTTTAAATTAACTTTTCACATCTGATTGCACTGACCACAACTTCCAGCATAGGATTAAATACACACATGAGAATGGACGTCCTCCTTTTGTTCCTGATCTGGGTAAAGGTTCATTTAATAGCATGTAATTATACATGTTATTAGCTGTAGGGTTTCTTTGTAGATGCCCTTTATTAGATTTGGAGAAGGAAACAGCTATCCACTCCAGTATTCTGGTCTGGAGAATTCCATGGACTGTATAGTCCATGGGGTTGCAAAGATTTGGACACAACTGAGCGACTTTCACTTTCACTTTATCAGATTGAGGAAATTTCCTTCTTTTCTTCTTTTGTGAAAGATTTTTTCCTAATGAATGGATATTGGATTTGTGTGTGTGTGGCTGTTGTAACTTTCATGGTGGTTTTTATCATTTATTTTATTAATAGAATGTATTATGTTCATTGGGATTTTTATATTAAGCTAACTCTTGCATTTCTGATATGAATCACACTTTGTCGAGGATTATATTCCTCCCTCTATGTTCCTAATATTTTGTTGAGAAGTTTTGTATCTATACTCATGGGAGATATTGGGTTATAATTTGTAATTTGTCTCTAGTGTCAGAGTAATACTAATCTTACAGAATGAATTGGAAAGTCTTCTTTTTTCCTTTATTTTTCTGAAAGAGTTTGTGATGAAATGTCAACTCTTTATTAAATGTTTGACAGAACTTAGTAGTGAAACCATCTGAACTTGATTTTTTTTTCTTTGTAGGCAGACATTTTTATTACTAATCCATTTTTAATTTATGTCTATTCAGATTTCTTGTTTTTTCTTGAATCAATTTTAGTAGAATGTGTCTTTCTAAGAATTTGTCATTCTATTCTAACGTGACTAATTTGTTGGTATAACGTTGCTTTTAGTGATCTCTTATAATTATTTAATTTCTATAAGATCTGTAGGAATGTTTGAGCTTCCAAGGTGGTGTTAGTGTATGTTGGTTTTTCAGTCCTGATTTTGGTAATTTATGTATTATCTTTTTATTTTCCTTGAGGAGTCTAGCTAAAGCGTTGTCATTTTTATTTGTCTTGTTGATGAATCAACTCTGTTTCTTTAATGTTTTCTATTGCTTTTCCACTTTCTATCTTATTGGTATTTGCTCTAGTCTTTATTATTCCCTTCTTTCTGAATGCTTTAGATCTAGTTTTTATTCTGTTTTGATTTTCAAATTTCTTAAAGTAAAAGGGCAGTTTTCTAATATAGGTATTTAATGCTATAAATTTCACTCTAAGTACTACTTTAGCTTCATCTCATAAGTATTTATATATATTTTGTGCTTTTTGTTGTTCAGTTAAAGCTATTTTTCTAATTTTCTTTGTAATCTTTGTTGACCCATGGATTGTTTAGAAGTATGTTGCTTAATTTCCAAATATTGCCTAATATTTGTGGATATCCAAAATTATATTCTCTTGTTTTCTAATTTAATTTTATTGTGGCTGTGGAATATGCATTCAATTATTTCAATTCTATTAAATTTATTGCTGCTCTTTCATAGCCTAACATACTATGGTAGCTGATCCTTATAGCCTGAACCCATGTACCAATGGAGCTAGGCCAGTGGAAGTGGAGCCTCCCAGTAAAACTCTAATCTGCTCATATTTGGAGAATCTCTAGTAAAGGCATTATCTGTTCATTACTTAAATGAAGGATGAACTCTCTGTAACTGAAGATCTTTGGTTAATCTAAAAATTGTAGTTCAGTAAATATTATTACAAAGAAAATTTGTGGCTGAAAATAGTTATGTTGTCAGAAAATATCTAGAAGAGAATATTTTGATTTAATTATTTAAAAAAAATGTGTCCTCCTAGTTATAAAATCAGACCATCCTAGTTATAGAATCTGATGTGAGAATTGACTGTAAAGAAGGCTGAGTGCTGAAGAATGATTGATGCTTTTGAATTGTGGTGTTGCAGAAGACTCTTGAAAGTCCCTTGGAGGGCAAGGAGCTCAAACCAGTCAATCCTAAAGGACATCAATCCTGAATATTCATTTGAAGAACTGATGCTGAAGCTGAAGCGTCAATACTTTGGCCACTGATGTGATGAGTGACTTGTTGGAAAAGACCCTGATGCTGGCAAAGACTGAAGGCAGGAGGAGAAGGGGGCGACAGAGGATGAGATGGTTGGATGGCATCACTAACTGAATGGACATGAATTTGAGCAAACTCCAGGAGATAGTGGACAGGGAAGCCTGGTGTGCTGCAGTCCATGGGATTGCAGAGTCAGACACTGCTTAGAAACTGAACAACAAGTTATAGAATCAGAGACTCTCTTTGATTCTTACACAGGAGTAAAATATGTATATATTGACTTTGAAAAGAAAAGCTGGAAATAAATGGTTTAACCCAAACAAGATGCAATGAGCCCTGACTGCATCTGGCTCTATGCCAGATGTTGGATCCGAGTACCAGGGAGCTCAAGGCCCACTGAAGAATGTCTGCTTGAATGGTACTAGAACATCAAATAGCACAAAGATATTTTAAAAAATACTTTAAAAATCAAGCTGTTACATTTTATCTAATTTTCTTCTACATACAGCAAGAATATAAGATACCAAAAAGTAAAAACAAAAACCCCTTCAGAAATTATTAATAATTGAGACAGGATGTCTTACTAGTTTATTTTATTAAAAAAAAAAAAAGAAAATGAGTGAATAAGTAACCAAAGAACACTGGCACCCTCATCCCCATTTACCACCACCAAAATGTGAGCAAATAAAAATATTCTTCTGTATTAAAAAAGAATCTAAAGCCAGGGGTTTTCTGTTTCCGGTAGAAAAATGACAATAACACTGCTCCCTCTATTGTTTCCTTTCCTTCTTTCCTCTCCCCTCCCTCCCTCACATCCTTCCTTCTTTTTTCTTTAGTTCCTCCCTCCTCCTCCTTCTGTTTGCATCCTCCTCCCCCAAACTCCCTCCTCACCTTTGCCTTCTCCTTGCTCTTCCTCTTTCTCCTTCTTCTTCCTTCTTTTTCTTCTCCTCTGTCCTGATCCCTCTTGCACTCCTCCTTCTAACGTGAAAATAGAATGCTGATATCTTGAAACGAAGTACCTCTGACTTTAAATAAATGTAGTGGCTCAAAACTAATATCAGAGTTAAAAGATTCAGGACAAGATATTCACAAACTTTGACATTAAGTCTAGCCCAGAACCCAGGATTGAGACTATCTTATTTTTTAAGTTTAGAATTATAAGTTGTGATTTCTATGTTAAATAAAATTCAAAATAAGGTTTTATGAAAATGAAGCAAGGGAAGTAAAAAAGGTACTTCAATAAATCTTAGGTTTAAACAGATATAACATTAAATATTAGATGTAAATATTTCAACTTCTCTCCACTTTATTGTTTGATTAAAATTTTCTAAGTTTCACTAAAGTGATCTGTTTTTTTTTTTTTAAATATAAATCTTGAGTTTACATATATGCTATAGATCTGACACCATCCTATGTGCTGGGACAGGCACAAGATGTATAGGCTTAGTGCCCTGCTATATAGGAGCTAACGATACAGTGAAGTGTCATCACTGCGTGCAACAAAACAAATGCTGGACTACAGACGGTAAGAAGCAAGTATAAAAAGTAGTAATAAATCAACCCACTCCAGTGTTCTTGCCTGGAGAATCCCAGGGGCAGGAGAGCCTGGTGGGCTGACGTCTATGGGGTTACACAGAGTCGGACACGACTGAAGTGACTTAGCAGTAGCAGCAGTAATAAATCATAGATGGGTGAAATTTTTCCATTTGAGATGGCTGGAAATATTTACAGCTTGAAACAATAAAATTTATTTTATTTGCATTCATTGTAAGTGATGCTATTTTATGTTATTTTTCTGTCCTCTGTTGTAAGTGGGGGTGGAAATACTCGATATTCATGCCTTGGATTCTTGGTGTCTCTGATTCCATATGTCAAATTTAGCATCATTAATGTACATTTTTAAGCTTTCTAATTTTAGAATGTATTGAATTATTATCCAAACTTTGGTTTGATATTCTATCAAATGCACATTTTCTGAAATTTAATTTTCATTTAGTTTTGAAACCAGAATGCAATTTTAAGAAAAAATTAACCCATACACTTTGATTCATCAACTCAAATTGTTAAAGTACATTGTTGTTTTTAATGGATATTTTATGTTCTAAAGAACTCTTTTGAGTTATTTCAATGACATTTTAATTTTCATTGTAAAACAAAGTGATTAATTTTTAGCCAGGACGTTACAAAACTGTCTGGAAGGAAAAAAACTCTTTTCAGATCTTGCCTCTTTGCACGTCCACTCTCTAGAGTGCATTGTTACTATAGGCATCAGACTCTGAGTGCAACAGTATAAGGTAAGAAAGAGAAGAGTCGGACACAAACCAGTAAGGGCATTTGTGGAATAGCTTCATTTTCCATTTATGAACAAAGAGCACATTCAAGTTTATGATTAAGTCAAGCAGAAGTGTGCATAATCACTAGGGTTCTTCTACATCTATGGTGACTCAAGTACAATCACTCAAGATGCATTTAGTGATGAAACCACGCCAAAATATATTTATAAAAAGAGAAAGAGCTCCATTTAGTAAGTTTGTGAGAGTGACCGAATGAGATGAGAACACTGATGGGTAACACTCTTGTTTTCTTAGTCAAAAGAAGCCAGCTCAGACACAGTTCAGTGGCAATCCCAGTGCTTTCAGACTGAACCTTAAATCAGGATCATGCATCTATCTGTTTAATCACCTATGACTGCTTAACCCAAAGCAACCATAGGTGTAGAGAAGAAAAGGGAGAAAAGAACCAGAGGGACTGAGCTACACGCCTGTGAAACAGACAGTTGCTAGTGACATCAGAGCATGGTTAGCCCAAGACTCTATTTTATACAGCCTGTCACTGAAATCTGAAAATCCACGGTTAGAGACTTGTTTCTTTGGCTCAAAGGGTTGTTCTCTAAAACAATTCTAATCATCCCTTGAAAGGACGTATAATAGTCCTTCTCAACTGAACATTAGTAATCAAGCTTATCAGATGCTTATCAGGGATTATAAGTTTTGACGGAGGAATATCGATTTTGCTTTTTTCCAGAGTTTGTATTAGACTAGATACATTTGTAAGTGATTTTAAGAACGCACTTAATTTACCCAAGAACCCCCCTGCATAGATTAACAGAAACATAGTAGGAAGAAATTTTCTACCAGGCTCATTGTCAATACCAAAAGCAATCTGTCAGAATTCTGTGGTTGGTTGAGTTATTTATAATCCAATACAAAGTCAAACAATATATTTTGGCAGGGTTCTTTGGGTGTGTGTTTTCATGAGTATAATTCATGATTGTTTTTTTCTTCTGTTGAAAGGCAAAAGAACCAGGAGCAGCTGGATTTTGATTTAGCTCTACTGAGATAGGTCAGTAGGATATGAAATGAAAAGTTTTCTGCCAAAGTTTTAAAATTATTAAAAAACTCCTAGAGGCGGAGTTCTAATCTATAGAAAGTATGTGCGGCAAGCCCCACCTCTGGCTCATACTAAATGTATTATTGCAATAATGTCTGTTTTGTTTTGTTTTTCAATTTTGAGATCTTTTCAAACCTTGTGCAGTACTTCTATACTTTCTCATTTTATTATCACATTTGCATAAAGATGTTATTATCAACAATTTTTGCAGAAGTAATATCTGAGTCTTGGGTAATTATGTGAAAAGTCAAATCTTCTAAGGAAGGGGAAGTGTCTGGTTCTATTTGATGATACTCTAGTTCTTTCTTCAGTCAGGCAACTATTCTTCTTCTTTCCACAATGTGAGAACCATAGAGATCATTCAAAGTTTCCTTTAAGAAGATATTTCCACACTTTTCATAATAAAGTATCTGAAGTCCATTCTAGGGCCAGGTAAAGGTCGAACTTTAGATATTTAAAGCTACTCATGGTCTCTAACATCTGATTAAGCTGATAAAGTCCCTTTTGCCTTTCTTTCTTACTGCAGTGGAAACGAACCAAAGTTGTAATTCTTGGAGAGTTTTGGAATGGTAAATGCAGTTCAGACCTGGTTGCTCGCTGCTCTCTGCATGTTAAAAGGTAATTGAATAGAAGCAAGTCTAAGTGCGACGGATATGTGGGCTACAGGCACTAAGTTGCAGCTTCAAAGAGGCCACACTGAAATGAATTTTTTAAAAGAACTATAAAATTGCATCTAAGATAGATGGGGAGCAAAAGCAATATTTAAATGAAATTGTTACGGATATAAGTCACTTTCCAGGCATTATAACTATTTCTAACATAAAATATGTTTTCACTTCATATATAAAACATTGTTATTATTCACATCTTATGACATGTTAACATATTAAAACTTAAATGTTTAATGCATATATTAAAATTTTGTGTCATCATTAACCCAGCTGATGAATTCTCTTTGAAAAAAAATAATGGGAAAGATATATCCAGAGAGATAATTTTTACAATTAGAATAAAAATATGTAACTTGAAGTCTGGTGAGATAAAAATGTCTAAGTCAGAGTTCCAAACCCCACTTTTTTTTTTTTTTTTTTTTGCTCGTGGGAATCATACCGCCATTTGTTTTCCTATTAAATGACATTTCAAATCCTTTATCATAAACATAAATCACATCTCCTTTCAAGAAGGCAAAGGACAAACTAAATTTGAGATCTGGCTTGCATTTCTATACCCTACCCAAGACTAAATAGATGAACAGTTGCTTTATAGATTGTATCTGAAGGATAAACAAAGAGAGACAGTAGATGACAGGAAACATGTCACTCGAAACTGACATCTGCCCTTTAATTCACAAGCATCATCCTCAACCCTGTCACTTTGGTTGACATCTGTTACACATCCTGATGCATGCGTTTCTGGAAAAGTGCAATTTTATCTGCAGTTGGTTCGAAAAATGTATATATACATCTATGTGTATGTTTGTTTAAAATGCCTTGCTACATCTATAGATATGACTTCACCGTTATTAGTCTTTTAAAATGCTGAAAGAATGCTATTGTTCACCACCTGATCCACTGGATTTAACAGTGGCTGCTGTTGGACTCAATGGAAGTCCTATGTACCTAAACTATACATCCTTTTCAATGTAGGAAACTTCCACCGTTAATTTGACTTCTTTGAATTAAATCATCTCAAGAAGACCCTTGTTAGGTGTACGCATATAATTAATACCTGAGGTGAGTAAACCATGAATGTATTTACACTCATTGTCATTGTTCATCACAATAATGGAGAAAATGCCCTTTGAAGTAGAGAGAAGAGGAACCACAACATGATGAGATGATGAGTGGAAGACGCACAGAGCCCTGCTCTGGTCCTTCCCTGCTCACCATGTGGTCAACCGGCTGACACATCAGCGGCACGTGGGAAGGTGTTAAAAACGCAGAACCAGAACACCCGGGGGCAGGGCCCAGAAGTCTGAATTATCACAGACTCCTGCGGTGATTCCAATGAGTGCTAAAGACATTTGTCAAGCACTAGTCTAATGCCGGGCTGGATGAAGCACAAGCTGGAATCAAGATTACTGGGAGAAATATCAGTAACCTCAGATATGCAGATGACACCACCCTTATGGCAGAAAGTGAAGAAGAACTAAAGAGCCTCTTGATGAAAGTGAAAGAAGAGAGTGAGTGAGAAAGTTGGCTTAAAACTCAATGTTCAGAAAACTAAGATCATGGCATCTGGTCCCATCACTTCATGGCAAATAGATGGGGAAACAATGGAAACAATGACAGACTTTATTTTGGGGGGCTCCAAAATCACTGCACATGGTGACTGCAGCCATGAAATTAAAAGATGCTTGCTCTTTGGAAGAAAAGCTATGACCAACCTAGACAGCATATTAATAGGCAGACATTACTTTGTGGGGGGTGGGAGGTTTTGGGGTGGGGGGTGAGTGATGCACAAAACAAAAGCAAACATTAAAAAACTCTATACATGTGTATTAATTATTTCTCTCATATGTGGATAGCAACATGAACACAGCAATAATTTATTCATCAATTGTTGAGGTATTTTTAGGCTGTTTCACTCTTTGACTACTTCAAGAGCGCTCCTAGAATGTGCTTCAGTTCAGTTCAGTTCAGTTCAGTCGCTCAGTCATGTCCAGCTCTTTGTGACCCCAAGAACTGCAGCATGCCAGGCCTCCCTGTCCATCACCAACTCCCGGAGTCCACCCAAACCCATGTCCATTGAGTCAGTGATGCCATCCAACCATCTCATCTTCTGTCGTCCCCTTCTCCTCCTGCCCTCAATCTTTCCCAGAATCAGGATCTTTTCAAATGAGTCAGCTCTTCACATCAAGTGGCCAAAGGATTGGAGTTTCAGCATCAGTCCTTCCAATGAATATTCAGGATTGATCTCCTTTAGGATGGACTGGTTGGATCTCCTTGCAGTCCAAGGGACTCTCAAGAGTCTTCTCCAACACCACAGTTCAAAAGCATCAATTCTTCGGCACTCAACTTTCTATATAGTCCGACTCTCACATCCATACATGACCACTGGAAAAACCATAGCCTTGACTAGATAGACCTTTGTTGGCAAAGTAATATCTCTGCTTTTCAATATGCTGTCTAGGTTGGTCATAACTTTCCTTCCAAGGAGTAAGTGTCTTTTCATTTCATGGCTGCAATCACCATCTGCAGTGATTTTGGAACCCAGAGAAATAAAGTCAGCCACTGTTTCCACTGTTTCCCCATCTATTTCCCATGAAGTGATGGGACCGGATGCCATGATCTTAGTTTTCTGAATGTTGAGCTTTAAGCCAACTTTTTCACTCTCCTCTTTCACTTTTATCAAGAGGCTCTTTCGTTCTTCTTCACCTTATGCAAGAATGTGCTTGCATACATGTCTATAAAGAGAACGTAAGTATATATCTCTGCTGACAATACTTAGGAGGGGAATTATTGAATCATAGGGTATACATATACTCAACTTTAGTAAATGCTATCAACAAATGATCCAATGTGATTGTAGAAGTTTTGACTCCTATCAGCAGTGTATATCTGTCATTTTTATGTTGGTTATTCTGTGTAGTGGTGTCTGACTGTGCATGTGTGCATGTTGTAGTCTGATGATTAAGTAAGTCGATGGTTACCTTTTGGGGCTTTCTTTACTGAATATTCCTTTTAAATTTTATTATCTTGTCTTACTTCTGCTGACTCTGGATTTAGTGTGTGCTCTTTGTCCATCCTCTTGAAAAGGACAGTTGGGTCATTTATTTTTAAACTTTATTCTTTTTTTAAATATGAATTTAAGGCTGTAAATCTCCTTGTAAGGATTATTAGCTGCATTTCCAAAGTTTTGATATTTTATATTTTCCTTGTTATTTAGTTAAAATGCTTTCTAATTTCTATTCTTTAAAAAAAATTCATGCATTACTTAAAAGTTCATTGTTTACTTTCCAAGAAATTGGGGAGAATTTCTAGTTTTTTTCTTTTTATTGATTTCTAACTTAATTTTACTGTGGTCAGAAAATATACTTTGAATGTCTTAAAGCCTTTGAAATTTGTTGAGGTTTGCTTTATGATCCAATATGTGGTCAATTTTGGTAAATATGCCTTGTACATTCTGTTGTCATTGGGTGAAGTATTTTGATGTCAATTAGATCAGTTGGTTAATTGTGTTTGCGAAGGATATACTCAAAGATGGCCTATGATTATCCTTGCCTTGAGATAATCAAACCCTTATGGTATCCCCTCCCCTGGTATTGGTAGGTCCCATGAGTTGCTTCTAACCAGTAGAGTATGATGGTTATATTACACAAGGTTGTACCATTAGCCTTGTTGGGAGAATTTCTCTTGCCATTTTTGATCAATAAGCAGCATGAGGAAGCCCCACAAGACAAGAAACTGGGACTCTGATAACCAGCTGCAAAGTAAGAGTAATCTCTAGACAGGAGGTGGCAAACACTTGGGGTCCTTGGTCCAAATGACTGCAAGAAACAAAACTCTGCTCAGAAATTTGTGGTCTTGAAAGCTGAGCCTTCTAGGTCGCGCCTTGAACTGAGAATGCAGTGCCAGGCATCACCTTGATTGCAGCTTTTACTGGAGACTCTGAGACAGAGAGGACCCAATAAAGCTGTGCTACACCCTTGACCCACAGAAATGTTGAGATTAAGTCGTATTGTTTAAGACTGACTCTGCGGCAACGTGGTATGCAGGAACAGATAACTAATCCAGTGTATTGCAACTCTATGTGCTGTGCTGTGATGTACTTAAGTCGCGCAGTCGTGTCCAGTTCTTTGCAACCCCATGGACTGTGGCCTGGTAGGCTTCTCTGTCCATGGGATTTCCATGGACGAGAATGCAGGAGGGGTTTCTATTTCCTTCTCCTGGGGATCTCCCTGACCCAGGGATCAAACCCACGTCTCTCGCATCTCCTGAATTGGCTGGCAGATTCTTCACCACTGTACCACCTGGGAAGTCAGAGACCACCTAAACTTATCCTGGATTTTTAATATAAGGAAGTATAGAAGTCATCCTGATCTGTCCAGTTCAGTCATGTCCCACTCTTTGCGACCCCATGGACTGCAGCACACCAGCCTTCCTTGTCCATCACCAACTCCCGGAGCTCACTCAAACTCATGTCGATCGAGTTAGTGATGCCATCCAACCATCTCGTCCTCCGTTATCCCCTTCTCCTCCTGCCTTCAATCTTTCCCAGAATCAGGGTCTTTTCAAATGAGTCAGCTCTTCGCATCAAGTGGCCAAAGGATTGGAGTTTCAGCTTCAGTGTTAGTCCTTCCCATGAATATTCAGGACTGATTTCCTTCAGAATGGCCTGATTGGATCTCCTTGCAGTCCAAGGAACTCTCAAGAATCTTCTCCAACACCACAGTTCAAAAGCATCAATTCTTCGGCGCTCAGCTTTCTTTATAATCCAACTCTCACATCCATACATGACCACTGGAAAAACCATAGATTTGACAGACAGACCTTTGTTGGCCAAGTAGTATCTCTGTTTTTTAATATGCTGTCTAGGTTGCTCATAGCTTTTCTTCCTAATAGCTATATTTTAACCTTCAGTGTATGCTTAATTAATTTTGACCCTTTTTATTTTAGCTGATGATTTTTCCCTTAAACTTTACTCTGTCTTATCCTTAACCCAGATTTCATTTCACATTTGCCTTTAAAAATTTCCCTATCATTGATATTCAACTCAATAAATTTGGCTTTCTGATGCATCTTTTGGGAAAACACTGTTACACTTTGTGATTCTTTGTCTAAGTGGGAGAGTCTGCTGCTGCTGCTGCTGCTGCTGCTAAATCACTTCAGTCGTGTCCGACTCTGTGCGACCCCATAGACGGCAGCCCACCAGGCTCCCCCGTCCCTGGGATTCTCCAGGCAAGAACACTGGAGTGGGTTGCCATTTCCTTCTCCAATGCATGAAAGTGAAAAGTGAAAGTGAAGTCGCTCAGTCATGTCTGACTCCTAGCGACCCCATGGATTGCAGCCTACCAGGCTCCTTCGTCCACAGGATTCTCCAGGCAAGAGTACTGGAGTGGGGTGCCATCGCCTTCTCCAAAGTGGGAGAGTCTAGATCATTTATATTCTTTGCCGCTTGTGTTATATATTTTTCCTAATTTTGTGCTTCCTTGCTTTTTTCCATTTCCATAGTTTTGCTCTACATAAATATCTTTTTCTGTAGTCATCTTAAAGGCACGTATGTGATGTTCAATTCATATACCTAGTTATAGATTATAAATTTTGGTGTTTTTTTCCCCTATGAACCATTTATTGTATCGATGTGAGGAATGAAGGGAAATTGACAGAATGGCATTTCCCACCTTTACCATTTTCTTGTTTCTTTTAGACATTTGGGCATTTTAGACATCTGGGTCCTTTTAGACATTTGGGCATTGTTATAATCACTGACATGTTTTTGTAATCCTGCATATCTGTCATGTTACAGCTCATTTTCATTTCATTCCTCTGCATTTGGTGATTTTCATAGATTTGTCCTCTATATCCATAATTTAATACACAACAGTATTAATTCTATAGTTTATCCCTTCTTTTGTAGATCCAGTCTTACTTTTCGTGTTTCCCTGAGGTCATTTATTACCTACTTCAGTTTCCTCACTTTACTTCTCCAAAACTGACTCCACCTATAATTTCTATGTGGCTTCCACTTTTGGCATTTCTTTGAAATACCAAGCAAGTACACTATAATTATTTTTCATTTTTCTCATTCTGATACTTTCATCTGACTTTTGAAAATGCACTCTTTCCTTGGTTCTTTGGGGTGTTTTTTTTCTCCAATATCTTTTAACAAAACCCCATTCTGTCACCATTTTCCCCATGGTTTATCCCCATTCTAATGTAGCTTGAATTGCTTTACCATACTCAGTACTCAAAACTCAGATTAAATGACGCTTTCTGTCACCACCCTCAGACAATTATAACCATTTTTCCCCTCTGTTTTCCTACAGTATTTTGCACATATAATATCAAATCTTAAAAGTTTGTTTTCTTTTCTTTTCTTTTAACATTTCTTTTTGTTCCTCTAGATTTTGACATTCTTGAGGGCAAGACCCTTGCCTTGCTCTTTGTGCCAGCAGCAACCAATATACTACCTGAAACATTGTGGGCAAAACATAAATATATAAATGATCTGATGCTTCTGAGTCAGTATAAATCCATCATCACTTCAGAAAAAATGTCTAGGGTATATCCTTCAGATAGTGGGAAACAAATTTATTTTTCTATATAAAGGAAAAATAAAACTTTGTGGAGAATATTAAATATCTTGTTCCACTGAGGTATTTATGGGGTTTTTGAATTGAATTGAAATTCCTCTCTCCGTATAAATCCTAGATACAAGTCAAGTGTTCTTAGGGGACTGATACTAGAAAAAGAAACAAAAAGGAAACCAAACATTAGGTTTTAGTCTAAGAATTTGAGTGCTTTTTTAGACCCACCAAATATAATCAGATTTATATTTATTTTTACAGAAATGTTTGCTCAGCTAATGCATTCCTAATCAAATACTGGGTGTTCCATGATGGAAATTTCAAATAAAGTTCTTAAGGCTGTCAGAAAGTAAATAAGCTGACTAGAATTAAATTTCTTTGTTTCCCAGTGGGTCTCATAAATGCTTAGGAAGGGATATGGTGTGCTTAGAAAGTGGCTAGTTAGATACTCAAATACCAGTCCTGTCAACATATTCTCCTCCATCCCTCACCCCCAACCAAGGATTTCACACTTACCTTCTGATGAGATGTGTCTATTTATAAGCGACAAGCTATGCACTCGCAAAAGATCTACTAAAAAAAGTTAACAGGATGCAGTTTAAAAAATTCACAATTTGATTAACTAATCTACTTTGTATAAAAATATAGTGCATTTTGTATCTTCTCATTAACGTTATGTTGTTATGGCTACCCACACGAACTTTACCTGCATTAGCGTCAGTAAGGTCTGATGAATTTTTTAACTTAACATTAGGTAAGCACAGGGACCATGCATATTGTTTAAATGTAACTTTAGACGATTTTGAGTCTGATTCTGAGTTTCCTTGTTGAATCTTCTGGAAGTCTTTGACATGATACATTGTGTCCCCAAGGATTTTCCAATTCATATAAACTCTTCTATTTTAACCCTTGTGACATGGGCATCACAGAGACCTTAGTAAAGCACTCCTCTTGATGCACAGAGAACAGACTTACGGACCCTGTTGAGGGAGAGGCTGGGACAAACTGAGAGAGTAGCCCTGAAACATATACATTACCATGTGTAAAATAGTGGGAATTTGCTGTGTGACATGGAAGCTCAAAACTGGTGCTGTGTGACAGCCTAAAAGGGGTGGGATGGGGTGGGATGTGGGGAGGAGGTTCAAGAGGGAGGGGCCATATTTTACACCTATGGATGATTCATGTTGATGTAGGGTAGAAACCAACACAATATTCTAAAGCAATTATCCACCAATTAAAAGTTTTAAAAATGTACATTTAAAAAATAAAGCACTCCTCTTGAAGAACCAAGATTAGACACAGTAAACAGTCTATGACCCATGAGACATTCATGGAAAAACATGAATTTATTTTCAGTTTTGTGGTTTATAAGACATAAGTAATTAAATCAAGTTTTATGAGACATCGTTTTGAAAGATCTGTTTAAAATAGATTTGGAAGCGTTGTAAAATGGCAGAAGTTCAGAGTGTCTGTGTTTACTCTTGTTTGAAACATCCCTCAATGGCAAGAATGAGAGATGGGCTACAAGTTTAAGTTTTAGGAGGCTGGGAATCAACTTTATTTGAAAAGAATTTGGTTCACATGGTGTAAGACACTTTTGAGAAAAATGAGATTGCTGCCCTCTGAGCTCATTACATGTTAGGACAATTGACCAAAGAAGAAAATAGTCAACAGGACATATCTTAGCGTTTTTATGCTACCTAAGATAGAAAAGTTTGCAGGACTGTTAAGAAATCTCTGAGTTCTAAAAAAATTAATATACATGTGCATGTATATATAGGGTTTTCCAGATAGAAAACTAGTAGTAAAGAATCTGCTTGCCAATGCAGGAGACATAAGAGACCTGGGTTTGATCCCTGGGTCAGGAAGATCCCCCTGGAGCAGGAAATGGCAACAACTCCAGTATTCTTGCCTGGGAAATCCCATGGACAGAGGGGCTGCCAGGCTATAGCCCATGGGGTTGCAAAGAGTCAGACATGACTGAGCAACAGAACACACAGGTATATGTATATACACACATATAATAAATAGGGAAGAAAAAGTTATCCAGAGACAGTCCTTATACTTACTAGTCTTGAGTTTACAAAAGCTCCAGAGAAAATACATTTCTTGGACTAGTCACATTTGGCCTGACTGTTTTTCAGGAGCATTAGCAAGAACATCACCAAGGACCTAAACTTACTTTTAAGGAGCATCAGTTCAGTGATAGTACCTGCCTTCAGACTATACCTCTCACATTCCAGTTCCTGAGATAGCCTCTTTTTTTATGCCATCCTCACAAGAGATCCAAATAACCTTATTTTTCAGGGAAGAGAACTGAGGAATTTGCTTACGGCTGCATCACTGGGGACCAGAAGAGGTGAAATGTGAGTTCAGGCCCAAAGACTGACATTCTTTGGTACAAAAAAAATTTTTTTAAGCTACCTTCTTCTTTTATACAGGAAAAGAATAGGAACTCACAGGATTGAAGTGGACAGAAACCAGTGACACTCTGGAGACTGGACACATGAGTCAGTAGAAGCTGGCTGTAGCATCCCTCACTCCAGGACAAGTGTCCACCTGGCTGGATGGCCCTGATGGAACAGCACCTCCCCTAGCCAAGCTGAACCATGGTGGGCTCCTGTGATGGGTCCTCAGCTAACCCTCCACCTTTGGTCACAGGCTCAGACTCAGTGAGCCAAATCTTAGCCCCACAGTCATGTCACGGCTGTCAAAATGTGGGAAAGGTATTAATATATTGGCTTCCCTGGTGTCTTAGTTGGCAAAGAATCTGCCTGCAATGCAGGAGACAGGAGTTAGATCCCTGGGTCCAGAAGATCCCCTGGAGAAGGAAATAGCAATCCACTCCAGTATTGTCTGGGAAATCTCAAGGACAGAGGAGCCTGGCAGGCTACAGTTCATGGGGTTGCAAAAGTTGGACACAACTTAGTGACTAAACCACCACCAAGAATCATTAACTCGGGTATGGCTGAAAAGGGCTTATCGTATAAAAAGAAGATGTTTCTATTGCTCAGGAGATTCCAGATTCTTGAAGCTCTGTGTCAGGAATGGGGACAAAGACCAGATATATTCTTTATTATAATGCAGGTACTTAATAAAATTTTGTCATATCCTGTAAGAGCAGAGTCTATGGTTTAGAAAGAACAATTGTAACAGCAAAGATAGGAAATGTTGAGACAGAGTGTGAAATGGTTGCACATTAGTGTAACAAAAAATGGATGCAAGCAGGGAAATTATATAAGAAGAATTATTAAAAAGGAGAAGTATACATGTTTCTGACAGGTATTTGCCCATAACAAACAAATCCACATAATTATTATCCCAACATATTAACAACATATCTGGGTTGGTAGTAGAAATCTCATTGGAATTATTCATTTCACATGAATATGTAGTTTAAACACCCTTGAAGAAAAAATTTAATCTTTAGATGGAATGAATTTAAGTTTCTCTGAATTTTTCTTATAATAGCAGCTGTTCATATATATTTGCCTATTCCCCAAGTTCCCCTTACCAGTGCCCCAGAGAAGTCTTCTCAGTAAATTCAATAAGAATTGTATTATTGAGAAACCCGATTCTCATTTTATTATTTGTAAGTGACAATTAAGTAATGTCAGGACATTGCTATCTGTGATCATACATACATACATGTGATCATATCTGTGTTCTACCCTGTATATCAAAGATGACGTAAAAGAGTTAAAGGAAGCTGATGTGAGCAGCCAATGGTCAAGGTCATATCCCCAGATGTTATGGTAATTTAACATGTAATTACATGGCAACCACTTGGCCTGTATGAATTCGAATTTTCTCATTTGCTGGGGAAGTAGATATGCTAGATTCAAGGCTTAATATTCTTGGGCAAGAGTCATTTGTTTGTATCAAGTCCTAAAGGACTCTCTCGTTGGTCAGGCCCTAGGAGCCTCTGTGGACATTGATGAACTTTGCCTCATTCTTGATTCTCCTTCCTCAAGACCCTGTGATGGAAATCTCACTGTGAGAAGAGGAGAATCCACCCCAATTTTACGCTGCCCAAAGGTGGGGATTGAAAAGTTCAGAGTCCCCTCAGCTCCATGGAACACAGCTCAGTTTTCCATCTTCCTAGTTCTCATCCTTCTGGGAAGACATCTTCCGTCATGAGGTCATAGACTGACTTGGACAGTGGAAAGCAGTCAAAGATTGTCTTTGAGAAGCCCAGTACATGGGCTTAATTTTTTTAATTAGTTAAAAACTTTAAGAAGTAAATAAAAAGAATTGCTAGATTATTTTGCTGGCATAAATAGGGGGAAGAAAAAAAAAGTTCTGCGCTAGAATCAACTACCCTTGTATTTCAAAATGGGAAATTCTTTGGCACGAGTCATCAATTTTCCCCTTTTCTGAGATTTCCCTGTGTACTTTCTTAAGAGTCTGAATTTGGAGATCCAAATACATCAGGGACTAAGTTATTTAGAAATTACCCTGAATACCAGATTAGTGAGATTATCTAAAAATAACTGAGGTAATGTAATGCAGGAGGTAACTAATGACCTGTAAATGCAGGTTCCTCTATCACTCTCCCTTCGGGGACTAGTTAATGTTTCTCAAATGGCTTCTTTGGGAACTGGATGGTTCAGAGGAATTGGCAATAAGAGATGATATAGTGATTTTTGCCATTATGTCCTGACTTGAGCAGCATATAAACAAACCATCTTTCTAGACAAATATATTCATAAATGCTTAAGAAAGGCATCAGATGCTGAAAACAGCCTGGAAATCTGTACTTTTAATCAGACTTCTCGGGCTTCCTTGTCAGAGTCTATTTTGCAGAACACGCCACGTTATCCCTTTGTTTTTCTACAGCAATAAGCGATGCTATCACTCGAGTGTAAAACTTCCATTGCAAATGAAAAGTTAACCAGGGGTTCTCTCTTCATTTGTACCTATTCCAGTTGGCCTTTATATAGATAATCAGGTAATTTAGGGACTAGCGCAGAGAATGGAAGACAAGAGGGTAAAGGAGCCTTTACTATAAAGTGCAAGGAGAAAAGCACAAGATGGGAAAAACAGGCCTGAAATGGAATTTATCATTATTTATTGCCAAGTTCTTTATTTCATAGATGTGCAAAATGAAGCAGAGATGGACAAATTGACTTGTTCCAGGTATAGCACCTAAGAAACAGCAGAGGTTCAGGTCTTACCCCCTAGCCTGTTGAGGATTCTTTCCTCTAGAGCACAGGGCCTCCCCTCAAAAGGCATTAGGAAATAGGCCACCAGATCTTGCTGCAAATTGCTGAGACAGAAGATGTGATGAAAGCAAGCAGAATAATCACTACAATGCAGGTAGCAAATAAAGTTTTCTTTAAAAATAGACCAAGGCGGCCCCATTGTTTGTACCCATCATTATATGACAGTAACTTAGAAGTGAGAAATTACAATCACCGTCTCAATATTGTTTATTTTATCCAAGACTGTGCAGGAAAGAAAATGAGGAGAAAAGGAAAATAGCATTTCTAGCTAAAAACTCGATTTTACTTGCCAATCAAACTGCTGCTCCGGCATTTTGTAATTGTAGAAGTTGTAAGAGACATGTCTGAATAGATCATCAGACAGGTAAGTTCTGTGAATAAAAACTAAAGAAGAGCAAGGCCAATGTGTATGGGTAGGAGAGAAGCTGTTACTGTCCCAAAGAAAAGCGCCTGGGATTATTCAATCCTGCGTTGTAGAAAAAATGCAGGCTTTGCAGTCATGTGAGCCTTGAGCTCTGCCCTTTTTCAGCTACACACTTCAACTCATGTGACTAGAGCAATCTCAGGCAGAAGATGGGACAAATAATTAATACCATCCTACTCACCGTCAGCATTAAATAAAGTCATATACTTAGAAGTAGTGGCATAAAATAAATGTAGAGTAAAAGGCAATTATGATTATTTTCATATATTTTAAGAAGAAAATTTCAAATCTGTATAAACTGTAGTTTAATGTTTACCTATGAACCTACCACTCAGCTTCAGTGATTAAAAATGTACGGTCAATCTTGTTTCCTCCAAATCTACATCTGCTCCACCTCCTGTATCATTTGGAAGCAAGTCCTGGATGTTACTTCTCATCTTTAGATGTTGTTCAGTTGCTAACTTGTGTCTGACTCTTTGCAATTCCATGGACTGCAGCACAACAGGCTTCCCTGTCCTTCACTGTCTCCCAGAGTTTGCTCAAACTCATATTCATTGAGTCGGTGATGCCATCCAACCATCTCGTTCTCTGTCACTGCCTTCTCCTCCTGCCTTCAATCTCTCCCATCATCAGGGTCATTTTCCAGTAACCCTAATTCTTCGAATTAGGTGGCCAAAGTATTGGAGCTTCGGCTTCAGCATTAGTCCTTCTAATGAGTATTCAGGATTGATTTCCTTTAGGATGGACTGGTTTGATCTCCTTCCAGTCCAAGGAACTCTCAAGAGTCTTCTCCAGCACCACGGTTTGAAAGCATCAGTTCTTTGGCACTCAGACTTTACGGTCCAACTCTCACATTCAAACATGACTAAGTACAAGAGACCTGGGCTGGTTTGATCCCTGGGTCAGGAAGATCCCCTGCAGAAGGGAATGGCAACCCACTCCAGTATTCTTGCCTGAAGTTCCATGGGCAGAGGAGGCTGGCAGGCTACACCCCATGGGGTCTCAAAGAGTTAGACATGGCTGAGTGACTAACAATTTGAATATGAGGACCTTTATCAGCAAAGTAATATCTCTGCTTTTTAATGTGCTGCCTAGCTTTGTCATAGCTTTCCTTCCAAGGAGAAAGCATCTTTTAATTTCATGGCTGCAGTCACAATCCAGAGTGATTGTTCAATATGTATCTCTAAAAAATAAGGATTCTTTTATATTCATAAATTATTACCATGCATCCCAAGTAGTAATAATCCTTGTTATTAAATATCAAGTCAGTGTTCAGACTTTCAAGCTGTCTTGTCAATACTATGTGGGGATTTTTTCCCCTTAGCTTATTTGAGTCAGGATCTTGATAAATTTGGTTTGTAGGTAATTGATGTGATGATGATGAAAAAAGTTGCTGGCAGGAAGTCATATTATTTTGGAATGGAAATAAACTTCATAAGTAATACTAGTCCTTGCTACAGGAGATTAAAAATGGTGCAAGAATATAATATATAACTCATAGATCAAGTCAAACCTCTCCTTTTCCTTACACTTACTTCAAAGGAAGAATTAACTCCATTGTCTTGGCAAACAGATGAATGAAGAAAACATCTCTTGTTATTTCTGTATTATTCTATAAGTCATTAATCTGAACTTGTCTACAAATAGAATTCTTGAATATTTGCAATAGATCATTGATTAAAACTTCAGTCCCTGATGAATAATAAGTATTGTATGTGCTTAAATTAATGAAACCACCATGCAATTATGTTCCAGTTTCACTGAAGTTGATCCAGACCAGGCTGTACATAAGGCATTATTTTAGGTCACACAATTGTTCAAACAAAGCTGAAAAGGATGGTTGTTCTCTTACACTTTGTATAGCTGCAGTAAATTACACATTTTTTAAAGGGAAGTGATCAACTTTGGATACAAATATATTACCATAGAATAACAATTTAATCGTGGGGTTAAATGACTTCTATTTGGAAAATAAGCAGAATACTCAAATCTGAGGAAAGTCCTACTAGAATAAGAATTTAATGTTTTTTTTTTTTTTTAATATATAGAGCAGTTTCTAGTATATGGTGCTCCATAACGATTTTGTCATGAATATACAAATTCATGAAGCCATGATCTTTCTTGACAAAAATGGGCTTCCATCAGCTGACCAGGGCTCTGGAGAATGGTACAAACAGGCCTCCAACTTGGCAAGAGAAAACCGATGAGTCACTTGGAAAGACCTTCTCTCCCTCATTCCATGCGCACCTCATCACTAGGTTCTGTGCAGTTCACACCCTGCGTGTTGTCTGAGTTTTCTCACGGTCAAGTTTTGGGTTTTGTGTTTGCTGTTTAGTCACTAAGTCTCATCCAACTCTTTTGCGACCCCACGGACTATAGCCCACCAGTCCATGGGGTTTTCTGGGCAAGGATACTGGAGTGAGTTGCTGTTTCCTTCTCCATAGGATCTTCCTGACCCAGGGATCGAACCCAGGTGTCTTGCACTACAGGCAGATTCTTTACCACCAGGTCGCTTCAGATGTGTCTGACTCTTTGTGACCCTGTGGACTGTAGCCTGCCGCCAGGCTCCTCTGTCCATGGGATTCTCCAGGCAAGAATACTGGAGTGGGCTGCCATGCCCTCCCCCGGGGCTCTTCCCAACCCAGGGATTGAAGCTGCATCTCCTATGTCTCCTACATTGGCAGGCAGGTTCTTTACACTCGTGCCACCTGGGAAACCCTCCAGTTGGGTGTGTGGGTGTAAATCATTTGGATGAGTGGCTCCCAGAGATGCTGGTTTCTCACACTTAGTCCACACTTTGCCTTCATTAATTCACTAGAAAATTCAGCTAAATTCATCTGTTGATGTATATTATTTGGAATCTGACCCAGATAAGAAATTGTTTGCTCTCTCTCTCTTATTGGAGGTGCCCATCTTTTACTAGATTTTAAATTAGTTCTTTGCCTTGTAATTCCATATCTCACAGTACGTTGTGATTTTTCTTTTTTTTTTAATTTTATTTTATTTTTAAACTTTACATAATTGTATTAGTTTTGCCAAATATCAAAATGAATCTGCCACAGGTATACATGTGTTCCCCATCCTGAACCTTTTTTTTTTAATTATCTGTGTCTTCTTCTTGTAATCTTGGAAGAAAAGCTTTTCCAGCTTTCTACATCTTAAGCAGAAGCTATAAAATCCCTGACATGTTTTAGCAGGTAAAAAAGATTTTAAACATACATTCTTTGATTTTATTTTAAAATATGGGCACAGAACAAATTTAATGATATCAGAAAACCTTATAAGAAAGTACACATGTAAATTAGTGATTTCAGTGAAATAAGAGGAAAGGCTACACACTACTACACAGGATCTGAGAATCTACATGATTTAAACGTATATGAACAACTTATGTTCACCTCCTCAAGAGCAAGCATATTTTGTTAAAAATAGAATGCATGGTGGTCTGCAGTTTAACTGTTAGTTTCAACATCTATAAGCATGTTTGAGCAATAATAACCAGCAACACGGCGTTAAACAGGCCACACATGTTTTTCCTTTCTTGTCCTTCAAAATAAAAGCAGCAATGAAAAATGAATAGGAAGACAGGGTGAAGGAGACAGAATAAAACGATTGCCATACTCACAAATGCTGATTAATTAAGGATATGGCAGACATCAAGCTATACTACCAAAAGTGTTTCTGGAGAAGGAGTCTCAATAAGGAATATGGCTGCCATTATTCATTTGCAGAACATACACTGAACATTTCTAGTCATTCCAATACTGAGTACCAAACAATGGTCGTTTCAGTAAGCAAAAAGTTTTGCCTTTGTTAAAGAGTTTCAAAGTCCTAAGTCAAGAATGAACTATTATTCATCATTCAGTTCCAGCAGCTCAAAGCTTGTGGAAGAGGGAGAGAGCAAGCAAGCAAGGTTTCTCATCTAGGTTTCTCATCCTATGAGTAAGAAGCCAGTTATCAGAAATTCTATATTGGCAAAATCTTTATTTCACTGTAGGTCAATCCAGAAGAAAGAAAACATTTTTCTACAAAGGCGTCTATGTTGCTGTCAGATGGCAGCACATTAAATTGTCCAAAAAATCCACATCCTGGCATGTGAGTATTTCTCAAAGCTAACTATTCATAAAATGTTGACATATCATTCCTGTAACTGTCAACAGACACGGATACTGGTAAGATCACATGAAATTCTCTTCTCAAGGAGACCAGCTATCACAAGACTACTTGGAATTTTCAGAATGGCCAATATGCAAAATAAGGAAATGGTCGGATTTATCTAAATATATCTAGATTTATCCAAATATATAAAAATATGATAAAAAGTAACAGTTTCAAAATAAGAAACTATGAAATAGTCAGAGATTCAAATAGTATTAGAGAGGGCCTATTAATTATATTTACCAAGCTTAGTTAGTAAAGCATACAGCTTTGGAGATGATTACACAGGGAGCAATTCCTTTTTAAATGTGAAAAGTTTATACAAACTCTGACTGCATTAATCATGGTTCAGCATTGTGATGTGCAAGGGCCTTTGATGATCTTGACATATGAAACTTTGCCCAGTTGATTTATGCCATATTAAGGTAGAGATTTTAATGTTTGTTCTTAGACACTTTCAGGGAACTTAACTGGATGAAGAGCATAAATTATAGAAATAAAACTCCCCTAGCTGTTATCCAGTGAGTGATTAGAAAAAAAAATTTACCTCATTATATTTGAGATATTTTCTTAAATATCTTCAGTTCAGTTCAGTCACTCAGGATTTCTTTGGAAGGAATGATGCTAAAGCTGAAACTCCAGTACTTTGGCCACCTCATGCGAAGAGTTGACTCATTGGAAAAGACTCTAATGCTGGGAGGGATTGGGGGCAGGAGGAGAAGGGGACGACAGAGGATGAGCTGGCTGGATGGCATCACTGACTCAGTGGAAGTGAGTTTGGGTGAACTCCAGGAGTCGGTGATGGACAGGGAGGCCTGGCATGCTGCGATTCATGGGGTCGAAAAGAGTCGGACACGACTGAGTGACTGATCTGATCTGAACAGTTGTGGAATTCCAAAAAGAGAAGAGAGTTAAGGAAACCTATTCTAATATCAAGAGCAACAACTTAAAAAATAAATGCAAAAAGACACACCTAGAAATGAAGCAGAGAAATAAAAATTTAATGCTGTTTTTTGATTATCCTAAAATAGGAAAGTATAAATAGAGAAATAATAATAACAACAGAGATAAATGAGACAAATAAATGGGCCATAGAAAAATGTTATAGATTTAAATTAATAATATCAATTATTACATTACCTGTAAATGTATTTCCAGAAATAAAGGTTGTTCAGTATTAATACATCCATTACTATAGCAGGCATTTTAATACATTTAAAGAAAAAAGAAATCATATGACTGTATGTAAAAAACTGAAAACCCTTGACAAATTTCAAGCTCTGCTGATGAAATTTTTTTAATTAAAGACATTTTCTGAATATATGTATATTTTAAAGAGTTTCCTCCAAAATGAGTTTATTCATAATTGCCTGGAGTATTTCTTGGAGTGACTACTGCCTTTTATTTATGCTTACTCTCTGGACAGTTTCCTTCCAACTGAAGTCATCCCATTAGAACTGATGATACAAGATTTGTCCTTGAATTTAAATGACATGTTCAATGATACCATCTCATCCTTGCAACGCACATAGGTCAGCCTCTACTCAAAGGTTGAGAGTTTTATGGATTATAGCACTGGCCCAGAATTCCTCCTTGTTTGTCAGGGTAGAGTCTGTGAAGTTGCTAATACATCTTTCTCAATCTGGTTTAATTCTTTGGGTCAAGTGCTAAAGTCAGTGCAGAAATGGAAAAAGAAACCCACCTGGCTATCTGAGGTAGACTCTGCGGGTTTATAGGATTTGTTCAGTTAGCTGGATCTGAAACCCTACAGGAAGTGGCTAAAGTCAATGCTACAGGTTGCCGTCAACCTGCTGTTTGGAGTTCTGTTTCTTGTAGTCTTAATTAAATATTGCATGAGACAAATTGAATGGACTTGTTCCTAGCCTCTGTTGATCAGATTAATCAGAGTGGCTGATGGAGTGGTGTGCTCATGTGTAAATTTGCCAGAAGGCAAAACAGAGCAAAGTTCAGGTAGGGGAACTTTGGTAGTGGACCATTAGGGGAAGAAGAACAAGCAAAATCTTCCAGTTCTTTAAGTTCAGACTTCCTTACTCGTGAAGGAAATCTATATGCAAAATTAACCGCATCCCTCTGCGTGGCTTCTGTGAGACTTGGGATGATAATCATGCTTCTTGCTGTGCTGTAAGAAATGAATAACTTTCTTAAGAACTGAGATTCATGTGTCTTCTCCTAGCATCAATGAAACAATGGCAAGATAATTTGCCACCTTGTAAGTGGGGCAGAATGTCAGATACTTCACAGTTATTGATGCCAGGATATGGGGAAAATCTGAAAATTGTATACAGACACAATGAACTGAACCATATATCAAATGGATAACATTACTACAGTTAAGGGATTGGGGAAGAACTACCCCAACTAACTTTACAACGCAATGTTTGAACTATGTCTTTAGGCTAAAGGCCAAAAATAATTATTCTGTTTTTCTTTACACAGAGGCAAGGTTTGGCATTTCTGAAACTACTTTCTGTATATTTTATGATTGAGCAAACAAATACATATATTATGGGTAATAAGAGCCAGATTTCTGACTGTCAAAATAAGGATTTAAAAATTAAATGGGGAGTTGTTGAAATGGGGAGTGTGACTCATAGGTTTTAATATACAGATAATAGATACATAGATATATACATGCATAGATACATAAATGAATATAGACATGAGTGCTTATGTATGTGGAAATGTAGATATTTGTGCACATGTATGTGTGTTGTATCTTTTATTTCACAGATCAATCCAATGAGAGGATGAGGACACAGTGATACCCCAGTAGCAGTGAACATACCTAGAACCCAGACATTGGTTTCTAAATGTACTTCTCCAAATTAAGACACAGGGATCCACAGTGTAATAACTAACACCAATTAATACATGCTGTCACAAATAGGAAGATTTTTTTCATTTTTATGGCTGAATTATATATTATGCATATTATATATGTGTATATACAGATATATATTCCATTGTGTGGAATATATCACACATATGTCAATTTTTTTATCTATCCATCCACTGATGAATATTAGGTTGCATTTCAGCTACTGTAAATGATGCTGCATTGAACATAGAGGTGCATACATCTTTTTGAGTTAGTGTTCTCATTTTCTTTCATTAGCTACCTATACCCAGAAATGAAATTGCTAGATCACATAGCAATTCTGTTTTTAATTTTGTGAGAAGCCTCCATGTGGTTTTGCATAGTGGCTGCTCCAATTTACATTCCCACCAACAGTACATGTTGCTGTAGCTGTTCAGTCGCTCAGTCATGTCTGACTCTTTGCGACCCCATGGACTACAGCACACCAGGCCTCCCTGTCCTTCACCATCTATCTCCCAGATCCTGCTCAAACTCAGGTCAGTGATGCCACCCAACCATTTCCCTTTTCTCCACATGTTCACCAGCCCTTGTTATTTCTTGTGTTTTTGCTAATAGCCATTCTAACAGGTGTGAGATAACTTTTCACCATGGTTGGGATTTGTCTTTCTTTCATCTTGCATGCTGGTCTCCTCCTCCTTGTCTCAGTGAGTCTGTCAGCTCAGTCTGCTGGTGCTTAATTCTCTCTGATCTACTCTTCTGTCGCCTCCCTACTACATCAGTACTTGGAGTTGTCTTTAGTTTTCTATCCTCCAGTTAGTACACTGATGAAATGATGGAGGTCATCTTTCTCATTTTCTTTCTCTAGGGGATCACCATCCCATATTGCCAGCGATCCATTGTTTAAAATCCATGGTTTCACATACTTGCCCAGTTTAGCTCGTTGCTCAAAGTTAGCAGGTAAATCCAGTCCCTGATATTCCATATTGGTCAGAACAGAAAGTACGGTACAACTACTATTGAAAAGATTTTCTCAGCTAAGCCAAATTTATTGAAGCACTATGACCCAGCCGTTTTACTCCTAGGTGTTTTCTTGAGATAAATGAAAATATATGCTCACAAAAAGACTTGTAGGAGAATTTTCATGGCAGCTTCATCCATGGTAACCAAAAAATGAAAACAATTCAAATTCCAAATGACATGAAAATGTGTAAGCAAATTGTGGCATATCCATACAAGAAATATTACTCAACAATAAAGAGGAATAACTTGCTGATCTACACAACAACATGGATTTCTCTCACAGACATTATGCTCCCTTAAAGTCAAAGTGAAAGTCGCTCAGTTGTGTCAGACTCTTTGTGATCCCATGGACTGTAGCCCATCAGGCTCCTCTGTCCATGGGATTTTCCAGGCAAGAATACTGGAGTGGGTATATGATTATCTCAATAGATGCAGAGAAAGCCTTTAACAAAATTCAGCATCCATTTATAATAAAAAATCTCCAGAAGGAACATACCTCAACATAATAAAAGCCATATATGATAAATCCTCAGCAAACATTATCCTCAATGGTGAAAAGCTGAAAGCATTTCCCCTAAAGTCAGGAACAAAACAAGGGTGCCCACTCTCATCACTACTATTCAACATAGTTTTGGAAGTTTTAGCCACGGCAATCAGAGAAGAAAAAGAAATAAAAGGAATCCAGCTTGGAAAAGAACTAGAACTCTCACTGTTTGCAGATGACATGATCCTCTACATAGAAAACCCTGAAGACTCCACCAGAAAATTACTAGAGCTAATCAGTGAATATAGTAAAGTTGCAGGATACAAAATTAACACACAGTCCCTTGCATTCCTATACACTAGCAATGAGAAAACAGAAAGAGAAATTAAGGAAACAATTCCATTCACCATTGCAACAAAAAGAATAAAATACTTAGAAATAAATCTACCTAAAGAAACAAAACACCTATATATAGAAAACTATAAAACACTGATGAAGAAATCAAAGATGACACAAATAGATGGAGAAATATACCAGGTTCATGGATTGGAAGAATCAATACAATGAAAATTAGTATATTACCCAAAGCAATCTATAAATTCAATGCAATCCCTATCAAGCTACCAGCAGTATTTTTCACAGAGCTAGAACAAATAATTTCACAATTTGTATGGAAATACTGAAAACCTTGAATAGCCAAAGCAATCTTGAGAAAGAAGAATGAAACTGGAGGAATCAACCTGCCTGACTTCAGACTATACTACAAAGCTACAGTCATCAAGACAGTATGGTACTGGCACAAAGACAGAAATATAGATCAATGGAACAAAATAGAAAGCCCAGAGATAAATCCACGCACCTATGGACACCTTATTTTTAACAAAGTAGGCAAGAATATACAATGGAGAAAAGACAATCTCTTTAACAAGCGGTGCTGAGAAAACTGGTCAACCACTTGTAAAAGAATGAAACTAGAACACTTTCTAACACCATATACAAAAACAAACTCAAAATGGATTAAAGATCTAAATGTAAGAACAGAAACTATAAAACTCCTAGAGGAAAACATAGGCAAAACACTCTCTGACATAAATCACAGCAGGATCCTCTATGACCCACCTCCCAGAGTAATGGAAATAAAAGCAAAAATAAACAAATGGGACCTAATTAAACTTATAAGCTTTTGCACAACAAAGGAAACTATAAGCAAGATGAAAAGACAGCCTTCAGAATAGGAGAAAATAATAGCAAACAAAGCAACTGACAAAGAATTAATTTAAAAAATATACAAGCAGCTCATGCAGCTCAATGCCAGAAAAATAAACGACCCAATCCAAACATGGGTCAGAGAACTAAGCAGACATTCCTCCAAAGAAGACATACAGATGGCTAATAAACACATGAAAAGATGCTCAACATCACTCATTATCAGAGAAATGCAAATCAAAACCACAATGAGGTAACATGTCACGCCAGTGAGAATGGCTGCTATCCAAAAGTCTACAAGCAATAAGTGCTGGAGAGGGTGTGGAGAAAAGGAAACCCTCTTACACTGTTGGTGGGAATGCAAACTAGTACAGCCACTATGGAGAACAGTGTGGAGATTCCTTAAAAAAATGGAAATAAAACTTCCATACTACCCAGAAATCCCATTGCTGGGTATACACACACCAAGGAAACCAGAATTGAAAGAGACACATGTACCCCAATGTTCATCACAGCACTGTTTACAATAGTTAGGACATGAAAGCAATCTAGATGTCCATCGGCAGATGAATGGACAAGAAAGCTGTGGTACATATATACAGTGGAGTATTACTCAGCTATTAGAAAGAATGCATTTGAATCAGTTCTAATGAGGTGGATGAAACTGGAGCCTATTATACAGAGTGAAGTGAGTCAGAAAGAAAAACACCCATACAGTATATTAATGCATATATATGGAATTTAGAAAGATGGTAATGATGACCCTATATGCAAGACAGCAAAAGAGACACAGATATAAAGAACAGACTTTTGGACCCTTTGGGAGAAGGCGAGGGTGGGATGATTTGAGAGAATAGTATTGAAACATGTATATTACCATATATGAAGTAGATCACCAGTCCAAGTCTGATGAATGCAACAGGGCACTCAAAGCCAGTGCACTGGGACCACCCTGAGGGGTGGGATGAGAAGAGTGGTGGGAGGGGGTTCATGATGGGGGACGTGTATACCCATGGCTGATTCATGTCAATGTATGGCAAAAACCACTACAATATTGTAAAGTAATTAGCCTCCAATTAAAATAAATTAATTAATTAAAAAAGAATTCTCATGAGTATGAGCTGGCCACAGAACACCACTAATTATAACCATAGAATTAAATAAGGATATGTATAGCTACACTTTATCAATACATGGATGATTAAATAAATAATTTAATAGAATAGAAGGGAAAATTCTTCTGGAATTCTGAATTCTCCAGGCCAGAATACTAGAGTGAGTAACCTATCCCTTCTCCAGCAGATCTTCCCAACCCAGGAATCAAACCAGGGTCTCCTGCACTGCAGGAGGATTCTTTACCAACTGAGCTATGAGGGAAGCAGGGGAATATTCTTGCTTACAGTAAAAATTTAAGTAATAAATATAGAAGAAATGATGAAGGAGAAAACAATCAGTGGGTGCTGAATCTGGTGAGGAGGGGTTTAACAAGGAGCTGTACACAATCTCAAATGCTCTACAAATTACGTATTCATTACGTGTGAAAAATAATGACTTCACACTAGAAAGTCCTGATGTATATCATTTTAAACAGTCAGTCTTAAGATCTGCAGAACTGGGGCAAACTGAAATCATATGCCTCTGTTAGGATGCTCTAGGGAGGACCAAGACTTTGTCTCTGTCGTGCCTTCTGTATCAGTTTGAGATCTCCAGAGAAACAGAACCAATGGAATATTTTTACATACAGAGAGATTTTAAGGAATTGGCTCATTCAGTTCTGGGGATGTTATTGCTGTTTTTGTTTACTCACTAAGCTTTGTCCAGTTCTTTTGCCTCCCCATGGACTGTAGCCCTCCAAGTACCTCTGTCCATGGGATTTCCCAGGTAAGAATACTAGAGTGGGTTTCCATTTTCTACTCCAAGGGATTTTCCTGACCCAGGGATTGAACCTGCAACTTGTGTCTCCTGCATTGGCGGCAGATTCTTCACCACTGAGCCACCAGGGAAGCCCCAGTTGTGGGAATGCTGCTGCTGCTAAGTCGCTTCAGTCGTGTCCGACTCTGTGCGACCCCAGAGACAGCAGCCCACCAGGCTCCCCCGTCCATGGGATTTGCCAGGAAAGAGTACTGGAGTGTGTTGCCATTGCCTTCTCCGAGTTGTGGGAATGCTGCTGCTGCTGCATTGCTTCAGTTGTGTCCAACTCTGTGCGACCCCATAGACAGCAGCCCACCAGGTTCCCCCATCCCCAGGATTCTCCAGGCAAGAACACTGGAGTGGGTTGCCATTTCCTTCGCCAATGCATGAAAGTGAAAAGTGAAAGTGAAGTCGCTCAGTCATGTCCGACTCTTAGCGACCCCATGGACTGCAGCCTACCAGGCTCCTCTGTCCATGGGATTTTCCAGGCAAGAGTACTGGAGTGGCGTGCCATTGCCTTCTCCGGTGGGAATAACAAGCCCCAAATCTTTAAGATAGGCCAGCAGGTTAGAAACTCAGGCAGTATTTCTTCTATATTACAGTTTTGAGGCAGAATTCCTTCTTCTCCAGGAAACCAGAGTTTTGCTCTTACGGCCTTTGATTGATGAGATGAAGCCCACTCACCTTATCATGGATACTAGCCTTTATTTAAAGTTAACTGAATGTGGATATCAGTCACATCTACTGGATACATTCATAGCAACATCTAGATTGGAGTGTAACCAAACAACTGTGCACCATAGCCTAGCTAAGAGGCCACATAAAATTTAACCATTGCATCTGCCAAAAGTTCATAATCTGAACCTAGTCATGGAAAACTAGATAAATACAAATGGGGATATTTCATAAAATAACAGGACTATGGAATCCAAAATACATCAAGTAAAGGACAGAAAAAAAGAAAGGCTAAGGAACTGATTTCAATTATGTTGACCAAAGACACGTGACGATTACATTTAAAGTGGGATCTTGATGTCATATGGTATTGCATGAAGAACATTGCTGGGGCAATTTGTGAAATTAGGTTTCAGAGTGTGGATTAGACAGTGTTCTTATTTTGATAATTTTGTTGTGGCTATATAAGAGAAATTCCTTCTTCTTAGGAAGTCCATGCTGAAATGGTAGAGATAGGGTGCACACTCTCTCCGTTTTACTCTCTACATTCGGCAGAATAATGGTCCTCAAATGATGTCTGAATCCCAACACCTGTAAATATGTTTCCATTTTTGTTGTTGTTTTTCCTTGAGAAGCATTCATGCTCACGCTTAGTCATATCTGACACTTTATGATGCCATGGACTAGCCCACCAGATTCTTCTGTCCATAGACTTCTCCAGGCAAGAATACTATAGAGGATTGACATTTTCCTCCTCCTGGGATCTTCCGGACCAGGGATCAAACACTAGTCTCCTGCATTGCAAGAGGATTCTTGACTTTCTGAGCCACTGGGGGAAGCCAAATATATTTCCTTACAGGACAACAAAAGACCTTGCATGTGTGATTAAGTTAAGGATCTTGAGATGAGGAGATTCTCCTGGATTATCGCAGTGAGCCCAGTGTAATCACAAGTGTCTTGTAAGTGAAAGAAGGTGGCAAGCGAATCAGAATCTGAGGAGGAGCAGGTGGGACAGGTGTAGAGCTCAGACTGACACAGCTACTAAGTAGCTTTAAAAGTGGAGGAATGCCACAGCCAAGGGATACAGGCAGCCCTCTAGAGGCTGGAAGACAAGGCAGCCTGTAGATGCCAAAGAAGGCAAGGCCGATTCTCACAAACCCCTCAAGAAGACTCTGCTGACATTCTGCTTTTACCTCCAGAAGATCCATTCTGACCTCGGAAGTCCAGAACTATAGGAAAATAAACCTGCGTTGTTTCAAAGAACTGACCTTACAGCGCTGTGTTGTGAGTCCTAAGTCACTTCCGTTGTGTCTGACTCTTTGTGAGCCTATGGACAGCAGCCTGCCAGGCTCCTCTGTCCTTGGGATTCTCCTGGCATGAATACTGGAGTGAGTTGCCATTTCCTTCTTCAGGGGATCTTCCCGACCCAGGGATCTATTATGTCTCCTGCATTCACAGGCGGGTTCTTTATTACTAATGAATGTGTTATAATAACCAAAGAAAACTAATATACCCTCAAGTAATTCAGAAAAAAATCTGTATTTATTTGAAACTATGTACAGAGATGACATATAATAAAGCAAACATAAAACATTAGCAAATTTTGCTTAAGAATCTCTAGCAGCTTTTTTTTTTATTACTGTTGGACATTCTTTTGAAGTTTGAAACAAAACTTAAGTTTGAAATGAAACTTAAATAAAATGAAAATGAGCAAGAAAGTCACTGGGTTTTAAGGATATTTAAATATTATGAAATACTTGCAATTAAATGGCTGTATAGAATTAGCTTCAAATAAAACAGGGAGGAGGGACATGTGTGGGGCATGAATAGGGCAGTGTGTGCTGTGGATGAACGCTTGTTAGGAATGGGCAATGCGGAAAAAGTTTGTACTCTTTTGTCTGCTTTTACATGTGTTTCGAATTATTCTTAAAAAGTTAAAAAATAGGATGATGTTATCTAAAAATCTATGGGAGGGAAAATGATGCAATGCAAACATTCATGTATCAATCAGTCCATCTGGGGAGTAGCAGCCTCAGTTGGAAAAATTTCAAAAAAAAAAAAAAGAAAAAGGTCTAAATTCAGTCTGGTGCCATATCAGCTTAATATATTTTATTTACTTGAACAGATAAAGCAGGAAACAAGAGGTTTTTTTCTGAGTGTGTCGGCCAGTCGACATTAACCTTTCTCTATGATCAGTGCTACTCTCTGCAGCTTCTACAGTTTGTTTAGCTTTTCGTTATAATTGCAGGCACTACCGTGAGTGTTTGGTATACTGTTGAAAATAGCAGTATTGGAAAAAACTGGATGTCACTTAAGATATGGTCCTTGGATAAACATCACATGCTCCTGGCTTTCTTACAAAATGGGTAAGCACTGAGTCTCTTTTTGGCCGCTGAAGCCACTTTTATTTTCCTGAAGCCTTCTAGTTAGCAGGTGGCTTGAAGAGACCGTGGAAAGGGACAGACAGCACGCATGTGAATTACTGTCTTCCTGGCCTTCACCTGTCCCCTCTTCTTGAACAAACAACAAACGTATAAAAGCGTTAAGGATATTAAAAACAAAGTGAAAGTATTAGTCACTCAGTCGTGTCCGACTTTTTGAGACCGACCCTATAGACTGTAGCCCGCCAGGATCCTCATTCTCCAGGCGAGAATGCTGGAGTGGGTTGTCATTCCCTTCTCTAGGGTACCTTCTTGACCCAGGGATTGAACCCAGGTCTCCTGCATTGCAGGCGGATTCTTTACCATCTGAGCCACCATATTTACATACAAGGGGGCTTCCCAGTTGGTGCTAGTGGTAAAGAACCCGCCTGCCAATGCAGGAGACAAGAGACCCCTGGATCCTGGGTCAGGAAGATCCCTTGGAGTGGGGCACAGCAACTCACTCCAATATTCTTGCCTGGGAAATCCCATGGAGAGTGGAGCGTGGTGGGCTACAGTTCTTGGGTTCGCAAAGAGTCAGATACGACTAAAGTGGCTCAGCACAGCAGACAGGAAAAAAAAGAAAACTAAAACAGTCCAAATAGAGAACCTAACTTTTTGCCCTTTCCCCAATGCAAGAAACAAATGAGAGCATGTATTTCTTGGCCAGATTCAACAAATTTAAATTCTCCATTAGCATATAATAGGTTTAGGTTTATAAATCCCTTTGAGTGTGGGAATCACTGAGGGGAAAAAACAAAACAAAACAAAAAACACACCACTCTGCAAGCTATGGCTCAAATAAGCTCCAATGGTTATTTTAGAATCCACTGTGCCTGTAAAGAGAAACATAATCTGTTCGATGAGTGTCAATTTTTTTTTTTTAATAGCAAGATTTTTTTAAAAAGCCATTTCAATCTCCGAGAGATTGAATGACCATGTTTGATGACAAGCCAGATGGCAGCCGCTCTCTGGACCCGGTGCCAAGAAGCTTGACAGGGGCTGCAATTTACCTTCCGCGGTGAGGCTGGCCACGGAGCACAGCGCAGCTGCGGGCGCGCAGGCGGCTGCCGGAGGTGGGAGCACAGTTGGTTCCCTCCCAGTTTGGATGGAGCAGGTAAGGGGCTGAATCAGTACCCGGCAATTATGGAGTTGGCATGCGCTGCATTGTTTACTCACAGTAATATTCCTACTGGACTTTATTAAAACACCATCTGTTGTCAGGGCAGACAAAGAATTCAAACACAAATCCAGAGCAAGGCACAGGCAGGGAGGGAAAGGGAGGGCACACGCGTGTGTGTCAGAGTCACGCTGCAGGATAGAGTTGTGTTTCCAAGAGGCCACCTTTGACCCCGAAGGTCATCTCGAACGCGATATTCTCCTTCTCCCAGATTTCTGTGTGTTAGTCTCCACTGTCAGCGAGGCCCACGCGATTTGCAGTCCAAAAGAAGTTGGCCAGTGTGTGAGTCAGGCTGGAATAGAAGGCAGTGAGTGCATGCATCTGGGGGTGGGAGGGTGGGGGTGGAATCCCAGTCACATTAGCACGACTACAAATTAAAACCAAAATGAGGGAAAGTAAAGTTGTCCCCGTGAACGATGCTCAGAGTACATTTCTCAGTTAGCGTTCAGAATATAGGCTGACTAATAAAGGATATCTGCCAATCATAATACCTCCAGGGCACAAGGAAAAGTGACTGTTTTTTACAATCAGCTGTTTTCTCTCACTTTTTCAAGTCCTGCAGATGGGGATCAGATATTTCTAATACACAGCTGGTCTCTACAAATGGCCAAGTGTAATTTTTCATCCACCAGCCTACAATTCCAGGTGAAATTAATTAGTCAGAATTCCTCATCGGATAATATACTAATAAAATGTGATGCAAGTAATTAAATATGCAAATATGAGAAAGACAGCATTAAAACTCTGATGTGTCATTTCAACTTCACAAAAAGACATCTGTCTGTTTGGATACTGAGTGCAGAAAAAACCCCGCCAAACCTTAAAATAAAAGGGTAAACCAGTGTCAATTCATGTGGCAAAGTGAAACCTGCGGGAAAAAAATGATCCTCCAACAGGCACTGACTTCCTTCTGGGTGAAAGAGTTGGCTCATTGAAAATATAAATTCACATATTATGGAGCAAATGTATTTGGAGCATTTGGGGGAAGCCAAAGGGAATGCTCACACAGTGTATGATGTCAGAGTCTGCTTTGCCTACCACTCAGACCCTTGATATTCTCGCCAGGATAGGAGCAGTCATTTTAATTTACAGAAACGCTGTTTACCACTTTGCCAGCCGTACCAATATTTACAGAGAATTCAATGAATGAACGAAAAGAAGCAGCTGCGACGTCTTCCACCTCATTGCCCACTTCATCTCTAACTCTCCTCCTCGGTACTGTCTTATTTATAGTCATTTGTTGAGCAATGGATTGGACCCGCAGCATTCAACATGCCAGTGCAAGTTCACTAAATACTTCACAATTCCTGTTATGAGTTTTCCCTTTCCTAAGTGTGTTCTGCAGAGAATCCTATGATTGACTGACTATACTCTGGGTTTATATTTTTAATAGGCTTTAAAAATGTGTGACTATGCCAGATATATATTGTTTTTCTAAAACTGCTTTTAAGATGGTTTTAAGCTTGTCTCGAATGTCATGGTTTCCTATTAATATTTTGCCCTTTGGTAATATACATATGCCATAGGATCAGTTACTGTAGAGGATGTCTTAAAAAATACAAAAAGACACAATTCTTACCTTCTGGAATCTTAAAATTTAGTTGGGGAGATGAGATATTAATACATGTTGAAACAACAGAAAACAATATCAAGTTATACAAGATGAACAGGCTATATAAGTAATTGAAGGCCTGAGTTTACCAAGAAAGAATGAATTAGTGACTTGATTGTAACAAGTGCAAAATATGGTTAAGAAAACCTTGCAGAATCTAAGTGACCTTGTAAATTTGTTCCTGTTATGTGGGAAGAATTTTGTTTAGATGCCACACCAGTAACTGGATCAAACCAAGTGAGGCTTCATATCTGATGGTTGCTGTGCCCCAAAACTGTGCTTCCCAGGTGGCACTAGAGGTAAAGAACCCGCCTGCCAGTTCAGGAAGCATAAGAGACGCAGGTTCAATCCCTGGGTCGGGAAGATCCCCTGGAGGAGGGCATGGCAACCCACTCCAGTATTCTTGCCTGGAGAATCCCATGGACAGAGGAGCCTGGTGGGCTCTGTCCGTAAGGTCACAAAAAGTCAGACATGACTTAGTATGCATGCACATGACCTAAGCTAGAGCAGGTGGGCTTTTTATCAGAATGGCAGATATTGAGCTTGAGCCATGCTTGAAAGGAGGGAGTCTAAAGTCAAAGACAAAATAACTGTCTGTAGCATCAGGTCTGAGGATGAGATCTAACCACACACAGAATGACAGTGTTGCAGGGTCTGAAGACAGGAAAAGCTGGAACAGGTTAAGAACTGGCTTATGAGTGGACTGAGAACAAAGGCCAGGATGATTGTGTGGTGATCAGAGCCTGGAACTTAGCTGGTATGAAGTAGGGACCCATAAAAATGTGTTGCTGTTTTATCCCATGGTATGCATTTTAATACAGTTTTCTCTTTCACACTGATAGAAATTTATCCTACTTTTTTAAAAAAAAGCATAGGATCACTGTCTTTGAATTATTATTCACTACATCACTTCATTACCATGAGAAGTTGACAAATACATAGCCATCTACACAGAACCCAAACAGTATATTAAAAAGCGGAGACATCACTGCTGACAAAGGCCCATCTAGTCAAAGCAATGGTTTTTCCAGTAGTCATGTATGGATGTGAGAGTCGGACCATAAAGAAGGCTGAACGCCGAAGAATTGTTGCTTTCAAACTGTGGTGCTGGAGAAGACTCTTGAGAGTCCCTTGGATTGCAAAGAGATCAAACCAGTCAACCCTAAAGGAAATCAACCCTGAATATTCACTGGAAGGACTGATATTGAAACTGAAGCTCCAATACTTTGGACACTTGATGCGAAGTGCCGACTCATTGGAAAAGACCCTGATGCTGGAAAAGTTTGAAGACAAAAGGAGAAGGGAGTGGCAGAGGATGAGATGGTTAGATAGCGTCACGGACTCAATGGACATGAATTTGAGCAGACTCCCAGAGATAGTGGAGAGCAGGGAAGCCTGGCGTGCTGCGGTCCATGGGGTCGCAAAGAGTTGGACACAACTGAGCGACTGAACACCACCACCACCACCAAATGACTAGAAAGGTTGAAAGAGACTTTTTGATAAAATATTACACAAAAGAGTTCTTTCTATATGATCACATTTAACCTGCCCCTCGCTCTCATTTTCCCCAGCGCTCACTCTTTCTAATGTTTCTCCCTTGGAAAATCCAATGGCAGTCACTTTTAGCTGAGTGATTATGCTTAGAGAAGAGCGAGAACAAAGAGCTCCGTTCCTTTTACCTCCATAGTTCTTCCTTTCATCAACCATACCAAACGTGGCCCCTCTTGACTGCAGTTGGTGTCTTCACACGTAGGCCGTTGGCTTTTGACATTTATTCATAACACAGTCATTCTCTTGCTCCCCAGAAGGATTTAGTTTGAAAACTTCAGAAGGATCACAAGGCGGACTCTTGACCACTGGACCACCAGGGAGGCCCCCAAGGTGGTAATTCTTTTTATTTTTAAAAAGATAGATTGATGATGATTATGAAGAATGTGACACAGGAAGGATGAAAGGGGGCTGGAAAGAGAAACTTGACTTGGACCTTTTAGCAGATATGAGTATCTTTTGAAACAGTTCATTAATATATAATGACATAGCAATGACCTTAGCACTTGATGTTACCAATGAATGAATGAAAGTCACTCAGTCATGTCTGACTCTTTGCGACACCATGGGATGGACAGTAGCCGACCAGGCTTCTCTGTCCATGGATTTCTCCAGGCTAGAATACTGGAGTGCGTAGCCGTTCCCTTTTCCAGGGGATCTTCCAAAGCCAGGGATGGAACCCAGGTCTCCCACATTGCAGGCAGATTCTTTACTATCTGAGCCATCAGGGAAGCCCTGATGTTACCAGGTGAGCAGTTATTCATGGTGTTTGGAGACTCCCTGTTATGTTGAGTCTATGTTGAACAACATGGCTAATCCAGAAGTTAACTGAGTCACTGGGGCAGTCCTGATAGGGAGTCTTCTTCAACATAATAAAACACTTCTTACAGTTGGTGAGTTTTAGAGGAATCTCCTGTGTTATCTCTAGCCACTTTGAAGTCCGAGTTAGAAAACCCAAATACATTTAAGCAACTTCAAATGGGATATTGTGAATTGGGAAAGAAAAGGAAAAAGATGTGGAAATGAACCACTGACTATGAAGATGTAATCAAAGAACAGGATTTGTTTTTTTGGGATTATGCCAGAATGATTGATTCTTGGCAAGGCTAAAGAATAACTAGCGAGAACAAGGAAGAGAATGACCAGACCAAAAGACTTTTAAACTTAAAGTGTAAGTATAAGAAAATGTTCTTGAGAAAACTTTAAGGCAAAGAAGTGTGGAGAAGATATTCAGAATTTTGTAGAAGTTATAGAAAGCTTCTACATGAATGCACAGAGAATAAATAATTGGGGTTGAACTTCAATGAAAAGAATTAAAGAAGACTCCAGAATTCAAAAGATAGGAGCTGAGGGAAGGCGTGAAGCTGGGGGTGGGGATGGGGGTAGAGGGTGGGGAAATACCTTATTTGAAAAATAAAATAAACAGACCTGGAAAGTAGAATAAATCCCTTTATCAAGAAATTTGCATATGTGAAATCCTTAAATGTAGAAACCACATTAAAAAACAACTGGACAAAGATAAAAAGCAATAAAATGATTTTGGTAAGACATAGACTGTAGGTTATCTTGTCTGATAGGATTATAGATAACATATGGATTATGTTATAGATTTCCCATATATAGATTAAAACCTGGCATAAATGCAGAATATATTTGGAGTCAGCGACTCAACTGCTGGGCTGCTTGTTTATTCTTCGTCTTCTAAGAACAGATCATTTGAGAAACTCGTCTTGCCTACACTTCCTTAAGTTAGTAATAAAGGAAATTTTATTACGAATGTAGTTCTAACCATCACTTAGTCAATTTGAAGCAATGGGAAATTTGGAAAAGAGTGTCCATGTCATTTTCATTTTTAGTTATTAGGAAATAAACTAATGGTGAAACTGTCACAGAAAATTCAGATATGATCAGTTGGGATAGAATAATATGCCATGGGTTTTGACAAAAGATAAATCTGATTTTAAGCCTCCTGGGTTCAACTCTTTTCTATCTAAATGACCTTGGCCAAGTCAACACTTTTAATTTTTTTCTAATGAGTAGTTTACATATATCCAGAATACAGTTTTATTACTGTATGTTGCACTAGACCAGAAAATTTAACTTCAGAAATTCTGTATTTCTTATACCAATAATGTCACTGAGTTAGAAAATTACTGCAATAATTCAAAATCTGGCAATTAACTATGTCTGCATATGGGAAGAGGGAAAATGGTCATACTGGGCTAGTTACTAAGCAACCACTTTGTAGGGCCCCATCTCTCCAGGCTGGGGAGAAAATAAAGAAATACTGCTTTCCTATGAGACCCTATTAATCCCCCCTTAAAGGGGCACAGAACCAGTGCAAGGATGACAACTCATTTCTCTAACAACTTGTTGGTAAATGAGGCTTTGCATTTCTATCATTCTTCTTCCCATTTTCTGGTATGAAATTTTAACATTGCTTGGGACATAGGCCACTTTGGGAATCATGAAATCTATAAAGAATGAAAGAATGAATATATAAAAAGCCCAACAGATAGCTGTGCACATATTATGACCTTGACAGCCACTCATGGATCATAAGGCAGAACTAAACACAGACACATATTATTACTGATTTTTTTAAAATGTTCACTCAAGGTCTAAAAATATTTAAGTATTAAAATATAAAGCATATATCAAAAGCCCAGGAAAATATGAGTGTTTACTAAAAAAAAAAAAAAAAAGACACAAAATATTCCAAAAACTATTATGGGAAGGAATATTGCAATTGCCAAGACCTAATGGAGATATGGTGGCTATCCAGAACAACATATTATTTTTGCCCGCTTCTGTTTGAGAAGTAAATTAAACCCATAATTTCAGAAAAAATTGACTACAATTCCTAGGTGAGGGTCAACATTTATTTTACAACTGAAAAGAAAAAAAATATCTGCTTTAGAAGATCCATGGCTGTTTTTCTTGAATGTTAATCTACAGCTACCTCATAAGAATTACCCAGGGCACTTTTTGAAGTATGGATTCTGGACTTTTTATCATATCTATGAATCAGATTCTCTATGGTGATGTCTGTGAATGTTTGCTTTTTGATAAGCAACCTAGGTGATTCTTAGGTAGACTAAAGTTTGAGAACTGTTTTGCGGAGTCTTAAAAGTCTTCATTAAGAATTTTTTGGTATTTGCCCAAAGCTACCAAGAAATATGAGCTTCCCTTGTAGCCCAGTCCATAAAGAATCTGCGGGCAATACAGGAGACTGTTCGATTCCTGGATCGGGAAGATCGCCTGGAGAAGGAAATGACAACCCACTCCAGTATTCTTGCCTGGAGAATCCCATGGACAGAGGAGCCTGGCAGGTTACAGTTCAGAGAGTCACAAAGAGTCAGACATGACTGAGTGACTAAGCACACACACACGCACACACAGACACACGCACACACACACACACACACACAAAGCTACAATCCTACAATGATGTGAAATTTCACTTTGTTAAATGTGAAATTTTTCCAACCTGATTACCCTGTTTTTTGGTACAGAGACCTTTTTATAGTTTTGACTGTATTGTCCATGGGAAGTTAAAAGTGCTTAACCCAAAGTGGCATACAACTACGCCTATCTGTGATTGTTATCTTGTTCAGTTAATAAGAAATATTACCAATCATATCATCTTGGAAAGTGACGTGAAATATAGTGACCATATTCACATTGAGAGTTGAGCAGGAGGATCTCCAGAGATTTTTTTCTGAGAAAAGCATAATACCCAAAGCTGAGTGTTACTCAAACTTAATTTTTTTCATAACCATAAGTACTGCGTAAGTCCAGCAAAGCTTGAGATGCATCTTTCATTCAATTCTGATTACGAAATGTATAAATGAATGGCATAGAGCACAATATGCTTTTTCTCTTCTATATCACTTTAACTTTGCAGGTTTGCATTCTTTTACTTTCTTCCCAGAGATAGAATAACATGTGGAGGGGAGGTTTGAGAAAATAGAGCAAATACAATGAAGCTGCCAACTGTTCCAGAAAGGAATGTTTTTATGGTACAGGAGTCCATTAGGGATCCAAGAGAGGCAAGTCGACTAATTACAAGCAGCTCAACTGTCCCCTGCCCCTAAGGATGGCATTCAGTATTGACCTGCTTAAAAGATATACCCCAAACACATTCATTACCACAGAGGTCAGTGCTTTCTCTGTACTGAAACAATCCCGAAATCTGTTGGCACTGACCTCTCTTATCATGTGCTACCTGTATGGGAGCGTCAGCGCCTCTGAGAACGGGTCCGTCACACTGTGCAATGCAAACATGCTGAAGCTGTGTAACATTTGTGCCAGAACTTTCGCATCCTTATAAATCATTTCCCAGCTCTTGCTGGGGCAATGAAAAAGAAATTGCTGGCATATAAATGTAAATCATTGCATGTCCTCTGGAATAGAATAATAATCAAGTTGATTTACCAGCTATGCACAGTTCCCTGAGAAAGTTTGAGCGTGAGGAATGGTTTTAATGGGGTGGACGGGTTGGCTTTTACGGAACCATGCACATATAATTCAAATCATAAACAATCAGCATTGTCTATCACCACTTTCTGGGTAGAAATTTCCATCAATCCCTGCTAGTAGACTGGAGTGAAAAGGGGTAGAGAATGAATTTCCCACCCCATATTAGTATGATGTCTAATATCTTCATGTCCCATTGTGGCCTAAATAAAAGTATGGGATCTATGGCAGCAGAGCAGATATCAGATACCAGCAGTGGTGTGCTCACTTCTTCTGTTCTATTTGTGGGAGTGGGGCAAGGGATAACACTGAGAAAAGCTCATTGTCTTGAGAAATGATGGTGTGAGACTCAGATGGAAAGAAACGCATCTCTAAAAGTGAACAATTTCTCCATAATTTTGGGGCTTGTGCAAATCTAAATGTTTCTCACTCCTTTTGCTTCTCTTCCTTACACCCTCCTTCCTTTCCTAATTCTTCTTCCTCTTCCCTTTCTCCTTTCCCTTCTTCTGTTTGTCCCCAGGACTGTGCTTTGTATTCAACTCGGTCCTAATGAGGAACAGGTAAATAATTCAGGAACGTGAAACACTGGCCCGCCTTCAGTGTTGGGATGGTTCTGTCGATAGCACAGTGACAGATGTGGTCATTCCAGAAAGCACTAATCTGAACACTAATTCCACCAACTAGGTAACAAGGGAACTACAAAATCCTGAATATCCTAGAAATTATAAGTCTAGGCTCGTCATTTGACAAGCGACATGGGAATGATAGATGCAAACATGAAGTTTATCCACAGTTTCCTAAAAGCTGGTGGAAATTCTAATTGATTTCTTTTCCAGAGAAGAGACAAAGGGGGGTATCACTTTCATAGGCCAATGAATAAAATTATTTTATGGATAAAAAAGCAATCTGACAAAGTCAGTCTTATAAACAAGATGCAATGCCCAGAAATCTGTTTTATACTCTCCTCCTAGAAATTGTATATATATATATATATATTTTTTTTTTTTTACTCATTTATTTCCTAAAATGCAGTCATCAGCTCAACAAAGTGGTAAAAATAATTTGTAGGCTTTACAGTTCTTTGGAGGAACTATAGCCCTGAAGGAACCATTAGACCTGTGACTAATTTACCCCCAAACTCAAATATCTTACTTAAATGTATCATCTTTAACAGGTTAGGTAAAGTCACTTTTTTAAAAGTCTTTTCTCCTAAATATATCCTCTGGAATTTTTAGTAACACTCATGGATTTTATCTATCTATCTACATACATACATACACATATATAAATCTATCCATGTATATATAAACATGTTTCATCACCTTTATTGTTATTACTATTATTATACATTCTTAAATGCAATTCCATTGTTATACTTGAGAAGCATCTGTTAGAGTTAGTTAACACTTAGCATTTCTGTTGTTTCCCTACGCAGATACAAGCATACAGCAGCATTGTCCATTAACATTTACTTCTGCTTAATTAGATTATGTATAACTAGACGAAGTGGCATACTTCCTGAATGAGCAATCAGTTAAACTTTTTGGAGAGTAGATATTTACTATTTCTGATCATGACTCTAGAAATATCTGCTGAAGTGTTTTCTTAGAGTATTTCCCTTAGGATAGCTTCTATGGTATGTGGCAAATATTATAATAGCTCTACTTTCTACAGTTTATCATGAGGAAAAATTCAGAAACATTAAAATAGTCCATGCAAAAGGCATTTACTGCAATATCGTTTTCAATAATGGAAATCTTGAAACTGTCTAAATACTCAACAACAGAGGGAAATAATTATGACATCATATTCAATAACTATACACCCTCTAACAGAGTTTCACAATACTAATTTTGAGAACTAGATAGTAACTTGGAAAAGAAAGCTGGTGATATAATTGTTAAAAATAAGAGCAAAAAGGAAGTGTATTTTTGCTGCATTACACATGCTTGTAGTCACAGAGGCAGGGAAAGTAGTAGATTCAGTGTGTGTGTTCAGTGGCTTCAGTCGTGTCTGACTCTGCGATGTTATGGACTGTAGCCTGCCAGGCTCCTCTGTCCATGGGATTCTCCAGGCAGGAATACTGGAGTGGGCTGCCATGCCCTCCTCCAGGGGATCTTCCCCACCCAGGGATCAAACCCACATCTCCTGCATCTCCTACATCGCAGGTGGGTTCTTTACCACTGAGTGGTTTTCACAGTTTTTAACTCCATAATTTTTAGTTATATACAACTACATATATAATTGGGCTTTCGTGGTGGCTCAGAGGGTAAAGCATCTGCCGGCAATGCAGGAGATCACGGCTCAGTTCCTGCATCAGGAAGATCCCCTGGAGAAGGAAATGGCACCCCACTCCAGTACCCTTGCCTGGAAAATCCCATGGATGGAGAAGCCTGGTAGGCTACAGTCCATGGGGTCGCAAAGAGTCGGACATGACTGAGCGACTTCACTTCACTTCACATATATAATTATACATTATATGTATGTATATATGCATATATGTATATATAATGGGGCTTCCCAGGTGGCTCAGTGGTAAAGAATCTGCCTGCTAATGCGGGACATGCAGGAGATGCGAGTTTGGTCCCTGGGTCAGGAAAATCTCCTAGAGTAGGAAATGGCAACCCACTCCAGTATTCTTGCTCGAAAAACCCCATGGACAGAGGAGCTTGGTGGACTACAGTCCATGGGGTTGCAAAGAGTCCGACCTGACTAAGCTCACAGCACCGCGCACGCACGCGTGCACGCGCGCACACACGCATGCACGCGCACACACACACACACACATATAATACATGTAATAAAAACTATTATTTGTATATTACATATGTTGTAATACACATAAACATTGTATTATATAATTTATTGGAGTGTAATAAAACTATTTAGCTTTTATTTGTACGTATATATAGAACTATTTCCGAATATTAGGACATTCCTTTTTGCAGTATGGTATAGCACCATTATGGCAGCCTTATGGGCAGAAAGCGAAGAAGAACCAAAGAGCCTCTTGATGAAAGTGAAAGAGGAGAGTGAAAAAGTTGGCTTAAAACTCAACAGTCAGAAAACTAAAGACTATGGCATCTGGTCCCATCACTTATGGCAAATAGATGGGGAAACAGTGGAAACAGTGGCAGACTTTATTTTTGGGGACTCCAAAATCACTGCAGATGGTGACTGCAGCCATGAAATTAAAAAACTCTTGTTCCTTGAAAGAAAAGTTGACCAATTTAGACAGCATATTAAAAAGCAGAGACATTAATTTGCCAACAAGGGTCCATTTAGTCAAAGCTATGGTTTTTCCAATAGTACCATCCTAAAGGAAATCAGTCCTGGGTGTTCATTGGTAGGACTGATGCTGAAGCTGAAAGTCCAGGACTTTGGCCACCTGATGCAAAGAGCTGACTCACTGGAAAAGACCCTGATGTTAGGGAAGATTGAAGGTGGGAGGAGAAGGGGACAACAGAGGATGAGATGGTTGGATGACATCACTGACATCACTGACTTGATGGACATGAGTTTGAGAAAACTCTGGGAGATGGTGATGGACAGGGAGGCATGGCGTGCTGCGATTCATGGGGTCACAAACAGTTGATCACGACTGAGCGACTGAACTGAACTGATAGCACCGTCATGGCATTTCTTTAGCATACTTCAGAGGCCATTATCTTCCTGAGCTCGTACAGTTTTTTTCTTCAAATGAAGTTTTAATAGATGAAGTTGCACTTTCTTTTCTTTCTCTGCCCTGCCCTTTATGCTTAGCAGCAGATTCCTTCTGTTTGGGGAGTTCCAAAGTATCACTTCTTCACCTCCTCGCCTGCCTCTATCCACAGTGGTGTCAGTGTACCTGGTAAAAGACAGATAACCTCCATCAACCAGTGCTTCGCACTGACATTAGCATCCTCATTGCTGTATAATAAACTACTGCAAGCTGAGGGGCTTCGAACACACAGCTTTAGCACCTCACAGCTTCCCGAGGTCTGGAGTCTGGGCCTGGGTTAAATGGCCTTCAGTCCAGGGTCTCTTTGGGTTGAAATCGGTGCAGCAGGGCCACCCCACCCTCTCATCTGAGGTTCAGTGTCCTCTTTTGAGCCACTCAGATTGCTGGAAGATTTGAGACTTGCAGTTGTTAGACTAAGGCCAGCTTCCTTGTCGGGCCTCGGCCTGAGGCCGCTTCTAGCTCCTACCATTACCGCCCCCCTGCAGCTTCCCCTGTAGTCCAGTCCGTAAAGAATCTGCCCACAGTTCAGGAGACCTGGGTTCGATCCCTGGGTTGGGAAGATCCCCTGGATAAATGGAAATGGCAACCCACTCCAGTATCCTTGCCTGGAAAATCTCATGGACAGAGGAGCCTGGTGGGCTGCAGTCCATGGGGTCACAAAGAGTCGGGCACAACTGAGTGGCTAACACTTATTACTGCCCTGTACCCTAGCTGCCACCTCGTGGCCCTCAGTTCAAGACTAGCAGGAAGAGTTCTTCCTTGACTATCCCACCATCTTGCTCATAAAAAGTGAAAGTGAAGTCGTTTGGTTTGTGTCTGATTCTTTGTGACCCCATGGACTGTAGCCTACCAGGCTTCTCCGTCCATGGGAGAAGCAAGAGTACTGGAGTGGGTTGCCATTTCCTTCTCCAGGGGATCTTCCCAACTCAGGGATCAAACCCAGATCTCGAACCCAGGTCTCTCACGTTGCAGGCGGATGCTTTACCTTCTACCTTGCTCATAGAAGGTAACCTAATAATTATAATTGCTGAAGGGGAGGGGATTCATAGGGGCAAGGCCACCAGCAGGTGGGAATCTGGGCCTTTGGTGGGAATCTGGGGTTTTCTCAGGATTCTGCTTACCACAGTACTCCTACCTAGGCTGGAGACCAAGCAAAGACATTAAGAACTTTTCTTTCTAAGAGAAAGAACAAACTATCACATAAGGTCTGAAATTTATAAATCAGAAAATTAAATAGTCTTTTGGGTTCCACAGAGCAAAGAAGAACAGAAGTGTAGAATAGTTTTAATCAGAAAGTGCAGCATCTTTCTGTGATTTGTGGGGGGACTGTTTCCCTAGTGGAAAAGTAAGTCATGGCAGATTTCACTTTTATGAAGAATTTTCTTTTTTTAATTAAGGTAGAATTGATTTACAATGTTGGGTATTTTCAGATGTACAGCAAAGTGATTCAATTATACAGATTATATGTGTATAAGATACATACATATATTCTTTTTATATTCTTTTCTGTTATGGTTTATTATAGGTATTGACTACAGTTGCTATGATATACAGCAGGACCTTGTTGTTTATCCCTTCTATTTAGCAGTTTGCATCTGATAACCTCACATCCCCAGTCCATCCCTACTATTAATCCTCACCTGGACGCCCACAAGTCTGCTCCCTATGTCAGTGAGACCGTTTCATGGATAAATTCACTCGTGTTGTATTTTAGATCACACATATAAGGGATATCGTATGATATTAGTCCTTCACTGTCTGACTTCCTTCACTTCTCATGATAATCTCAGTTCAGTTCAGTTCAGTTGCTCAGTCGTGTCCGACTTTTTGTGACCCCATGAATCGCAGCACGCCAGGCCTCCCTGTCCATCACCAACTCCCGGAGTTCACACAGACTCACATCCATCGAGTCAGTGATGCCATCCAGCCATCTCATCCTCTGTCGTCCCCTTCTCCTCCTGCCCCCAATCCCTCCCAGCATCAGAGTCTTTTCCAATGAGTCAACTCTTCGCATGAGGTGGCCAAAGTACTGGAGTTTCAGCTTTAGCATCATTCCTTCCAAAGAAATCCCAGGGCTGATCTCCTTCAGAATGGACTGGTTGGATCTCCTTGCAGTCCAAGGGACTCTCAAGAGTCTTCTCCAACACCACAGTTCAAAAGCAGCAATTCTTCGGCGCTCAGCCTTCTTCACAGTCCAACTCTCACAGCCATACATGACCACAGGAAAAACCATAGCCTGGACTAGACAGACCTTTGTTGGCAAAGTAATGTCTCTGCTTTTGAATATGCTATCTAGGTTGGTCATAACTTTCCTTCCAAGGAGTAAGCGTCTTTTAATTTCATGGCTGCAGTCACCATCTGTAGTGATTTTGGAGCCCAGAAAAATTAAGTCTGACACTGTTTCCACTGTTTCCCCATCTATTTCCCATGAATTGGTGGGACCAGATGCCATGATCTTCATTTTCTGAATGTTGAGCTTTAAGCCAACTTTTTCACTCTCCACTTTCACTTTCATCAAGAGGCTTTTGAGTTCCTCTTCACTTTCTGCCATAAGGGTGGTGTCATCTGCATATCTGAGGTTATAGATATTTCTCCCGGCAATCTTGATTCCAGCTTGTGTTTCTTCCAGTCCAGCATTTCTCATGATGTACTCTGCATATAAGTTAAATAAACAGGGTGACAATATACAGCCTTGACGAACTCCTTTTCCTATTTGGAACCAGTCTGTTGTTCCATGTCCAGTTCTAACTGTTGCTTCCTGACCTGCATACAAATTACTCAAGAGGCAAATCAGGTGGTCTGGTATTCCCATCTCTTTCAGAATTTTCCACAGTTTATTGTCATCCACATAGTCAAAGGCTTTGGCATAGTCAATAAAGCAGAAATAGATGTTTTTCTGGAACTCTCTTGCTTTTTCTATGATCCAGCGGATGTTGGCAATTTGATCTCTGGTTCCTCTGCCTTTTCTAAAACCAGCTTGAACATCAGAAAGTTCACAGTTCACATATTGCTGAAGCCTGGCTTCGAGAATTTTGAGCATTACTTTACTAGCATGTGAGATGAGTGCAATTGTGCGATAGTTTGAGCATTCTTTGGCATTGCCTTTCTTTGGGATTGGAATGAAAACTGACCTTTTCCAGTCCTGTAGCCACTGCTGAGTTTTCCAAATTTGCTGGCATATGATAATCTCAAGGACCACCCAAATGGCTGCAAATGGCATTATTTCATTCTTTTTATAGCTGAGTAATATTCCATTGTATATACACCACATCTTCTTTATCCAAAGACTACTTTCTTATTAAAGACATTAGATAGCTGAGAGGATGATGTGTTAAGAAAGATGAATTGTTATTCTCCAGCTTCAGTACCTTAGGCTGTGATCTGCTTGCCTTTTCTTATGGGTGAGTGTTCCGAGTCAAGTTTATCTCCAGTTATATTTTGTATCTGAAAAATACAGCAGGCATGACACCCACATAGAAATGCATTGTATTTCCCCTCAGATCTACTCTGGATCCAGCATTTGTTAATATTTCTGTGCTAGCCCCTTTACTCGTGAAGTGCACCAGGTTGATCAGCCCCATGGGTTCGGCCATCAACTGGTAGTTATCTTTCTTCCACTGTGCAGGTGAAGTCGGGGAAACTGATACATTAACTGCACTTCCTGAGGCTTCGTGAATAATTGGTGATGTAACTGGGGTTGTAATTCAGCCTAGAACCCTTCGCTATGGGGTGTCCACAGCCCCCATAAAGGAGACGTTGAGCACTGGACAATAAGTTTGAGTTATCAAAGGAATCTGAAAAAAAGTTGAAGCAACAATATGAATTTCTCACTTTATTTCCCCAATATTGTTTCTTTGAAGTTAATCAGGTCATACCATCAACTTGTCCTCAATAAATTTACTAAGTCTTTCGACACAAACGGGCTTCCCTTGTGGCTCAGATGGTAAAGAATCTATGTGCAGTGCAGGAGACCTGGATTCAATCCCTGGATTGAGAAGATGCCCTGGAGAAGAGAACAGCTACCCAATCCAGTTTTCTTGCCTAGAGAATTCCATGGACAGAGAAACCTGGTGGACTACATTCTATGAGGTTGCAAAGAGTCAGACATGATTGAGACTTTCACACTTTGACACAAACACAGACACGTGAAGACTTAATGCTCCCAGCTATCAAGTTTACTGTTTTAATTTCCATTTAGGAACATGATTTTGCAAATTCATTCTAGAAAGTGAAAGTGAAGTCGTTCAGTCGTGTCCTACTCTTTGTGACCCCATGGACTGTAGCCTATCAGGCTCCTCCATCCATGGGATTTTCCAGGCAAGAGTGCTGGAGTGGATTGCCATTTCCTTCTCCAGGGGATCTTCCCCACCCAGGAATCAAACTCGGGTCTCCACATTGCAGGCAGACGCTTTACCGTCTAAGCCACCAGGGAAGCCCCCATTCTAGAATCAACTATAAACAGCTTTTCCAAGTTGACCTCTTCTAGAGACAGTAGATCAACATCTGTACCCTTCAAGCAATGCAACTATCATTTAGGATAACTCCTTACTTTTCTATGACTTGTTAACAGCACCCTACACACTGAAACCTAGAGAGCATATTCAAAAGCAGAGACGTTACTTTGCCAACAAAGGTCCGTCTAGTCAAGGCTATGGTTTTTCCTGTGGTCATGTATGGATGTGAGAGTTGGACTGTGAAGAAGGCTGAGCACTGAAGAATTGATGCTTTTGAACTGTGGTGTTGGAGAAGACTCTTGAGAGTCCCTTGGACTGCAAGGAGATCCAACCAGTCCATTCTGAAGGAGATCAGCCCTGGGATCTCTTTGGAAGGAATGATGCTGAAGCTGAAACTCCAGTCCTTTGGCCACCTCATGCGAAGAGTTGACTCATTGGAAAAGACTCTGATGCTGGGAGGGATTGGGGGCAGGAGGAGAAGGGGACGACAGAGGATGAGATGGCTGGATGGCATCACTGACTCGATGGATGTGAGTCTGTGTGAACTCCGGGAGTTGGTGATGGACAGGGAGGCCTGGCGTGCTGCGATTCATGGGGTCACAAAGAGTCGGACACGACTGAGCGACTGAACTGAACTGAACTGACACACTGAAACACGAGAAGTTTCAAACCCTTTCGGATCATCTCTCTGCTAATGAAAATTTTAATCTGACCCCAGTAGACTGACTAACACTGAATAAATACTTTTGGAAGTTTTCATTTATTCATTTATTTTTGCTTCACTGCATGAAGTTTTCCTTGTTTGGCAGGTATTTATATTTTCCAAATTCAAATTAAAGTGGAATTCCATTGGATAAAGGGAAGTAAGCATTTCCTCTCAGGAGTTAACCCATGCTTTCTCAAAATGTTTTTTCTGCAGTATAAGTGATGTTCATCTTTTTATTACCACTGTTTTTTTTATGTGGTTGATTTTAGATGGTAGGTAACTGTGCTTTTATTTTTTTCATTATTTCATCTTCCCCTTCCTGCTAGTAAGTTCTTTCAAAATGTCTCTAGAGAAATGTCTAATATCTTGGCATATAGAGGTAGATATGGGCGTATAATTATTTCCAACCATGATTAAATAACAACACCAAGTCAACTTGTTATAGAAATTAAAGCCATTATGAAATATTGTGTTAAGAAAGATTCTGGGGATGTAGATTACAAATAAAACTTTCAGCTCACATATGCCTAATTAATGGCTTAGGCTGCAGCCTCATTAAGCATCAGAGAAGAGCTAGGTCCTTAGCTCACAAACTTAGGTGACCATTTCTATTGTCCTGAGATTGTGCTTCAGGACCAACTTCTCCATCTCTGGCCTCCCTGAGAATTAGGTTCAATAAGTCTGAAACCTTCATGATCCTCGTAAATTCTGGACATCACTGGGTAAGATGAATTTTTTCGTTGTTTTCATCTGTGAAGACATCGATGCAGATTTTTATTTCAAATGTTTTTCTTTTTGAGGTACATTTTATGGAGAATGGAGAAATTAGCAGAGATTTACTATTATTTTCTATAAACAAAAGAATCACCATTACTGTGCAAACCCTAATTAGAGATATTATCTATTCAATTTCAGTGACATTCCTCAAGAGAAAATAGAAACTCTGCAAACTCTGACTACAAATGGCACTTATACAAGTATGTCTTTAGCCTATCATCTGTGTATCTACCTACCTATCTAATCTATTTGCCTAAAATTTGATTTGGGTAACCTTTCCAATAATGCTTTTTAAAAAAGGACATGTAAGCCCACTTATATAAGTATTTATATTTCTTTGATTTATTGATTTCCTAACATCAGAAAAATACCATCAGCAATCCATCAATGTGGATTTCTTACACTCAACACTATCCAACTCGTAGGAGTTCCTTTTAATTATAAAGAGTGTGAGTTTGGTGACCTCACCCAGACTAATCATTTCAAAAAGAAACACACTCAGCACACACACACACACATATAATAGCAGAAATTCTCTCAGCCACCTAAGCAGACTCGTCTTTACAATGATGTGATGCTTGTCTCTGTGGGTGATACAGCGTTGGTGGTGAATCTCCTTAGATATGAAAACAAGGAAATGGGTAGGAAGTATTTCAGAGGGTATCTTATCTATTCCATGCTAGGGCTTCACACTAAGTGTGTATGGAGTAATTATAATTTCTGTTCAGGGTTTTATTAATAGGCATCGCTCAGATATACATAATTGCCTGAAAGTCTGACCTTGTTCACACTAGTGAACTTGTTCTCCAGAGAAGAAAACTGATAACTGGCTTCTTTGTCATCCAAGGGTGAAGAAATGTGACAATCTGGGAACCGGTTTTAGGGCCCCATCTGCTAAACCAGAGAGAAATCAAGATTTTACAGTTCTATAAATATTTTAGTGTATCCCATCATTTATGAACTGTGGCAGCTATCATAAAACGTCTCTGACTTTTGTTACAACTGCATATAAGGCCAGAAAATTGCATCTCGTGGTAAACCATAAAAACCTAAGTAAAAGCACCATTCCTTTCAGTATATTCTAAAAATATACAACCTCCCTGTCAGTACATGGCAGAGTAGTTACCACCCCAGGATGCCTGTTTCTTTCTCATTTTTTTATCTGATCTTACCCTGGTCTTTTCAAGCCCTTTTGTATTTCAGTATCTTTTTATGTTTCATAAATAATAGCCATCTCCATATAACAGCTGAAATAGATTTTAGTTTGTCACAATATACTGTAAGCAAGAGACACTGGATCATGATAATTCTGCTGTCCTGTAAGTTTTCACTCTTGATCCGGTGTCTAATTGCTCAAGCTGTCATTCTCCTTTTGTCTCCACTGGGTTTCTTTAGGTGGCGATCAGAAGAGCTGAATTAAGAAATGGTCAGCAGCTTTCTAAGAGAAAGCTACTCCTAAGGAACCATACAGAAAAAAACACAAGTAAGACCAACTTGGCAGTGAGATTTAAATAGCGATTTGTGCTTTGCTCCATCCCTCTTTCTTACATACTCTTCTTCTCTGACTTTTAAAAATGTTTTATGATACACTCACCATATTTTATCTCTTGAATATGGTTTGATTCTTCTGATGGCCCCTCAAATATATAACTGCTCTGAGGATCGTGTGACACTCCAAGGGGGACAGATTGTTCAAATTGGCATCATTTGATCAGACAGCAGAACGTTCCTCTTCTTACTGGACTATAATTTGATAGCCTCACTAACGTCAATAAGGTAGTAGATGCTAGAGTTTGCAGTCATTTGTGGGAATCTGAGAGCTCGCACTGTATTCTGACGTACATCTGATTCTATACGGATTATATCTGGGGTGGCTGGGTAACAATATTACTTTTCGTTCTTTATTTCTTCCACACAAGTGAACATGTGATTCTCAATGTCCAAGCCTGCCTGAACATTTATCATATAAGTCAAATCATTCCCAGCTTATATTTTAATGTTATTTCCACCCCCTTAAAATCCATCTTTCCACTCTAGCTTTCCTCCCTATAAATAAGCCATTTTCATTTGCAGTGAACAATGCCAGGCTAATACTTGGGATGGGGATGTGAGTTTCAGACAATGTGAGGGTGATTTATGGACCATGAATATAGTGTGGGCGCCCCGAGATCCGTGATGGACTGCCCTGTGTGACTGTGTTCTCAGACATAAGTGGTGAAAATTAAGTCATATCCTGGACCTCTCTCCCCTACTGTATAGATCCCACTTCTGACCTGGTAAAAACATGCAGACACACACAGGCAATCTGAGCAAAGGAAGAATGGACAGAACTCCAGGAAAACTCTGGAGGAGTCTGCAGGGCCTCAGGAGAAAGATTAGTGCCTTGCTGGTGAGGTTTGAGACCCCATTGCCTAGTACTGGAGCTTCTTGCTGGTACTACAGAACTCCACCCAATAATAACAAGCACAAGAAGATGTCATATACCCGAGTCTATAATGGCAGTGACAAGGGAAGGCAATGAAAATTGTGACCAAAGAGCTGTTTTTTTGAAACATTTAACCCAGAGCTTTTAGGATGCACTGTCTATAGTACAAGACATAGTATAGTACATAGTATAGTACAAGACATTCTATGACATGCCATAGAATAAAATGCAAAACTAAGAGAAAAATAAGGGCTGAAAACCATAGTGAGAGAAGAGCTTATCCTGACTGCAAAGTTAACACACACGTGGCAGTCTTGCGAAACAGCCCTGAAAGCTTTGCCACTTGCTATCCAAGGTGAGTTGATTTAATATCTCACATCCTCAGTTTCCTCTTCTGTGGAATGGGCTTCCTTGAGCTCCCAGGATAGTATACTGACAGGACCATAGTACTTGTTGAATATTTTGAACAACATCCCTGTCTACTCTTAGTTATCATGAGAATCAAAGTGTATAAGATGACCCACCTCAGCGCCTGAAGCAAGAGATAAATACTCAGTTACTAACTGAGCTCTTGTTAATATCACTATATCAGTGTGTCTGACATATGGTGATGCTCAGCAGATTTTGGCTGAATTGAATTAAATTGGACAGAGATGTATGGAAGTGATATGTAGGGATACATTTCTACTCATTAAAAATAGTCTTGGATGGGGGTATTTCCACTTACCCTAAAATAGGAATGAGTGAATTGAATGAATATCTAGTAACGCAAGTGGTACTAAGCGCTGTGCAGTATTTACTTTATAAAATTATCATTAAAATGCTGTAAGTTAGGCATTTTTCCACTTCAGTGATAAGGACATTGCATTTCAGAGAGGGAAAGTGACTTCCTTATGGTTACACAACCAAATGGCAAAGCCAGGATTTGAATTCAGGTTATCTGGCTCCAAACCAGAAGACAAAGAGGAAAGACAATAGCAGACTGGAGATACTGAAAAGCTCCTGAGTCAGCATTCTCTCAGGATAGAAGAACAGTATTAGAATGCTGAGGAACTGAAACAGTGTTGGTGTCGTTTAGTTGCTAAGTTATGCCAGATCCTTTTGTGACCCCATGGACTGTAGCCCACCAGTCTCCACTGTCCATGGGACTTCCCAGGCAAGCATACTGGAGTGGTTTGCCATTTCCTCCTCCAGGGGATCTTCCCAATCCGGGGAACAAACCCACGTCTACTGTGTTCGCAGGTGGATTCTTTACCGTCTAAGCCACCAGGGAAGCCCAATTAAAACAAGACACTTGTTAATATTTTACCTAAAAATTCCTTAAAAATCTCTCAAAGTGTTATGATTTGTGAATCCTATAGTAAGCTCTGTCACCTTAAAAAAATAACATATCATTAGAGATCGGCGATTAATGAGTGCTCTGAATTTGTGCTCTTCCTCTCGACACCAAGCCCTGCTGGGGCTGGGGCATATGCTTGTGGTGCCGGTGCAGGATTCCCCTGCGTTCCAGGGAGAGCCTTCTCACCTGCTCCCACACAAATGAGCAGAAGGGCCTTGCTGGAGTAGCCCAGTGCCTTCTTTAATTTGTCAGAGGAATTGAGTGTTATATATGTATAACACTCTTATATTTATAAGTTATATATTTATAACTCAACTTATTTATTGTTGGTGTGCTGTTGCTGCTGCTGTTGTTTCACTAGAATTAAGACCAGTGAGAAGACTTTATAAGGAAGTAGATTTAAGTCCTATAAAATAAAGAATTTTTCCAATCATTAGAGCAGTTGTCAAGTGTCATCTACTCTAGAAGAGTTTTTAATAGTGAGCAGAAAATTCAACAGATGATGTCTAGGCTGCCTTTTGACTGGAAATGCTGTGATTCTATGGGAGAAGCTATCCTGAAAGCAGATGTTTTTCCTTATCTGATAATCTTTCATCGTTTAATTGATAATCACAATTTTTAAAGAGAATAGGAAGGCTTTCTCTATGGCAGCGTGGGAACTCTTAGTTGCATTATATGGAATCTAGTTCCCTGAACAAGGATCGAACCCAGACTCCCTACATTGGGAGCACGGAGTCTTAGTCCCTGGACCACCAGGGAAGTCCTGAAAATGAGGTCTTTTCAAAGCAAGACTTTTAAAGTAAAATGGAGAAGCCTGGTTGCAGATAAATTTGTTTAATCCTGTAATCTGGACTCATTGAGCACATTGTGTGTTTCGATCAAGGCAAATGTGGTTCCAGCCTTGTGAACCGCACAGAACAGTGGGATCTAGCTGTTGACAACGATCTGGTAGACTCTAACTGTACCTACAAATAAGTGCCTGAAACTTTTGAAAGTTAAAACATTGCAGGCCTGCCAGGGAGGGCTGAAATTTCCATCACAGAAGACTCTGACGTATTTCCGAGGTCCCTTCATACACTGTGCCTTTTGTCATCGTTCTCGGTTGGATGCTGAGTGCTGACAAGACTGCTCTTAAGGGCTCCAAGCTCCATGCCCAAGCTGCCCATGTGTATCCAAAAGTACAAGCCCTCCTTTCAGTTATGCGTTTACGATGGCCTGATAGAGCGACTGTGGACAGTGGGAATTCATTTCCGAAGCAGGAAGTGAGACCAGGAGGAAGCACAGCACAGCCGATGCGTGTCTGTCGTGGTAACTAAATCCACGTCTGGGTTTAATCAGAGGGCAGTGGTGAGTCATGACATGGAAAGCAGGGGTCTTCATGGCACTAATCAGCAGCAGAAGCCCACATCAAAATGCAGCGTCCATGCTTGACTTCCTGCTCTCTATTGTTCCAGACAGACATCCTTAGAGCAGAAGGTGCAGCAGAGACGGTCGATGCTTTAAGTTCTTGTTTTCACGTTTCACAGCTTTCACAGGAGTGCATGCCTCCAAGCCACAGAGACAGGCCGGCACAATAGTATTTACCCCGAGAGCAATGACCTTGTTGGAGCTGGATTCACAGTGTCGATGCTTGTCTGCAGCCTCCTGCTCCAGTAGTTCTGTGATTGGACCTACGGGAGATGCTGTATCTCCCTCTTGTCCATGCTGGCATCTTGCCTGGCTAACGGGGTGTCCCTCCCTCATGTGAGTTATCTCTCTCCCCAAGATCTCAAGGGGACTCCAAGGCAACTTCGCCCGGGGCTTTGTGTTTTGAAAGTCTGTCCCTAGAAAACGTTATCTTTCTGCAGCACATGGGCCTCTGCGGGAAGTGTTCTTCTAAGGAAAGCAAATCATTCTTTTCATCACTGAGTGCTGCCTCACATGTAGACTAGGCAGTGCATTGCAGGCAAATTACTGTACATAGAGTTACAGAAGGAGGGTTAAAGCTCACATTCTGAGGCTACAAGTAGGAGGCTACATCTAGTGTTACTGTTCTTTTAGAAAAAGAACATAAGTGGAACAGAGGCTAGAAAGATCACCATGGTAACTTCTAGGCCATTTTCCTATTCTATGAACTATATCTGTAATTAATATCAGTTTACAATCAGCAAGTACAAATTGATACTCTGTATACTCAGCAACTCAGCAAGTTGGAGAAGACTCATGAGAGTCCCTTGGACTGCGAGGAGATCAAACCAGTCAATCCTAAAGGAAATCAGTCCCAAATATTCATTGGAAGGACTGATGCTGAAGCTAAAGCTCCCTCCAATACTTTGGCCACCTGATGCGAAAAACTGACTCGTTGAAAGAGACCCTGATGCTGGGCAAGGTTGAAGGCAGGAGAAGGGGATGATAGAGGATGATATGGTTGGATGGCATCACCTACTCAATGGACGTGAGCTTGAGCAAGCTCCAGGAGGTGGTGATGGACAGGGAAGCCAGATGTGCTCCAGTCCGTGGGGTCACAAAGAGTTGGACATGACTGAGCAAGTGAACTGACTGATACTCAGCAAGTTTTGGTATTTGGAATAATATTATTTTTGCAAATAGCAAAAATATTATTATTACAAACAGTGATAGGTTGTCATGTCCTTACTCAAATGAAGATTTCATACCACTTTTGAATTCTGCCATGAATTCTAAATTATTTCTTTCATTACTTCATTTGGGATTTGAAATATGAGTTATTAGAGCTTTAAAATCTATTTAAATGTAGATATATCTGACTTTTTCCTTTATTTTCCATGCCCATTTATACTTCAGTGGTTTTCTATAATCAGAAAAAAATATCACTGGTGTCTTAGTTAAATTGGTAATTTTATTTTGCATTTCCTAATGTATAAAGATGCTTACTCCTTGGAAGAAAAGTTATGACCAACCTAGATAGCATATTCAAAAGCAGAGAGACATTATTTTGCCAACAAAGGTTCGTCTAGTCAAGGCTATGGTTTTTCCTGTGGTCATGTATGGATGAGAGAGTTGGACTGTGAAGAAGGCTGAGCACCGAAGAATTGATGCTTTTGAACTGTGGTGTTGGAGAAGACTCTTGAGAGTCCCTTGGACTGCAAGGAGATCCAACCAGTCCATTCTAAAGGAGATCAGCCCTGGGTGTTCTTTGGAAGGAATGATGCTAAAGCTGAAACTCCAGTACTTTGGCCACCTCCTGCGAAGAGTTGACTCATTGGAAAAGACTCTGATGCTGGGAGGGATTGGGGGTAGGAGAAGGGGACGACAGAGGATGAGATGGCTGGATGGCATCATCGACTTGATGGACCTGAGTTTGAGTGAACTCTGGGAGATGGTGATGGACAGGGAGGCCTGGTGTGCTGCGATTCATGGGGTTGCAAAGAGTGTGAAGTGACTGAGCGACTGAATTGAATTGAATTGAATTGAATGTATAAAAATTAATACATACCATTTAATAAACATTTAGTCAAAAGCGTCTATAATTCTCTACCCCCAGTATAACAGGATGGACTGAAGAAGGCCTTTCTTTTCTTCACTCTGAGACAAAATGCATTCCCTTATCATTAACAGAAAGAATTTATACAACAAATCTAAAAGTTAACTGTTGATCAAATTCACATGTGAGGAGAGATCACCCTTGAAATGACTGGTGACCTGGTGACGAGTCACTTAGCAATCTTCAGCTCAATGGGCAGTTTTTGTCCATAATTTAAGGCAGAAATTCCATTCTTCTTAGGGGACATTCATTTCTGGAAGAAGAATGTCTTGTCAATGTAGGTCCTGAGGAGGAGTCATTACTGACATTTTGTGAAATATTGTTCTTCTTGTGTAACAAAAGGGATCATCCTATGGATGGAGAAAGTTACTCTGAACAGGTGTGTCTCCTGGATGTTTGAAAGACAGCAGCTTTTCTACTCTATGCACGTTTCATAAGCTCCTTGACATAGAGATGTTGGCACAATGGTTTGCTTTTTCTTGGTTATATTATTTCTTGTGGGGCTCAACTTGTTGACTTGAGGAGAGCAACCTGATCTCGTAATTGCATCCAGAGCAAATACTCCTGTGACCCCCTAGGCTGCCAGGAGTTTACAGCATCCAGTTTTCACTACCTCTAGGAGGACCACCTTACTTCAGAGGGAAATGGAGAATGTTTTACTTTAGATACAGTCTCAAAACAAGACTCGGTGTAGCAACAGAGAGGAGAGCTATGATGGAATATGAAAAAGTCCCCATTGCCTGTTCCCTTTTGTTCTCAACTTTCAGGGCCTTTTCTCACTGCAGACTTAAGCAACACAGTGGAAAATGGTGCTGCTCTCCCACGAAACTATGAGAATAGTTTTAGGTTAAGGAATTGATTTTGCCGTGGCAGAAAAACGAACAAACAAAAAAAAGTTTTGCGTTCCGGAAACTTCTGTTCTTGCCCATAATGCTGTCAGTGGTCCTTCATGCTCTTTGTAATGTCCCAGGGAGCAATCTCGGGGTGGCAGTGAGCATCATTAACCTAATGACTTGGAGTGCTTTGCCCTGGGTCACAATTTCCATTCTTACTTTCTCAGGACATAATTTGGTTTAGCCAGGACTTAATTTCTTTAGAGGCTTGAGCCCAGGGACCTCCACAATAATTTCCATGTCCACAGCACTATGTTTTTGGTAGAAAAACATCCAGAAATAACCAATAGACATGCTATACTTGATTAATAAAAATTTAGACTGACTGCCACTGACAATTTTATTCCACAATTGCTCCTTCCAATAGGTATTTCTACACTTGATAATTAGAGTTGTCATTGAAATGTAGAATAAATAAATAGCTAATAGGTAGATCCCTGGTAACTTAGTGGTAAAGAATCTGCCTGCAATGAAGGAGACACAGGAGACTCGGGTTCAATCCCTGGGTCAAGAAGATCCCCTGGAGAAGGAAATGGCAAGCCATTCCAGGATTCTTGTTGGGAAAATCCCATGCAGAGGAGTCCCGCAGGCTACAGTCTGTGGGGTCACAAAGAGTTGAACATGACTGAGCACATGCACACACAAGCAATAACAATTTGACCATCTCATTTTTGTGTTGGAGGTGCTGTATAAGAAAAAAAACTTCACAGTCATAAACGTCTACATTTTGAAGTAACTCATAGAAGAGTTTCTTTTGTGCCACTAAAGTACTGACAGTAACATTATCTGTGCTTTTATTTTATCTTATACAGTTCAAGTTCAGCTTGTCTTTTTATCAGGACTTTGGCCTGAGAGTAAAGGATTCCGGATCTGCGTTCCCTTAGACTGCACAGAACGTCTGAGAATGGCTTTCACATTCTGACAACCTCAGAATTTATTTAAACAAATTCTTCTCCTCCAATTCCCTACAGAGCAGCTATTGTGCCCTTTTGTTGATTGTAGTGGACACACTGCAGATCTCCGATTACGTTCCCGTGGACCACCCACCACAAGGCGGTTTTGTCCCCCCAGCACAGCAGCGCTGGCAGGCTTATGCCTCCTGAAGACTGGAGAGAAGCTTCTGTCCAGCCCCACTCTCCACTGGCCCGGAATCTCTGCTTTTCCTGACGAATAACCTAATTAATTACCCCAAACCGCCTAGGAGTCCGTACATCGTCTAACATAATAATCACTAGGGGGTGAAAAGAAAACGTCATAATGTTCTTTTGAATAGGGAAGTTGACAGCTTCCAGACAACACAGAGCTTTGTCTGGATGTGACACTGCAGTACAGGAACAATCAAGTTGCCTTTGAAAGCATGTCTGTTCAGTCGCTCAGTTGTGGCTGACTCTTCTGCGACCCCACGGACTGTAGCAAAGCAGGCTCCTCTGTCCATGGGATTCTCCAGGCAAGAATACTGGAGTGGGTTGCCATTTCCTCACCCAGGAGATCTTCCTGACCCAGGAATCGAACCCACATCTCCTGCGTCTCCTGCATCGCAGGCGGATTCTTCACCCACTTGGCCACCTGAGAAGCCCTGCCTTTGAAATTGCAAGTAAATATAATGACAGATGATGCGAAGTGTGGTCATGAATCTCTGAGTATTTACAATCAATACCTTAAACCTGGCACTTCTCTTGCAATCTTCTGAAGGAGGTAATTTGATTATTAAAATCTCTTGTTAGTAAAGTAGCATTTGAAAATGTTCTTTGTATATCACTTAAGGCAACATATATCAAGGTAAATTGTAGATTGAAAATGATGGCGTGGTTCTGGGTAAATAATGTAGATTCTGATTCTTTGCATTAAATTCTTTTCCCAGTTAAGTCTGGTTTACATAAATATGATTTCTGGAATGATGGCTTATTCTATTCCACTTTCTTCTTGGTATTTTTTCCTGAAAAAATAAGGATACTTCCTTAAATTTGAATAAGTCAGATGCTATTTCAATTGGTATGTAAAACTACTCTGAAAATATATTCCTATTGTTATAGTTACCATTTACCATACATTTGTAGCTCAATTTTTTTAAAAAAGAACAGCCCTTAAAATTTTATGAGTTAATAGAGTAGCAGAATAAAAAGTAGAAGAATCAAATTTAGTTTCAATTTATTAGTTTGTCTTCACTAACATTAGACAAAATTGTTCTATTATTCAATTTTTTCATTAATAGAAATATGCATAACCCTGGATTTATGTTTCAACACAGAAATGTGGAAAGAATTTTGGGTTTATAATTGAAAAATATTTTAGCTCTTTCAAATATATATTATTTAGTTTCTTCTAAAAATGAATAGCAAAGAGCCACAGTTAAAGATAAATATAAAATGTGTTAGCTGACTTCAACCATTCCTGCTTTTCATTATCACTCAAGAAACTTATTCCTTAATAATTACATCATTATGAATCATATACCCACAATTAGGATGGAAAATATGAGGTTATCAAATGCATGCTCTTTTTAATTTATGGATCAGAATTAAGTATTACTATTATGCATAATAGAGACAAACTGATACCCTAATAGCTTTCCTCTTACTTTTTTGATTCTGCAGTCTTGCTCACCTCCAACACTGTGCATGAATGCACACACACACACACACACTCTCTCTCTCTCTCTCTCCAGGATCAGTTTTTGATCACGACTGATCAGTTTTTGATTTAGATTGTGATTTCTTTTACTGTGCAGTGTTTGAAGGCATTTATTGTGCAACAATAAAAAAAAAAAAAAAAACGCTGGTGTTCTGTAGATTGGGAAAAAACTGATGGTAGTAATAGACCCACACACATACCTGCAGGTGTGTATAGAAAGAATTAGTCACTCAGTCATGTCTGAGTCTTTGGGGCCCCATGGACTCCTCCGATCATGGGATTTTTCCAACCACACGCAGGTAAATCCCTGATGGCTCAGTGGTAAAAGAATCTGCCTGTATTGCAGGAGACACAGGAGATGTGGGTTTGATCCCTGAGTTGGGAAGATCCCCTGGAGGAAGAAACGGCAACCCTCTCCAGTATCCTTGTCAGGAAAACCCCATGGACAGAGGAACCTGGCAGGTTACAGTCCATGGGGTCTCAAAGAGTTGAACACGACCGAGCAACGAACACACGAAGTGTTTATAATCACTTTTAGTAGATCCTGCCAAGTGTTTTCCACAATGGTTGTGGCAGTGTGTGCTCCCGTCCGCAGCTCCCGAGAGTTCTAGCTGCTGCTGATCCTCACCAGCGCCAACAATCTAATTTCACCTCTTAGTCATTGTGATGTATGCGTGGTAGTATTACATTGTGTTTTGAAGTATTTCCTTCAAAACTAACATACTGATGATTTTACAGATATTTTTGGTAGTTTTTGGAATCATTTTTATGGAAAAGGCCTTTCAAGTAGTTTTCTATCGTCCTGTCGGGCTGTAGGGCCTCTTTCTTCTTGTCATATAGGAGTTTGTTGTAGATTCAGAAGATGAGTCCTTTATTAGCGACAAACACTTCAAACACATTCTCCTTGACTAGAATTTGCATTTTCCATCTCTTAAGATTTATGAGAAAAAGTAATTCTTAGCTTTAAAGTGTTTCAACGTCTCATATTTTCCCTTCAGAATTAGAAGTTTCCATGTCTTATCTGAGAAATCTTTGCTAAATCAAATAACATGAAGACAGTCTTTTGATTTTTTCTTCTAAGTTTCTATTGTTTTTACCTATCACATTAAGATCTAGAGTCCCTTTGAAAATTGGATTTGTGCTCGTGTGTATTTGTGTGAGAGGAGGATTAAGAGGCATCATTTTTCCATGTGATTTCTAATGACTCAGTGTTATTAATTGAAAACACTATTCTTTTACGGTATTCTTTCACTGTAATTTTGCTGCTTTTCTTGTAAATCACATGACTGGATACCTGTGATAGACAAGTAATCACTTGTCTTTCCTTCCACCAATATGCTATTTTCTGTGACTCAAACATTTTAGCATGGATTCTTGTTACGTCCTGACAATCCTCTGGCTTTATCCTTCTTATTTAAGACTGTCTTAGCTATTTTTGTTCCTTTGTATTGCCTCATAAATTTTAGTATAAAAATTTTAACTTGTACCCACACATACAAACCCCTGAAGTTCTGTGGTGTTACAGTCCTCCACCATATAGGTCTACCTTAATTTTCTCGATAATGTTTTGAAATTTTCTGTGTAAAAGTTCATCATTTATTTATTATTTTAGCTTAACTATTTGATGATATTTCATGTAAGTGATATTTAAAAGTTTTCCCTTTCTATTGATTTATGCTAGTATATGGAAATGCTATTGGCTTCTCTAAATTGACCTTTTGTCATCTGATCTTTTGTTTAATCCACTTATTAGTTTTACCAGTTCATCTATAGATGATATGCGCACATCATGTCATCTTTATTTCTTCCTTTGTGATTGCTTTCTTTTCAGTTTCCTTTGCTTTGTTTCCCAAGTTAGGTAGGATCTCCATTAAAATGTGAATGGAAGTAATAATAGTAGGTATCTTTGTTATGTTTTGAGCTTATGGGAAATATTTCAGTGTTGCATTATTAAACATTATTCTTCATACAATTTTGTTATAAATACATTTATTAGGTTAGAGAATTTTTCTCTCCCTACTTTTCAAGATTGCTGTTATTATGAATAAGTCTTGAATTTAATCAATTTTGGGCATCTATTGTAATGGTATTTTCTTCTTTCCCTATTAATGTGATGAATTACCATGATTTTTTAAACGTTATGATAAACTTGTCTTCCTAAAAAAAAGAAAAAGGCTTAAATTGGTCATGATATATTGTCATTTTTGTGTATCTTTGCATTTGGCTTTCTAACGTTTTAAGATTTTTGTATCTATTAAAACGAGAGATTTTTTACTCATTATAATCTGTTTGGCTCTCATAGTCAAGTTATGCTGACTTCAGAAATACTTTGAGAAGTTTCACTTTTGAGTATTTTGAGCATTAACTGTAGAAGTGATCTGGGCTCAGCTTTTGATTTATGAGAAGGTCTTTAACTATAGATTAAACTGCTTTAATTATGTAGAATAATTCAGATTCTCCGTTTTTTCTTATTATGTTACTTTTGAGACCTTGCTTCTTATCTAGGAATCTTTCAGTGTGTTCTAAATTTGTAGATTAAAATGATCCTAAAATTCTCATGAGGTTGCTTATAACTTGATACCTAGGTTACTTAGAAATATTTTGGGTCATTTTCAAACTGCTGGGCATTTCCTAAAAGTTGTTTTGTTATTAATTTCTAGCTTCTTTCACTGTGGTCAAAAAATATATATGAATGGTTTTGGTCATTAGAAAAGCAATGAAGCTTACATTGTTTAGTTGCTGAGTTGTGTCCGACTCTTTGAGGCCCCATGGACTGCAGCATGCCAGGCTTGCCTGCCCTTCCTGATCTCCTGGAGTTTGCTCAGACTCATGTCCATTGAGTCTGTGATGCCATCCAACTATCTCATCCTCTGTTGTCCCCTCCATCTTTCCCAGCATCTTTCCCAGGTTTCTTCCAATGAGTCAGCTCTCGGCATCAGGTAGCCAAAGTACTGGACCTTCAGTTTCATCATCAGTCCTTCCAGTGAATGTTCAGGCTTAATTTCCTTTAGGATTGAATGGTTTGATCTCCTTGCTGTCCAAGGGACTTGCAAGAGTCTTCTCCAGCACCACAATTTGAAAGCATTAATTTTTCAGCACTCAGCCTTCTTTATGGTCCAACTTGCATATCCGTACATGACTACAGGAAAAACCATAGCTTTGACTATAATTAGTGTACATTGCCACACCCCATGTGATTGGTCTGGATGAGATTCACGTGATCTTGAGATGTAAACTTTGTTTTCTGTTGTGTTCAGTTTTCTAGGTATGTTATTTAGATCAAATTTGTTGATCATGATCAACTATATTCCTAATAGCATGTGTCTGCTTCTTCAATCAGCCTTTGGCAGGAATCACCACATTTAATTCACAAATAATCCTATAAGATCAGTATTTAAAGATTAGATGTCTTATGTATGGGATTTCATTAAATTGAGCAAAGTACTAAAGCCAATGAATGGCAAAGCTGAGACCCAGACGTAAGTTTCTTTGTCTGCAAAGTTTCACTTCTCCTTCCTTCACACAACACTGCCTCCTTGCATCACCAAGTAGATGTATTTTAGGATGTCTGTCTAGGCCATGATACACTCTATTTTCCTGAGAAATGCCTTTCTTCTATAAGGACTAACCTATGGCATTGGAAAAGACTCTGATGCTGGGAGGGATAGGGGGCAAGAGGAGAAGGGGACGACAGAGGATGAGATGGCTGGATGGCATCACTGACTCGATGGTCATGAGTCTCAGTGAACTCCGGGAGTTGGTGATGGACAGGGAGGCCTTGCATGCTGCGATTCATGGGGTCACAAAGAGCTGGACACGACTGAGCGACTGATCTGATCTGATCTGATGGCAGCTATCTGTGTTCTTAACATACTCCCGACTTGTGGGTGGTTGGGAAAGAGATGAACAACACTTGACCGATGTTGGGCCCCCAGAATCAATCTCTTGAAATGTTTTGAGATAAATTGAGACTAATAGTTGGAAGTTATGTCAAATGATAGCATAAAGGTCAATCCATTTTTTTGCTACCCAGGTTTCCATGCTTCTTAATGTCTGTTTGCCTTTTCATTAGCTGAGTTATAATGATTTGTTTCACTAGCAGCTGGATACTCCAATCTTTGCTACAACGCTGCCCTCCAGGCATTTGCCAGTTTTTACCTGTGAACTGTGTTCATATGCAGAATATATAAATAATTTCTATAAGTCAATAACAAAAAAACACATTAATGGAAATACAGGCAAAAGACAATCAGCTGATGATGTGGTGGTTATATTCAGTTTCCAAAAATCTATCAAGCTATGTGGAACAGCTAAGCCCATGTGCCACAACCACTGAGCCTGTGCTCTTAAGTCCACAAGTCATGACTTCTGAGCCTGCAACTGCTGAAGCCCACGCACCCTAGAGCCTCTTCTCCAAAAGAGACGCCACCACAGCAAGAAGCCCACATGTTAGAACTACAGACCCAGTGCCCGTTCTCACTCGCCACAGCTAGAGAAAAGCCCACGTGTCAACAAAGACCCAGGCCAGTCAAAAACTGCTTAATAGTCTAACTGGAAGCTCAATGGATATCTTGCTCCAAGGCACCATCAAAATCTGATTAAAGAAAAAAAGTCATTTTCATCACAGAAAATGAAAACATATATACATTAACATGCACAGTTAAACATAAAGCATATAAATACACATTTTATTTTCGCTCATCTTTTGATATCATCCTTATTGGTCAGTTGATTAAATTTCCTCTTATTTTCCTGTGACCTTCTGACCAGAACTGCACTCATGTTGTGTCCTTCCTAGTGCCCAGTTTTGGTCTTAAATGGAGCAATGGGGAGCGTGAAGATACCACAACTGGAAGGAAAGCACTCGGAACGGTGAAGACCCAGCACAGCCAATAAATAAATAAAATCATTTTAAAAAGATCTATCAAGCTGAATCCTGTGATTTGTGTACTTTTTTCTGGGTAGTATATTTAAATATGAAAATATTCTTTAAAACTATATAGGTACTTTCTAACGCACTTAAAATTACAGAACCATCTAACTTTCTCTCGAGTCTTTCTCCATATCAAGCTCCATATGAGATGGTTTTCTTTTTCTCAGATACAACAGGTTTTTATTTTTTCTTCTTCAACAGTTCTGCCCATCTTGAAACAGTATTTGGTGCTGATACTGAAAAATAAGACATGGGTCCCTCCCAGGCATTTTAGAATGGAGGTCCCTCCCATACCTGTGATGTTGATGAACTGCTCTGAGAAGGAGGAGTATAAAGTTCAGAATCAATTCCTTCACAGGCACTACTAGTCACCTCCTGCCACAAAGAAAGTATTGAAAGAGCAAAAGAAACATACTTTTGCCACTCAAATGCCCCTGAGATCTTTCCCCCGTGCTATTACATATGTATTAATAATAACTTTTAAACAGAAATTGACTCTTAAATAGAAATCTAAATAGTGAAGTTTTCATAAAGTGGAACAAACAAGCTTTGAAGCGCTAATCACTTAGAAGAATAAGTATGAGACACACAAAGAAAAATACATAGTCCTCCCGAACATCGACCACTAGTTAGAATTGAATTTCCAAGAGCCCTGTTTTGAATCAAGTGAACCTGAATGGTTCTTCTTTAAAAGCAAAATGAAAGGACTGAAAGAAAAAAGAAAAGGAAAAAGGACGGAAGGAAGGAAAGGAGAAAGGAAGAAAGAAGTAATGAGGCCTCCATATGAAAATGCACATTACTACAATCCCAGCAGTGGAGAAGGCAATGGCACCCCACTCCAGCACTCTTGCCTGGAAAATCCCATGGACAGAGGAGCCTGGTGGGCTGCAGTCCATGGGGTCACAAAGAGTCGGACACAACTGAGCGACTTCACTTTCACTTTTCACTTTCATGCACCGGAGAAGGACATGGCAGCTCACTCCAGTGTTCTTCCCTGGAGAATCCCAGGGACGGGGGAGCCTGGTGGGCTGCCATCTATGGGGTCACACAGAGTCAGACACAACTGAAGCGACTTAGCAGCAGCAACAATCCCAGCAGAGTCTTAATAGTTTTACAACTACAGTAATAGCTGCTGATTAAATATTTTATTAATAATATCTGGCTCTGAACACTTCTTTTTCTAATTTGAAGTATAGTTGATTTACAATGTTGTATTAGTTTCTGGTGTACAGCAGAGTGATATTTATATATAAATGTGTGTGTGTGTATATGAATCACTTCAGCGCAAAAAAAGAAATATATATATACCACAGATCAGATCAGATCAGTCACTCAGTTGTGTCTGACTCTTTGTGACCTTGTGAACCGAAGCACGCCAGGCCTCCCTGTCCATCACCAACTCCCGGAGTTCACTCAGACTCACGTCCATCGAGTCAGTGATGCCATCCAGCCATCTCATCCTCTGTCGTCCCCTTCTCCTCTTGCCCCCAAATCCCTCCCAGCATCAGAGTCTTTTCCAATGAGTCAACTCTTCGCATGAGGCGGCCAAAGTACTGGGGTTTCAGCTTCAGCATCATTCCTTCCAAAGAACACCCAGGGCTGATCTCCTTTAGAATGGACTGGTTGGATCTCCTTCTCCAACACCACAGTTCAAAAGCATCAATTCTTCAGCCCTCAGCCTTCTTCACAGTCCAACTCTCACATCCATACACGACCACAGGAAAAACCATAGCCTTGACTAGACGAACTTTTGTTGGCAAAGTAATGTCTCTCTGCTTTTGAATATGCTATCTAGGTTGATCATACCTTTCCTTCCAAGGAGTAAGCATCTTTTAATTTCATGGCTGCATTCACCATCTGCAGTGATTTTGGAGCCCAGGAAAACAAAGTCTGACTCTGTTTCCACTGTTTCCCCATCTATTTCCCATGAAGTGACGGGACCGGATGCCATGATCTTCGTTTTCTGAATGTTGAGCTTTAAGCCAACTTTTTCACTCTCCACTTTCACCTTCATCAAGAGGCTTTTTAGTTCCTCTTCACTTTCTGCCATAAGGGTGGTGTCATCTGCATATCTGAGGTTATTGATATTTCTCCCAGCAATCTTGATTCCAGCTTGTGTTTCTTCCAGTCCAGCATTTCTCATGATGTACTCTGCATATAAGTTAAATATATACCACACACACATACAAAATGTGTCAACTTGTGTATGTGAATCACTTATATATGTGAATCACTTTTATCACACCACATTTTCTTTATCCATTCATCTATCAATGGACATTTGAATTGCTTCCAAAAGGAATTGCGTCCATGTCTTGGCAATTGTAAATAGTACTGCAGTGAACACGGGGTGCATGTATCTTTTCCAAATAAAGTTTTCCCCAGATCCATGTCCAGGAGTGGGATTGTAGGATCATATAGGTAGCTCTATTTTTTGTTTTTTTTTAAGGCCTCCATACTGTTCTCTGTAGTGGTTGTACCAATTTACATTCCCATCAACAGTGCAGGAGGGTTCTTTTTTCTCCACACCCTTTCCAGCATTTATTGTTTGTAGACTTTTTGATGTCAACCATTCTGACTTCTGTGAAGTGATACCTCATTGTAGTTTTGATTTGCATTTATCTGATAATTGGGCTTCCCTTGTGGTTCAGCTGGTAATGTGGGGGACCTGGGTTTGATCTCTGGGTTGGGAAGATCCCTTGGAGAAGGGAATGGCTACCTACTCCAGTATGCTGGCCTGCAAAAATACAAAGCACAGCCATGCAGCGCATTAAGCTATAATTTAGAAAACTCCAAGTGGTTATCGAAAGCTGTGTTACCTGGGATGTTCCATAAAAACCACATTGGATGCTGAAACAAAAAAAGAATGTGCAAATAGACAAAATAGAAAGGTGAGGACAAATAATTGTGTAAAAATACTTTGAGAAAGGATAAGGCAATTATGCATAAAGCAAGACGTGTTTTGAATCACTCTATGTTAGCTTAAATTGGAAAAGGAGGAAACAACTTTGCTTCTTGGTAGAAAAGAAAGCCATTTCACTGATCTTGGAATGATCAGACTCTACAATTGTCTGGAGTCACCCTGGAGACCAGAAAGATTGGAAGAGATATGTGAACAGATAGAGCCATGCTGAAAGAGTTCACAGATAAAATATAAATATGTATAGCAGTTTGCCACCAAGGGCATCTTGATCCAAGTAGACCTTACTGAAAAGCCCCTAGCCATTTTTTTGTTTGTTTAAAAGAGCAAAACAAAACACACACACACACACACACAAAAAAAAACCAAAACATGGAATTATGAAGTAAAATATGACTGGGGTTGAAATCTACCTTTCAGAGGGATGAAAAAGAAATACGAAGCATGACTTCTAACTACAGACTTTTCAGTTTACTAAGGAGTTTTGTGGAAGCTTGTGTGAGAAACTCAGTAATAAATTAATAACTACTTATAATAACAGATATGCTTAGAATACTTGAGTGCCTCTGATGAAGCTTTGCTGGGGAAGTGGAAGAAAGCAGTAAGTAATTTTTATGACAAAGTCTCCATTGTGTCATCCTTGTTTCCATAGGGTCTATAACTATGAATCAAGAAAAAATATAATAATTTTTAATTTGGGTATACATGTATTCTGTATATTTGTAACAAATTGATATTGAATTAAATTTTGTAAGGACAGGTACAGCAGAGAATGGGGGCTTCCCAGGTGGCGCTAGTGGTAAAGAATCCATCTGCCAATGCAGGAGACACAGCAGACCCGGGTTAGATTCCTGGGTCTGGAAGAACCCTGGAGAAAGAAACCCACCCAGTATTCTTGCCTGGGAAGTCTCACGGACAGAGGAGCTTGGCGGGCTACAGCCAATGGGGTCTCAAAAGAGTCGGACACAACTGAGCACACACAACGAGGGCAGCAGAGGGTAGAAAATATGTGTGCCTTTTAAGTTAGGTTCAGATCAGATCAGATCAGGTCAGTCACTCAGTCGTGTCCAACTCTTTGCGACCCCATGAATCGCAGCATGCCAGGCCTCCCTGTCCATCACCAACTCCCGGAGTTCACTCAGACTCACATCCACTGAGTCAGTGATTCCATCCAGCCAGTTCATCCTCTGTCATCCCCTTCTCCTCCTGCCCCCAATCCCTCCCAGCATTAGGGTCTTTTCCAATGAGTCAACTCTTTGCATGAGGTGGCCAAAGTATTGGAGTTTCAGCTTTAGCATCATTCCCTCCAAAGAACACCCAGGACTGATCTCCTTTAGAATGGACTGGTTGGATCTCCTTGCAGTCCAAGGGACTCTCAACAGTCTTCTCCAACACCACAGTTCAAAAGCATCAATTCTTCAGTGCTCAGTCTTCTTCACAGTCCAACTCTCACATCCATATATGACCACAGGAAAAACCATAGCCTTGACTAGACGAACCTTTGTTGGCAAAGTAATGTCTCTGCTTTTGAATATGCTATCTAGGTTGGTCATAACTTTCCTTCCAAGGTGTAAGTGTCTTTTAATTTCATGGCTGCAGTCACCATCTCTAGTGATTTTGGAGCCCAGAAAAATAAAGTCTGACTCTGTTTCCACTGTTTCCTCATCTATTTCCCATGAAGTGGTGGGACCAGATGCCATGATCTTCATTTTCTGAATGTTGAGCTTTAAGCCAACTTTTTCACTCTCCACTTTCACTTTCACCAAGAGGCTTTGAGTTCCTCTTCACTTTCTGCCATACGGGTGGTGTCATCTGCATATCTGAGGTTATTGATATTTCTCCCAGCAATCTTGATTCCAGCTTGTGTTTCTTCCAGTCCAGCGTTTCTCATGATGTACTCTGCATGTAAGTTAAATAAACAGGGTGACAATATACAGCCTTGACGAACTCCTTTTCCTATTTGGAACCAGTCTGTTGTTCCATGTCCAGTTCTAACTGTTGCTTCCTGACCTGCATACAAATGCAGATCTCAAGAGGCAGATCAGGTGGTCTGGTATTCCCATCTCTTTCAGAATTTTCCACAGTTTATTGTGATCCACACAGTCAAAGGCTTTGGCATAGTCAATAAAGCAGAAATAGATGTTTTTCTGAACTCTCTTGCTTTTTCTATGATCCAGCGGATGTTGGCAATTTGATCTCTGGTTCCTCTGCCTTCTCTAAAACCAGCTTGAACATCAGGAAGTTCACGGTTCACATATTGCTGAAGCCTGGCTTGGAGAATTTTGAGCATGACTTTACTAGTGTGTGAGATGAGTGCAGTTGTGCTGTAGTTTGAGCATTCTTTGGCATTGCCTTTCTTTGGGATTGGAATGAAAACTGACCTTTTCCAGTCCTGTGTCCACTGCTGAGTTTTCCAAATTTGCTGGCATATTGAGTGCAGCACTTTCACAGCATCATCTTTCAGGATTTGGAATAGCTCAACTGGAATTCCATCACCTCCACTAGCTTTGTTCATAGTGATGCTTTCTAAGGCCCACTTGACTTCACATTCCAGGACGTCTGGCTCTAGGTCAGTGATCACACCATCGTGATTATCTGGGTCGTGAAGATCTTTTTTGTACAGTTCTTCTGTGTATTCTTGCCATCTCTTCTTAATATCTTCTGCTTCTGTTAGGCCCATACCATTTCTGTCCTTTATCGAGTTCATCTTTGCATGAAATGTTCCTTTGGTATCTCTGATTGTCTTGAAGAGATCCCTAGTCTTTCCCATTCTGTTGTTTTCCTCTTTTTCTTTGCATTGATTGCTGAAGAAGGCTTTCTTATATCTCCTTGCTATTCTTTGGAACTCTGCGTTCAGATGTTTATATCTTTCCTTTTCTCCTTTGCTTTTTGCTTCTCTTCTTTTCACAGCTATTTGTAAGGCCTCCCCAGACAGCCATTTTGCTTTTTTGCATTTCTTTTCTATGGGAATGGTCTTGATCCCTGTCTCCTGTACAATGTCACGAACCTCATTCCATAGTTCATCGGGCACTCTATCAGATCTACGCCCTTAAATCTATTTCTCACTTCCACTGTATAATCATAAGGGATTTGATTTAGGTCATACCTGAATGGTCTAGTGGTTTTCTCTACTTTTTTTCAATTTAAGTCTGAATTTGGCAATAAGGAGTTCATGGTCTGAGCCACAGTCAGCTCCTGGTCTTGTTTTTGCTGACTGTATAAAGCTTCTCCATCTTTGACTGCAAAGAATATAATCAATCTGATTTTGGTGTTGACCATCTGGTGATGTCCATGTATAGAGTCTTCTCTTGTGTTGTTGGAAGAGGGTGTTTGCTATGACCAGTGCATTTTCTTGGCAAAACTCCATTAGTCTTTGCCTTGCTTCATTCTGTATTCCAAGGCCAAATTTGCCTGTTACTCCAGGTGTTTCTTGACTTCCTACTTTTGCATTCCAGTCCCCTATAATGAAAAGGACATCTTTTTTGGGTGTTAGTTCTAAAAGGTCTTGTAGGTCTTCATAGAACCGTTCAACTTCAGCTTCTTCAGCATTACTGATTGGGGCATAGACTTGGATTACTGTGATATTGAATGGTTTGCCTTGGAAACGAACAGAGATCATTCTGTCGTTTTTGAGATTGTTACCCTAGATTCAAATTCTAATCTGACTATTGGCCACCTACAGGACCTTGTACAAGAACAACCTCTCTGAGCCTCAGTTTCTTCGTGTCTAAAATGATGGAGATCACTGTTATTTGTACTTAAGGAAGCTTTGATGAAAATAGTGATCGTCTTTGCCAACAAGATAAGAATAAAAATATTAGTTTCCTACAAAGTTTCAGATTGTCTTCTAAGTCAATTGTTTCTTTGTCAGTAATTTGTTGGGAAATTTTTTTTTTTTTTTTTACTAACCCTATACTTTTCCAGCCAAAGGACAACAAAGCCTCAGAAACAGTTTACTTTTTTGGAAAAAAAGAAAATGTTGTACAAAATGTATGTACTGTTATATGTGGCGTACTTTATAGTTCTCATAACTCCTTAATTACCTTTTAGCTAGGGAATCACAGTGGAAAAAAGCTGAATTGAAATTAGACATTCATGACCCGTTTTATAATTTGAATAATAATGGCCTGTAGCTGAAGCAACACAGCACTGTTCATTGGCAATTGGTAATAGCGAAACTTCTTAAGTATGTCTCTGGCTTCAGTACTTGGAACTGTTAGACCGTTTTATGCATGACCATTTTATAACAAAACAAATATTTTTCCTCTGTATTTAAAGTAATTTTTTTCCCCAGGCTGTGTGATCCCACTGGTAGAATGAGCTCAATGGGAAGACTGAATGAGCTGATTTTCCTTCAGTATGTGACGGCAACACTTAAGCACAGAGACTTATTTGTAAGTACACAAACAAGGATTTTGTGTTACAGAAACATTTTATAGATTTCTGCACCAGAGGCCCTTGATGAGATGGCATAAGCAATGGAAAAGTAGCTGGGCAGCTGGAGAAATAACCTTGATTCAGCCCCCGCTGGCCACAGCACCCTACGTTAGTCATGTAACCACTTCTGGCCTTAGACCTCCTTCCTGACAAGGTCATGTGGACTGTGTGACCTCTAAGTGTTTCTTCAGGCCTCATGTAATCTGTGAGTCATGATAGACAACCCCCAATGACCAGAAAGAGTTCATTTTTCTTTTAAAATCCCGCCTCTAATACTTCAATCGCAAATAGCAATACCTTAACCAGTGTGGTGGTTACATGAGTGTTTGTTTTATAGTTATTCACCACGACCTACACTTCTGTTTAATGTACTTTCTGTTGATATATGTTATAAATTAATCTTTACATGTTTATAAAGACTGAATAAGTACAGGAATGTGACAGTTAAAATACATTTTTTTTTCTTATAGGGCAGTGCAAAATACAAACATTTAAAAAATTCTTTGCTTTTTAAGCTGGGGTCCCCTTGGCAGTCTTGTGCTGGTCCATTGTTTTCCTGAACTCTCTTCCTCAAACTTAATAACGAACGCACCATTGGTGTACTATAAACTAATTAGACACGGAGACGTGGAAAGAAGTTCCACCTTTTCGAAAAGCATGGTTATCACCTATGTGTGTTGTCCAAGGTGCTTCCTAGGTGGCTCGGTGGTAAAGAACCTGCCTGCAACGCAGGCAACACAGGTTTGATCCATGGGTCAGGAAGATCCCCTAGAGAAGGAAATGGCGATCCATTCCAATATTCTTGCCTGGAGAATTCCATGGACAGAGGAGAGCCCGTGGGGTCCCAAAGAGTCTTATAGAGCTGAGCAACTGAGCACACACACACAATGTCTAAGAGGCACTCTCACAGCTTACCAAGCTCTTCTGCTCATTCACACTTGTGATTGAAATGTGTTTATTCCTATGCCTCTTCGCGTGCATAGCAACACTCTTTCTCTTCATGTTGGAAATAAGATGACCAAAAGCCGTTTCCACCCCCACCACCCGCCTTAGTGCAGGAGCAGTTTAGATCACGTTCTTCCAGGTGACTTCTTTTCGGTTGTTCTTTTATTCTGTTCGGCTGTGGCCTCAAATCTATTTGAGTGTGTATAATATTGAACCAAATCCTCCAAACACTCTAAAATCCCCCCAGTGCTCATGAACTTTAACCACTTTGTCTTCACCACATGCTTTCCCGGCAACTGTAGATGTGTATAGAGCCTAAGTTGCAAATCCTTTTATCCTTAATGAGAATACTGGAGGCCACTGGGGAAATCCTGAAGTTTTATCATTTGTGGGCAACAGGCAGAACCAGAAGGGGTTACATGAAACACCAAATAATGATATTTGTGTTCTTTTTTACATTTTGTTAGCAAATTATATGCCTACGACTTAGAAGTGGGGGGATTTCTCTGTTCTTTCTACCATTTCCCTTTCCCCTTGCCATCTCCAAACTTCTTTCCTTATGACTTTTTTTGCACTAAACATTAAGCTCATTGATTACCCGGATGGCACCAAGTGACCTAATGACGTGTCAGACTTAATGAGAAAAGCAAGCGGCTGCCTGTGATGTGGCCAGGCTTGGCCACCCCCCACCGCGTCCCGGCATGTCAGACTTAGTCCCCTTTAGGAGAAGGGAGCATGGAAAATCAACAGAGACCCGCCCGGTGCCTCTTCACAGAATGGACATGGGCATGGCTATTTAGCCTGTAAAAGGGGGCGCATTTGCACAAATGAAGTGAACATAAGGAGTCCTTCAGAAAAGAATGGGACCTTGGCAAATTTATAGACTCCCCTGAAAGAAAGTGATTACAGATCATTATCCAATTGAGGCAGATTGATGGGCTGGGGTCAAAGTAATATTGCAGATCTCACAGAGGGCACAATGGCTGCTTGTCACAGTGAAAGAAAAGAAAGGGCGGGGGGTTGAGGGGGAGACAGCCACACAGAGAGGCAAGGCTCAAGCTTTACCAACTGCTCCGAAAGGGCCTGGATGTGTATGTCATTACTTTTCTTGAGCACTATGTTTTATTTTATGTTGCAAAGGACACGCCATTGAGATCAAATTGGGCCTTCAAACGTCCCCCAATGAAGAACACACAAAGGCCCTTAAATATAGACCCAGCACTCACTTTTTTTTCCTTCCAAAAAGCACTAAAGCAACATAAATGGGGAAGAGGATGGACCACATAAAAATGCTTAGTTCCTCCTTTCTCTCCTTCTTTCTCTCTCTCTCAAGTGGAACTATCTCATAAAATATGAATATACAAAAAGAAATAATAATAGACAGAGGTCTTAATGTCTATAAGTGAAACCCCTTAAGCTGACAGCTAGGGGATGAGCAGATCTGACTTTGAAACTTTGCAACATCTGTTCAGGCCCAACGTGGCAGTCCTGAAATGGAAGAAAACAGGGCAAGACCTGTTCCCACTGCTGCCTTTGTATTGATTCCTGAGTGTTTAAAAGTGCTTTGCATTCATGCGTTTTACAAAATGCGATACAAAAGACAGAAGAATAGCCAGCATGCCCAAGTGCATTCGCCTTTCATTTTGCAATAGGTTTTGGGGATCTAGAGAGTTAGAAATATCAGGCAAACATGTATTCAGAGGAGATCCGGTTTTTATCTACTTTGTTGGGGTCCAGAGAGTATTAGCAAGTAAAAAAGAACAGATTTACATTCTAAACGTATTTTACCAGGAAGAAGCATAGTCATTTTTTTTTCCACATATAGACTATTCTTAAACAATAAAGTTATTTGATTTCTCTAAGATATATACAGCTAGAATTTAAGGATAGATCAATGATAAATAGAGACAGATAAAATTGGAGGAAAAAAAAAAGAAGGAAAGAAAAACTTCAGTTGGGGAATAGGGTATTTTTTTAACTTTCTCCTTCATGATAAAATTAAAGTTATGAATTCAATCACTGGTGTCATCTTTTCTTATTAAGGCAAATCAGCTAAGCTATAACAAATGGTAATATTACTATTTTTTGTTTGTTTTTATAAGTATATAAGTAGCTTACTTGCCTTTATCATCAGACATCACAGATGTGTTTCAAATTCTTGAGTTCAGAAATAATTGAGAACACTCATAAATGAAAATTTCCTTCTCAGCACTGCTCTTTGTTTTGTTTTTCCCCCTGATCACAAGGTCTTCACTGTTTCCTAATGAGCTCTTAATGAGCTGTCAATTGCTTATGTAAATAGAGAAGGAAACAGACACAGGAGGGGATGCAGGATATTCGGTTAAAATTTGACACTGCCTAACCTCTCAAAGTTATTAAAAATGTAGATTGCTCCAACTTAATAACTGGCCTCGACGCTCCCTTTCTTTTACTTCTCTACTTTCTGTGAGTATGCCATTTGAAAGACTTAGAGATACCATCACTTTACTTCTGGATTACTAGCTTTATGTTTAAAAATACTGCGTACATAGTTAAAGTTTCATGTTGAATGCACTGTAGAGATGTAGGTTAAAAGAAAAAAAAGTGAAAATTGCTTCATCTTATTTGTGATAATTATGCTAAAAGACTGGAAGTACGTTTGCTGGATTGATAGATAACAGTAGTTGTCTCTGGTGGGGAGAGAAATAGAAATAGAAGCTGTAGCAGGACTTTTTTTTTTTTTTTCAAATGTGTACATATTGCTTGGATAAATTTAACAGAAATTAAAGATTTAATTAAAAACATTTCCCTGTCCCTGAAAATGATTTCCTGAAAATATCTGGGATTCATGAACATTTACAAAGAAATTGAATTTTTAAGTCTATTTTCATTGTGTATTTTACTCCAGTTTTATTTCAGAGTCACTGATGTGTGAATCTGTGTTATGTCTTTTTCCTAAATGTGCTGCATTCATGCACACATTGAGACTCTGAAGGGTTTCTAGGTAACTCCTTAGGAACTAGAGTTCTTCAATGGAGATTGAAAGGGTAACTTGCAATGTGGATTATCATACTGCATATACGATGTGTCAGAACTGATGTGCAAGGCCTTCACGTATGCTGCAGGACAAGCTAATTGAGACCAGTGATTGAACTGAGCATCCCAAGTTAGGAGGGGGTTTGGGGCAGTGTTGGGCAGTCATGGTGCTAATTAATCTGCTGCTGCTTCACACTGAGATAAGGATTGGGCTGGTTTCATAGAGGTCCCAAATTCCTTCCTACAATACCAGCCCTGGGGTCTCAAATTTATTGGCAGTTGGGAATTAGACCCAGAATGTGACATCTTTTCCCGAATGTCCAGACACCTGGAGTTCTCAAGGGGGCCTTGATTTCATTAAGTATCTAAGGGGAGAAAAGTCCTGAGGAAATACGGGGCAAGGAGAGATGGTGTGTGGTAGTTCCCAGAGGTAAACAGACCCACTTTTCCATTTATCCGGGATGGGTCCTGCCTTGAAACCAGGACCCATAAGATGCTTGATGCCCCTTCAGAGACAAAGCTCTACCTGGCAGTACATACCTGTCGAGCGAGTTCACTGAGATTGTAACTCACATGGACTTGATTGCTCTTTCTCTTGTTTCATGAAGTGGTAATGGAGAAAATCTGAGCCACTGTTGATAGGTCTGAAACCTGTCAGGGTTCTGCACTGTATCCAGTAGGAGATAAGCGCAATTCAGGTTATCTTGGCACAAAAAGATTGGCACGTTTCTTTATAGCCTTGTATCCTCTTGGCAAGATTACTGTCTTCCTATAGGGGGCCTTTTATACACTGTGAGTTTCTGTAGTAAATCCAGAAATTATGAGACTTTCTGTAAAAGGCAGGCTGAATTCAGACATTAGTAGAAAGAACTAGGAAAAGGGAACTGTGGAAAATTCTGAAAGAGATGGGAATACCAGACCACCTGACCTGCCTCCTGCAAAACCTCCATGTAGGTCAAGAAGCAACACTTACAACTGGACATGGAACAAGGGACTGGTTCTAATGGGAAAGGAGTACATCAAGGCTGTATATTGTCACACTGCTTATTTAACTTCTATGCAGAGAACATCATGCGAAATGCCAGGCTGGATGAAGCACAAGCTGGAATCAAGATTGCTGGGAGAAATATCAATAACCTCAGATATGCAGATGACACCACCCTGATGGCAGAAAGCGAAGAGGAACTGAAGAGCCTCTTGATGAAAGTGAGAGAGGAGAGTGAAAAAGCGGGCTTAAAACTCAACATTCAGAAAAATAAGATCATGGCATCTGGTCCCATCACTTCATGGGAAATAGATGGGGAAAGAGTGGAAACAGTGACAGACTTTATTTTCTTGGGCTCCAAAATCACTGTGGACAGTGACTGCAGCCATGCAATTAAAAGACACTTGCTCCTTGGAGGAAAAGCTGTGAACAACCTAGATAGCATATTAAAAAGCAGAGACATTACTTTGACAATCTGTATTGTCAAAGCTATGGTTTTTCCAGTAGCGATGTATGGATGTGAGAGTTGGACAATAAATAAGGCTGAGCACTGAAGAATTTATGCTTTTGAATTGTGGTGTTGGAGAAGAGTCTTGAGAGTCCCTTGGTCTGCAAGGATATCAAACTAGTCAATCTTAAAGGAAATCAATCCTGAATATACAATGGAGGAACTGATGCTGAGGCTGGAGATCCAATAGTTTGGCCACCTGATGTGAAGAGCCAACTCATTAGAAAAGACCGTGATGCTGGGAAAGATTGAAGGCAGGGGAGAAGGGAAAAACAGAGGACGAGATGGTTGGATGGCATCATCGACTCAACAGACATGAGTTTGAGCAGGCTTCAGGAGATGGTGATGCACAGGGAAGCCTGAGGTGCTACAGTCCATGGGGTTGCAAAGAGTCGAACACACCTGAGCGACTGAACAACAACAAATCAAAATGTAGATAAAGTTACCAACTTGAATATAGTTTTACTTTTCTCTTGTAAAAGATGCCTATTTAAAATAGATTGCTGTATTCAAGTGTATACTATGAGAGAATACTTACGGCTTACGTAGTGTTCTCTAGAAATAGGCTGATGGTGAGTAATAAATTCTCTGAGAGGATTGTAGCTAAATTGTTAGAAGTAGGTTTCCATATTAACTCAGTTAAGGTAACTCAGGTTTTACACTGTTTTGGAAGACTGAATAACTGTTTTGATAAAACAAAATGGATTTATTTACATAGATATTTTGTAAAGAAATTGGAAAAATCTTTTGGGAGGCTGTTATTACTTGTGACAAAGTAGAGAAAAAGATATGATTTTTATCAATCTGATGTATTTCTGTAGCTAATCGGGATCATGCCAGTCTGTGAAGGGTATTTGGGGCCTGACTGATTTACTTCATATTTCTCCAGTTACCCATGATTGTCTAAAATTCTGTCTAGAATGCCTTCAAGAATTTTGGAAAAATAAAAGAAAGTGATGAATCCCTATATACTTCGGTTATTAATGTGAATTAGGTTGGAATAAATAACATTGTTTTCATGTTATAGTATTTGTTTATATGATACTTTTATCAAAATAGCCTAAGAATAAAATAGATTATCCCCCCTACACAAAGTATTTTAGGAGTATTCCAGCCAGTTAAAATGAAATACTTCCCTAAACCGACACTTTTCTCAGCTTTAGTTGACTGTTATATATGTAGGAGATAGATTAGAATATTGTGGTTAATTCTTATAAGTATCCCAAAATTCTATCATCATAACAGCTTTGTTTTAAAGTGTTATAATTTCAAATGCTATTTTTGATACATTTTATTTAATCCTTATAGAACTTTATAGATGACTTCAACAGTAATAAAACATAAACAATTTCTCAACAAAATACAGATGCTAAGGGCAATATAAACATAATGGGCTTCCTTGGTAGCTCACTGGTAAAGAACTCAGCCATTAAAAAGAATACATTTGAATCAGTTCTAATGAGGTGGATGAAACTGGAGCCTATTATACAGAGTGAAGTAAACCAGAAAGAAAAACACCAATACAGTATACTAACGCATATATATGGTATTTAGAAAGATGGTAATGACAACCCTGTATGCGAGACAGCAAAAGAGACACAGGTGTGTAGAACAGTCTTTTGAACTCTGTGTGTGTGTGTGGGGGGGGGGATGATTTGGGAGAATGGCATTAAAACATGTATAATGTCATATTAAAAAAAAAAAAAAAAGAAAATCTGCCAGCAATGCAGATGCCGCAAGTTCCATCCCTGGATCAGGAAGATTCCCTGGAGAAGGGAGTGGCTACCCACTCCAATATTCTTGCCTGGGAAATCCCATGGACAGAGGAGCCTGGTGGGGGACAGTCCACGGAGTCACAAAAGAGTCAGACAGAACTTTGCGACTAAGCAACAACCGAAACTTACCACCTTACTCAGAGCCTACCTGAGTCTGCCCGATGACATCAGGCCACACGCCGGAGTGGAGCGGATGCGTCACTCTTGGATGCCTACACCCTGGAGTGGAGCGGATGCGTCACTCGGGATGCCCACACCCGGAGTGGAGCAGACGCGTCACTCTTGGATGCCCACACCCAGAGTGGAGCAGACGCGTCACTCTTGGATGCCCACACGCGGAGTGGAGCAGACGCGTCACTCGGGATGCCCACACCCGGAGTGGAGCGGATGCGTCATTCTTGGGATGCCCACACTGGAGTGGAGCGGACGCGTCACTCTTGGGTGCCCACACCCGGAGTGGAGCGGATGCGTCACTCTTGGGTGCCCACACCCGGAGTGGAGCGGACGCGTCACTCTTGGATGCCTCCTAGATCTCTAAATCTGAACGTCTGTATAGTTTCTCACGTGGCATTGCTCAGTCGTGGCCGACTCTTTGCGACCCCATAGACTGTAGCCTGAGAGGCTCTTCCATGCATGGGATTTTCCAGGCAAGAGTACTCGAGTGGGTTCCCATTTCCTTCTCCAGGGGATCTTCCCAACCCAGGGGATGGAAGCCGGGTCCCCTGCATTGCAGGCAGACGCTTTACCCTCTAAGCCACAGTTGCTCACAATAGTCCTGCCGTGTTGCAGCCATTAGGTGTTCCAGATGCCTCTAAGTTGAAAATGAAGGACCACGGTTCAGTCTCTGGACCCCTGTTTGCATCGTAGTAGGTGAAAACGACATGGTAAATGTGATGGGGGCCATTCTTTCGGACTCAGAGCTTAGCCCCTCCTAATAGATTCTAAATATCCCGGCCAAATTCAACTTTGTTGAAGCCAGTGGAAAGCCATTTAATGCATTTTCATTAGTCTGATAAAGCATTTCTTGAATATTAATTGTGTACATTGCACTGGTAAGACAATTTTAAAGAAACTTAATAACTTCACACAGAGCTTGGCCTAAAAGAATTAACAGAACTTTCAAGAATTGAATCATTTGTTCACAGAAGTAGTCTGGCACATTCCAACAAGTCCTTGACTAGTTAGTGATAGAACAAAGTAGGATTTTTCCAGCATATTCTCCACATAACATAGGTAAAGCTTTACAGTGTATAACTCTGCCCCAGTTCTCCTCATCATGAAATTCCAGTGTCTAGTCACAGCTGTGGCATATTTATTTTTGCCTTTTCAAAATATGTCTTTTCCCCAAATTGGCCAGAACATTTATTTTCCTTCCCCTCCAAAATAAGTCTTCACAATAGAACATCAATTTTATTCATGCAGAGTATTATAGTTTTCAGCCTTGAAAATTGATTCACTTCTTTCTAAAGTCTTACATTAAACTTCAAAGCCTAACCACAAAATCTTTCCCAATCTTGCAATACTACCAAACTTAGATTTTCCCCCAAGTTTTGCCAGAAAATAAAATTTGTTTTGTGCCATAATTGTTTTTTCTAAGAAAGAAGTCTCCCTAGAGGTTAAGGAAAAAAAAAAAAAACCTAACCAATTGTACCATGCAAAACACAAGCAATGTGTGTCAAAAACAAAATGTACCAAAGGTGAGGTATCAGTTTATTGTGAAAAATTGGTTATACCATATGCCATCACAAGGTAGCCGATTGTTTATCCAAATGAACAAATTGACTGCACTTGGACCAGAGTAAATACATTAACTATCCTTTCCCAGAAAGGCTTTGCTATAAACCCACCCTCAGGAGACAGTTCTCCTTGAGTTTCTTACCCTTACTGATAATGAGTTTCACCAAATGTAAATAGAATGGTCTGGGTCTTGCACCCACCAGGCTCCACTGCCCATTGAATTTTCCAGGCAAGAATACTGGAATGGATTGCCATTTCCTTCTCCAGATCTTCCCGACCCAGGGATCGAACCTGCATCTCCTGTGTCTTCTGCATTGGCAGGTGAACTCTTTACCACTGAGCCACCCGGGAAACCAATCCCAAGGTTAGGAATTTAAGAATTTTCAGGTGAGTCAGTGGTTCAGTGCTCTGATTGCTTCTTGGCTTGACTAAGGATGTAATTCTAAATCTTCTAGAGAGGTCCTCAGACTGGTACCCTCACTGCTCTGCATCTCTCTGGAGCCTTCTGCAATGCTGAGGTCCTACATTTGGACCCTGACTAATTGAGCTAAATTTTCTGTGATGCTGACCCTCTTTGCCCAGTAGCACACCTTTGCGTTGTACTAGCTCTGGTTAATTGGAGAAGGCAATGGCAACACACTCCAGTGCTCTTGCCTGGAAAATCCCATGGACGGAGGAGCCTGGTAGGCTGCAGTCCATGGGGTCACTAGGAGTCAGACACGACTGAGCGACTTCACTCTCACTTTTCACTTTCCTGCATTGGAGAAGGAAATGGCAACCTACTCCAGTGCTCTTGCCTGGAGAATCCCAGAAACAGGGGAGCCTGGTGGGCTGCCATCTATGGGGTCACACAGAGTCAGACATGACTGAAGCGACTTAGCAGCAGCAGCAGCTCTGGTTAATAATTGCATCAAGTCACTCAAGCATATTTCCTTGAAGCAGGAAAAATGCCTGGTTCTTCATTTGACATTTGGTTTCGACATTCACAGGGAGGTGGGCCAGGTCCCTCTTAGGAGGTCACGGGCATTGAAAACTACTCTGTTTTATAAAGGATCTGTGTTATGGATCTGATGAAATTTGTCGGAAAATCTGCCTTTAGATTTTGTTTGATTAGCAACTGGAAAACGAGCAAGAAAGCAAGATAGATTATCTAGCTTTTTTATGTAAAGACCATTTCTACACAATGGACCGTTGATGCCTTAGGGCCCTCCTGTGGACCCAGGGCAGGTCATTCTTAAAGCTCGCAATTCATCTTCCTTGCTGGTGATGTCTGCTTTCTAATGCAAGTTCTTCAAGTGTTTTCAAGTACAGAAATGGCAACTAATAATTGCCATTGGCATCATGAGTTAAAAAAAAAAGTTTGTATATTTCCACACAAGAAAAAGTTTATTTTGTCTCTTAAAATCTTGATATCGAGAATTATATTTTTAAATATAATAATGCTATCCAGACTTGAGATACTTTCTTTTGCTTGAGTTTTGTGAGAGCAAAAAAGTTGGGAGGGTAAAGATACATCCTTAATATCCTAAAGGAAATCTAGGCGAAGTCACTCACCCAAATTATATTGACCATAAAGACTTCACGGGGCCATTTCATTAGTTTATGAGGCATAATTAAATAAAATGGGACCTTAAATGAATTATAACCAGCTTGTGGAATAACAAATATATTGTGCATGAGAAAACTAGCTCCATGTGACTTGCACGGCCACCATATGTAAAAACGCCTATTATTTGTCCTGTCTCTTTGAAAATCATTTTATTGGAATGTATCAGCTAAAGCAAAACACATGACCATCTAGTTGGTACATAAAAGAAACCACTGAAGACAAGTTTCTGCCCAGCCCCCACTCCCAGCATGTGAGCACTCTGGGAAAACAGCCTGAAGGATTTCCTTTCTTTTCTTTCTCTTTTTATCGGCATCTATGTACCAGCAAGTGCATCACATGCACCCTCCGCCATTAGCTGCCTCTGCCTAAAAAAAAATTTGGTCAACGTTTAAGCATTTGCTTCATGAAAAGCTAGCCTACTGAAAGCTCTGTTGGCCACAGGAGTGGCTTGGGTTCGTCTCTCTAACTTCCTGGATCCCTGTAAGTGCTGCTCGGCGGCTCATCCATGTGATCCCGCCCAGGCCCTGGACATCAAGACAACATTGTGATGTTGGAGCCCACACTGTCTGCTGTGGACCTCAGGCTTGATTTCTAAGATGCCCTTTGCTTTGCATACTGCAGCAGGTGGCACTTATTATTGAATGCACAGTGCCAACTTGTGCCTGGAACATGCCCTCAGGTGGTCTTCTGGGAATGGGGTGCAGCTGTAGTACAGCAAGGTGTCTAGGTTGTCCGTAGGAATCTTCATCAGAGACAGTGCACCATGAATTTCTGTTTAAGGCTACCTCCTGCAGCAAATGCCAAGTGACTATTACCAGAACTTGCTTTTGAGGTTTGGTTGTATGGAAAGATTCACATGTGCACGAATGTCTGCTCAGTAGTGTCCAACTCTTTGTGACCCCATGGGCTGTAGCCTGCCAGGCTCCTCTGTCCATGGAGTATTCCAGGCAGGAATACTGGAGTAGGTTGCTATTTTCTACTCCCAATGATAAATCCAACATAAAAGAAGTTCTTTGACCAAAGAAGTTATGTCAAATTATTTCAATGTTTCCACAGCACTAAGTGTAGCATGAGAACTTGATATTATCACATTTTACACAGAAAATGCATTCAGTAGATAACTGTTTACCCATTTCGTGTTAACATCAGTCACAAATTGAAATAGTGGGTCCTGGACTGTTAATTTAGAAGGCCAGAAAGTGAAAGTGAGGTCTCTCAGCCATGTCTGACTCTTTGCGACACCATGGACTGTAGCCTACCTGGCTCCTCCCTCCATGGGATTCTCCAGGCAAGAGTACCGGAGTGGGTTGCCATTTCCTTCTCCAGGGGATGTTCCCGACCCAGAGATCAAACCCAGGTCTCCCGCATTCCAGGCAGACGCTTTAACCTCTGAGCCACTAGGGAAGCCCATTTAGAAGGCCAGAGAGGACCACATTTGCTGAGTATACTCCTATGCAGTCATCACTGAGTCATCATTATTTTTAAACAAATAATCTCGTTTATTTATATTTAATTAAAAAAAAGATTTAGGTTCTAATTGGTCTTCATCATTAAAAATCTGTGTGATTGAATACATAACATCACCTCCCTTGAGTCTTGAATTTTCATCTAAAAAAGGAGGAGGCTGTTTTAGATCATCTTGAATGCCTCAAATTTCCACTCATACATTTCTCTCAACTCTATAACTGTTCTTTCATGGCTATTAAGAATTTCAGAAAGCATACATACAGATAGCTAATAAACACATGAAAAAATGCTCAACATCTCTCATTATTAGAGAAATGCAAATCAAAACTGTGATGACGTATCGCCTCACACCAGTCAGAATGGCCATCATCGAAACGTCTACAAACAACTGCTGGAGAGGGTGTGGAGCAAAGGGCAGCCTCTTGCACTGTTGGTTGGAATGTAAATTGATACAGCCACTATGGAGACAGTATGGAGATTCTTTAAAAAACTAAGAATAAAACTGTCATATGACCCAGCAATCCCTCTGCTGGGCACATACCCTGAGAAAAGCCATAATTGAAAAAGACACATGCACCCCAATGTTCATTGCAGCACTGTTTACAATAGCTAGAACACAGAAGCAGCCTAGATATCCACTGACAGATGAATGGATAAAGAAGCTGTGGTACATATACACAATGGAATATCACTCAGCCATAAAACGGAATGCATTTGAGTCCATTCTGAAACGCTGGATGAACCTAGAGCCTATTACACAGAGTCGTGTGGAATCTAGAAAAATGGTACTGATCATTCTGCAGGGCAGCAATGGAGACAGAGACAGAGAGAACAGACTTGTGGTCACGGGGGAGGGAAGGAGAGGGTGGGGCAAACTGAGCGAGTAGCATTGAAACATACACATGACCATGTATAAAACACATAGCCGATGGGAATTTGCTGTAAGACACAGGGAGCTCAAACCTGGTGCTCTGTGACAAACTAGAGCAGCAGAATGGGGAGGGAGGTGGGAGGGAGGTTCAAGAGGGAGGGGATATATGTACCCCTGTGGCTGATTCACGTTGATGTATGGCAGAGACCAACACAATATTGTAAAGCAGTGATCCTCCTATTAAAATTAAATAAATTAAATAAAAGAAAGGAGAGAGAGAGAGAAAAAAAAAGAAGAATTCCAGAATTTCAGGACCTTTCATGTTTGTGTGTTTGGGTCCCTGAATTTAAGTACCATCAGTGCTAGCTAGTACTTTCCCACTGTCAACACACATGTAGGCAAGCTCTTGGAGACACTGCTCTCCGTCTAAGAAAGAGCAGAAGCCCCTCTAGTCATCATCACCATCACCCCTGGCTTCCCTTCCTCCAGTCCTCCCTGCGATCCTGGTCAGCAAGGGTTGGTGGTGTTATTTAATGAGATGTTGTTCACCTCATGGGCATTGAACGTCATCAAAGAAGCTTGTGCCTTGGTTTCTTCGAAAGCTGCCATCGAATTGCATTTATTTCAAAAGTATTATTGTCATATTTATCAGAATAATCAATTCTCTTTTCCCAAGTTCTGCCATTCAGATATAAGATCTCTTAAAATGTCCCATTTAGGGAGGTGGTATAGTGAATAGGAATAAAGACTTCAGAAGTAGAGAGTCATCTGGGGCGATTAAGAATTTTATTCATCCTCATTTTCTTAACGGCAAAATGAGATAACAATAGTATTTATCCCATTGCTTTGTTGAGAATATGAATTGAAGTTATATGCATAAAATTCTTAGAATACTAGTTACAAGTACACAGATTATAAATAGCATATATTCAGGTTTGTTGTTATGACTTTTAACTATTAGATTTGTTAATACAAATATTATTCTTACTTATTCACTTTCTACAATAATTTAGATGTTTTAAAAATATAAGTACTTGCCAATGAAAATAGGGAACACAAGTAAAAGATATTTCATTATTAAAGTCAGTTTAAATATAAGCAATTAAGGCTAATATTTTTATACAAACTTGTAAAAATATAGAGGCTCTCTTTATCCTGAATTGAATTGCTCCTTCTAGAATAGGAAAATCCTAAATTATAATTCTCTTAGTGAATTAATATACCAATATAAATACATGTTATTAATTTTAACAATAATATCTTTACCATCTATAATATATAGATTAAGCACTTAACTAGTAATTAACATGACTCGCTAAATTATGACACATATTTCAGAAAAATCTTGATATTTTTCTTTTGTTACATGTAGCTGTCAAATCTGTTTTCAGGTTTTAGTAGCTTAATTTCTTTTAATGTTTCCATAGAAATATAGTTAACTAGATGATAGATTAGAGGCAATAACATGATATCCTTGACATGCAGTCAAATTTATCTTCATCACATGTCTGGTAATATCCTCTTATTGTGTAATGGACCCTGTTATTTGTATCTATCATACTTTTACCCATTCATCTTCTTAGCTCCTAAAGATAGAATTCTCATCCAGACTGTTACAGATGCAGATTCACACGCCTCCATGTGTCCTCCATTATTTGTGGTCATCTAATAAATTGGCTCTTTATATATCAGATCAGTGGCATAAGACTGGAATGCATGCCCATAAGATAATACAGAAACATTTTATACATTGAAGAAGAAATTATTGTAAGCAATTTTTTAGGCATCTTTGCAAAGTGTCAATAACTGCAAAAACCTTTCTACTAAAAGCATGAACTAGGTAGAAAGTCGAGAGGAGGTGTGCGAATGGGATGAAAGCTCTGCTGTCTACTTTGATACTCAGAACGGGAGTATCTGAGAAAAGGAACCATGTCAGAAGCTCTCCTTTTCCCTGTCTCTTCCTTTTTATCTTTAATCATTCACTGTCTGTATTCTATCAATAGCTTTGCTCCTGGCTGGCAAAAAATGGCAAAGAAAACAGAAAGTAGATTTGCTTGATCTGTAGAATTTAAGGGGGCTTCCCTGGGGCTTCAGACAATAATCTGCCTGCAATGTAGGAGACCTGGATTTGATACCTGGGCCCGAAAGATCCCGTGGAGAAGGGAATGGCAAGCCACTCCAGTATTTGCCTGGAGAATCACATGAACAGAGGATCCTGGCAGGATCCAGCCCCTGGAGCTGCAAAGAGGCAGACGTGACGGAGAGACTAACACTTTCGCTGGAATTTAAGATATAAGAATTATCTAATTCTAAATTTGCCCCTAGTTGATATAGGCTTATTGTTTGTATCCTTTACCCTCAGTGAAACACTGTTCCTCCATCTTTCACTGAAAGAGAGAACTAGAGTCAGACATGCATGAAGGACTAACTGTGTTGCAAGAGATACACAAGTTTCTTGGAATAAAGTAACCAAAATACTTGACTCCCAACCTTCCTTGCACCTATATTCTGTATAGGGAACCAGATAGGGGAATCATTTTAATCACTGGGGGAAGAAAAGGAACAAAAAGTACCTTGACAGGGAATGGGTGGGTGGACAGAGTTGGCAAAACCTTGGAAACACAGGCTGTATCACATAACTTCACAGAAATTAAATTGGAGCCATAGATGAAATGAATATTTTTTGAGGAAAATGCAGTTTACCAAACTGACTTCAGAAGACATAGAAAGTTTAAACAGGCCAATTTCCTCTGGAAGAAATAGAGAAAGTTTACAAACCTACCCCTTCCTCCCACCCAAAATCACCAAGGAGCAGCTTTTACCGTGATAGAAGTTTATACCCAGTGGTAAAGAATCTGCCTGCCAGGGAGGAGACGCAGGTTCGATCCCTGGTTCAGGAAGATCCCCTGAAGAAGGTAAAGGCAACCCATGCCAGTATTCTTGCCTGAGAAAGCCAATGGACAGAGGAGCCTGGTGGGCTACAGTTCACGGGGTCGCAAAAGAGTCAGACGCAGCTTAGTGACTAAACAACAAAACATCAAGTTTATGCTACTTATGAAAAGAGCATTCAATCTGTAGAGAATTTATTAATGTAATTTATCATCAAAAGATCTAAAAATAATAATTATAATCAGCTTAATAGATGCCGTAGGGCACAGTATCTGTGTTCTGCTCATAACCCTTCATATATATACATATATATATATATATATATATATTTTTTTTTTTTTACCATTTCTGAGCACCCTATTCACCCCCATGGGTGTTTTGAGCAACCAGGGAATGCTGTTAATCTTCACATTGCTGTCCTTAGGTTGCTGGAGCCACTTTGAATAGATATACAGAAAACTGAGTTTTTCTCCTCTCTCTCCCAACCATGCTCCCTGTGGCAATTGACCAGTGATTGGAAAGTTTGGGGTATGAAAGTCAACGGCCTGCCCAGATTGGGACAACTCTGAGATGTAATTTACATTCCAGGGTGACCCTGCAGGAAATGGCTGAAGTCTACCCTCTGCAGGACTCTTGCCTGCAATTACACTCGGGTTTGCTGTGTCCCACTCTTCTGGCCTGCTCTCCCTCTTCCCTTACTGGTCTATGCTGGGATCATTTCCTTAATAAATGGCTTACTTAAATGTGTTATCCTTAAGATCAACTTCAGGAGGACTTGTTCAGAGCAGATGCTAAAAGTGTATTCAACATTAATTGATTGCTTTTTTTCAGCCAATAAAGTAGAAACAAAAGGAAATTCTCTTATCCATGTAAAATACAACTATCTCAGTCAAAAGCTAGCATCATACTTGATGGGAAATAGAAAAGCCATTTCTGCTAAAGGCAGGAATTGGACAGGAATTCCTGCCCTAGTTTCCAGGTTCTACCTGTTCCTTACTACAGTAAATCTCAAGTTTGTTCCTGATATTTATAAATCGTTCTGAGATTCTTCTTTAGCAAGAGCAACCAACCCAGCTGTATTGTGAAATGCTTAATTTCTCAACTTATGTTGAAAAAGATATTAACATACAGAGCAAAGACTTTCTTTTAATTGAAATACAGTTGACTTAAAATGTTGTGTTAGTTTCATGAGTACAGAAAAGTGATTCAGATATGTATGTGTGTGTGTGTGTGTGTGTATATTTTTCCAGAGTTTTTCCATTATACTTTATTACAAGATATTGAATATAGCTCCCTGTGTTATACAGTAGGTTCTATTTTATATATGGTAGTATATACCTGATGTGGTCACTCACCTAGAGCCAGACATCCTGGAATGTGAAGTCAAGTAGGCCTTAGGAAGCATCACTATGAACAAAGCTAGTGGAGGTTATGGAATTCCAGTTGAGCTATTTCAAATCCTAGAAGATGATGCTGTGAAAGTGCTGCACTCAATATGCCAGCAAATTTGGAAAACTCAGCAGTGGCCACAGGACTGGGAAAGGTCAGTTTTCATTCCAATCCCAAAGAAAGGCAATGCCAAAGAATGCTCAAACTACCACACAATTGCACTCATCTCACACGCTGGCAAAGTAATGTAAACTGTGAACTTCTAGATATTCAAACTGGTTTTAGAAAAGGCAGGGGAACCAGAGATCAAATTGCTAACATCTGTTGGATCATCAAAAATGCAAGAGAGTTCCAGAAAAACATCTATTTCTGCTTTATTGACTATGCAAAAGCCTTTGACTGTGTGGACCACAACAAACTCTGGAAAATTCTGAAAGAAAGGGAATACCAAACTACCTGACCTGCCTCTTGAGGAATCTGTATGCAGGTCAGGAAGCAACAGTTAGAACTGGACATGGAACAAAAGACTGGTTCCAAACAGGAAAAGGAGTACGTCAAGGCTGTATATTGTTACCCTGCTTATTTAACTTCTATGCAGAGTACATCATGAGAAACTCAGGGCTGGAGGAAGCATAAGCTGGAATCAAGATTGCTGGGAGAAATATCAATAACCTCAGATATGCAGATGACACCACCCTTATGGCAGAAAGTGAAGAAATAAAGAGCGTCTTGATGAAAGTGAAAGAGGAGAGTGAAAAAGTTGGCTTAAAGCTCAATATTCAGAAAACTAAGATCCCATCACTTCAAGGCAAATAGATGGGAAAACAGTGGAAACAGTGTCAGACTTTATTTTGGGGGCTCCAAAATCACTGCAGATGGTGACTGCAGCCATGAAATTAAAAGATGCTTGCTCCTGGAAGAAAAGTTATGACCAACCTAGACAGAATATTAAAAAGCAGAGACATTACCTTGCCAACAAAGGTCCATCTAGTCAAGGCTATGGTTTTTCCAGTGGTCATGTAGGATGTGAGAGTTGGACTATAAAGAAAGCTGAGCACTGAAGAATTGATGCTTTTGAACTGTGGTGTTGGAGAAGACTCTTGAGAGTCCGTTGGACTGGAAGGTGATCCAACCAGTCCATCCTGAAGGAAATCAATCCTGAATATTCATTGTAAGGACTAATGCTGAGGCTGACACTCCAATCCTTTGGCCACCTGATGCGAAGAACTGACTCATTGGAAAAGACCCTGATGCTGAGAAAGATTGAAGGCGGGAGGAGAAGGGAACAACAGAGGATGAGATGGTTGGATGAGATACTGACTCAATGAGTTTGCGTAAGCTCTGGGAGGCCTGGTGTGCTGCAGTCCAAGGGGCGCAAAGACTGAGTGAACTGAACTACAATGTATACCTGCTAATCCCAAAGTGCTATTTAAAGCTCCACTCCCCTGCTTCCTTCTTTGGTAGCTATAAGTTTGTTTTCTCCATCAGTGAGTTTATTTTTGTTTTGTAAATAAGTTCATTTGTATCTTTTTTTTTAGATTCCACACGTAAGTGACATCATACGGTGTTTGTGTTTTTCTGTCTCACATATCACTGAGTACGGTAGTCTCTAGGTCTATCCATGTGGCTGCAAATGGCATTATTTCATTACCATTATGGCTGAGTAACATTTGTTTCTGTATATATATGTGTACACCACATCTTCTTTACCCATTCATCTGTTGATGGACGCTTAGGTTGCTTCCGTGGCTTAGCTATTGTAGATGGTGCTGCTATGAACATTGGGATGACTGTATCTTTTTTAAATTAGAGTTTTCTTCTTTTCCTGATGTATCTTCAGGAGTGGGATTACTGGATCTAGAGAAAGGTTTTTGTTCAAATAAATACATGGCTCTATCTTGGGCAACCCCCTCTCCTTAGATGAGATTCTTAAAGCCTAACAGGAAAGGCCAACTATCCTGTGTTCATACTGACAGCAAAAAGACTGGAAGAAACTTGTGGGTGGATATTACTGAGAAATATGTTGCTACTAAAATACCTTTTAAAGGGTGTGCAAGTGACTTGTCAACACACATAAAGTGATTGGAAGAACTAAAGTCACCATTCAAACAATGAAAACTCTAACATTTTCCTTCAAAGAAAAGATATATTGTAGATTTTACTATTCACATTCTTAGTACACAATTTTTTCTATTATCAACATATTGTATCTGCTTTCCATTTCCCTTTTCTATACAATATTTCTAAAAGAACCGGCTGTTCTGGTTTTTCTGAAATTGTAGAGATATCTTGAATTTCACGTCAAATAAATTCAAGACTTTTCTTTTCACAGAAACTTTTTTTTGTTTGTTTTTTAAGCAGACCAGCTTCAAAACGGATCAAAAAACCCAGGAATTGTAAAACTTTTCTTTTTGAAAAGAAATTATTAGTCCTAGTTGGCTGATAAGACTTAAAAAAAAAAAGAAAAAGAAACACAGCTATTTGTGGTTGACTGTTTTCCTACATAGATGCCAAATTAGTGGTTGAAGAAGTTACTGATTTTAAAAATGAAGCAGAATTAAAAATGGAATTATCTTTTTTTTTTTTCCTTAAACATCAGCTTACCAAGAAGCCACACCAGGATTATATCTTCTGTTGTATCACCATGTAACCATCTCTGGAGAAACTAACAGCACCCCTCCACTGAGTCTGCCCAAGGACAACGTACCAAGGAAACCCCAAATGCAGCCAGAACTGTAAGAATGAATTTGCAGAGCTGAAGCACAGTGTTCACCTCCCCACACGCCTTCACTGTTAGTCTGGGCACGTGAACTTCTTCACTACAAAAAAAAAAAAAACAACAAAAAAAGGGCGCACCAGCTAGTGAATCACGAACATTCATGATTTATTGAGGGAGAAACTATAGAGATAGAATTTTTTTTTTTTTTAAGCAAAGCCTCAAGAAATCCAGCATCAATGGCATGGAACCAGTTTTTGAATTGAGCCCTGAGAACTCATTGTGATTTGCATTCATGTAAACACCTACATTTTTTCGTTAACTGAACTGATTTAACTGCTAATTAAAACTAGTCAGTAAGCACAATGCAAAATTAATTAAACCATTTAGCAGAGAGATGCAAATTAGGCAAAGCAATGTATTGGACACTATCAAAGTAAGTGCGACTGCTGCTTGTCATCAGGCAAAATAGTTCCTAGGGTAAGTGCCTTCCTTAGGGAGCAGCGTGAAGGAATAAAAACCACCCTGTTGACCATGATCTTGTTAGGCCAGCATTCTATAAGTCAGCTTATCTTTCAAATGCAAAAATGAGGGTTTCATAGCTATTTAAAACTAAGAAAACTTGTGAAATTTACAGTGAAATTTATTATTTTTATGAGACAAAATTTTACACTACATGATATAGGACTATTGTTTATTTCACCTAAAGAGAGAAGTCAGTCAGGCTTTTCCATCCTCCATCTTTCAACTCCAATCTCTTACCTGATAATACTGTAGTCTTCTAAGAGATTAGCACCGTCTTTGTGAAAAATTTATCACACTGGCACCCTGGGCATTCTTCATTCTCCTCACTTTTTTTTTTTTTTCATCTAACTTTGGATTATTTCCTTCTGTGGGTAGCTCCCCTCAATGCTTCTGGATATCAGTCAAGAGGAAAAAGAACATTTTGCTCTTAATGCTCAAAAATATGTAGTGGGAGAAATTTCATTTATTGTCCTTTTTCTTAACGAACGCTGGTGACTGCCTCTATAGACATTTCTTGCGTGCCACCTTCTGTCACCTCCCATGCGGAGGGCAGTTATTAGTCAGTGGTTTGGGAAGCCATCTACTGATGTGGGCACAGGCTGTGCTCATAACTGAGGTGATAATACGCTGGTTGCACTGCTGAACTGACATATGTTATATCACCCTACACGCACACTGGAGCATTCTGTTCTGAGTACCATGGCTAACGTCTTTCATATGCTTCGAAACATTTTCTGATTCTTTTTCAAAAATAAACTGAATAGGGTTTACCATAACCAAAACAAAACGACCTTTTTTAAGATAAGTTAATCTGGATTTGGGTTCCGCGGTTTATGTTTTGCACACTTGATAAAATCTCTTGGATTAGTTGAAGAAGCTTCTAAATACACTTCCATAAAACTGGCCTTAGAATAGGCATATCACAGAGGAACTGTGGCAAAAAGAACCAAATCAGAATCACCATAATCAACATAATAAAAACTGAAAGAAGGAATTTCGAATCTATAACTAAAATACGTTTATCAAGAATCAACTCATTTCGTGAAATGAAACCTTGTATGTGGTTTCCCTTAGCCAGAGAAGAAAACACTCTTTGATAAGTCCCAACTGAACCACTGGCAGATTTCCTCACTGTGGAAAAATCTGGGCCATGGGATTTTTTTTTTTTCCCCCTCTGCATGTGGTTTCCTTTCAGACCATGAGATGGATTTTAAGCCTTTCAACTATCCAAAATAAATGTTGGCCCTGAAGTTCAATCTTCTACCATATAGCCAGGTACCTTGGCTTCTGACATACCCAATTTATCCCTTCAGAATAAACCCAGAAATGTGGATTTACAGTAAGTTATAGGAACTTAGAGCAACTTTTCTTCCATATATACAATAATTCCTAATTGTGGAATTTTAATTGGAGTTGGGTTTGGGGAAGGTGGGGTCCATGTGTTAGATTTGAATCTCAGCTATTCAGACAGGAGCTTCTATGATATCCCCCCAATCACAAGGAGATCAAACCAGTCAATCCTAAAGGAAATCAACCCTGAATATTCATGGGCAGAATTAATACTGAAGCTGTAGTTCCAATACTTTGGCCACCTGATGCGAAGAGCCAACTCATTGGAATAGACCTTGATGTTGGGAAAGATTGAGGGCAGCAGGAGAAGGGGGCAACAGAGGATGACATTGTTGGACAGGGAAGCCTGGCATGCTGTATTGCTGTACTCTGTAAGTTGTCAGCCTTCTTTTCCCTGTAGAACTATTTATCCATTCAAGGACCAGGATTCAGTTTTGAAAGAAACTAGCAATACTTCCATGAGGCATGTACCTGACCTTACAGAGTGTGGTTTGAAACTGACTTTATCTAAAGTGGAATTTTTTTCTCAGTAGAATGATAGTTCTTTTTCTTTTGCAAGAGGCAGAAAATTAGCTCAAACTCTACCTTAATGGAAAAAAAAAAGGAATGCATTAATTTACTAACTAAAAATACAGAAGCTTCCCTGCTGGATCCAAGCTCACAGCATAGTCAGGGGTTTATTTCTTTCCTCCTCTTCATCTCCCTCTTCTTCTTCTCCTTCCCATCCCTCTTTTTCTGTGTCCCCCCTTCCTCATTTCTCTCTCCTTTCCTTCCCTCACTTTAACTATTTCAGTTCTCCTGTCCTCTTTTTCAATCAGGATCTCTTTTCTATAATCCCAAGGCTCACAAGCTCCTCAATGGCCATAATCTCCCAAAGAAGGACACCTCTCTCTCCAGCATCAATGCCACTCCCCTCAAGAGTCTTATAACCTAGAATCCTGGGTAACATGCCCATCTGTGTGGTGAGGAGGGCAGGGCCACTGGACTGACAGAACACCCCCTTGCCAGGTGGGGAGGGGGAATTTCCCAAGCCTGGTGAAGAGCAAAGGAAACTAGATAAAAATAAAACAATACATGTTCACTGCAACTGCACAAGGATTTTGATAATCAAGGAGGAATCAAAGCATTAAAGAAATGAAGAATTTGGACTTAATTCAATGCAGAGAATATAAAAAAAGAGAATGAAAAAGGATTTGGATTTAGATTCTGGTTTTGAGTTCAGTTCAGTCACTCAGGCATGTCCAACTCATTGTGACCCCATGAATCACAACACGCCAGGCCTCCCTGTCCATCAAAAGCTCCCAGAGTTCACTTAAACTCATGTCCATCGAATCGGTGATGCCATCCAGCCATTTCATCCTCTGTCATCCCCTTCTCCTCCTGCCCCCAATTACCCCCAGCATTAGGGTCTTTTCCAATGAGTCAACTCTTAGCATGAGGTGGCCAAAGTATTGGAGTTTCAGCATTAGTCCTTCCAATGAACACCCAGGACTGACCTCCTTTAGGATGGACTGGTTGGATATCCTTGCAGTCCAATGGACTCAACTTTCTTCACACCAACTCTCACATCCATACATGACCACTGGAAAAACCATAGCCTTGACTAGACAGACCTTTGTTGGCAAAGTAATGTCTCTGCTTTTTAATATACTGTCTAGGTTGGTCATAACTTTCCTTCCAAGGAGTAAGTGTCTTTTAATTTCATGGCTGCAATCACCATCTGCAGTGAGTTTGGAGGCCAGAAAAATAAAGTCTGACACTGTTTCCCCATCTATTTCCCATGAAGTGATGGGACCAGATGCCATGATCTTCGTTTCTGAATGTTGAGCTTTAAGCCAACTTTTTCACTCTCCACTTTCACTTTCATCAAGAGGCTTTTGAGTTCCTCTTCACTTTCTGCCATAAGGGTGGTGTCATCTGCATATCTGAGGTTATTGATATTTCTCCCGGCAATCTTGATTCCAGCTTGTGCTTCTTCCAGCCCAGTGTTTCTCATGATGTACTCTGCATAGAAGTTAAATAGGCAGGGTGACAATATGCAGCCATGACATACTCCTTTTCCTAGTTGAAACCAGTCTGTTGTTCCATGTCCAGTTCTAACTGTTGCTTCCTGACCTGCATATAGGTTTCTCAAGAGGCAGGTCAGGTGGTCTGGTATTCCCATCTCTTTCAGAATTTTCCAGTTTATTGTGATCCACACAGTCAAAGGCTTTGGCATAGTCAATAAAGCAGAAATAGATGTTTTTCTGGAACTCTCTTGCTTTTTTGATGACCCAGCAGATGTTGGCAATTTGATCTCTGGTTCCTCTGCTTTTTCTAAAACCAGCTTGAACATCTGGTAGTTCACGGTTCACATATTGCTGAAGCCTGGCTTAGAGAATTTTGAGCATTACTTTGCTAGCGTGTGAGATGAGTGCAATTGTACAGTAGTTTGAGCATTCTTTGGCATTGCCTTTCTTTGGGATTGGAATGAAAACTGACCTTTTCCAGTCCTGTGTCCACTGCTGAGTTTTCCAAATTTGCTGACATATTGAGTGCAGCACTTTCAAAGCATCATCTTTCAGGATTTGAAATAGCTCAACTGGAATTCCATCGCCTCCACTAGCTTTGTTCATAGTGATGCTTTCTAAGGCCCACTTGACTTCACATTCCAGGATGTCTGGCTCTAGGTCAATGATCATACTATCATGATTATCTTGGTCCTGATTATCTTGGAGTAGCCATCATGGTCAACAAAAGAGTCCAAAATGCAGTACATGGATGCAATCTCAAAAATGACAGGATGATCTCTGTTTGTTTCCAAGGCAAACCTTTCAATATCACAGTAATCCAAGCCTATGCCCCAACCAGTAGTGCTGAAGAAGATGAAGTTGAATGGTTCTATGAAGACCTACAAGACCTTTTAGAACTAACACCGAAAAAAGATGTCCTTTTCATTATAGGGGACTGGAATGCAAATGTAGGAAGTCAAGAAACACCTGGAGTAACAGGGAAATTTGGCCTTGGAATACAGAATGAAGCAGGGCAAAGGCTAATAGAGTTTTGCCAAGAGAACGCACTGGTCATAGCAAACACCCTCTTCCAAGAACATGAAAGAAGACTCTACACATGGACATCACCAGATGGTCAACACCAAAATCAGATTGATTATATTCTTTGCAGCCAAAGATGGAGAAGCTCTATACAGTCAGCAAAAACAAGACTGGGAGCTGACTGTGGCTCAGATCATGAACTCCTTATTGCCAAATTCAGACTGAAATTGAAGAAAGTGGGGAAAACCACTAGACCATTCGGGTATGACCTAAATCAAATCCCTTATGACTATACAGTGGAAGTGAGAAATAGATTTAAGAGATTAGGTCTGATAGAATGCCTGATGAACTACGGAATGAGTTTCGTGACATTGTACAGGAGACAGGATCAAGATCATCCCCATGGAAAAGAAATACAAAAAAGCAAAATGGCTGTCTGGGGAGGCCTTACAAATAGCTGTGAAAAGAAGAGAAGCGAAAAGCAAAGGAGGAAAGGAAAGATATAAGCATGTGAATGCAGAGTGCCAAAGAATAGTAAGGAGAGATAAGAAAGCCTTCCTCAGTGATCAATGCAAAGAAATAGAGGAAAACAACAGAATGGGAAAGACTAGCAATCTCTTCAAGAAAATTAGAGATACCAAGGGGACATTTCATGCAAAGATGGGCTCGATAAAGGACAGAAATGGTATGGACCTAACAGAAGCTGAAGATACTAAGAAGAGGTGGCGAGAATACACAGAAGAACTGTACAAAAAAGATCTTCACGACCAAGATAATCATGATGGTGTGATCACTGACCTAGAGCCAGACATCCTGGAATGTGAAGTCCAGTGGGCCTTAGAAAGCATCACTACGAACAAAGCTGGTGGCGGTTTTGAGTTATTCCACTGTTAATCGTAACAACAAGATTTTTGTCCTCTCTGGGTCTTTGTTTATTTAGGTTATAAATGGAAACTTTGGGAGTTTCTCACCACCAAAACCAATGCAATTCCATCTGCGTTAACTGGTGTGGGTCTCTGGCGGGTTCTTACTCTGTGACAGTGTGTCTGATGAGGACACAAAAAGTGAACCCTCCTCGCTGCTCTGTTCACGCTGCCTGTTCATACTCCACTCAAACTCTTTACCAACTGACTTCCTTGTAAGAAGTGGTGATTAGGACACCGACACAGAAGAGAGAAGAAATTGTGAAGACACAGGGAGAAGATGGCTGTCTACAGGCTAAGGAGAGAGGCCTCAAAAGAAACCAACCCTGCCACCACCTTAATCTCTGACTTCCAGCCTCCAGAACTGTGAGAAAGTGCTGCAAAACCAATACAGCCAGTATTGAGAAATTACTTTTTGAACTTAGTCAAGTTTGGATAAAAACACTATTAGTTCTGTTACAAAATGGTACATTCTTTGAATCATAGAAGAGTATGTGAAATTAGCACCACAAACTATCACATCTCAAGCAATCATGAAGTAAACTTAAGATGTTAATACTGACTACGGAAAGCTAGTTTCTCATTAGTGATGTATTATGGGCATATCTGTACCTAGCTAATGCACTTATGTCTACACTAACTGGTATGAGTCTTTAAAAGGTGTAAGGACTGCATAAGTTCTTTGGATGAATCTGAAGCAAGTGTTACAAAAACATGCAAGTCCTAAAACCTTGCCTCACAGTACTCTAAAGAATTAAAATAAAAACAGTACTTTAACTTAAGTAATCTTTTCTCATCTCTTTTCCCTGTCTGAGGGCTTCCCTAGTGGCTCAGATGGTAAAGAATTGGCCTGCAAAGAATCAAGTTCCATCCCTGAGTAGGGAAGATGCCCTGGAGAAAGGAATGGCTACCCACCCCAGTATTCTTGCCTAGAGAATTCCATGGACAGAGGAGCCTGGCAGGCTACAGTCCATGGGGTCACAAAGAGTTGAATACAACGAAGCAACTAACAAAAAGTCCTTTGCTCTTTTTGCATGTAAAGTGTCAGATAATTTCACCATTGCATCCAGAGTAGTCTTTTCTATAGATAGGTGAACAATGCATATAGTTTTCTATTTCCTACGTCCTTCTAAGAGAATGTATTTTCCTACCCTTTACTAGCAGAGAAATGTGTTTCTAAAACAAATTTACCGTGGTGATGCTAAAAACTTAACACAGCACCTCTATAGTTGTGGTCCACAGCCAACAGAGAAAAGGCAGTGCAATATGGAGTTGGAGTTTCTGTTTTGGAGGATGACTGTGTTGGCAGTAAATTATTTTCCACACCCATGGCATTTTCATATAGGTGGGGAAACCAACTTGAAAGACTAAAGATACCTTACTAAAGTCGTTGTGATTAAAAGCATTCAAAAAAAAAAAATGAGATGATGTTTGGAGAAGTTCCAAGTCCTAACTAGTCAGAAAAAAATTGTGAAACAGATGAGCAGTGCTAATACATACAGTTACATAGATGCAGAAATAGATTGGTGAAGGCTAGCTATATTTCATTCCAAAAAGACAGTGTTTATGGACTTACTTCGAAAGGGTAGATTCTTAAAGATGGCAGTTTAAAATAATCAGACAGTTAGGCTTATATAAGTATATTTCCATGAGGAAAGTTTGAACCAATGTATGAATTAAGATGTTCAGTGCCGAGATATATGCTTAAAATGAACATTGATCATGCAGACTATTGATTCGGAACTGGTTAGTCACGGAGTAAAATCCACAGGGGGTGCAATGTAGAATTTTAAACTGTTCCTGAGTGCAGGATACCAATGTGGCCAAGTGACAGTTTAAAAATCCCACTAAAAGCTGTATTTACGTTGTAAGTGTTCAAAGCAAACGTTCATTTGGTTTGGTTGGTTTCTTTTGGTTTGGTTAAATTCTGTTAGCAAAATTGACTAGTAAGTCGGCATAGTTTTACATAAACAGACTGCCCATTCCTACCCACTAACTCTAGAGTTTCTGCCCTTAGAAGCCAAAACGCAAAAGTCTTGATCTTTGTACCTCTGAAGAGGGGCACCTTCTCTGCCCCTGGCTTAATGTAGCTCCTTGGCAATCATGGCTGTTACAGTGGGAGAGAGAGGAATCCGCCAGCCTGGCTCCTGACCAGGCTGTCTATGCTGGATAGACCTTTCAGAGATGAGCTCAGATTATACCCTCCCCTGCCATCCACATAAAATTGGAACCTACCAAATATTACCAAATGTACAGGCTTCCCTGGTGGCTCAGTGGTAAAGGATACACCTGCCAAAGCAGGAGTCATGGGTTTGATATCTAGGTCAAGAAGATCCCCTGGAGAAGGGAATGGCAACCCACTCCAGTCTTCTTGCCTGGAGAATCCCACAAGCAGAGGAACCTGACAGGCTATACTGCATGGGATCATGAAGAGCTGGACTCAACTTACCGTTCAAACAGCAAACAACCAAATTACCACTTAAGGGATTTCCAGAAAGCCTTTATGCTTCTAAATGCCTCTCCCATGTTGTCTGAGATCCACGGCTTCATCCACTTTCTGAAATCCTTCATGGATTAGTTACCAGACATGTAAGTGATGTGGTCTCAATTGTGGAAAGGAGATGCAGTCTAAGAACCCCAAATCCTGCTACTAGGAAAGGAAAAGAAAAATCTGATAAACAAAGTTCTACCTCTGGGCTTTAGAATAAATGGACAGCTGAGGGATCTAACTGAGTTCCTAGGTTGGGAGAAGTAGGGAAGGAAAAGTAATTTTTCTCTTATCCTTCTGAGTTCTTAGCTGAGACCATTGTAAAAGGACAGATTAACAACAGGAAAACAAACAGGAGCTTCTTAACATGAATACCTCATTTATACCTGGAAAATTATACTCATTTCAACCCAGGGAAAAATGAGGAACTCCCTGAGGTGGTTTAGAATTCAGGCTGAAATGACAACTTAATTCAGGATGTCATCCTCTTGGTAGAGAGGGAATGATTTTTAGGAGAGGTGAACGGGCTCTTAGGAGAGGAGGTGGGAGGGGTGACCGTTTGTGACAAAGTGTCTGGGTGTGGTGTGGATGTCTGGTCTCCTCTCCTGAGGCAGAAGTCAGTCTTCCCTGGTTGATGAAGTTCCTGAGGGAGGGATCTACAACAGCTGAAAGTTTTTGCGGGGGGGCTTTCTCTTTTGCCAGAGAAGAGGAGTTCAGAGAAAGCCTCTCCCTGCATTTGCTGGTTTTTCAAGTGCCTATAGCTCAAAATACACCATAGCAGCATATTTTGGGGTGTCATACACTATTGTCCCATAAGGGAGGACCTGCAGATTCCTTTTTGTAAATATATTAATTTGTTTTCTTTTCTTAATTTTAATTTATATTTTGGTTAATTGAAATATATATTCAGATTATACTTTCTGATAAAAGACTTCCTATATTTCTATAGTGTTGGTGAAGGTTCCCTTATATTTGTACAGTGTTGGTGATATATGAACAATGTTTACAGAGACAATGCATAAATAGACGCAACAGTTATTATACAGGCCCATCTGCAACAGATCTGAAATTTCAGAGTCCAGAAACCTCTGGAAATTCAAAGTACTCTCTCTTATTATTCATTTGATGGTAAAACTTGACCTAAACTGACATGAGACTATTTATGTGCCCTTTTTTAATCCCACTGAATATTCATACATTTCACTGCAGAAATGTTAACGTGGGTGGTTTTAAAAAACAGTTATATTGTCAGTTTAGCTTTTAGCTCAGACATAACAACTATTTCATGATGTAAATATGCACGCATATTAAGGAGTTTCTGTACACAACGAAGAGGTCATCTTCTGTAACCCCCAACTTAATGTGTTTTAGTATAGGATATGACCGCAGGCTCTGGTCTTAGTAAAATACGCACTGTAGCCATCTAGGATTATCCTGCTAAATATTTTCAGAATCATCCACCTCTGGTCTGCAATAGCGCTAGCTTCCTAGTAGGTCTTCCTGTTTCTCCCCCTATTTCCCAAGCACAAGTCTTTTTTTCCAGCCAATGGTTATCTCCAACCTTTTAAAACCAAACAGAGCTCTTCCCTTTCCTACTCTCAACTCTACACTAACAAGGCGTCTAAAGGTCCTTAGACCACAAGGCCCTGGATGAGCTGCCCCGGTCTGCCCCATCTCTCCTCTCATTCCAGCTCTGTGGTTCAGGGTGCACTGGTCTCGCTGCCCTTCCTGGTGCTTCTCACACCGTCCCAGATGGATCCACTCCTCAGGGCATCTTCACATGCTGTGCCTTGGCACAGGAAGTTCTTCCCCTGGATATTTAGGTGGCTTTCTCATTCTCTGTTTTGAATCACCACTGAAATGTCATCTCTTTAGAGATTCTTCCCCAATCCACCTGAAATATCCCAGCCTACCTCCCCTTGGAGCCTCCATCCCCTGTATACTGCCTTCTTTATCATTTGTCACCACCTGCCATCATGCAAATAAGTATATACCTACTTTTGTTTTAGGGTTTCACTTGTTTAAATAGGACGTTAACTTCATGAGGGCAGGAAGTGTCTCTTTGTTCAACTCTGTACTCTTAAAGCCTATAGTTATGCCTGGAAAATAGTTCAGTTCAGTCGCTCAGTCATGTCCTATCCTTTGCCACCCCATGGACTGCAGCATGCCAGGCTTCCCTGTCCATTACCAACTCCCAGAGCTTGCTCAAACTCATGTCCATTGAGTCAGTGATGCCATCCAACCATCTCATCCTCTGTCGTCCACTTCTCCTCCTGCCGTCAATCTTTCCCAGCATCAGAGTCTTTTCAAATGAGTCAGTTCTTTGCATCAGGTGGCCAAAGTATTGGTGTTTCAGCTTCAGCATCAGAATATTCACCAAGAATATTCAGGACTAATTTCCTTTAGGATGGACTGGTTTGATTTCCTTGCAGTCGGACTCTCAAGAGTCTTCTCCAACACCACAGTTCAAAAACTTCAATTCTTTGGCACTCAGCTTCCTTTATGGTCCAACTCAAATAGTAGGTATTACATAAATGAATGAATGAAACTAATTTGTATTACTATTTTTATTTTTTATATTTATTTATATGTGTTTAATATTCATTATTTTATTTATCAACACTGGTTATTGATTTATTTGAACAGTACAGAGTCAAAATTATTTGCTTCCTCAAACTCTAATCAACCTGTCACATTATCAAAACTATCACAAAATTTAGGGAAATAAAAATTATGTAATACTGTATTGTATGGGATTCCCTGGTGGCTTAGACAGTAAAGCATCTGCCCGCAATGCCAGAGACCCGGGTTCGATCCCTGGGTCAGGAAAATCCCCTTGGAGAAGGAAATGGCAACCCACTCCAGTATTCTTGCCTGGGAAATCCCATGGACAGAGGAACCTGATGGGCTACAGTCCATGGGGTCACAAAGAGTCTGACACAATTGAGTGACTTCACTTTCACATATTGTATTAATTCATTAATTGTAACATTGTCTTGGAAAGGATCTAAGAGACAAAGCAAGAACAGAAGCTCTTACTCAAGGCTATTTTCTGCAAACAGGGTTACCAGCGTTAGCTTTGTTCTTTGAGATTATTGTGTTAAGTTTTGTATTAATACTCCTAAAATGTTATGCAATCACTGTACCTTAATTATTTTTAGCAAGCTATCTTCTACCATGAATTTTGTTGTTGTAGTTCAGTTGCTAAGTTGTGTCTGACTCTTTGCTATACCATGACCTGCAGCACTCCAGGCTTCCCTGTCCTTAACTATCTCCCGAAGCTTGTTCAAACTCATGGCCATTGAGTCGGCAATGCCATTCAACCTAACCCTAACCCTAACCCATCCTCTGTCTTCCACTTCTCCTCTTGCCCACAATCTTTCCCAGCGTCAGGGTCTTTTCCAGAGTTGGTTCTTGACATTTGGTGGCCGAAATATTGGAGCTTCAGCTTCAACTGTGAATCTACAAATCTGTAATAAATTATTATCTTCCTTATAAGTGGCCTTTGCCAATAGCTCTCAACTGATCTTAACACTGATGAACAAGCAGCCTAAAATCTCCAATTTCGATGCATCCAATCTCACAGAAGTTTCTGTCTTCCACCCCAGGATAAAAAATTCCAGCCAAACAAACAATAACAAAGCAATAGCAGGTGCTGTGTGCTTAAGAAAAAGGATAAACACTTTATAATAGATAAAACTTCTAGCTATGCCACTGAAGACGTGTTGCTTTTTTGTTTTTTCCATTACATACTAAGCCAGATGGGGAAACAAGGCTGGAGAACAAGTTATATACATGCGACAATTGCAGACACAGGTGGCTCACCTTTATCACAAGTGAGTATAAACTCATTGTAAGAAAGGTTTGGCGTGTGTGTGCATGTCAATACAAACATGAAGTGTAGTTTCTTTGCTCCTTTGTTCTGAGATGCTCAGAGCTCTTTGCCAAAAAGAGGGCGCGGAGTTTTCATAATTCCCTTTAAGAATATTAAGACTGGAAGTAAAACACAGATGACATGACTTGGCTAGGAGTCTACACAGATGAGAGAAGAGATAAAATTAAACTGCTACTTTGCTTGTGAAATTAATCACTGCCAAAATTCTATAGGGATAGTTCAAAATATTATTCTTTGCCTTAGTTCTCCATTGAGTTTCCTCGCACGGGTAAAAACTTTTGTCTCATCCTAGATTCCAAGTTGGGTCCTAAAGCAGTTGAACACTGCAGTGTGTGCGTGCGTGTGTGTGTGTGTGCGCACGTGTGCTCAGTTGTGTCCAGCTCTTTTTGACTCCATGGACTGTAGCCCATCACACTCCTCTCTATGGGATTCGCCAGGCAAGAATACTGGAGTGGGTTGCCATTTCCTCCTCCAAGGGATCTTCCTGACCCAGGGATCGAACCCATGTCTCTTGCATCTCCTGCATTGGCAGGAGAATTCTTTACCACTTAGCCACCTGGGAAGCCCCACATTGAAGTATAAAGGAAGGCATTTAATGGTAGAGAAAGTCTTGAGGATTAAGCCTTGAGGTTATAAGACAAAACAAAATATAGCAAAGCAAACCTACAAATAAACCAGAGGGATTCCCTGAACAGTTCAAATGCAGAAATCACTTCTTTGCTTCAATGTTATAACCAGTGTATGGAGCATGTTGTGAATGTTAGAATTAGATCTAATAAGATTAAAGGGAGTGTATAAAAGGAAGAAAGAAGAATCTGGGGAAAAGCTTAAAGGGACTTACCATAGGCTCTTACCATGCCCTAAGAGCTTTGCAGATACCTCTCCTGTTCTAGCAGCTACATCTGGAATATTTTATCATCGTTTAGTTCACAGGGGACCAGAAAGGAGGTTATCAGCCACAAAGATGTCATAAAAGTTCATCAGGATTTCTTCTGTATCTCAGAGAGCATGTTCAGATTGCCCTAAAAGAATCAAAAGAAAGCATGCCATACAATTTCAGGGGTATGGCATGCTTTATAACAGGAAACTACAATGCTTTCTTTTTGCCCTTGCCTAAATTCTGAATCTCCTAGCAAAATATAATTTTCATAGTTGAATGAAGTTTTAACCCAGTGATATCTAAAAACAAATAATAAAAGTACAATTAAAATCTAACATGGAAAAACAGAGTGATATTCAACAATCTCTATTATTCACCATTCACAGAAATTATGATTAATTTGTTGTTTCTACAAGATAGAATGGAGAGATAATTAAGTACAAGGAGCATCAGATAGTGTTCTCTATGCATTTTCACTTTAATATTAGAACTGAATCTGTCCTAGACTAAAGGCTGCCCTGGACCACACTAAAATATCTTAACAACAACAAAAAAATATCAGAAAAATCCAACTGATCCCAAGTAACTTAACTATTTGAAAGGACAAATTTTAACAGTATTTTTTAAAAATGCACCAAAATCAAGCTTGAAATCATGTAATATTCATAACATCTGGCATCTATCAAAAACTCACAAACATTCAAAGAAGCAAGAAAATATGATTCCATAGCAGGAGAAAAAGTAATTATATAGAAATATCCTTAGAAGTGGCAGATTTTGGAATGAGAAAAGACAGTAACACAAGTATAAAGATGTACCATAAAGTCAACAAGGTCTGGAAAGACATGAAGAGTATATAGAAGAGTAATGAAGAGTAAATAGAAGGTATTTTTTTAAAGTCCCACATGAAAGTTCAAGATATTGAAAGATACTATCTGAAATAAAAGATACTCTATAGAGACTAACAGTAGATTATACATTGCAGAAGAAAACATCAATGTAGTTAGTTCAGTTCAGTTCAGTCACTCAGTCGTGTCCGAATCTTTGTGACCCCGTGAACCACAGCACGCCAGGCCTCCCTGTCCATCACCGACTCCCAGAGTCCACCCAAACCCATGTCCATCGAGTCAATGGTGCCGTCCAACTATCTCATCCTCTGTCATCCCCTTCTCCTCCTGCCCTCAACCTTTCCCAGCACCAGGGTCTTTTCCAATGAGTCAGCTCTTCGCATGAGGTGGCCAAAGTATTGGAGTCTCAGCTTCAACATCAGTCCTTCCAATGAACACCCAGGACTGGTCTTCTTTAGGATGGACTGGTTGGATCTCCTTGCAGTCCAATGGACTCTCAAGAGTCCTCTCCAACACCACAGTTCAAAAGCATCATTTCTTTGGTGCTCAGCTTTCTTTATAGTCCAACTCTCATATCCATACATGACTACTGGAAAAACCATAGCCTTGACTAGACAGACCTTTGTTGGCAAAGTAATGTCTCTGCTTTTGAATATGCTGTCTAGGTTGGTCATAACTTTCCTTCCAAGGAGTAAGTGTCTTTTAATTTCATGGTTGCAGTCACCATCTGCAGTGATTTTGGAGCCCAGAAAAATAAAGTCAGCCCCTGTTTCCACTGTTTCCCCATCTATTTCCATGAAGTGATGGGACCAGATGCCATGATCTTCGTTTTCTGAATGTTGAGCTTTAAGCCCACTTTTTCACTCTCCTCTTTCACTTTCATCAAGAGGCTTTTGAGTTCCTCTTCACTTTCTGCCATAAGGGTGGTGTCATCTGCATATCTGAGGTTATTGATATTTCTCCCGGCAATCTTGATTCCAGCTTGTGCTTCTTCCAGCCCAGAGTTTCTCATGATGTACTCTGCATATAAATTAAATAAGCAGGGTGACAATATACAGCCTTGACGTACTTCTTTTCCTCTTTGGAATCAGTCTGTTGTTCCATGTCCAGTTCTAATTGTTGCTTCCTGACCTGCATACAGATTTCTCAAGAGGCAGGTCAGGTGGTCTGGTATGCCCATTTCTTTCAGAATTTTCCACAATTTATTGTGATCCACACAGTCAAAGGCTTTGGCATAGTCAATAAAGCAGAAATAGATGTTTTTCTGGAACTCTCTTGCTTTTTGATGATCCAGCGGATGTTGGCAATTTGATCTCTGGTTCCTCTGCCTTTTCTAAAACCAGCTTGAACATCTGGAAGTTCATGGTTCACGTATTGCTGAAGCTTGGCTTGGAGAATTTTGGGCATTACTTTACTAGCGTGTGAGATGAGTGCAATTGTGCGGTAGTTTGAGCATTCTTTGGCATTGCCTTTCTTTGGGATTGGAATGAAAACTGACCTTTTCCAGTCCTGTGGCCACTGCTGAGTTTTCCAAATTTGCTGGCATATTGAGTGCAGCACTTTCACAGCATCATCTTCTAGGATTTGAAATAGCTCAACTGGAATGCCATCACCTCCACTAGCTTTGTTCCAAAAGTAACCAATGTAGTTAAAGATACTGTAATAGAAACTATCAAAAATGAAGAGAATTCCATGGTGGTCCAGTGGTTAGGACTCCTCACTTCCATTTTGGAGTCTGATACCTGGTCAGAGTTCTCAGATCCTATGAGTTGGCATGGTGTGGCCAAAATATAAATAAATTTAACAAGTAAAATCATGACACTGAAGTCCTATCAGGAAGAAATGGAAATGGAAGGGCACAAAAAAATAATTTTGAAAAAAACTTTCCAAATTTTATAAAACCTGTAAACCAATATATTAAAGTAGCTGAAAGAACTCCAAAAGGAAGGACCCTTAAAAAGCCGTATGAAAAGATACTATAACCAAATTCTGAAAACAAATGATAAAGAGAAAGAGGCACATTATTCACAGGAATAAAGATTAGAATGATATCAGACTTCTCATCAGATACTTTGCAAAGATCCAATATTAGAATGACATCTTTAAAACACCAGGAGTTCAGAAAAAGCAAATGGGTAACCAAAAACACCTGTTTGCCTAGAAGTCTATACTTAAAGAAAATGACAGTCAAAAATAAAGGTGAAAAAAAATTATTGACACACACAAAACTGAGAAAATTTACCATGAGTATACCCATACTGTGATAAATGCTGAAGAAATTTCTTACAAGAGAAAGAAAATGATCCAGTGGAAATTTTGATCTGATAAAGAATGCAGAAAATGATAAATGCTTGAATAAATATAAATTATTTATTTCTTAATGTTTACTCTCTTTAAAAGATAACTTACCATTTAAAGAATGATTAAAGTTTATAGCATGTAGATTTCATTTTGATAAAGCTCAAAGGACAAAAGTCAGGAGGAGCGGAGAGTACTATTGCCTGTTCTTGCGCTGTATGTGAAGTGGTGTAATGTTACTTGAAGATGGGTTGTGATAAGTTGAAGATGCATATTGAGATATTCAAAGCAAGCACACAGTCATAAGAAGTAGTGATATTTATTCAATAATGGAGACGAGTCATAAAGCAATACTCAATTATTTGAAAATAAGGCAGTAAATACCTAAGGGAGGAATGAAGGACAGCTAGAACAACTCCAAAACCAAATATCAAATGTTAGATTTAACCCAATCATATTGATGATGGAATTAAACATAAATGGTTTAAACATCCTTTTTAAAAGGCAAAGATTGTCAGAATTAATAAAAATGCCTATCCCAACTCTTATAAAGCTACTTAACTAGAGGCAACACACTTAAATTTAAAGACAAAAATAAATAAATAAATATAAAGACAGATTGATTTAAAATGAAAGTATCGAAAAAAATATGTATACTAAACAACACTCACCAAAAGAAACGACATGGCTGTATTAGGATCCAACAGAGTAGTTTTACTCTGACTTTTTAAAAAATAGCCACGGAAAACTTTTTAGAATGAAATCTGTCCACCAATCAGAAAATATTTTCTCATTTGTTTTAGAGACATCTGCCAGGACATTTCCCTTCCATAGTAGAAACATTCCATTTGAGATTCCATACATTTGGATTTATGCTTTCCACGACTTCCATCAGGTCACTTGATAACTGTAATTTAAGCATTCAGACTCTAATACGGGTATGTTTCACCCAGTGCGTTAGGGCACCACTGCTGGTTGGCTGCCCTAAACTAGTGTCTAAAATTGAGACTTATGACCAGGAAGTGATGAAGTCACTGGGGGTAATCTGGCTCTAGTTTCTATTAGTACCACACTTGGTCACAGAAATACACATACACATACACATTAACATTTATATAGTAAAAGTCTGTCACTTCAAGATAATCATGTGGAGAAGCACACAGTTTTTAAAAATTGTGTCTAAGAGATTCTGAAGTTGTTCAAACAAAGCCCTCTGGGGGAAGCAAAAAAGGCAAGGTTTAAAACCTCCTTTTAACTTCAAAAAAACTGAAACAAAATGAAAAGGAAAAGGGGAATTAGAAGCCCCATCCTGCAGAGAGACAGATGCAGAAATGAGGTTATTATCTCAAGTACTGGGTGGTTTTTCGCCAACAACAGAAGCATTAGTATGGGATCTTACTGAACAGGCACACATGTCATCACCGTTAAGTAAAGTAATTACAGATTTGGCACCAGCAAAGGCTTTTTATTTGCCAAAATGTGGTGGTTCAAGTAGCAAATGATTACTACCACTTTGAGCAGGTCTGATCATCCATCAGTTATTAATTCCCTTGGCACACCATTGCATAACATGGCTGTTTCTGGGCAAATGAGCCAGGATGGCTGCAGTTAAATGAAACTCACTTCTGCAGTCTGATCCTTCCTCAAAATTGCAATTTGACTGTGAGATACAATGACTTATATGATCATTTTCATGACTGTCATACTCAAATATGTTTCTGGGGAGAGCACTTCTGACTATCCTCAGCAACTGAAAGGGTTGGAATTATTTTCAGAAGTCATGGTATAGATAAAAGGAAAATAATTTCCCATGCCATTTTATTTCTTCTTTATTGGTGCTAGCTCTGTGATGATCTCAATGTTCAGATATACAGAATTTCTTACCTTCTTCAAAACTTTCATGTTTAATGTATTATACTAAATTCTTAAAATACTTAATCACTAAGATTTTGTCTTAGATGGTGTTCTTTTGGCACTTCTTTGACTAAAATAAACCTATAAAACATTCATCATTGCATAAATTGTATGTTATATTAATTTGTTTATTTGCATGTTTTTATTTGCTTTTTTATTTATTTGTCTTCTCTTCTGGATTGTAAACTCCATAGGGATAGGGGCTTTATCTGTTTGTTCATTAGTGTATTCCCAGTCCTGAGAATAGTGTATAGATTATAGTAACATTCAATAAATATATATCTAATGAATGAAGTTTTCCAGATGCTTCCAGAAAACATGTAACAGTTGATGATTTTATTATTTTTTTTGAAGATAAAGAAAAGCAGTTTATGAAGCTACTGACTTTTTTTTTTAAAGTTCCTTTCCTCATTTATGATGCATAAATAAATATATCAATTAAAAAGTATATATTTTTATGTTTATTTATGTTTATTTTTCAAAATTGCTTTGCTGACTCCATAACTAATTCAGGCAGGTACTAACAAGTCTACATTGATTTAAACTCTCAGGACTCGTTTGCAAAATTAAAGCAAATTTTTACATATTTATTTAATGGTATATGTTCTTTAAAGAGATCACATCTTATTACTATGATGTAAATAAATTGGAAGCCATCAATTACCTTTTAAGTCTATGGTTATATACAGTTCAAATATTACTGAGTGACATGTCTCCATGTCAAAGAAAATAATGAATCCAAAATATTTTTCCTTGTTTCCTTATATGGAAGTGTCAGTGTCAAAAAAAATACCTAATTCTCAATAAGTTGTAGAAATGGACAGAAGCAGCAATCTGTCTATTATTTTAGAGTAAATGTCTCAGGCTGACATCACAGTCTAGGTATGTTTGTTGTCCTTATGCACAATATTCTACACATGCTTAACCCTGGCTCTCAAATGAGAGCATGGCCAACAGCTACGAAACAGGAGCAACGAGCTCTTCCCACACAAGCTTGTCAGTTAGGATGCAAATAATTTTAGGGTGCAAAAGTCTAATCTGCTAATAGACTGCTTACGACATAATCAGTTTTCAAACTAGCCCAAACAAATCTGTTTTCACCAAAGGGTTTTCCCTAAGATTTCACTTAAAAGTTTATAATGTCTTAGGGAAGAAAATAGAAGGGAAATTGATTCATTGCTCATTTTTGTAAAGGATAGATTCAAGGGTCCTATAGAATGGATGCCAAAATCTGTAGTGCTTTCTTTCACTTCTTCCTCTTTTAAAATTTACTCTCTGCCTTCCTTATCTCTTCCTACTCTTAGAAAGGATCAATTTAGAGAAGTTCATGTCAAGGTTGAATTATGTGCAAAAGGATGAGAAGAAGGACTTGTTAATCCCACTTCAGTCATGAGTGGCAACAATAATTACCATCAGAAAACAATCTCAGTTCAGTTCAGTCGCTCGATTGAGTCCAACTCTTTGAGACCCCATGAATCGCAGCACACCAGGCCTCCCTCTCCGCCAACTCCTGGAGTTCACTCAGACTCACGTCCATCGAGTTGGTGATGCCATCCAGCCATCTCATCCTCTGTCGTCCCCTTCTCCTCCTGCCCCCAATCCCTCCCAGCATCAGAGTTTTTCCAATGAGTCAACTCTTCGCAAGAAGTGGCCAAAGTACTGGAGTTTCAGCTTTAGCATCATTCCTTCCAAAGAACACCCAGGACTGATCTCCTTTAGAATGGACTGGTTGGATCTCCTTGCAGTCCAAGGGACTCTCAAGAGTCTTCTCCAACACCACAGTTCAAAAGCATCAATTCTTCAGCGCTCAGCCTTCTTCACAGTCCAACTCTCACATCCATACATGACTACTGGAAAAACCATAATCTAGACACACAGAATTTTCTCTGTAAAAAGCACATGTATTAGAATATCTATGGTGCAGAAGGCTACAAAGAACGAGTAAAAGCTTAAATTTGAAATCAACCAGGTAATGGCACTCTGTAGGAAAACTTTTAGAGCCTCCAGGTGGAATTAAATTTTCTTGTAGAAAGTAGTGTGAGAGCAGGTCACCTGATTCATTAGGAAGTGAGCTGAGCTGAGACAGGCTTTATGGATCTTTGAGGGCTGGCTGATTTGTGGTTTGCCTTTACTCTTAAAGAGGCGTCCTTCAGGATTCCCAGCTAAAAATGTAAGGTGCTCACTAAGTTTTTCCCTGGTAAACCCTGAATTTCATTTCTTAATCTCTCAGTAGCTGCTTTATTCCTGGAATTTGAGATGCTCAGAATTAGGAATCACCTAATGCCTTGAGGCGGAGAAGGTAATGGCACCCCACTCCAGTACTCTTGCCTGGAAAATCCCATGGATGGAGGAGCCTGGTGGGCTGCCATCTATGGGGTCGCACAGAGTCAGACACGACTGAAGCAACTTAGCAGCAGCAATGCCTTGGCAGAGAATTCGGGGCTCATTTAATCACATTTCCCTCTCCTCTAAGGCTTGCCTCTAAATTCTGCCTGCCTTCTTTCCTTTCGGTTGCCTGAAAACTGCCAGCTTTTGTTTTCTGTGGGATATTTGATCTAATACAAGCTACTCTATTGAGGCCAGAAGATAGTCTCCTTTTGTTTTCTCAGTAGGTCTTGTTAGAACAATGTTCAGTTATTTTGGTGCCATTTTTTATCACATATAACCATTTTGTATAGAGTGACAATATTTTATGTCACTGACTTTACCACTATTTTTTTCTTAACTTATCTAGCTTTATATGGACTTCCCTGGTGGCTTAGACAGTAAAGCATCTGCCTACAATGCGGAGACCCGGTTTCAATCCCTGGGTGGGGAAGATCCCCTGGAGAAGGAAATGGCAACCCACTCCAGTATTCTTGCCTGGAAAATCCCTTGGACAGAAGAGCCTGGTAGGCTACAGTCCATGGGGTCTCAAAGAGCTGGACACAACTGAGCGGCGTCACTTTCACTTTATCTAGCTTTGGTTGATGACTCTACCTCTATCTTTCCACTACTTCGTTCCTCAAAAATAATCTTTCTTTGATATTCTCTTCCCTTTCATTGCCTCTCTATTCTTTCAAGGAAACTCTCTCTATCCCTAAAAATTTTGTTCAGGAAAAATTACTGCCAAAAGTAGTTTGAAGTAGAATAAAACAAGGGCAAAAGTTATTAGATTTTTTAACTGCTTACAGGTATAAATGTTTAGACATTAATGGAAATGCACTGTAAGTGAAAAAGACCGGTTCTCACCAATATGGAGGTCGAATTATATTAGATGTTTCTCTCAAGCAAAGTTACATGAGATAATACTTAGATGTAAGTTACAGTTGGAAGATTTGGGCCATAATGTTGATCATGAAGAAACTATATTGTTGTAGAAAACTCAGTTAAAACAAGCTGATCACATACACGAGACATTAATTTCTCACTTTTTATTTATAGGTGAGACCAACTCTTGTATATTTTCCATTTATATTCAAGCTTTGCCTTTCAGATGTTTACATGTTAAAAGTCCTATATGCCATGTTTCTTCTCCTTAGAAAGTTATTTTCTTACTCCTACTTCCCTGAAAGTAACATAAATCACGAACTTGTTTGAATAATAAACAAATAAAATGGTATATAATTTTTCATTCCCTTCCTGGAAACTTGAATCTTATTACTCTGAATGCAGAGATATAATCTAATATTATCAATACATACTGAGCAACCTCAGTATTTTCAATCTGTTTGCATTTGTAATGTAATATTTCTTCAGAATTATTCCTTTAAACAGTCAAACTTCTCTGTGTCTGCATACAGTGATGCGTAGCTCTCTATTTTAAAGATAATGAAATGCTGGATGGGTCTCTGCTAACACTCCTGAGCTCAGTAATGCATTTACTTCTTCTACCTCTTTAAAAGACTATGGCATGTAGCAAATTGTTTCTGTATTATTGTATTTCTGTAAGTGATAGGAATTAAGTCAAGATAACATTTGAAAAATACCAGATGACCACCAAGCATAAACATTTTCAATCAACACTTTTCTACAAACCAAGATCAAAAAAGGAATTCTTAATTAACATAAAAAAGATGATGCAATGTATCCTAGTTTGAATATAACAATAATAGAATTACAGTCAACTATTTCCACTTCTTCTGTTATTTTACTTAGTATTATGATTACTATGATTAGTATATTAATGAAGACTCAGAATCCTCAAGTTCAAAGGTTCTGAATTCATATGTGAGAAAAGGTGGTTAGATAATATTATACTGCTATATATATTGGAAAAATTGGCTTCTTGAAAGTAAAGTTGTGTTCCTGGCAGCTTAAAGTTAGAGTGGAAAACATAGGGCAAAAGAGAGCTCACTTAGATCTAGCAGATTTTTTAACAGGGCAGGGTCATATTCAAAAATCCATCACCAAGATCAATGTCAAAAATATTTTTTCCTATGTTTTCTTTTAAGAGTTTTATAATTTAAAGTATTATATTAAGTCTTTACTGGAGAAGAAAATAGCAACCCACTCCAGAATTCTTGTCTGGAAAATTCCATGGACAGAGAAGCCTGTCAGACTACAGTTCATGGGGTTGTGAAGAGTTGCAAAGACTGAGCATGTATGTCATGCCACATTAAATCTTTAATCTTTTCCAATTTATTTTTTGTATGTGTGTATATTGTAAGGTAAGTGTCCAGTATAATTCTTTTGCATACGGATATCCTGTTTTCCACCACCATTGATTAAAGAGACTGTTCTTTTCCCATTGTTTATTCTTGGTGACCTTATCAAGAATAGGTTGACTGGATACACATGAGTTTATTTCTGGGTTCTCTGTTCTGTCCCATTGGTCTATGTGTCTGTTTTTATGCCCTATTATTTTGATTATTGTAGCTTTGTGTATAGTTTAAAATCAGAAGGTATTCAGATTTGTTCTTTCTCAAGATGACTTTGGTTATCTGGGATCTATCTAAAGGTTCAGTACTAATTTTAGTTGTTTTTTTCTTTTTTCTCCTGTGAAAAGTATAATTGAAACTATTATTAGAATTGTACTTTGTGTAGTATGGACATTTTAACAACATTAATTTTTTCAACCCATATACATGGGATATCTTTCTACTTATTTGTGTCTTCTTTAATACCTTTGGTTAGTATCTTAGAGTTTTGACTCGTATCTTATTTTCAGTGTACGGATCTAAAAGGAATCTTGAATTATTTGATTTTTATGTTTTAGTTATATCCTTTCATTCAATATGGTTTTTAATAAGTGTCTTTATTCCTTTTTTGTTAAGTTTTATTAACTAATTACATTTATATATTGATCTTAAATGCTTATCTTTCTTGACCTAACTTTTAATTGTGGTAAGGAAAAAAAAGATAAATGCACACCTATGAATATTATTTATTTCTTTTGTAAAGGATATAGGAAGTGTTTCATTTCTGCCATTTATGATGTCTATTTCCGTCCTACCCATGCGAATGTCAACTACAGAGCTGTGATGTTGGTGATGAACCAAAAGTTTGCTTCTGTTTGCAGCGGTCATGTAATGAGGCAGAAATCTTTTAACAGCTGAGGTTTTTCTGTTCCAAAAACCCTAACCCCTTTAGAAAATAACTTGAGATTAAAAATTCCTGGCTGTCGCCAAAAGTTCCTAATGTAGACCAAGCTGTGCTGACAAATGAAAGAAATAGGGCAGAAGCACCACTGAGGGAAGCGTCCTTGGTGTAACCACGTAGATTTAGGTTTAGTAAGCAGAGGGACATTTCTGAATTTTGTACTACAACGAGTTTTTAGAAAAAAGGTCCATGAGTTTTTTGGTTTTTTTTTATCTTTATGTATTAGCTCATTTCTTGTCTGTGAACGCTGTGTAACAAACACAGGGAAGGGATCTCCTATACTGCCCCAACTCTGAAAACTTGGTGGAATTAGTATTGTAGTCAGGCATATTAGGTTAAGGTGTATATTTTTGCTGGCTTCTCTGTAAATATAAAACAAAAAAGAAGCTCATTTTAATCAGCAAGAGTTTGACTTAGATTTCCTCTGGAAAGGACAGACTCTTACTCTTCATGACAGTGATGTTGTTGTTATTATTTAGTCGCTAGATGGTGTCTGACTCTTTGCGACCCCATGGACTGCAGCACATCAGGCTTCCCTGTCCTACTCTATCTCTTGGAATTCACTCAAACTCGTTTCCATTGAATTAGTGATGCTGCCTAACTGTCTCATCCTCTGCCACTCTCCTCTTCTGCCTTCAGTCTTTCCAGCCACAAGGCCTTTTCCAATGAGTTGGCTCTTCACAATCAGGTGGCCAGAGTATTGGAGTTTCAGCATCAATCCTTCCAATGAATTTTAAGAGTTGGTTTCCTTTAGGATTGACTGGTTTGATCTCCTTGTAGTCCAAGGGCCTCTCAAGAGTCTTCTCCAGCCCCACAATTCGAATGCACCAAAAACAAGAGCGTTGACTCTACAATGATACCTACTGTCAATTTTGTGGTGTGTGGCTGCCGTCTGCAGGCGCTGCAGTCCATGGGGTCACAAATAGTCGGACACGACTGAGCGACCAAACTGAGCTGACTGCCTACAGAATCCCTCTGCCACTCAGGTTGGCACATGGCTGAGAGGACAAAACAGGCTTGAGATGTTGAGTGGACGGCTGATGCCTGTCCACTAACCACACTGCCGCTCCTCAGCTAGATGTTTCATATAAGGTTTGTTGTTGCTGCTGTTATATTTTATCATTATTTTATTGGCGTAAAGCTCAGGAGACCGAATTCATATTCTAGATTTTAAAGGGCTTCCCTGGTAACTCAGGTGGTAAAGAATCCACTTGCAATGCAGGAGACCCTGGTTCGATTCCTGGGTTTGGAAGATCTGGTGGAGAAGGGATAGGCTACCCACTCCAGTAGTCTTGGGCTTCCCTGGTTGCTCAACTGGTAAATAATCCACCTGCAATGAGTTCAATCCATGGCTTGGGAAGATACTGTGAAGAAGGGAATGGCTACCCATGCCAGTAAAACGAACCACCTTTTTTTTTGTTGTTTGTGACATATGGCTCATAAAGCAGATAATGCAAAAATGAAACAAAGCAAGAAGTAGATATACAATATCCCTTCCAGCTCTAAGCTTCTGTTATTGATGATATGTTCACACCCCTTTCATCAACGAAGAGCAAACATGTTGAATGTCTCTTATGAGCAAGAAAATATCTGATATGTAACGCATGGCCCCTGCCCTTTGAAGACTCACAGACAATTCTGGAAAACAAAGCATGTCATAGGCAAGGCTGAATCTTTTCATATCAGTGTATGTTTTTCAACATTGGTTTAAAAAAAAATCTCTGGCTTGAGATATGAAATATAAATGACCAGTCATTTTGCAGAAGCAAACAAATGACAACTTTTGGTTAACTCAAAATTGCACGTCAATTGCAGCTGGAAAGTGGAGGGTCTTTCAAGCCTTCTTCCCATTTCTATTGGTGCTTCCTAGAGTAATACGATGACTGGGTCTCAGAATGTGGGTTTGCTGCAGGCAGCATCATGCATCAGACGTTTTATGGTCCACCTATTTCCTGATCAAAGGAGAAGTTCCAAACCCATTTTCATCAACATTTGCAGATGCTCTCCCCCTCCAAATGTCTTTTTAAGTATCCAGACACAGCAGTCTGGCTCTTCCTCCTCTGGGTTAGCGAGCTCCTCTTCTGGCTACACAAACAGTGACGGGCTCCAATAGATGAGATCTCCCAAAAACTTTCCATTCTAAAATAAAAATATCATTTTATCTTTGGAGACACGCGGCTTCAAAACAAAGATGGTCATTAATGAGAAGTGCGATGAAGCACCCCCCCCCACCCCTGCCAGTTTTGTTCACAGAGACCAAACGATGGAGGGGAGGGAGCCTTGGCTGGGGTTTCTGGGATGGTTTCAGGAGAGGAGGGCCATTGACAACTGGAGGAAATATCTCTGTCTCAGTCATTATGCCGCCAGGAGCACTTGAAACTCAGCTGCACACAGTGGGAGATCGGCGCTCTCAGAAGAGGCAGATGGAACAGCACGAGGTAGCGGGGAAGCAGAAGCTCTGACTTGACTGAAGGGTCCTCTCCCCTCCTTTGTCACACGGCCCATGAGACTCCAAGCCCTTCTTTTCTTTCCTGCCGTTGAAAGGATAGAGTAATTGCCAAGAGAGAAGCCCCAAACCTTCCCCCAGACACCCCGTCATCTCTCAAGCTCCACAAGAGCAGACTCAGAGGCAAGAGGCAGCGTAGTTTTTGAACTCAGCGTCCAGCCAGCTTGCTGAGGGACCTTCAACTTTGTTAAACAAACAAACAAAAAATGTCTTCTTTCTCCTGTGTATTTTGTGCTGGTTTAGAATCACACACGCACATTCACACACCATTGCCAAGAATGGGGGGTAGGGGGGGTTAGATTTCCCACCATTTCTAATCTTCTTGAGTGGAACCAATTTATTTTGTGTTGAATGGGGGTGCTCATAAGCCAAAAGGTAGCCCTGGGACTGGATTGAGATATGAAGGGAAATTGAAGCACAATAAAGCTCCATGCACAATGGTTCGCACCAGATCCATAATCACCACATAAGATGTTCCTGTGTAGACAGGTGCAGGTAATTAAGCAGCACATTGACAATGTTTCAGTCCCTTAGTCATTTCCAGGGGAGCTGGGATAATGCCGGGCTCACCAGATAAACCTTTTGAGATAGGATCAGGAATGAACTTCTCCTCCACTGTCCAGTCTCACAAGAAACAATCCAAATTGCATTTTTTCCTTTTAATTGAGAGCCAGATGAATCTATTGAATCTTATTGGGCTGGTTACCTTCTGAAATATTATTTGCTGTAACATGTAATGTATCAAAGTAAAATTAGAGTTATATCAATCATTAAGTATTCAAATTTTAAAACTTTCTGGGACATGGAATTTGCCAATGAAAGTACGGTACACTAATAAATTAACAAAATTAGATGCAAAAATGATACTGGAAATACTGGGCACCTTAATTTTATCTAAGCCATCTAGCAATTGTGGACATAGGCACCCTCTCTGTTCAACAGGTGAGGGAGTTTAGAGAGACTGAGGATTTTCTTAATGCCCCAGAGCTAAAAGGGGTAATATTTGGGCCTAAGTATGTATCAACATTAGAGCTTCCCTGGTTGCTCAACAGTAAAAAACTCACATGTCAGTAGAAGATGCAGGTTTGATCCCTGCATTGGGAAGGTCCCTAGCAAAAGAAAATAGCAACCCACTTCAGTATTCTTGCCTGGAGAATCCCATGGACAAAGGGCCTGGCGGGCTATGGTCTATGAGGTTGCAAAGAGTCAGACACAACTTACCAACTAAACAACAACAAGAACAACAAATATCTCAAGACCAGTTTCGGTTCTTAGGAAGAGCGAAATTGCACATCAATTGGGAAGCTTTTGTCTTTAGAGAACAGTTGGGACGTCATAGTGAATTCATGATTGGATCTCAATCTACAGTGCAATTTTTCCAATTTTTCATTAATAGTATTAGTCTGATCTTGAAGTTATAAAAGGATACTGTTACAAGCATAATGATTAACTAAGGCCCTCATAATGTTTCTTCAGGAAAGAATAACAATATGTTATCTTAGAATTTTGGTTCCTTCTGCAGACTTCCTATAGGGATTGCCTGAAGGGTATTTGTTGTGGTCTGAATTGCATCCTCAGAATTATGCTCAAGTCTTAACCTCCACTCCCTTGGAATAGGATGGTGTCTGGAGACAGGGCATTTAAAGAGGTTATTAACGTAAAATAAGGCCATTAAGGTGGACTGCAATCTCATCTGTGTACTTAGCAGAGAAGAAGAGTAGGTCAGAAACACACGCAGGGGAAAGATCATGTGAGCAAGCTATCTGCAAACCAGAGAGAATGAGCCAACCGCTGTCAACACCTTGATCTTGAACTTCTAGCCTCCAGCACTGTGAGAGAATCCATCTCTGTGCTTTAAGCTGCCCACTCTCTGGCTCTTTGTCATAGCAGCCCTTTCAAGCTCATTCAGGATTTTATGTCCATATTTACAAAATTCAAAAACATAAACGCTTACTGACAAACTGGCAGGGATATGCAATTTAGAGACGATGAATAAAACAGATTCTTTTTTAAAGGATTTTAAATATAAAAATGACCCTAATTAATACACCATCAAGTATTTATTTCCCACTTATGAGCATGAGAGCAAGTCCAGCTTTGGCCAGACCCAGTATGGAGGGAACAAGCAAGGACGGTAGATAATTGCTTTGGACGCACATGCTGGGGAGGCCTTTGTTCATTTTCTATCTTGTTTGGGTCTCTAACATCACATAGTATAAAATAATAGCGCACAAAACAGGGAATCAATTGGAAAACCAAGCTTATTCCTCTGCCAGTATCTTGTTAAATGTCATCTCAGAAATCCAGTTTACCTCTTTGGGCCTCGTTTCTGAAGAAAAATATAATACACCTTATTCTAGTCTTATTCTAGAGAAAAATAAATGTAACTGCTAAAATAAATGAAATTACTCTTTCACAAATGAAGAGTAAAAATGGGTTTTAATAAGGAAAACAAAATCATTCAGAGGAGGAAAAAATAAGTTTGAAAATCTTTAAATACTGAAAAGACAACAAAGCAAGAGAAAATGACCTTCTTCCTTGGATATCTTTTAAAGTAAGTGATTATTTGTCATTTTACTAACACATCAAGTACTTACTCTATGTCAGGCAGTGTGGTAGCTGCTAGATATACTGCTGCTGCTGCTGCTAAGTCACTTCAGTCGTGTCTGACCCTGTGCGACCCCAGAGATGGCAGCCCACCAGGCTCCCCCGTCCCTGGGATTCTCCAGGCAAGAACACTGGAGTGGGTTGCCATTTCCTTCTCCAGTGCATGAAAGTGAAAAGTGAGCGTCTGACTCTTAGCAACCTCATGGACTGCAGCCTACCAGGCTTCTCCGTCCATGGGATTTTCCAGGCAAGAGTACTGGAGTGGGTTGCCATTGCCTTCTCCGAAGCTAGATATACATTCGGGAGCAAAAATAGAAACAAATGCCTGCCATGGTTGTTTTATAAAAGAGAAAATGGTAATCAAATTAACATAAACGCAAAGAAAGATTACTTGAAGAAAATGTATCTGGGGCTCTGAGAGCTTGGGATAGGAAGTCTGGACAGGCTTACCTGAGGAAGTGGCCTTCAATCTATTTGAGCTGTTACCCGAAAAAAGCACAAAGACACCACTAGTCTCATTACTATGTATAAACTTCACTTTTTTCTTATCAAAAGAATCCTGATATTTTTTCCTTTTACTGGCCACCAGTGTGCTCAGCCTCTGTTGCAATTAGGGATACCTATGTGACACAACTTCTTATACATGAGAAACAATCAGAACACTGCTGAGGATTTCTCTGAAAACTTTACGCTCGTAATATAAGTGCTGCAGTTTTATCTTTGTCACTTTTTTCTTTCCACCTGGAAGAGAGATGCAATATTGGGAGCTCCAACAGCCATCTTGTGACCATGGAGAGCAAAGGCAGAGACAGAGTGTCTAATAGGTCAGGTCTGTAAAAACACTTAACAGCTTCCCCCGGCTGATTCACTGAAACTCTCCACACCTTCTGCGATACATCCAGCAGGGCATTTTTGGTTGGATCTCTCTGTAGCGTAGATGTACATCTCCGCTCCCACAGGTGTGGTTATTCATTTATCAAGCGTCATTCGTGTGTTCTGTTAAGCCAGTTGTCAGAGGTACTTGGTACTGTAGTCATTTAATTGTGTACCACATAAAGCAATAAAACAAGAGTGTCAAAAGAAGTTTTAGTTTCTGTTGAATGAAAAGTAAATGTTTTTAAAATGTGTGATTGAAAGTTGCTAAAAATATGTCACAATATGTTTGGGCAAAGCATTATTGTAAAATTAGAAAAAAAAATCATAAATTCCAAGAAAGACTTTACACTCAAATTGCTATACAAATACTATACAAGTATCTCCATGCTCTCCATTGCTCCAATTAGGACAAAACTGGGATTTATGAAGGATACAACATGAGATGGTTTTTGGTCAAAAGGCCACAGGAAAAGATGAGAAAATTTAATTAGCTGACTGATAGAGAATGGTCCTAATTAAAGATAAGTGAAAACAAAATGTGTATTTATATGCTTTATATTTAACTATGAAGGTTAACTATGAAGGTTAATGTATATATGTTTTCATTTTCCATGATTTCTTCCTTAAGTGCCTTTTAAAATTTCATTTATTGCACTTTATTTCATTCCACAAGACTGACTGCAAATCTAATACCACTGCTGGTTTACACATATGTGCATGTGTGTGCATACATGTGTGCTGTGTTTTAATCACTTGAACATATATGTTCATTTATTGATAAATTACTGTATGCTAGCTAGACATTGCATTAAGTGCTATTCTATATGGCATCCCCTTTAATCATTACAAACATATGAGAAAATTATAGCTCATAATAGCTAAATATTTGGTAAACATTGGATTTTGAACTTAGATTAAATTTCAAGACTAAGGTTTAATATCCATGCTATACTAAATAGCTGATCACACAAAATTTGCTTTATAAATAAATATTCCTAAAAAAGAAAATATTAACTCACAATAAACAATGGTCATGTCTATGGAGAGATAAGAAGAAGGAAGTTGCATTTAAATTATCTTTAGTAATGCTGTGATTGAGAAACTTCACAACACTGAATAAGAGAGTAGGTTTGGCCAGTCTTATCTCTAATGTCAACATAGGAGATCATGTTTCCCAGAAACTCTGATGATGACAATTTAGGCTAGGTGGGAAATTTTCATAACAGTTCTAAGTTTCCTTTTCCATCTGACTCTCAAAATCTCAGAGCTTAAAGGTTGTTTGGGAGTTTCTCAGCATCTCAGTAAAGAAATTATTTATAAAAGGCAGAGAATATGTAAGAATTTTATGCAAAATATTTTCTACTCTAGAAAGTAAGATACCCATTGAAGGTGTATAAATCAGGTTGTGTGTGTGTGTGAGTGAGAGTGTTAGTCACTCAGTTGTGTCCAGCTCTTTCATGACCTCATAAACTGTAGCCCTCCATGCTCCTTTGTCCATGGGATTTCCCAGGCAAGAATACTGGAGTGGGTTGCCATGTCCTTTTCCAGGGGATCTTCAAATAAACAGACAATAAGCAGAACAGAAGGAATCAGTCATCCTTAATACAATGGCAACGTGGAGACATAGGTGCCCCAATCCTTTGTGACTCTTAAACTACCTTCACTCTCTTTTTTAAATGTATTTATTTATTTTAAATTGGAGAATGAGCAAGTCTGGCATGCTGCAGTTCATGGGGTCCCAAAGAGTCGGACACAACTTAGTGACTGAACAGTAACAGTTGCTTTATCATATTTTGTTGGTTCTGTCACATATCAACTTGAATCAGCCATAAGAACTTCCTAAACAGAATGTATTTTGTTCAAAAGCACCCCTCAAGGAGAAATACTGGGTTAGAAAGCCCCCATCTCGGGACGAAGCTGTGGAATGGCTCCCCACAGTGAGTGGATTTATGGGCCACAGTGACAGACATTCACACTAGATTTTACATTCTTTCCACCACCACATACATCATGTCTACAGAGAATTACCAGTTCATTGTAACAAAAGAAAGAGATCATACTCTTTTAATCACATTAATATTGGGCCTTTATTCATGTTAGACTATGCCTCCCAGGAGAAGCTTTTGTATCTATCAGATTTTAAATTACCACCAGATGAGGAAAGAAGATTGAAAGTCAGAATCAGTGGATCCCTTTTCATTAAGAATATCAGTAAATATCCAAAGCTAGTGAGTTCAAATTAGGCAGAAGGACTAATTCCAAGGGTTCTGTGCACCAAAGTCCCAAGAAAATATTTCCTCTCAAATTCTGGGAAGAATGTTTTAACAGATCACTGTATTTCTGACTCTGGGTTCATATGTATGATCATTATTGTTTTCCTTTAGCTATACTCTTAATTCAAAAATGTGTATTCATCAGGGCAAAAATCATCAAATGTCTTCAAAATTACTTTAACTTATGAGCAGACTCTTAGGGAAATTTTAAATTTTAACTAATTTTACCAAAATTAGTTTTCCTCCTACTAAAGATAACAGCTCTCTTTTCAGATCCTTGGGCTGTTGTGTGGTCCATTAGAAGAATGTGTTGATACATAAAAAGTTTTTAGGGGACAATGTTGTAATTGGAAGAGTGTACATTCACATGGAAATTATTTCCTGGATTAAAATTGTTAAAAGCTGGAAGATTGGCAAATCAAAATTTTATGTCTTGGTTTCTTACAAAAGCTCCTTTATTTTCAAATCCACAGGCCAACACAAGTAAAATATATTTATTGCCTGGATGGCACATCAAAATAACAATGTATTTTTTTTTCCCAATTGCAAGTGGAAAAACAATTGATATTGTGTAAAATATTAAAATATTGAAAACAAGCTTTAAATAGAGAAAATATGTGTTAGACTTAAGAAAGGATCCATGCCTAAAATGAGATTGATGGCAATTCTGAGTTAGTGCATTTTATCCTGAAGTTGTATTGAATTCACAACAGACTTTTATTTAAATCCTTTGAATTCTTACAGGTCATCATCTTTAATTGTGTAATATTAACACATGAAAACCATAATAATGGCATTAATTTTTAATTGTATTAGAAGCAAGCACATTAGCCCATTTGTTCTCCTCAAGTGTCCTTTGATGTTCACAGGTTATAATAAAATTTTCAAAGTAAGGAAACAGAACCAGAAATGAAAAGGAATTTCCCAATGAAGCAAACAGAAAGTGTCAGAGCTAGATGGGAACTGACGCTGAAGTCCAGTGTCTTTCTCATTAAACCATATTGCAGAACTATTAATATCTAATATTGCCTATTCAGTATGCTAGATGAAACTATTGTCCCATACTAAAAGCCCATTATCAGCTACCTGTTATTGTCTTTATCAGTAGTTATTATAGGTTATCAATTGTCTGCTTTAGTTAACAGTTGTCCAGTTATATAATAAGAAAACATGAGCATAGAGTTATTGAAAAATGCATAAAGTGTAAAAATATTAATAACAGTTGTTTTAATATATTCAATGAAAATTAGCTTGTTAATTCAAAAAGTCTTCCCAAGGCAGCCTACTAAGAACTATTTGGAAAGCAGTAAGAATGCAAATTTACCCCGTATTCTTCAACTCAGATTATTCTCTGATAAAGTAAAATATGACTCAGTGACCAAAGGGGATAAGCAGTAAGGCAGCACATGAGCACAAGTTCAGAATTACACATAGATTTAATCATCAGACTTGAAGAATGAAAATCTGACAATGCATAAGAATGTCTGCAATTTGTAAATACCATTCACTTCATTGGGCTTCCCTAGTGGGCTCAGCAGTAAAGAATCTGCCTGCAATGCAGGAGACCTGGGTTCCATCCCTGGGTCAGGAAGATCCTCTGGAGGAGGGCATGGCAACCCACTCTAGCACTCTTGTCTGGAGAATACCATGGACAGAGGACCCTGGCAGGCTGTAGCCCATAGGGTTGCACAGAGTTGGCCACGATAAGGCAAATAGATGGGGAAACAATGGAAACAGTGACAGACTTTATTTTCTTGGGCTCCAAGATCGCTGCAGATGGTGACTGCAGCCATGAAATTAAAAGACGCTTGCTCCTTGGAAGAAAAACCTAGACAGCATATTAAAAAGCAGAGACAGTACCTTACCAACAAAGGTCTGTCTAGTCAAAGCTATGGTTTTTCCAGTAGTCATGTATGGATGTGACAGTTGGACTATAAAGAAAGGTGAGTGCTGAAGAATTGATGCTTTTGAACTGTGATGTTGGAGAAGACTCTTGAGAGTCCCTTGGACTGCAAAGAGATCCAACCAGTCCATCCTAAAGTAAATCAGTCCTAAGTATTCATTAGAAGAGCTGATGCTGAAGCTGAAGCTCCAATACTTTGGCTACCTGATGTGAAGAACTGACTCATTAGAAAAGACCCTGATGGGAAAGATTGAAGGCAGGAGATGAAGGGGACAACATAAGATGAGATAGTTAGATGGTATCACAGACTCGATGGACATGAGTTTGAGTAAGCTCTGGGAGTTGGTGATGGACAGGGAAGCCTGGCGTGCTGGAGTTCATGGGGTTCAAAGAGTTGGACACGACTGAGCGACTGAACTGAACTGATTCACTTAATTCTGTTAAGAAGAAATTCTCATTAACACAATTACTTTATTATAGAGCATTTGAAGTAACTTTATAAGACTAAGACTGCATGAGTAGAAGGGAGAAAGGGTATGCATAATCAGAGGTTGGTATGAAAGACGGCTCATAGAAAATGATGGAATCCAAAGAAAATAAACAAGCCATCAAAAACAAGAATCCACCACCTCCCACTTGATAAAACACCATTGTTTTGAGTCTAGCATCATGCCAAGTTTTTGTATCATATTTAATATTCCTGTAGAAACTCAGTACATTGAAGAATAAAAGACCTTTGAACAAAGGGATAAACAAGATTCTAAAATACTCACAGTGGCCAGAATAAAGTCATATCCTGATGGCTTACAAGTCCGACTCAGTACTATGTATTGAAGTGATGTGGCATTTTTAAACTAATTTTAAACTAGTTGTTAAACTAATTTTAGTTTAGTTGATTGGCCATTTGGAGGAGAATTGCTTATTTCTATTTTCTCAAATATCTCTTCAACTTCTCATAAAATTTTCAGAATTTTCATAGCTTCATAATTGACAATAAGTTGAAAACTTTTAATTTTGTTTTTTCTTATTACAGTTCTGCTTCCACTCAGGAGAAGATTATAACTTAGAATTCTAAACCCTTTGAAAATATCTTGCAAAAAAAAATGTCTATACTTCTTTGGACAAATCAAACTAAAAGAATTAATTACCAGCAGTCTTACAATATAGGAAAGATTAAAATATGTTGTTTAGATAGAAGAAAAGTAATATTAAATACAAAGTTGTATCTGTAAAAAGGAATGAAGATATCTAGAAATTGTAAAATTATGGCTAAATATAAAAGTAATTTTTTAAAAAATATTATTGTCTAAAAAGTATAGTAGCAAAGTACAGTGAGGTTTAAAATATATCGAAGTCAAGTATATAATCATAACAACATGATAATAGAGGAAAATGGGAAGATACTTGTAAAGTTTTTAAACTATAAAAGTTTCTTTTATTATTATTTGATGGTAGCGTCTGATAAGTTAAACTCCAGAGCAACTGTGAAAAAATAAAGCAAAATAAAGAACTAGAGTGAGTAGACTACAGTGGAGGTAAAAGTAGACCCTAAAGATATTCTAATATTCCAAAAGAAGAAAAGGAAATAGTACCAAAAAAAAAGGTAAGATGGTAAAATTAAACCATGCATATCAAAATTATGTTAAATATATATGATCTAGGCATTCTAATGAAAGGTAAAAAGTGTCAGATTGTATTAAAGCAAGAGTCAACCATAACCTGTTATTTTAAACACATATTTTAAATTCATAGATATGATTTTTTAAAAGATTGTAAAGTAGCATTTATTAAGGATTATCACAGGTCTTCTCATTTGTCCACTGGCAAAATTAAAATGGTTCTATTACTCATGTTTTTTAGTCAGCACTCTGTGATGCTTCTGACATGACTGAATAAGTGAACAAGATTTAAGATTTAACCAAGTTATAGTTTTAAAAGTCAAGTAAGATTTGTTAAACATCTGTTACTTACATCAGCAATAGAAATATTCTCTGTCTTCATACTTCTAAGTACGAGAACCCAAACAGGATTTAATTAGTTCATACACATTCATAAATAAAATAAGTCCTTGAAATCCCAAAGACTTTGGAATATAAAAAGGTAAGCTGCGCCCTAAGATAAGATGCACACGAGCCCAAAGGTCTTCATATTACTTGTTGTTTAGTTGCTAAGTCATGTCCGACTCTTTGCAACCCCATGGATTGTAGCCCGTCAGGCTCCTCTGTCCATGGAATTCGCCAGGCAAGAATGCTGGAGTATGTAGCTATTCCCTTCTCTAGGGACTTGTCGTGACCCAGGGGACCAAAACCAGGTCTCCTGCCTTGCAGACGAGTTCTTTATGCCACTGAGCCACCAGGAAGCCCTTTCATACTATAAGAAGCCCTTATTTTCCTAATGTACAGAAAAATAGCAAGAACGGTCATGGAGAGGACCTTATCTTTATCTGTATCTGATATTATCCTGCTGTTCAGTGTCTTTCATCAGGGCTATTGATGCATGATTAATTAAGCTAAGCATTTAAGCTTCTCACAGGGAATCTTTGGGTGTATTCTTGGCAAGAATCTCTGGGTTGTATGCCTGGCCATGACCTGAAGGGTTGCTGAGTAAGTGTCACAATAGTTTAAAACTGCTAAGAAGAATGATGTATAAACAGAGCCCAAGTCCCACTCATTGTTATTGATAATTATAGCAGTCATCATATCTGTCTCAAAGGCTCATCAGACTCCATGTGAGCAAAACCTAACTCATTTTTCCTAGAACCCCTTCCTTTTCTATGCTGATGACAGCACTCTACCTTGCTGACCACACTAGCAAATGTCCCAGTTCTTTTTCTTTCGGGTCCCTCATCTAACCTCTCATCAGGTTCTGTGGACCCGATTTTGTATTTATGATGTTAGTATCATCCTCTCTGTGGCTACTACTATTTACCTCATTATTTGTCACCAGAGTTACTTCTTTAATAGGTTCTTTTTGTTGCTGTTGTTGACTCTGTCCTCTCCACAGCTGCTTGAATAGGTGGTATTCTATGACTCCTTTGCCTAAAATCTCTCACAGGTTCCCCATGATCTACAGGAGAAAGCTAAGCAGCTACGCTGGCCCATGAGGCCCCATAGGATGTAGCCCCTGTCTTTCTCTCCAGCCTCATGTCCAGCCACTCCCTGCCACAAACATGTTTCAGAAACAGACACTGTTTGTGTCCACACACACGCACACACACACTCGCTTTACTGTTTTTTGCCTTTGTAACTTTGCATTCCAGCCCCACTCCCTGGAATAAACAATCCATCAACACTCATTGTTTAAAGAGACACTGATATATAGAACAGTCTTATGGACTCTGTGGGAAAGGGAGAGGGTGGGAAGATTTGGGAGAATGACATTGAAACATGTAAAATATCATGTAAGAAACGAGTTGCCAGTCCAGGTTCGATGCACGATACTGGATGCTTGGGGCTAGTGCACTGGGACGACCCAGAGGGATGGTATGGGGAGGGAGGAGGGAGGAGGGTTCAGGATGGGGAACACATGTATACCTGTGGTGGATTCATTTTGATAGTTGGCAAAACTAATACAATTATGTAAAGTTAAAAAAAAAAAAAAACAACTCAGTTCAAAGTTACTGCTTCCAGGATGCAGGAACCAAGCCATCTTCTCTCCCTGTCCCCTCTCTGTGCCATCACAATGCAGGTATTACTCATTGTAATTATCAGCTTATGTCTTTCTTTCTTATTAGAAGGCAAGCACTTTCAGGGTTAAAACTGTATCTTCATCTGTTTTACCCACAGCACTTATCTTGGGGCCTGACACATAGTAAAAACATTCAATAACTGTTTGCTAAATATTTGAATTTATAGGAAATGAGATTTTCATTACTTAGGCAAGTGCAAGAGATAGCAGCCATGCTGTTTTCATTATGCCGGTTTAAAAACCTATCTGCAAATTGCTTGAAATTTCTTACAGAGAAACGTGGTCTCTGTTTCCTCTTCTTGACTTTGGGCAGCATTTTGTCACCGTTTCAACCAACAGGATATAGCCAAAGTGATGCTCTGAGGCTTGCAATGCTGAGAGACCAAGGCACAACTTCCTCCATGCTTCCTGGCATGCCGGCTCTTAGAGTGTTTATTGGCCAAGTGAGCAGGTTGACAGCCCCGAGGCTACCATGCTATTGGGAAGCCAAATATAGCCCATGTGGAGACCATATTGGTGGGTTCTGAGACTATGTAAAGAGACAGAAAGATGCTCAGAGAGTCCCCAGCCGTCTCAATCCCACCTCCATCACCTCTGTTCCTGACTCAGCTGCCTTCTCTCTGATCAAAGTACAGACTCGGAGCCACAGCTGCTGGGCTGGTCCCCAGTCCCTTCTGAAACTTCTCACCTATAGAGGACCTGAGAGTAAAGAGTGATGGTTACTCTTTCAGGCCCATCACTACATTTTTAGATGATTGGTTATACAGCAATAGAAAACTGGAACATTCTTTTTAAAGAGTAATGAAAAATAAGGCATTATAAAATTTAGAATTAATTAAATATTGTTTGTTTTTTTTTTTTTTTGTAGAATGTTGTGCTCAGTGACCTGAAGTCCTAGGAACATAGATTATTTATTTTTTAAAAATATAAATTCATTTATTTTATTTGGAGGCTAATTACTTACAATATTGTATTGGATTTGCCATACATCAACATGAATCTGCCATGGGTGCACACGTGTTCCCCATCCTGAACCCCCCTCCCACTCCCTCCCCATGCCATCCCTCTGGGTCATCCCAGTGCACCAGCCCCGAGCATCCTGTATCCTGCACTGAACCTGGACTGGCGTTTCATTTCACATATGATATTATACATGTTTCAATGCCATTCTCCCTAATCATCCCACCCTCGCCCTCTCCCACAGAGTCCAAAAGACTGTTCTATACATCTGTGTCTCTTTTGCTGTCTCGCATACAGGGTTATCGTTACCATCTTTCTAAATTCCATATATATGTGTTAGTATACTGTACTGGTGTTTTTCTTTCTGGCTTACTTCACTCTGTATAATAGGTTCCAGTTTAATCCACCTCATTAGAACTGATTCAAATGTATTCTTTTTAAATGAAACAATATTTAATAATTAAAGTAAAATACAGGCATAGCTTGGAGATATTGTCAGTTTGGTTCAGACAGCTACAATAAAGCGAAGATCACAATAAAGTGAGGCACAAATTTTTTTGATTTCTCAGTGAATATAAGAGATATATTTATACTGTACTGTAGTCCATTAGGTTTGCAATACCATTATGTCTTAAAAAACAATGTTATTGTTCGGCTGCTAAGTTGTGTCTTACTCTGAGACCCCATGGACTGCAGCACACCAGGCTTCCCTGTTCTTCACTGTCTCTTGGAATTTGCTCAAACTCATGTCCATTGAGTCGGTGATGTCAGCCAACCGTCTCATCCTCTGTCATCCCCTCAATTAAGAAATACTTGATTGCTGAAAATGCTAACCATTTTATGAGCCTTCAGAGAATCATAGCAGTGACATTAAAGATCACTGATCACAGATACCAAAGTAAATATCATAATGAAAAAGTTTGAAATATTACACAAATTACCAAAATGTGGCTCAGAGACACAAGCTGAGCAAACACTGTTGGAAAACTGATGCCAATCAATTGTCTCAGCGCAGGGTTGCCTCAAACCTTCAATCGGCGAAAAACACGTGTCTGCAAAGCTCAGTGAACCAAAGAGCCATAAAGCTAGGTCTGCCTGTTATTCCACAGACTTTAGAAGGAGAATTGGAAAAACTACTTGGAAAAAATGTTGAGCCCAATGAAGACCAGACATTGAAAGAGTGTTTAACAAGGTTAAAAAAAAGAATGATTATATATATATATATATAGTAGAATTTACAGACATCTGGGTAAGTTAGGGTTTAGTTTTTTAAAAAGGTTATTAACAAAACAAGAGCAGTTATCAACACTGGTTTCGAAGCAATAAAGAAACTGAATTTTCGTCCATGTTTTTCTCATTAGAGGTCACTAGAATAGTCTACTTTTTAAGTCATTGGCCTCCCAGTCTTCTGACTCTATTTGTTATTCTGTCAAGTAGAGTTCTGTGATTCTCAAAAGCACCGTAGAAATCACTTGAGGTTTTAAAATTCATAAAAATAAATACATTAAGGACTACGGATGAAGTGAAGTTCCTTTTGTACTTCATTTTCTGTGTGACGATACCACCAGAAGAGTGATACAGTTAAATAATTATTTACACCTGTGTGGTCCTCTGTGTCGCACAAAGTCCTTTTATGCAGCTTCGCTTTGTGTTTCGTGTCTAGCCTTGCAGAAATGGGAATTGTAGAGCAAAGGAGATAACTAAAGCTAATGATTAATTACCCCTTGCCTCTTCCCCTACTTGTAGGGGAATTTAATGTGCTTTAAATCAGCAAATATTGTTATATTTATTACATATAAAACAGTGAATAAAGAACTGACATATAGGTAGAAATGAATAAAATCCACTTTCTGGTTTCATGGAATTTGTTCTCTAAATGGGTTAAATGAATTGGCAAAAAACCAAAAACTATGTTATCACAAACTCTCAGGATTTCAGAGTTAAGAAAAAGTCTCATTTGTTTGAAAAACTCCTAAAAAATCTCTACTTAAATTCGTCTTTAAAATAGACTATATTATTTCCCTTAATAATAATAAAACAGAAAAGTAGGAAGGATAATACAGTGTGCTTGTCCAAGTACAGAATTTTGTCTCATGAGGAGACTCAAGAAAGCGAACAAGTGTGTTAGTAATTTGGGGGTCGGAGACAAACACTGGCTGTGTGAAAATCCTTGACTCCGATGCTTGGTTTGTGTTCCAAGGAGCAGCAAGAGGGACAAGTCAGGCAGGCAGAGAACCAGGAGGGCGCCCCGCTGCAGCTGGAAATCTTGCTTTTAGCCTGTCATCTTGTCATCATCTCCCCCCCGTTTGGCCAGTTGTACATATGCCTTGAGAACTAGGTTCTAGTCCAAATGTGGTTCAGCAACACACTGACAGACCTCTGGTAACATTCAGCAATATTTGGTCTTTTACCAGCAGCATGATTCTTGCATTAGGCAGACGCCTAAAGAAAATGTATCACATACACACACACACACACACACTTAAACAGAGAATCCTAAAGTTTAATTGATAATCTTTCTTCTGATTTTTAGTCTTCTTTGAAATATTGTGCTTTTCAGGTTCAAAAGACAAAGAATCTCAAAAGTGACCTGCCTGCTTCATCTTCAGCTCTTGAAAATCGCTATATATGGAGTCCAGGTGAGTTTCTTCCTTTGAATAAGTCGCTCTCTTTCCTATATTTTATGACTACATCTGTCAGTGATCTCCAGTCCAGCTAGCTAGAAATGAGGCTTTTGAAACCAAAGCCACGGGTTCGCTCCTGTCCAGGGCCAGCTACCTCCTGCCTCATCCCTGCAGTCCGAACACACACCTGTTCTACTCATTCCCCAGCCTCGGAGGGGGACTCAGTACAACAGTGTGAATGGACACGTCCCTTACACCTGTGGACAGGTGATGCTAAGCTAGCAGTCGTACCCACGTGACTCAATAATGATGCCTCAATCTCAGATGCAGGGTAACATAGAGCAGTGTCCGAGGCCCACAGTTAATTGATTATGTAACCTTGGATGAACCTGTTAAATGCCCTGGATCCTCAGAAGTAAGGCATGTCAACTGATTTCTGGTCATCTGCACAGACACCTCAGTCTCACATTTACAAAACCACAGCTATTTCCTTCCCAGCACCTCCAATCTAATCCCACTCTCACATTTCCTAAATCAGTGTCCAGGACATCTCTCGATCCTGTTACCTGAGTCAGGAATCTAAGAGTTTTCTTCGTTTCTTCCCCTTGTCTTTTTATTTAATAAATAAAAACCTGGTCTCCTATAAATAGTCCATGTATCCGCCCAACTCCTTTCTATTCCCTCTTCCTTAGTTCCATCCTTTGTTTCTGCCTTGAATCCCTTGAATAAACCCCTCATTGTGCCCCATCCTCTAGCCTCATCTCCCCTCTTTCTAACCCTGCCCACAACCTCCACTCATAGGCCCAGCAGAGTGATGCCTCTGAGATGCATATGATCAGGTCACCCTCGGGCTCAGTATTTCCCATTGCTTTGCCAGCAGCCTCACATTCCCCATGAAACTCACCTCCCTGATCTTCACACCCGTTTGTTCTTGGCCATTGTCTCTGCTCTTGCCTCTCTGTAGAAACCCCTCCTCCATCTGGTCTACCTGCTGTTCGTCCCGAGTCCTAATTTACACGTCTCCCCATGGGCAAGGCTTCCTACAGATCACTAGGTGAACTAGGGGGTTTTGGCTTGTTTTCCCCAAGAAAACAAACCTCAAGAAAATTATATATCATTCTGTACTTGTTTCTCCTCCTTCTTCCCAACACATTCTAAAATCATTACAAAGACAGATGATACCTCTTGATTACTATATCCTCCCATATTTAGAATAGTGTCTGGCTCAGAATGGCCACGTGGTGTGTCTAACCACCATGTGGAAGTATGGACGCTAAAAGGTAAGACCTTTAGTCTAATGGGCGCCTGATGCTTTGGCTGTGCATTTGGGTTACAAGAACCGTAGAGGCAGACGTTCGGCAAGGACAATCCAAAGCGAAGAGAAACGGAGGGTGGAGATTAGCTAGAAAGTCATGGGGCACCCGGTGCTGAGAGGGAGAAGGGCCAAGTGGGAGCTGTCAGAATCAGGTGGGGGAGTCTCAGAAGAAACACCGGAGGTCGTTTCCTTTGAGTTCTCTTCCATATGATCATCTGCTAATAGTCCCCCAAAACAGGAATGGGGGGCACTTGGGTGTGTGTGTGTGTGTGTATGAGAGAAAGGAGGGGAGACAGAGACATATATATAGAGAGAGAAAGTTTCTTTTCCCTTTGAACATAAGCAGGGCTTGGTTTCATGCTGTGCAGATGGGCTGCAGCACCCAGACCATCATTTCACACTTATGTATCCAAGCAGCAGAGGAAACAGAGTGAATTCCTTGAGAGCCTTGAACATAGGCTTTAGAGTTAAGGGTTTGGATCATGGATCAGACAGTAAAGAATTCACCTACAATGCAGGAGACCTGGGTTCAATCCCTAGGTTGGGAAGATCCCCTGGACAAGGGAATGGCAACTCAGTCCAGTACTCTTGGCTGGAGAATCCCATGGACAGAGGAGCCTGGTGGGCAACAGTCCATGGGGTCACAAAGAGTCAGCCGTGACTGAGTGACCAGCAACTTAGCGTGGAAGAGTAAGGCTGCTTCTCATTTAGTCTCTGAGTGACCGGAAGAATGAAAACTTCAGACTTAATGTCAATTTTGTATTCTAATAAGCACAGCCTCCAAGCTTGCTTCAACTTTTAACCTCCAAAGTCTGAACCACTCCCTATTATAAGTTAGGGAGGTTCATGCACCCTCTCTGTTTCGGGGGGGTTGAACGAAGTTCTGCGGATCTGAATATCTGAACGTTTCTACCTGAAACAATAAAGCAATCATAAATAGCGTATCCCTTGATGGATTAAGCCACTTCCTGGTATCTTCATGCAGTGCAAGTACTTCAGTAGTCTTGTCTCTCCTCGACTCGCCAAGTCAGTCCTGCCCGGGTCCAGCCCCGGTGGATTCGAAGGAATTCCCTGGATCGGTGATCAGGAAACAACAGTTTATTTAAATGTTAATTAAAGACATAAAGAGTGGTTACATAAGGATAGCTCAGTGAGAAAATTTAGTGCAGAAAAGAGGCTGAATGATTCAGCCAGAAGGTGAGAGAAAGAACGACATGGGGAGATCCAGCTTCAGTGAACAAGGCCCGCACTTTATTTTCCAAAGTAGTTTTTATACCTTAAGTTATGCATAGAGGATAATGGGGGAAGGGGTAGAGTCATGCAGTAAGCCAGGCTTTCTTCCTGCAAACTTACCATATGCAAAAGTTTAGGTGATTTGCATCATCTTCTGGCCCGGAGGCCTGTTAACATTTTAAGACCCTTTCTTCAGAAAACTTATTTTTCTCTAAAGGTGATTAGTCAGGCAACACCCTCCAAAAGCATTAGATAAAGTTGCATTCCTATAGGGCAAAGGTGTGGTGGGCTATAACAAGAAAAAGAATTAACTCAAGGGTCCAAGGTTACAAACATTAAAGTTACTACTTACACCAATTATATTAATCAATACACTGCCAGGGACACAGCAGGTAAGGGATATGGAGACTTAGCAGCAAACATTGGCCCAACAAGTGAAAAACCCTTCACCAATACAATTTCTAATCAATCTTTTAACTGCTCAAAGGAATCTGTATTTAGACAGTTTAGAACATCTCATGCCTCTCACAGTTGGGAGGCTCTGAGCAATCACATGTGGCCAGAAAAACCTATTCAGGCAGGCTAGAGGACTTCCAAAAGAGTTTGTAGGTTGAAACACTATCACACCCAGGAACTTTATTAACTGGAGCTGTAAGTTAACTTTTTTTTTTTTTTTTTTTTCAGAGAGAGGTAGTGGGGACAGCCCCTCGTAAAGTCAGAGGTGTAGGTTAGAGCACAAAGCAGAAAGTACGCAGACTCTGGTTTTGGAGGTAGATGCTCGAGAATTTCCAGGGGGACTCCTGAGGCTCGATCCCACCTTTGCGTACGCCGAGCCTCCTTCCTCATGACCTTTGCCACAGGCGGAGCTCCTGCTCCCGGCACAGTCCTGTGTTCCTATGTCCTTGGGAATCACTGGCTCAGAGAACACGCTTCACAGAGTGTAACTCCCCATCATCTCTGAGACCTGCATTCAAGAGCTCTTTTCATGAAGTCACTGGATTTTCATTAGCTCGCATGACCTGTTGCACTGTATTTGTACCAGGACTCTTGGGGAGCTTTATTATCCATTATATTGCTTCACTGCATGGGCCAGGTACCTCTGTCATTAGGCTGAAAGAAACAATAAGCTTGCCTTCCTGGGCACAGCTTGGGCAATGCCATCAGATCAGAAAGGTGTTGTAATCTGGGAGACGGCTTAACGGCCCGCGAGATGCAGTGGCTCTGCAACCTTCACTGAGTCTCAGCTCTCCTTCCCCTTTAGAGAGCAGGGGAAACACAAAGCGTAAGCCTGCATCCTTTGGACGTTCATTTCAGGTGGGTTTGCTCTAATTATCTATTCCCAGACCTCTGTGTTCATTCATTCTTCCCCAGCTAGGAAAGGAACGCAGTCTTTCAGATGTTTTGATATTTTTAAGGAAATTTTATAAACATTATTGCAAAATCATTTTGTTATGTTCTCCCTTAACTTTCCCAAAATTCACAAGTTCAATTTACTGATTTCTAGGGACATTACCTCTTGCTTCTGCCCTGCCTCTCTCCCTCCATTCAAAGGCAGTAACTGGCTTACCAGATATATTATATAGTTAGTTCATGGTTATATATAGGGTTTTCTTTCACTAATAAGAGCTAAACTTTCTGGTGGCTGTCTTCCTTCGTTTGCGGCTACACCACTCCCATCTCTGCCTCCAAGTTCACAGGGTCAAGAAGTAAAATACCCCTCCTCCTTCTTAGAAGAATCTTTGTGATAACTCTTAGGATCCACAGGGATAGCACAGAAACCTTTTCCCATCTCAAGATCATTAACCTAATCACAGGTGTAAAGAGCACTTTTTAATGTAAGGCAATTTGACAGGTTCTAGGGATTAGAATTGGAGAAGGCAATGGCACCCCACTCCAGTACTCTTGCTTGGAAAATCCCATGGATGGAGGAGCCTGGTGGGCTGCAGTCCATGGGGTCACGAAGAGTCGGACACGACTGAGTGACTTCCCTTTCACTTTTCACTTTCATGCATTGGAGAAGGAAATGGCAACCCACTCCAGTGTTCTTGCCTGGAGAATCCCAGGGATGGGGGAGCCTGGTGGGCTGCCGTCTATGGGGTTGCACAGAGTCGGACGCGACTGAAGCGACTTAGCAGCAGAAGCAGCAGGGATTAGAATCGGACAAGGTGATGGCACCCCACTCCAGTACTCTTGCCTGGAAAATCCCATGGACGGAGGAGCCTGGTAGGCTGCAGTCCATAGGGTCGCGAAGAGATGGACAGGACTGAACAACTTCACTTTCAATTTTCACTTTCATGCACTGGAGAAGGAAATGGCAACCCACTCCAGTGTTCTTGCCTGGAGAATCCCAGGGACGGGGGAGCCTGGTGGGCTGCTGTCTATGGGGTTGCACAGAGTCGGACACAACTGAAGCGACTTAGCAGCAGCAGCAGGGATTAGAATGTGGGTATCTTTGGAGTGGGCTTCACTGGTCACTCCTTCCTGCAGTGCAGGAGACCTGGGTTTGATCCTTGGGTCGGGAAGATCCCCTGGAGAAGTAAATGGTAACCCACTCCAGTATTCTTGCCTGGAGAATTCCATGGACTGAGGAGCCTGGCGGGCTACAGTTCATGGAGTTGCAAAGAGTAGGAGATGACTGAGCGACTAACACACTAGATCTTTGAGGTAGGGCATTTTTCGTCCTACCACAGGCTCACTCACACACTGCCAGTGGAAATGTAGACGGGAAGGAACTCAGGAAAATAAGTTGGGACACATCACAAGTCTGAAATGACCACACTCTCTAGTTTCACTACAAATATAATGAAAATTCGTTGATGGAAAATTATGTTTCTTACTAATGTATTAAAAATTATTTTTTAAAATGGACAATCCATTTAACAGTGGGTCAAAGTATCTGTAAATAAATAAGGTTTAAAATTATGTTGTGAAAGAATATGATCATGCACAATTCATGAGAAAACATTAAAGAAAAAACAGCTAAATAGATATTTCCATCTCAATAAATGTATTTTATACAGTTATGGCTTTATTTATTTTTATATTATTAATATGCTTATGTACATGAAAATAGAGATCGCCCTAAAAGTCTTAATGCAGTTTTAAGCTTGCATTACTTCAGAAGTATAAGTGCTGCGATTTTTTAAAAATTTCAATAAGTAGTTATCAACAGTCTTTTCACTTTGTATTATTTTAGAAATGAGGGTCCATCGCATCTAAATTGTAATTTTCTATAAAGTTTTCATAGCAACCTCATGTTTTTTGACACACGTTTAATTTTAGAATATTTTTAGATTCACAGAAAAGTTACAAAGATAGTGCAGAGAATTACCATATATTCTAGACTCAGATATGATGAAAATTCATAGTTCCCTCTGTGGGAATTGGTTCCAGCTGAACCTAGAATAAAGATGATGACTTCCTGACATACAAGTTTTAAACATACTATCTGAGTATGAGAGAGAAAATATTTTAAAGGAGAACTTGAACAATATTTCTTCTTATCCTCCCCAGGTTAGGAAAAAGGCCCTTGTGGAGGAGTGAAGGCAATCAAGTCTTTTTGAAGAGGAATCAGGAAAGTCTGAAGTCAATATGGGTTTTCTAGACACTGTATCTTGCACACTGAGTCCAAGACACCCAATGAACCCCTATGCTGTGCTAGGCTCTGGAGTGGTCAGGTCTCAGCAAACGTAAGCCCACCTTTATCCACAGTTTCAAAGAAGTTTCCATCAGAAATGGAGACACGGTGGGCACATGCAGAAGTGGAGGAGGGAACATTTCCAAAACACGAGGGGTGAGAGTAAGACCGGGGACCCGCAGGGATCCTTCTCTTCAGAGACAGAAAGGGACTGGAAGAAACTATTTAGAATTTATGGAGAAGGCATGGAGTCATGGTTTCTGTCGCGAGGCTTTTGTCTTCTCTGTGACATAGGAGGAAATGGTGTCTGGAAAGAATAAATAAGGAGCTTTAGTGAACCAGGGCATGCTTTATAGAGCTCGCCAAGGAATATTCAAGAGGGGTAAATATATGTGTATAACAGGATGGCAAGAAAAGCCTGGTGGTGTGCCTAAACTCAGGGAGCTTGAAACAGTGGGCAAATGTGCTGACTAATGGGTTTTCTTCTTCACTGGATATTGGTCTGAACCTAATACTTTCAACCACCCAACCTCCACCATTCCAAAGGCCAGCAACCAAAAAAATATGACTCTGGTAGCTTCTGCCTGGCCCCAGACTCAACTGTGAATCTATCCATCTCATCCCACTTCATACCCAACTTCCACATCAGTCCTCAACATTTTTAATCTCCCTCTAAAATTCTCAGCTGCTGCTGATAGCTGGCACTTTCCCTTTCTAGGCAAATTTAGAGATAGAGTGAACACTGAGATAATTATAATTAATAGGGAATATAAGTTATCCAGATTAAGTGGGGGAAAATGAGTTATTTTGAAACAGGACCTGCACGTGATGGTAATGAAGTAACTGGGAGAGTTGGAGGAATGACAGACACACTTCAGCAAATGTGAGGAGGTGAAAAATAAAGTCAGATTAAGTTTATGGTCACAGATGAGAATTTCAGACTTTACAAGAGTGAAAATACCCTCACACTATGACAAAATCACCAACTCGATGGACATGAGTTTGAGCAATCTCCGGGAGTTGGTGATGGACAGGGAAGTCTGGTGTGCTGCAGTCCATGGGGTCACAAAGAGTCAGACATGACTGAGCGACTGAACTGATGACAAAATCCAAGGTGTGGTCATCAGTTGGAGTCAAGTGTAGGTTAAGGCTGTTAAAATTTCGTTTTTGAAGGACTTTAAAACTGGAGTAATGGATAGTCAACAATTCATATAATTTTGTTAGTATTCCAGCACTATCAAATCATTTTCATAGACACTTTGTAAGAGAAATTTTTTGAAAACTGAGCCTGTTTCATACATATCCTACAGACGAGAGAGAGTAGGGAGGATGGGGAGAGAGAGGAAAAAAAGAAGAGACACAGAGAGAAGGAGAATGAAGTAATATGCTGCAAAGAGCAATCAGTATCACACTTTTGGTAAATTTTTTACTTTACTGCATCTGTCATTCCTTCCAACTCTCCTGATGACTCCATTACCAACATTTGTAGGTCCTCTTCTGTCTATCGTCAGAGTGTTTTCCACATGCCACAGTCTATGTAAAAATTTTCCAGCAATCTTTGGAAAACTGATAGTTTATGTGATCCATTGATCTAGTGAAGAAAATAACCATAAAATGATTAACTGACAAAACCAGAGAAGACCAGTGAAAGGGTTGACTTGTTTGTTCAAAACAGGTGAAACATTTATAAATGTAATAGATTTTTTAGAGGCAATCCTAGACTTACTGTGTGCTCAATTGCTCAGTCGTGCCTGACTCTTTGCAGTCTCATGAACTGTAGCCTGCCAGGTTCCTCTGTCCATGGAATTTCCCAGGCAAGAATACTGGAGCGGGTTGCCATGTCCTACTTCAGAGGATCTAACCAACCCAGGGATCAGACCCACATCTCTTCCTTCTCCATCTTGGCCGGCAGGTTCTTTACCACTAGCATCACCTGGGAAGCCTCCCTGGACTTGATAGATGAAAAATATTTTAGCTCTTCTTCTCAGAGCAATAAAAGGCACAGAAAAGTAAATGGCTTTTCCCAACTGAGAACGGGAGGCCAAGAATCTCTCTCATCTTTCATCAGGAGAGTCGATTTCCAGCTTTGGAATTCTGGAACTAGTCTTTATTACAGTTTTATAGTGAAAACCTATTCCTCTCTCTCCCCTTTCTGGTTCCCATAATCTCCAAAACTGAGGCCAAATGCTGGAAACATCTATTGTCGTAGGAGGGTGGGATCGTAGCAGGTGATGATGTGATGATGTTTCTTTTCACTTCCTTTCATCTTTTTTTTTCCTTTTACATCACTTTTTCCTTAGTGGTTGGCATCTCTAAATTTTCTGCCTATAAACAGTTGGATTCCGGTATTGAGGCAGCATAAATGTATGACTGTGTTTAAAGAGGGACCACTTGTTACTTTCTTTGCTACCTATACAACTGGAGGAAGGACTCTGGAAAATCTCATGGGTGTACACAGAAACTCCATTCTTTCATTTATGAATGCCCAAAACATGCCCAAGCGAGCTAGATTGTGGAACTGGAACCTCCAAGGATCTCCCAGGCACCATAGCAACAAATCACAAGGGTTTCTGAACAATATATCATGTCAGTGAGGATACGACTGCCAGGCTCCTTTGTGTGTAGATGGTTGATAAGATCAACTCCAGCTATCCTGACCATTACAGTATTAAGGAGTCTCATGTCAACACAGCTGCCTTATCAAGTTTAATGCTTTTATGACTCTGATGTGGTAAATATGCAATTACTTTGATAGTTATGACTTGCAATACTTAGAAACATGTGGATTAAGCAAGACTGAAAGTAGACATGAATCCAACCTTTGAAACACTCAATCTCTGTTGCAATTCCTTCTTTCTCTCCCTTGAACTAACACTGATTATTAATAGCAGATTATTAAGCTAATTAAAAATTTTTAGAGAAATAGAAAAAATCAAATAGCACAAAGAGAAAATTAAAATTCACTCTTAATTTTACCATAAAAATATAATCATAAAATAGAGCCAATCTTAAGCACTTCATCTTTAAAATTTTTATTTTTATTTAACATTTTATCCTGAGCATTTTATTACTATCCTATTTAACATATAATGTTCCATGCTCTACTTTCAGCATTAAGACTATTTCCAATTTCTATATATTATAAAAAAGGTATTACTGGAATGTTTTTCTGTGTTTTAACACATATTCAACAAGTAGTCTAGAACTGAAACTACTGAATCAAATATTGTACATTCTTCTAAACTTTTGATATAAATTTCTTCCAGGAAAGTAAGTGTAAAATAATTTGAATTTACTTTCACTTGCACAGCACTAGGTGCTACTACGGTTTACAAGCCTTGATGGCTATCTTAATGACATTAATCTACAACTATGTATTATATTACTTGTGTTTACTTTTCAGATTTATTGTCAATTTGCTTATTTTATTGATGAAGTGTGTGTGTTTTTACTCATTGGATTAGATTTAGACTAATCCTTATTATTTGCACAAATACTTTGCTTTTCTTCTGACTTGAAAACACTTTCTTCACTTTTTGGTTTGCTTCACAATTTTACTTATGTATCATTGCATTCGGAAGTCTGTTGCTTACTCATAACCAAATATATTGAAAATTTTATTTGGAATTCTCTACTTACTTTTATGATCCCTATGCCAGACTAGATAAATATTTCCAACTTTTCCTTTTAGATGTTTTATTATTTATAATTTCTTATTTAATTTTATTACCTATCTGGAAAATACCCCAATGCTTTTTATTATTATATATTATTCACATAGCTTCAGTGGGAATGGATTTGTACCTTGTACAGTGAGACAAAAGTAAGTATATTTTCTCAACAGCAAAAAAATAATTTTTAAATATTCTAACTCAACTATTGACAAAAATATGCTTCAAAAATATTAAAGACATACTTGAAATGCAGTAGAAGAATTAATTCAAAGTACAATAAGAGATAATGCTGTTAATTGAAAACATTTACATTGGAGTAGTATCTACATCTTTTTTCCTTTAATAATAATAGTATTTAGGTGTTGTCTGTTAACTTATCAGCCTCTCATTGTCTTGTTTTTATTGCTATTTCAGGGAACAAGTCCATTCACATTAAGAATATGTTTCCCACATCAGGAAAATGGGACAACCTGCTTTTCATCTATTTCCCAATTTACCGTGAGAAAGTCACCTTTTCTGGGCCTACTGACTTTGAAACCCCTTCCAAAGGGAATGTTGAGTGTACTCTTCAGGTCTGGAGCTTTGTTCTACGTGTTTTCTCAAACTTCCTGCGGTGAAAAAACCGAAAGCCATTATAAAATGTTGTTCAGGTCTAGAAAAATAGTGAGCAAGACTGAGTCTTGTTTGGCTGAGATTCAAATGAATGGCTGGGTGAACCAGCTTATATAATGTTCAAGCTCTTTAGCGTGTTAGTCACTCGGTCGTGTCTGACTCTTTCTGACCCCACCAGGTTCCTCTGTCCATGGAATTATCCAGGCAAGAATAGGAGTGGATAACCATTCTCTTCTCCAGAAGATCTTCCTGATCCAGGGATCGAACCCCAGTCTCCCGCATCGCAGGAAGATTCTTTGCCATCTGAGCCTCATACCAAACTTAGCAGTGGCTGGTACATACTCAGGGGTCCATAGCAGGAAGTACTCGTGTGTTAAGTTTCACCCAGTATAACATCCATGAAATATACGCAACACCACTGCAAAAACAAGAAACATAAATGAAGAGGATTACCCATCTCTATACTCTACACAGAGTTTAGCATATTGTGCTTTGAAAGTAGAACATTTTCTGTATGATTTGGGGGGGATAAATAACTAGTCACTGAACTGTGACTGCATTACTATATTGCATTATGAAAACAACAATCATTTGTTTTAGCTATATAAGACAGACTTTGTATATTATTTTCTTGCTTAATATTTTATTTGAGTATTTTCCCTACCGGGGTTTCCCAGATGGCTCAGTGGTAAAGAATCTGCTTGCCAATGCAGGAAATGTGGGTTCTATCCCTGGGTCAGGAAGGTGCCTTGAGGAAGGAAATGGCAACCCACTCCAGTATTCTTGCCTTGAAAATTCTATGGACAGAGAAGCCTGGTGGACTACAGTCCATGGGATTCCAAAACAGTCAGATGTGACTTAGCAACTAAACAACAACAACATTTTCCCTAATACCTCATTTAATAAACTGTATCCTATTTAATCATCTTGAATTACCGGGCATTTAGGTTGTTCTAAATTCTGTGTATTATAAATAAGAGTAATTTATTTTTCTTTATCCAGAAATATACTATAAACTTTGTAGGGAAAAACTAGAAATATGCAATTCTTGTTTGCCATTTTTAATATCTCTGATATCTACAAAGAAATGTTTCTCAAATTGAATATGTGATCATTTAAATTAGCTGTGCAGGATATGTGATGTATGTTCTTTTCTTACATTTCCTTGAATAATTCAGAGTCACATGTTAGATTTGCGTAAATCACAGTATTCCTTTATCATTGTTTACTATATTGTGTGAAAAAGTGAAAGTGTTAGTCACTTAGTTGTGTCCGACTCTTTGTGACCCCAAGGACTGCAGCCTGCCAGGCTTCTCTGTCCATGGGATTTCCCAGGCAAGAATATTGGAGTGAGTTGTCATTTCCTTCTCCAAGGATCTGAACTTGAGTCTCCTACATTGCAGGAAGCTTCTTTACAGTCTGAGCCACCAATATATCATTTAAAATCAGTTTTGAAGAATGAGCTTTAATGATTTTCCATATTATGCTAATTTTTATAATTTTGGGAGTTTCAATTGCTTTCAATATTTTGAAATATCCATGCACATCAATATTTTGGCTTTGTTTAATTTGAATTTGCTAGTGGATTTTATCCAAGGTCAACAATCATCTAGACACAGAGATTTAAAAAAAAAAGCAATCATTATTAAAAAATTTTAAGCACCACAATTTACTTGTTTTTGTTGTGAATTGGGTTCAATTATTGTCAAGCTACATGCTTCAGATTAATCAATATTAATTGTTTCTTCAAGAGAGGATGTAAATCAACATTAGGACGTTCTAGGATATTTCACAGACCTCAGTCAAGAATCTGCGTGCACACGTGTGTGCACTGTAGCAAGAATAAGATGGGAAGTGATGCATCATTTGCTTGGAAGTGTGAGAAAACAATGTCCCTTCCAGAACATCTGTAGAATATTGTTTTTGCAGACAAAGAAAGCAAAGCGCCAAGAAGCCGCTTGTCAAAATATTGGAAAATGTTAGAAAAAGGCAGTAAAAGCATGTATAACCAATTTTCCGTGCAGAGATGAATTCTCAACTTTGCAGAATAATCTGGAAATATCTTAATTCCTTTTTGACATATTTATCTTCCATTAATTATTTTTGCATATAAGCGCTAAACCCCGCCACCCCCTAAAATAAGAAGGGGCTAAAAGCTGGGCGAGAGAAGGCCACGGAGCCTGGGCCGGATGTTCTGCACGTGGTCTTTCACTACCTCGGTCTTTCCCTCTCATTTTCCGTAGCTTGTCTACTTGACTGGCCCCTCATTCAGTCAGGGCGTTGCGCAACTTCTCCTGTCTCTGTCCCATTTGCCTGGTATGGTGTCTAGTCACAGTACACTCTCCACAGTTCCTTGTATGTCAGTGGGATGCACAGAAGGAAGGAAAATAGATGGAAAGAAGGAAGGAAAGTCAATGCTGGGAAAAAACTCTTAATTTCCTGCACCTAGTTCATGAAAAGTAAATGTTATTTTCATCACACAAGGAGCAAGAGACACAATGAAGAAACTAGCATATTCACCAGCTCTCAAAGTCAGTCTTTAGACTCTAGGTCTATCATTTGGTTTAGAACCTGGGTTTCCCCAATGGCTCAGTGGTAAAGAATCCACCTGCCAATTAAGGAGACGTGGCTTCGATCCTTGGGTCAGGAAGATCTGCTGGAGTAGAAAATGGCAACCCGCTCCAGGATTCTTACCTGGGAAATTCCACGTTCCTGGGGCTCAGACAGAATGATACTCAAATGAAAGACTTTAAACTGCATTGCAGGGCATTTCAAGAATCATGTTTCATCCATAACACTGTAGAAGCAAAAATGATGCAATTTTACAACAGAACTTGTACTAACTCATCAATTATAGGGTAGGTTCTTTGTTAGTTATTAATACTCTGACCAAGAACATTAAATAGATACCTAAACCACAACTTTGAAAAAAGACATTGTTCAATGCCAAGGGAATGATCCTGTGTCTATAAGCATCTGATATCTATGCATGAGGTCATCTGTAAATTGAGAAGTTTTTGCCACATATGAGAAAACTGACCCATAAGAACCTGAGCCATCAAATGTGTTAGGCTGAGACTCACTGCAAATACATTTCACTTCAGAAAATGTAACAAGTGCACATGGGCAATAAGAGGTTCACATTTTAGAAGAAATGTCTCTAAGTTCTTTCTCCTTCCCCGCCTCTTCCTCTCAACAACTCTTCAGAAAAAGATAATCTCTTTATGTTTGTGTCCAATTTGATTGAATGTTTAAAAGAAGTAATATAGATAGATATAGATAAATAATTTGACTTCCAAGAAAAAGATGAACACACTCATCAAAGCACTGAAACAGCAAACAAAAAAATGTACAGGCTTTGAAATTTGACACCACATGCCAGTTCAGAGAAATTAATGGGCTTCCTGTGTGGAGCTAGTGGTAAAGAATCTGCCTGCCAATACAGAAGACACAAGAGACAAGGCTTCACTCCCTGGATTGGGAAGATCACCTGGAAAAGGAAATGGCAACCCACTCCAGTATTCTTGCCCAGACAGAGGAGCCTGGCAGGCTACAGTCCACAGGGTGGCAAAGAGTCGGACATGGCTGAGCATGCACGCACGGCTAATGATCAGTAAATAGGCAAGTTAGACTCTCTTCTCACTCATAACCAGTTGGAAAAATTTCCAGGGAAGAACATTTATTTTTAGCACATGGGTTTTCAGACAACAGTAAGCACAAACTAGACCATTAATGCCCTCAGGACAGGCAGTCTCCACCCCCAGGGGATACTGTCTAGACATTTTTAATTGTTGCCCCTGTATGAGGGGATGCTCCTGGTGTCCAGTGGATAGAGGACAGGCATCCTGGTAACATCCTGCAATTCACAGAAAAGTCTTGCACAGCAAAGAGTGTTCTGGCCCCAGACATCAAAGGGTCAAGACTGAGATATCTGGCACTAAATAAAGCATTTGGAATCAGAAGCACATAAAAGGGGAGGGCAGTAAACAGAAAGCACTCAGTGACTGAGTGATCACTAAGACAGTAAGGGCGTGAGAGTGAAAAGAGTAGGCGACAAACAAGGAAAGGCCAAGGATAAACGTTTGTGCCGTCCCAATCTGACACCAGCTCCCCAGGTAGCTCACGTCGTGAAATGCTGCACTTGCTGGACACAGCGGCCAAATGGCTTTCCTCGCCTCCCACTCATTCTGCACAAGGGGCATTGTATACTCTTTAGGTTTTCACTCTTATCACACAGCTGACAACCAGAAGCTAATAGAGAATATACACCATCTCAAAAGTCCCTCTGCCGGCAGAGCCCCGGGACTTCCCCAGTGGCTCAGTGGTAAAGAATCTGCCTGCGATGCAGGAAACATGGGTTCGATCCCTGGGTTGGGAAGATCCCCTGGAGAAGGGAATGGCAATGCACTGCAGTATTCTTGCCTGGGAAATCCCTTGGACAGAGGAGCCTGGCACGGGCTGCAGTCCATGTGGTTGCAAAGAGTTGGACGTGACTGAAGCAATGCAGCAGACTGGAGCCCTAATCTTAGGAATGTCTGTTCACACTTTCTAGGTTTTCTCCTCTTGGTCTTTCATGTTCCTTCCTAATAGAGCATCCTCTCTTCTCTTCCCTAATCTCCACTAAAAGAATCACTTTCATATCTGACTCTTTGCGATCCCACGGACTGTAGCCCACCAGGCTCCTCGGTTCATGCGATTCTCCAGGTAAGGATACTGGAGTGTGTTGTCATTCCTTTTTCCCAGGAGATCTTCCCAACCCAGGGATCAAACCAAGTTCTCCCACATTGCCGGCAGATTCTTTACCATCTGAGCCACCAGGCAAGCCCTTTCTGAACTCACCTAAGTACAGAAAGAAAGCATTTGTACTCAAAGTTCTTTGTGATTTACTCTTTCTGACCCCACCAATAACTCCTTTTAATGTGCTCATGAACTTAAGAGAAAGCAAGATAATTAATTATTACATGAGTCTCCATTATCCAATATTAGCATATTAAAAAGCAGAGACATTATTTTGTCAACAAAGGTCCATATAGTCAAAGCTATAGTTTTTCCAGTGGTCATAAATGGATATGAGTTGGACCATATAGAAGGTTCAGCACCAAAAAATTGATGCTTTTGAGCTGTGGTGTTGGAAAGACTCTTGAGAGTCCCTTGGACTGCAAGGAAATCAAACCAGTCAGTCCTAAAGGAAATCAACCTTAACTATTCATTGGAAGGACTGCTGCTGAATCTGAAACTCCAATACTTTGACCACCTGAGGCAAAAAGCTGACTCATTAGAAAAGACCCTGATGCTGGGAAAGATTGAAGGTAGGAGTAGAAGGGGAAAGCAGAGGATGAGACGGTTGGATGGCATCACCAAGTCAATGGACATGAGTTTGAGCAAGGTCAAGAGATGGTGGATAGGGAAGCCTAGCATGCTACAGTCCATGGGGTCTCAAAGAGTCGGATACGACTAAGTGACTGCACAGCGACCATTTGCCAATTGTAAGACACTTGCTCTTTTACCCGATGGCAATCATCATCTGTGTTCTATTACTCACGCTTTTTCCTTCCAGGTATTCTGGCTTACCTGCACTTAGTCATTTTGCACTGTTGGACACACACACCAGTTTAGTTCTATTCTCTTTCAACCACATGCCTTCGCCCAATGAACACTTGCCAAACTCTGTTTTAACAGCCTTCAAAGCCCTCAAGAGGGTTCTGCAAATCCTGAGGTTACCTAGAACCACTCAAGTGTATAATTCTTCAGGAAGTCTACAATTTCTTTGGTTTCAGATTTAGAAAAACAGCCAGTTGTCATGTTTCCCATTTCTAAATCAAAAGGCCTAAACCATGTGGTTTGTGTCTGAGTTACCCTGTAAAAAGGAAGTAAAATGTCAAGTTGTTTATTTCTGCCTGATTTTCTTATCTCGTAGTAACACCGAGTTCGCTTCATCAGACCTGTGTTCAATAACATCAGTGGAATTTCTTTGCCAGTCACCACTCTCTTTCCACAAATGACAAGTTCTGGGAGAAGAAGAGTTAAACGTTTTGACAATGGTGTCAAAGCAAAATAAAAGGCAAAAGTTAACTGGAACAACGGCTCTCTATTCATGGGAAAGAAAGACTCTGTTCAAATTTCATCTCACATGCCACCTTCTTTTAAATGCTGTTTCATTATAGATGAAAAGTGAGATAGGAAGCTCCAAAAAAGACACCCAGAAAAAAGATCCTCCTTCCTGATCAGAAGCTTCCATTTAGTGACAAGAAGAAGCACATCTGCTGATGTCAGCAAAGCAGCATTGGCCTCTGTGCGCTTTCTGATGTGAGTCCTCTGTATGAAGTAAGTGGAACAGCTAAACAATTGTGTTTTGCTTTACTTTACATACCTTCAGCTTGATTTCAAAGTCTGCAAGTTGTATTTCCTAGATCTTTGGAAATTCGTGTGTGTGTGTGTGTGTTTAAATTGCCTATCAGAGTGTATTACTTTGCTAACAAAGGTCTGTCTAGTCAAAGCTATGGTTTTTCCAGTAGTCACGTATGGATGTGAGAGCCGGACGATAAAGAACGCTGGGGGCTGAAGAATTATACCTTCGAACTGTGGTGCTGGAGAAGATTCTCGAGAGTCCCTCGGATAGCAAGGAGATCAAACCAGTCAATCCTAAAGGAAATCAACCCTGAATATTCATTGGAAGGACTGATGCTGAAGCTGAAGCTCCACTATTTTGGCCACCTGATGCAAAAAGCCTACTCATTGGAAAAGACTTTGATGCTGAGAAAGACTGAAGGCAGGAGAAGTGGGCAACAGAGGATAAGATCGTTGGATGGGAGCAAGCTCTGGGAATTGGTGAAGGACAGGGAAGCCTGGTGTGCTGCAGTCCATGGGGTCCTTAAGAGCCAGATGTGATTGAGCGACTGAACAACAACAGCATCAATCAGAATGCATCCATACATGCTAAGTCAGTTCAGTCGTGTCTGACTCTTTGTGATGCCATGGAGGCCCACCAGCCTCCTCTGTCCATGGGATTCTCTAAGCAAGAATACTGGAGTGGGTTGCCATGCCCTCCTCCAGAAGACCTTCCCCTACCCAGGAACTGAACCCATGTCTCATGTCTCCTACATTGGCAGGTGGGTTCTTTACCAATAGTGCCAACTGGGAAGCCTATCAGAAGAAAGCAAAGCAAATCATCAATGTTTATTAGGTGTGCAAAAAACACTCATTGCAGACACTCATTTTTTTTCTTGTGCACAGATGACATAGCACAGCCCACGGTCATTCAGCACATGAATTGAATTCAGAGTGAAGTTAGTGTGGGGAAAACTTCTCATAAACATATTATATATATATAAAGTGATTTCTCTGCTTTAAAAATATCTTGGACACATGCTTATAACATACACTTGGCAATTCATCATCTACTCCCTTAGGACATCTTTGCAATTGCTACCTTAGACCATTATTTAAATTTTCTCTTCTTTGCTATTATTCTCAAGCTTCAAGATTTGTAACTTGATTCTTGAAATAAATTGCAACATTGTTTATGCATTTTTTTACACATTTATTTTACAACCCATGGACTAAGAGCTCTGTGAGGGAGTCGAGCTTTGTTGACTCTCCCAGGGTGCTTAGAAGAAGGTCCGATGGGTAGTAGATGCATAATATTCAGCATATATTTGTTGAATATCTTACAAATCCTCTCACTGTGCCTCAATCAGAGCCTAACCCGTAATGCAAAGTCCATGTGATCAATAAGTCACTGTTGATTCCACACGTTGACTCCAAAATGTAGTTCATGCATTGTTACTTGTTGAGATTTGCTCTAAAACATACCTACAGAAGTAAGCTTATTCCCCAACTTTTCAGGTGAGGAAAACGGATACAAAGCAGAACAACTACAGAGCTTGACCCGGTGCAAGTGCAGAGCCTGAATTCAAACACCAGTCAGTCTCATTCCAGAGCTCAGAGAAGGCCCACTTAGGAGACCACAAATTTTGCATTTTAAATAATGCTACACTGATGAGCACTGCAATATCTTTTTATGAGTTAAGCTTTTCTTAATATTAAAGTATTTAATTCTCAGTTATAGCACTTTGCATTGTCAAAATGCTTTAAAAAAATCAAAACCAGTTATATTCCTGCATTATCCCTACCATGTAAGGATTCTGATTTTCATTTCATGGAAAATGATACCAAAACAAGAAGAGAGCAAACACTTTCTTCACAGACAATAGAGAGTAATTTTGAAATTACTATTCCTTATTCTCACAGGGGCTGACAGATGTCTCATAATGCATTAAAATTATTAAAATTCACAATGTCACTAGTTTGCAGTAAAGCCAGGGATCCCATGCTGGAATTCTGACAATAACAAAACATCAAGTAACAAAAATAGTCATACTTGTCCTTTGGGTGTTTGCAAGGTGGCAAGTAGCATCTCACCTTTTTCACACAAGACTTAATTTAATCTTTGTGCTAACCACATGAGACAGACTTTTAAAATATCATAAATGAAGATCTGAGTTGGAAAAGTAAAGGTCACAGAACTTGTTTTTGATAGAGACAGGATTCAAACTCACAGTAGTCTGAATTTTGAATATGGGTGTGATTGCCAACCATGCAACCCCTCCTCCCTAGAGAGCTCACTTTGCACGACAAATCTCAAGCCATGAGGCAGCTACTTAAATGTAGAAGGGAGCAGAGTGGACCAGCACATCACCTTTAATCTTAGTGTTTATTAAGCAGAACAAGAATATACAATCCTGTAAGAAAGAATACTGGCTGATCAATCTACCAAGGAATATAAAGGAATAAATAGATACGTTGTTCCAGGCCATACGCATGAAAAGATTTCAGGAAAAGGAAGGGCCTCTGTGACCCAGTATAATCCGAGACAACATCACAGGCAAAGTGGCCTTTGGGTTCATCGTAAAGAAGCTTGAGCGCTGAAGAACTGATGCTTTTGAACTGTGGTGCTGGAGAAGACTCTTGAGAGTCCCTTGGACTGCAAGGAGATCAAAACAGTGAATCCTAAAGGAAATCAACCCTGAATATTCATTGAATGAACTGATACTGAAGCTCTAATACTTTGGCCACCTGATGCAAGGAGCCAGTCAATTCATTGGAAAAGAACTTGATGCTTGGAAAGATTGAAGGCAAAAGGAGAAGGAGGGTGGGAGAAGATGAGGTGGTTAGACAAAAACATTGACTCAATGGATACAAATTTGAGCAAACTCTGGGAGATAGTGAAGGACAGAGGAACCTGGCATGCTGCAGTCTATGGGGTCGCAAAGACTCAGACACGACTGAACAACAACAGGCTCTGAAGTTACTGCGTCCCTACCACATTCCAGACTCTACTGCAACCAGGAATACAACAGCAGATAAATCAGAATGGGCACTTAAAAGAGGGGTTAGATATGACAGCAGAGAGGGAAGAGAACCCCAGATGTGGGGAAAAGGAGAAGAGTCATTGAGTTAAGAAGGGCGTGCCATATTCTGGGATTGAGAAGAATTGGGCTGGTCTACAGAGCTCTTATTGGGAAGGAGTGGAGAATCAGATTGGATAAATAAGACTAGATTACCATCTTGAAAGTCAGGCAGAGGCATCTGACAGGATCAGCAACTAATGGCTCTTGAGATGAATTTTTTAGGAAGAATTTCCAAGTGACATTAAACAGCAAGGACACCAGGAACAGAGCCCCGTTAGTTATGAAGTATAACCTAATGCGAGGTGATGCGGCAGGGACAGTAGCAACTGAAAGGAAGGGAGAGATGCCAGAGATGTTAAATAGGAAAAAATAAGATGTCAAGTTGTGTTTAAGACCAAAGGGAAAATCTACCTAGGTACCTGAAATAATGAAGCAGCGCAAGTGTCTAATTTATTCTGGAAATGAGGACAGGATCAGCAATATTTCTAAGCCAACAGGCTGACCTTAAAGCCTGCTGTAAAGCAGAGTAACAAGCCCATATCAGGAAACAACACTGGCCTCGACCCAGGAGCAAAAGAGTCTAACCTAAGACAGAATAACAAAGATATATAGATATTGGCTATGGTGACCTTATTTTCAGACTTAATCAGTCTCCTTATTTTTAATGCACTTACACAAAGACTTATAAAAAGGTGAAAACCTATATCATATTCAATGAAGTGTTTCTCAAGGGTCTGTGTTATTCTTATTACATTTTAATTTGGTTTGTTGTAAAAATTACATGATATCTGAAAAAAAATGTATCTTTTATATCTTTCTAAACTTTTAGACAAATCTTGTTCCCTACTTTTGAAAAATATACTACTCCTTCAAAAATATTGGCACTTATCACGTATTTATATGTCATTACATGATTTCAAAGAGGCAATTCAAAATACTGATGTCTGCTTTATAAACAGTGATAATTATTTATAGCTATTGGAACTAATTCTTTTTTCCCCCCTTTCTTCATTTTTAAATGATATTTTAATTAGTGGAAAATTGATTTACACTTTTGTGTTTGTTTCTGCCATACAACAATGTGAATCAGTCATAATTGAAGCAAATTCTTAATTGCATGTATTTCAAAAGTCAAGAGATACAGTTTTAAAAGGATAGTGTGTATAGATTTTGTTGCAAATGTAAGATTGACTGCTAAAGTTTAAAATAGAATGGTGACTTTAAAAAGTGCACTGTATACACAGAAATCAACTAAAATGGATTAAACTCTTAAAAATAGACCTGAAACTGTAAAACTCTTGGAAGAAAACATAAGGGAAAAGGTTCGTGACATTGGCTTTGGCAATGATTTTTTAAAACATGACATCGAAAACAAGGCAATAAAAGCAACTATAAACAAGTAGGATTACAGTAAACAAAATAATCAATGGAGTGACAAGGAAAAAATATTTGCAACAAATATCTCTGGAGTCATTGTCCAAAATAAAGAAGAAACTTCTAAGATTCAATAGCAAAAAGAAAACAAAGCTGCATAATCAAATATGCTCAAAGGACTTGAACAGAAATTTCTCCAAAGAAGATATACAAATGGCCAACAGATATATGAAAAAGTACATTAAAAGATGCTCACAATCATTAATCATGAGAAAAAAAAAAACCATAATGACATATCACTTCACATCCATTAAATGGATGGTCATTATAAAAATACCAAGAAATAAGCAAACAAACAAAAAAATGTTGGTGAGGTTGTAGGAAAACTGAAATCCTTGCACACTGTTGGTGGAAATGTAAAATGGTACTATGGAAAACAGTACAGAGGCTTCTCAAAAAATGAAAAAATCGAGCTACTGTATGATCTAACAATTCCACGTTAGGGTTTTTATCCAAAAGAACTGAAATCAGGATCTCAAACACGTATTTTCAGTCTCATGTTCTTTGCATCATTATTCACAATAGCTAAGATTTGGAAAAAAACTAACCATCAACAAATTAACGGGTGAAGAAAACCTGGTATACATGTATTGCTACTAAGCTGCTAAGTCGCTTCAGTCGTGTCCGACTCTGTGCGACCCCATAGACGGCAGCCCACCAGGCACCCCCATCCCTGGGATTCTCCAGGCAAGAACACTGGAGCGTGTTGCCATTTCCTTCCCCAATGCATGAAAGTGAAAAGTTAAAGGGAAGTCGTTCAGTCGTGTCCGACTCTTAGCGACCCCATGGACTGCAGCCTACCAGGCTCCTCCATCCACAGGATTTTCCAGGCAAGAGTACTGGAGTGGGGTGCCATTGCCTTCTCCAGTACATATATTGGGTTGGCCATAAAGTTCTATTGGGTTTTTCTGTGACATCTTATGGTAAAACCTGAATAAACATTTTGGCCAACCCAATGCAGTATTAGCCTTATAAAGGAAAGTCTGCAAAATGTGACAATACGGATGAACCTTGAGGACACTGCGCTAAGTGAAATAAGCCAGTCACAGAAGAACAAATATTGCACAATTTCACTTGTTTGAGTTCTCTTAAATAGTCAGATTCACAGAAGCAGAAGGTAGAATGATGGCTGTCAGGGGCCGGGGCCAAGGTGAGTGCGAAGTTGTTGTTCAAAGGGTATAGAGTTTCAGTTAAGCAAGAGGAAAAGTTCTAGAGATCTGCTGAACAGCATGTGCCTAATAATACTGCGCTGTATGCTGAACACTTTGTTAAGAGAGAACATCTTATGTATCCTTACCACAATAATTAAAAAATGCATTGAGGAGTGTTATATTTTAGACTAGCATTTCATTGTTTTCTATAATTTCCTCAAGCAGTATTTAAAGCATCAAAAGTATTTATCATAAACCAAAAAAAAAAAAAAAAAAGCAATTACTGGTGAGGTTTTCATCACCTTCTTATCACTGTTATTGCGTATTATTGAATTATGTTACCAACGCTACAGGAGCCTGCAATGTTCTCTCTACACTTGGCTGCTAAATGAATCCTGTCAAGCTTAATACGCACAATGGGCAACATCTGGACCGGCCTCTATGCACTGACTGGTCATCGGCAGCTTCACTGGCCTCGGGAAGCTGCACAAGGACAGGATATAATGAGGTGTGGGCTTCCCAGGGGGCTCAGTGGGAAAGAATCCACCTGCCAACACAAGAGACACAAGAGATGTGGGTTCGATCCCTGGGCCAGGAAGATCCCTTGGAGAAGGAACTGGCAACCCACTCCAGTACTCTTGCCTGGAGATCCCAGGGACAGAGGGGCCTGATGGGCTACAGCCCATGGGGTGGAAAAGAGTAGGACGCAACTTAGGGACTAAACAAGAGTCAGGTGTGAGGGGTGGTAAGCAAGATGGATCTGCCTTTGGACCCAGGTTTTTTCTGAAGCCTCTCCTGGATCCTTTTTTTTTTTTTTTCCCACTTTTTTCTTTTTTACACAAACAATTATATTCACCACCACTTACCACCACTAAATAAAATAGTTATTTTCACATTTTACCCAACTGAAGACCAGACAATTGAGAAGTCCAACGGAGTCAGAATTATTACTATATCCAGTACTTAATAAGTCTCTTTGGTTATTAAGGTCAATTAATCCAATTATTCTTCATGAAAATCAAAATGGCAATGATATTCAACATTTCAAATGCTTGAATTTAAAATAAAAATTGTACTTTGAGGCCTGGTGAAACCTTTACAGATTAGTTGTGCTGTTACAGATCTGATATTGTATTAGAGACTATCACTTACAAGATCACTTTTATTTTCTTCCTGGAAATCTTTATCTTCACAATAAGAAAATGTCTGTGCTGTGCTCAAAATGGAAATGAGTTAGTAGTGCACTATAACCCAAATCAAATGCACTTTTAAAAAATCATTAGCTTTCTGGAACACAGAGAGTAAAGGAAGTTGCAGTCCAAATTAGGAGTGAAAAAAAACAAAACAAAAATGCACCCTACCCTAGGGCAGTGGAAAACCTGACTAGAACACTGAATCGACGCCCGAGTGTAGACCACTGACGGATTGAGATGATTGTTCTGTGTCACTTCTGAATTATTTAAGAGACGTATTTAAGAATACTAACTAAAAGCATTTAATGCAGCATCAATATTCTAGATTTACCCATGAGTACTTTTTTAACGTTTACCTTAAATACTATCTAAAATTGAGAATTTCAGTGAGTTTTAAAGTGAAAGATAAACTTGTACTTACACATACCTACTGTGAAACTATTTATCTTCTGTTATTGAATTTGTGAATTCAGAGTTTGGGGCTTGGCTCTGCATTTCGGCAAGGTGCTTAACACCTGCGGCTCACTTTTCAGATCCAAAGGATAAGGAGCAAAAGCAATGGTACACACTTACCTTTTAGAGTTGCTGTAAGGCATTCAGTGAGGTTATGCTCACAAAGTGCCTAGCAGTGCAGGGCTTGTCTATTATTTTTTGAATTAGATGCGTGTTAGAACTCTGAACTACCACTGTCTGGCGTGATTCGGAAACCTAGGTTGGGGGATGGCTCAGTCGTGAAGAATCTGCCTGCGATGTGGGAGACCCTGGTTCAATCCCTGGGTTGGGAAGATCCCTGGAGAAGGAAATGGCTGACCACTCCGGTATTCTTGCCTGGGAAATCTCATGGACATAAGATCCTGGTGAGCTACAGTCCATGGGGTTGCAAAGAGCTGGATACAACCACGCAAATTCCACTTGAACTGTGATCTTTTACTTTGTTTATTGTGTTCCTAAAGTTTATAATGCCGTGTGGTGTCGGTTTCACACAATGATCTGCTTCCCCAGTGGCTCCGAGGGGAAAGCGTCTGCCTGCACTGCGGGAGACCCAAGTTTGATCCCTGGGTCAGGAAGATCCCCTGGAGAAGGAAATGGCACCCACTCCAGTACTCTTGCCTGAAAAATTCCATGGACAGAGGAGCCTGGTGGGCTACAGTCCATGGGTCGCAAAGAGTTGGACACGACTGAGTGACTTCACACTCACTCACACTACATACACAGTAGATCATATTTTAATTTCTAAATGCTTCATCTGAATTTAAAAAGCAAATGTGTTCACTATTCCCTGGTGTCTCACATGGTAAAGAATCTGCCTGCAATGCAGGAGACCTGTGTTTGATCCCTGGGTTGGGAAGATTCCCTGGAGGAAGGCATGGCTACCCTACTCCAGTGTTCTTGTCTGGAGAAACCCATGGACAGAGGAGTCTGGTGGGCTACAGTCCATGGAGTCACAAAGAATCGGACACGACTCAGTGACCAAGCACATCCACTCATACAAGCAAGAAATTCTGTACACAGAACGCAAACCTACTGTGCAAGAGTTTAGCAGATACTCTAAACTAGATAATGCAAACAGGCTGGGTTTTTAACACCAGTCCACATCAATCTGAGGTAATTGTTTCAAACGCTGTAAATATTCATTTGATACCTCTACCATAGGATAAACAATTTCTCATCTACTTCTGAGATTTCCAGAATACCATAAGGATTTATTTACTTCCTGTGAAACAACAGGGGTCCTTAATCCTGTCAACAGATTATGGAGCTGTTTTCTCTTTGGGAGGAAAGAGCAGGAAGGGCCCCAGGCTTGGCGCGGGCGTTGTTTGTGAAATGCTGCCATCTATGGGACCGCAGCGGGCACTGCACAGGGCCGGCCGCTCCACGCTGTGGGTAGCTTCAGTGAATGAAGCAGTTCTCGGTCAATACACAAGAATACAAATTATAGCACTGGCTAGAAAATAAATTTTAGAAACTCAAGCTGGCAGTGCTCGCTACCACAACTAATCCTTGGAGAAAAAAAAAATATGAGTTCTTCTGCAGTTACTCTGCTGTAGCTTGGATCTATATCTGTTTCTCCATTTTTCATTCCCCAAACACACCTGTACTCTCATCTAAAGGGTTGCAATGTTTTCAGAACAATACCACCTCCCACACACTTGGAAACAGCTCTGCTAATTCGTTAACGAATCGTTTTTAAAAGCTACCCCTTCAGAATAATGACATAAGCCAAGTTTGCCACCTACTCCTGTTAAAGAATCTGTCTACAATGCAGGAGATGTGGGTTTGATCCCTAGGTGGGAAAGATCCCCGGAGAAGGGAATGGCAACCCACTCCAGTATTCTTGCCTGGGAAATCCCATGGACAGAGGAGCCTGGTGGGCTACAGTCCCTGGGATCACAAAGAGTCGAACACAACTGAACAACCAACATATGTACTTCCTGACCTTCCTGGATATAATTTTTTTCTCTTTAGACTTTTCATTATTTTTGTTCAGTTTTGAAATAGCACATGCTAAAAAAAAAAAATTCAGAGTACAGCAAAGTGTTAAGAAGAAAAAGGAAGTCACAAGAAATCCCTTCCTCCAGAATTAACTCGGCTAGGCCTATGAGACAATGCCACATATTTCTGTTCAGAACGCTGCAAAGAAATATTGATTTGACAGTTTCTCCCCCTCCTTATTCATCTGAAGTCCATACAGTAATGCCATAAAGACCCTTTTACTGTTTGAAAGACTCTTGTGTGTTTATTGAAAACACTTGGTCAAGCTCTTTCAACAATAATGTCATTTCATGCTCACTTCAACTGCAGGAAGCAGATACTGTTATTGTTGTCTCTATTTCCTAGAAGAATAAATAGAATGTTTAAAAGTTTGAGTCACATTGCTTAGGTTTTAAAGGTAAGGAAGCGTTGACACAGGATTCAAACACGGTTCCTTCATCACTGTCGGCACCACTCTCTTGCACCTTCCTTGTGGTCAAGGAATAGGGACTTAAACCTTGTTCTTCTCTGTGATTTTTTTCCATTTATGTAGGCTTGGGGGAATCACTTAACTTTCTTTTGTCAGTTTTCTCATTTTTTTCAGCAATAAGTTTAGATTTTGTATTTCTATGTTATTTTCTAGCTCTAAATCATAATTCAACTTCCTTGCTAAAGACAACAAAATTAGAGTCACAGATTGCCATTTGGATAGAATTCTGAAAGTTCAGCTCTCTCATTTTAAACATGAAGTAGCTAAACTTGTGGGAAAAAATCCAATAGCTGTGAGGCACTGTCCTAGGAAGAATTACATTCCATGTACCAGCACCTTGCAGAGATTTTATTTTAGTCTCCTCCAAGCCCTCTGGCTCTTACCTGGCCAGCGGAGTGAGGAAGTAAAGAGCAAAGAGGAAGCCTGGAGTGTCTTCAACAGGCAAAAAACTGGAGTGTCTTCAACAGGCAAAATAGTAATATGGTAGTGGTTACTCATCTGATATAGTCTAGGAAGCAACCAAGGATCTCTAGACTTAGAAACCATTCTTAGGAATAAATGAAAGTGAAGTCACTCAGTCGTGTCGGACTCTTTGCAATCCCATGGACTGTAGCCTACCAGGCTCCTCCATCCATGGGATTTTCTAGGCAAGAATAGTGGAGTGGGCTGCCATTTCCTTCTCCAGGAGATCTTCCCCACCCAGGGATTCAACCCAGGTCTCCCGCATTGTAGGCAGACGCTTAACCGTCTGAGCCATCAGGGAAGTCCTGGACCTCAAATGGGATAACAGGTTTGCCAATGGAATAAGCAAGCTGGCATTCCTCCAAACTACACTTGCTAGTGAGAAGAATATTACTTTTCCACCATGATTTTATGCATCTTTGGGTACCCACAACGAGGCTTAGTATAATGACTTTGTTGTTAGTAGAGCTTGAAAAATATTGGTCAGATGAGTGATTTAGATACTACCCCATTTCTGTCTAGGGATGGAAAGCTGCAAAGAACATTACTTCAAACATAATAAGGAGAAAAGCTAGATTATTTAAATATTCTAACTTTTCTTGAATTCATTAAAGAGCAGATTCTTTAGGCAATGAAGTAAACCAAGCTCAAAACTGCATGTGTGATTGTATATGTCTGCGTGTGTGTGTGTGTGTGTGTGTGTGTGTTCAGCTGCTTAGTCGTGTCTGACTCTTTGCAACCCCATGGACTATAGCCCACCAGGCTCCTCTGTCCATGGGATTTCCCAGGCAAAAATAGTGGAGTGGGTGCCATTTCCTCTTCCAGGGGATGTTACAGACCTAGAGATCCAACCCGAGTCTCCTGCATCTCCTGCATTACAGGCGGATTCTTTACCGCTGAGCCACAGGGGTTTCCCCAAAGATGCCTTAAACCCAGTCGAAGAGAGACAGGACACACGAACTGTCTCACTTCAGTTGCAACAGGAGAGAAAGGCAACTTTTAGAGGAGTGAGTGCAAAAAGAATAAGCAAAAATATTTAAAGACTACTTAAATGCCAAGAGTGGGCTAGTGTGTTAGTTTGGAATAGCTAAGGGTCCTAGGCACACGGCAAGTTTGCACTTACTTGCAAGATTTTATTCCAAGGTCCTTGACCAGATGCTCAGGAGAAAGACGAGGACCGGGCAGTGAAGAAAGTGATTGGCGTTGGTGAGGATACAGGTGTAAATCCCGCCCATTTTTCTGGATAGTTCTTACAAAACAGATGCTGTAAGCCATTGACGGAGGAGGAGAAGGGAACACAGCCAAACTCTGGGGGTGTGGAAGGGAACTCAGACAAAGGCAGGAGCCCATTGCCTCCCAGGAAACGGCTGGAGGAGAGACACAAAACAGACACTTTGGTTGAAAGATTGAAAAACATGAAAATCCACCCATACGAGATTAAAAAGTATAATTTGATCCTCAATGGATGATTTTTTTTTATTTTGAAAAAATAGTGGTCTACACCTGAAATGAATAATATGTCAGTGATATCTAATAAAAAGTTAAAAATACTAGTCAATAAGCAGTCATGTTTTAAATGCTTATGATTTAATGTAAAATGAATAGGCTTGATAAAAATCTATACATGTATTAGTTCAGTATTTAGGGATATGCATAAAGTGAAACAGAATGAAAGGAGTTAAGCTTAGCTAGTAATGGCTAAGGTTTTCCAACAAATCTCTACTCACATTCCTCTGAACTTGAATGAATTTTTCTTCTCTTTTCTAATATTTTTGTCATGTGCCTATTAGTTTTACAATTAAAAAAATAGAATTAAAAACAATTTTTAAAACTGTGGAAAAACAACATACTTCAATACAAGCATTTCAGATATTTGCCTTTATTTGATGACTAGGGCACCACAGCTGCCTACTTTTTTTTTCCCCCCTTATACTTCTCTGATCCATCCTCATCATAATCCTTGCTTGGTAAATTCCATCATTACAATTGCTTATTGTCGGAGAATCTCAGCTCAATTTCAGATATCTTGTCTCTGCCCACATTTACCTCCTTTCTTATGGCTTTAAATATTTATGTAATAATGACTACAAACTTTATGCATTCAGCTAAGACCTCTAGCCGCACTCCAGGCTTTTATGGCCAACTGTATCCTTTTCATACCTACTTGAATCTTTAAAAGACACCTTGAACTTAACACGTCTAAATTGAAATGCTGACCTTTTCTACTCCACCCTCTCAGGTCTGCCTCTTTTGCAGTTGTCCCCATTCTTCCTTTTTCTCAGGCAACATATGTATATACATCTTGGGTTTTCATATGAACATTCAACTTGAATGTGAATGTGTGAATGTGAAAGTCGCTCAGTCGTGTCTGACTCTTTGTGACCCCATGGACTGTCCATGGAATTCTCTAGGCTAGAATACTGGAGTGGGTAGCCTTTCCCTTCTCCAGGGGATCTTCCCAACCCAGGGATTGAACCCAGGTCTCCTGCATTGCAGGTGGATTCTTTACCAGCTGAGCCACAAAGGGAAGCCCAACACTCAACTTAGTGTTTCAAAAACAAACCAACTTAAAAATTCGGTAATTTCTGAAAAATAAGTGTGTAATCATGAAAGTATTAAATTCTGTAATGTGACATAATAAACAAGATAATAGAATTCTAACTCATATTATAGAGATGTTTAGAGGAAAGATAAAAATGTTTTTCAGAAAAAGGTATTTATTATTTTAAATACTCAGGACCAAGGTTTTTCAGCGTCTTCCTTAGAGTGGGGCTGCAAAGTGAAAAGGGGCTTTGGAGGCCACCAAATGCCCTTTAAAGGACACTCCCTCCTTGTGCTATTTATTTTCTCTCATTTACTGATTTAACAACTATCACTTGAGCACCTAACTCTGTGAAGTATATTTTTCTTAACACTGGGGAGACAGGGATGGACAAAACCTATGAAGTTCTTGCCTTCATAGAACTTATATTCTTGTGAGGAAGACAGGCAATAATCAGATAAGTAAAATAAAATTATAATGTAAAGGCAGCAAAAATGTAAAGAGGGTACTATTTAGATGTCACCAGGGAGGCACGCTTTTAATAGATACCAGATGGCTCAGAGGTAAAGAACCTGCCCGCCAATGCAGGAGATGTAAGAGACATGGGTTCGATCCCTGGGTAGGGAAGTTGTCATGGAGAAGGGACCCACTCCAGTATTCTTGGGCTTCCCTGGTGTCTCAGATGGTAAAAAAAATCCTCCTGCACTGTGGGAGACGGGTTCGATCCCTGGGTTGGGAAGATCCCCTGGAGGAGGGCATGACAACCACTCCAGTTTTCTTGTCTAGAGAATCCCCATGGACAGAGGAGCCCGGCAGGCCACAGTTCATGGGTCACAGAGTAGGACACGACTGAGCAACTACGCACAGCACTCTATACATGTTAAGCTGCTATAGACGATTGACATGCATCACTGAATAAAACAAGCCTTTCTCTCATGAAGCTTACATTAGAGCAGGAAGAAATTGTAATCAACAGATGTAATAAACAGGTACATTGTTTAGCATAATAGATGAGAACTGTAATGGGAAAAGGAAAAGTTGAACAAGTGAACTTAGAAATGCCTGTATAAATGAGGGGGTACATTTCCAAACAGGACGGAAAGGTGAGTGAAGGATATCGGAATGTGAGCTATGCAGATACAAACATTTAACATTCTGTGATTTTGTGTGATATGGATATGCATTTATATATAAAATACATTTATATTCCAGATTGACATATACATAATACATGTATTACGTTCACCATTTCCATTGGAAAAAAATGTTTTCTTTAAGCAGCTTAATGTTTTCTTTAATCTATTTTACATTTTTAGTAAATAAAATATTCCTGATCTTCACTTGAAAACACTCAATATTAATTTCTCATAGATAAATGGAATAAAGTATACGTAAATAAATCCACATGCAAATTCTTTCCACATAAGGCTCTTGTTGACTAGCTTTAAAGGATAAGTTCATTTTTCTACACACAAATGGGAAGGGGCTCATGATGGATGATACGTACTTACCTGCCTTTGGAATTCAGATGTTACAAACCTGCCTTTGGAGACAGTGGTCAATGTGTTGCCTGCCAAGAGAAGAGACATGTAAGCATTTTTAAAGCCATTATATTAGACTCTAGTTTCCTTCACTGCCTCTGTCTATAATATAAATGTGCATGCTTGTGTACAACATCACTTCGGTAGTGTCTGACTCTACAGAGAGTGTGTGAGTGAGTGTGTGTGTTCAGTTACTCAGTCGTGTCTGACTCTTTGCAACCCCATGGACTGTGGACCACCAGGCTCCTCTGTCCATGGGATTTCCCAGACAAGAATACTGAAGTGGGTTGCCATTTCCTTCTCCAGGGGATCTTCCTGACCCAGGGTTCAAACCTACGTCTCCTGCATTGGCAGGTGGGTTCTTTACCACTGAGCCTCCAAGGAGTCAAGTCCTAATCACTCAAAGTCCAGGGGTTACCCAGGGGTATGGGTTACCTCATACCCCAACTTACTGTTGCGCATTCTATAAGATTGGACAAATGTATAGCAACATATATTCATCATTATGGTATCTTACAGAGTATTTTCAGTGCCCTAAAAATCCTGCGTTCCACCTATTCATCCCATCCCCTACTCCAGCCCCTGGCAACATCAATTCTTCTGTCTCCATAGTTTTGCCTTTCACAGAATGTCATACGATTGAACACACAGTATGTACTATTTCAAATTGTCTTCTTTATCTTAGTCATACACATTTATGTTTCTTCCATGTCTTTTCATCACTTGATAGCTCATTTATTTGTGTGTGTGTGTATCTTTGTGTGTGTGCTCAGTCATGTCCAACTCTTTGTGACCCCCATGGATTTTAGCCTGCCAGGCTCCTCTCCACGGAATTTTCCAGGCAAGAATGCTGGAGCAGGTTGCCATTTCTTATTCCAGGGGATCTTCCCGTCCTAGAGATCAAACCTGCATCTTCTGCATTGGTAGGCAGATTCTTTTGCCACTGAGTCACCTGAGAAGCTCATTTATTTTTAGCACTGACTATTATTCCATTATTTGGATGTAGCACAATTTATTTATCCATCCTAGTACTGAAGAGTATCTTAGTTGCTTCCAGGGTTTAGAATGATGAATTAAGCTTCTATAAACATCTGTGTGCAGCTTTTTGTGTGAATATATTTTCAGGTCCTTTGAGCAAATACCAAGGAGTCTGGTTGTTGAATTGTGCATGGTAATAGTACGTTTAGCTTTATAAGAGTACCAAACTGTCTGCCAAAGTGGCTGTACCTTTTGCATTCCCAGCAGCAGTGAATGAGAATCCCCGTAGCTCTACATCCTTGTCAGCACTGGCGCTGCCAGTGCTTTGGACCTTAGCCATTCTAGTAGGTGTGCCGTGGTCAGGATACAATCTTAAAAGACATTTTAGATATCTGTTATCAGATTATATTAGTACCAGAAAAAATTCTTATGAGTTTCATAATTAACCTTAAAGAATCTGATTTTTAATTTTAGAATAAATCAGAAAAGCATCTGGAAAAGAATGCAATCACATATAGACCCATTTGACAGTGGTGAGTTTGATACTATTTGGTTAAACAGAAAATAAATCATAATTAAAATCTAATTAAGTTGAACCTTCAGCAGATAGTATTCTAAAAATATTATTTTTTTAAATTCTACCAGAGGAGGAAGGGAAATAAAACTTGCTTTAAAAAGTTTTCAGGGATAAGGCATAATCAACTAACTGTTCCCTACAACAAGCTGAAGTATATTATCTTGATAGACCCCACCCACAAGCTATACTGATTTAGGGTTTTGTTTGTTTGTTTGTTTCTGCTTTATTTTATTTATAGGAATTCTCACATTGGTAGTTAAGGCAGAGATTTTAAAAGTCAGCATTTTCATGCCAAACAGTAAAATTGTTAAATGTTTAGCACAGTTTTAAAATATACGTTATTCTCAAACCATTTCCAAGATAGAAGACATTTTTGCAGGGAGAAAGTGATTATTTAATTTGGCAAAACATAGAAATTTCCAGCTGAGGCACATTAAAACATTTTTACAATTGCCTCAAAGGCAGAAAATTTTCACCATTCCTTTAACTATAAAAATCTGTCTCTACTGAACAGAAATGACCAGTTTTTCCTGAAAAAATGTTAGAGCACATACACAGTTTTTATCCATCCAAAGACTTAATATCTTTTACCCACTTCTACAATTTAAGTCTAATGTTGATTTTCTGTATAATTATTATGTAATTTTTAAAGTTGTACTTACAAATTATTAATTAAAACACAATATTAATACTATTTTTAAAAAAGAAATGTTATAAATAGTATGCACTCAATAAACTTAGTTATCCTTTCTGACAATGCACTCAGTTTCAGGTAACTTTCACATGAAACCAAATATATGAGAATGTCGATTGCAAGACAGGAAATTTTGCATGGAGCTGAAACTTATATAACAAAGGAGTCAAATGGGAATGAAAGAAATTAAAATAAAATGGTAAAAATGAAGACTCTCTCTTATAGTTTTGTCAACTGGATGGACAGAGCAAAGGAAAGATTCAGTGAATGTACAAATAAGTCAGTAGAAAAGATCCAAATTGATACAAAAGAAAAAGGAAACAAAAATACAAAGGTGCAAGTGAAATAAAAGCACACTCAGGAAAGTGAGATGAAAATACAGTTTCCCCAAGTGCTGGGAGACAATAGCAAACAATCTAACACACAGATAACTGAAGTTTCAGAGCTGGGGAAGTAAAAATGCGTGACTGGTATTTCTCGTTTCAGTTCTAACATATAAAATGCTTGGTAGTTATTATTCCTGGCCTTATAAGAAAAGGCAGGAAAGTGAAAAGTGTTAGTTACTCAGTCATGTTTGACTCTTTGTGAGTCCATGGGGCTGCAAAGCCCGCCAGGTTCCTCTGTCTGTGGGATCTCCAGGCAAGAAGACTGGAGTGGGTTGCCATGCCCTCCTCCAGTTGATCTTCCCAACCCAGGGGTCAAGCCTGTGTCTCCCGCATTGCAGGCAGATTCTTTGCCATTTGAGCCACCAGAGAAGCCCCATAGACAAAGCTGGAATTACTGAAAATCACCAACTTTTTTTAGATCCCTCAGAGAACTAAAGAAACAGGGAAAACTACGACCCCCGAATCAAGAAAGACAGATGAGGCTAGAGCATCACAGCCAAGATAAGCTGCCCCAGAAGAGAAGCTGCTGGTGTTATCAAAGGCGGAAACAGTTTTATAATAATTTTTTTAATGAATTGTTGGGGACTGAGTTTGGATTGAGAAATTCCTGGGGGCTGCAGTTTCAGAGGGGTGCTAAACCCTCTTGTGGTTTTGACCTCAAGGAACGCCGCCAGATTCTCACATTTTTTAAAAGCCAAGAAAAAAGGTTCTCACGGCTTTGGCTGGAGGAAACGCAAACTTGATGAACTATGCCAAGAGTGTTCTCTGTAACAGCGATCTACTTGCCAAGGAATGCATCCTTACCTGAGCCGTATTCCACACACAGAAAAGGCATTTCTGGGACTCCAGCTTCCTCCCTCCATTCTGTCTCACCTCAAGAAACAAGAGCCAGGGGAGGACTGGGTGATGGTCACAGCTCAGGGGCACAGGCCCATAAAAGGCTAGAGAAGGCCTTCCCTCCCAAACAGCTCACTTCCCTACACACAGGTCTTCAATGTAGTAACAGGGCACTGCAGTGGGAAGAGCTACAAGACACAGACTCTGGGTCAGGGTACACCAAGCTTTTTCAAGGCAACAGGGATGACGACAGGGTCCTAGAAGACTCTGAAGCCATCATTCAACACAGCCGGACTCCTAGCCAGATAACTTAAAACCTCATGCTAAAGCCCTATTTCCCTCAGTTCCTATTACTTGATGAGTTATTTCTGACTTTAGGTGAAGATTGTTATAGGTAAGAAAGAACATTAGCTGAAGAGAAAAGACAGAAATGAAACAATGTCCCACACTGATGAGCCCAGAGACACACAAGAAGAATAAAGCAATAAGAAGAAAAACTCATCTCACTATTTGATAACTTGGCTGAAATGGACCAATACCTTGAAAGACCAAAATTACCAATTCACAAAGTGAAATAGATTATCTGAATAGGAGTTCACACCTTAAAGTAACTGAATCAATAATTAGTAATTTTCCAAAGAAGAAAGCCCAGGCCCTAATGGTTTTGATGGAGAATTCTATCAAACACTTAAAGAAGACGTGACAGCAACTCTCCATAATCTCTTTGGCAGAATAGAAGCAGAGGGAACATTTCCTAACACAGTCTATGAGGCCAGTAACATCATAACAGCAAAAACAGAAAAATAAAAGAAAGGAAAACGACAAGTCAGTTTCTTCCATGATCACAGATGCAAAAATGTCAGCAAAATATTAGCAAATGAAATCCAGCAGCATAAAAAGCATGACAATACACCTTGACCAAGTAAGATTTATCCCAGGAATGCAAAGTTGAATTAACATCAATAATTAATTAATGTAATACACCGTTGTAATAAAATAAAAGACAAATCCACATGGTGATCAAACTCAGCAAAATAATTTGATAGAAAACATAAGCTTTTCATGATAAAAATATGCAATAAACTGGACTTAGTTAAAATCATCTTTAATCAGATGAAGGGCATCTATGCAAACTCACAGCTAACATCATATGACGAGTGGAAGACTGAATTCTTTCCACTTCTGATCAGAAACAACAATGAATGTGATAAATCACACTGATAGAACAAAAGATAAAAATCACATGATCAACAGATGCAGGAAAAGTGTTTGACAAATTCAGCATCCATTCACGATAAAAACTCAACAAACTAGGTAGAGAGAGAACATATTTCAACATAGTAAATTTCACATATGACAGACAGACAGCCAACTTCAAACTCAATGGTGATAGTTTCAAAGCTTTCCTTTAGAATCAAGTACAAGAAAAGGGTGCCCACTTTCCCTACTCTTATTCAACACAGTACTGGAAATCTTTCACAGATCAGTCAAGTAAGTTAAATATGAATGTCCACATGACTCAGAAATTCTTCTTCTGGGTACTTATTCAAAAGAAGGAAAGCATATGTCTCCAAAAAAACTTGTATGTGAATTGTCAAAGCATCATCATTTGTAGCATCTAGAATCTGGAAAGAGTCTAAACGATCATTAATTGGGAAATATATAAACAAATTGGAGTATATCCATAACATGAAATACTATTCAAAAATAAAAAGTGATGCTACATTTATATATGTAAAAACATGATTGAATTTCACAAACATGATGCTATGTGAAAGAAAATGAAAGTGAAAGTTGCTCAGTCATGTCCGACTATTTGCGACCCATGGACTATACAGTCCATGGAATTCTCCAGGCCAGAATACTGGAGTGGGTAGCCTTTTCCTTCTCCAGGGGAGCTTCCCAACCCAGGGATTGAATCCAGGTCTCCCACATTGCAGGTGGATTCTTTACCAGCTGAGCCACAGTCAAACATAAAAGATCACATGCCAAATAATTACACTGATATGGAATTCTAGAAAAGGCAAAACTAGACAGTGAGAAAGAAGATAAGTCCTCACCTGGGATCCAGAGTGGAAAAAAGGATCAGGAGCAAGGGGGCAGAGGGAACTGTAGGGTGAGGGAACTAGTCTATCCTGACTGTGGACGTAGTTAAGTTGTGGTACAAATTACCAAAATTCATCAAAATGTGCCCTTAATAATGTTTAACTTTAATACATCTGTAAATAATGCATTAATTAAAAAGTGAATAAATGAAATAGAAAATATATAACCTTTCATGTAAAAATCTCCCCAGTCAATGTGATACAGTAACAGATGGTCTAATAGATGAGGGCCATCTCTGTCATTGTGTTGTAAAGCTCAGAGCACCACATATTATCTTAATGTTTAGATCTAATGTCAAAAAAGAAAGCAAACACTATCAATTATTTCTATTTGTCCTACTTACTTAACTCATAGTCTCAAATTAAGAAGTCCAAGGCCAAGATGTTCATAGTCGTAAACAGCAGTAGCCAATATAATTGATCTATTAGCAAGATAATGTGGCAGTCTTTGTAAGGAATACAAATATTTAACAATCGATTACGTATCTAAAACCTGCTACTGGCAAACAGAAGTGTGTGTGTCACTCATGTACATTGTAGTACATGATATGTACGCTAGTGTGCTCAAGATATGGATTAATTTACTACTGTGGGGAATATTGATGATGTTTGAATTTTAATTGCGCCTGGACATGTTGGTGGGATTTAACCTAGACAAGGAAGATCATTCTAGATAGAGGAAACATTGTGAGATGATCCCAAAGGTTTATTTCACAATATTTTCCTAGGAAATGATGCTTTCCTTGATGTGGGTGAAGCAGAAAAGGAGAAAATGAGTAAGTATGAGAAGATAGCCTAAATCCTGAAGCTAAGCAGAATTGACTGTTGTAGTAAGAACCATTAGAACTTCTGATGTAGATAATGAAACCATGGAGCTTCCAGAGAAGGGTAGGCATGCTGCTGCTGCTGCTGCTGCTGCTAAGTCGCTTCAGTCATGTCCAACTCTGTGCAACCCCAGAGATGGCAGCCCGCCAGGCTCCACCGTCCCTGGGATTCTCCAGGCAAGAACACTGGAGTGGGTTGCCATTTCCTTACTCATGATCTAATCCATATTCTCAGAAAAGACAAAGGATAAATTGCAGCAAAAAACAAAAAAGAAGTTAGAGAGAAGAGTTAGGAGACTTAAATAAGAAGAGCTACAATGGAAACAGGCAGTTTGGCAACTATGCTGATTAAATGAAAGGGTACAGGCTAGGAGGAAGTTAATGGATAGCTCAAAGATTTCTAATCTAGGTGAGAAGGAATGATGACACAATTGTCCAAACTAGAAGACAAAGAGAGAAGGTTTACCACTGAGTTCGGTTACAGCTATGGTGAATCTGGCATGTGTTTGGAAGCACAGTAGGATTTTGAAATAGTTTTCCTAGATCTCCAAGTAGAATCAGGATGGAAATATGCATTCATAAACCATATACATGTCAGTGGCACCTGAATCTGTCAGTGAATCACATAATCACTGTTTGCCAAATGAGGAGACAAAAAAGAAAAATGAATGATTGTAAAGAGATAACTGTTCAAGAGAATGTTAGTCACTCAGTCATTTCTGACTGTTTGCAACCCCATGGACTATAGCCCACCAGGCTCCTCTGTCCAGGGATTCTCCAGGCAAGAATACTGGAGTAGGGAGCCATTCCCTTCTCCAGGGGATTTTCCTGACCCAGAGACTGAACCCAAGTTTCTTGTATTGCAGGCAGATTCTTTACTGTCAAAGCCACAAGGGAAGCCCATATCTGGTCAAAGGAAGAACCAAAGAAAGAGGCTTAGAAGGTCAGAGCTAAGGGGAGTTCCCATTGCAAAGAATGCTTGGGAGCAAGAGAAAAGTTTCATGAAAGGAGTCCTGGTTAATAGTCTGTATGCTGCAGAAAGTAGAAAGCGACTGGAAAAAAGACAATTAATTTATCAATTAGGACATCTTTGGTCTGATTAAAGAGATAAAGTATACACATATGAAAAATTAAATAGCAAAGTAAGAAATGAATTTTTTAATTACATCTCATTTGATCCTATAGAGCTGTAGCTCCTAGCTTTAGACCTAGCTCTGACCTCACAAGTTCCTATTAAAATAACAGTGTAGTGCATACTTTACAGAGCGGTAATTTTAGTCATTATCTTATTCTAGTAACAACACCAAGATTAATAAAATCATGAACTTAACAAAATTGAGGTACAGTACTTTTAGTTACTTTGCCAATTGATTAGATATTCACTGTGATTAAAGATCTGTGATTAAAGATTTTCCTTCAGCAAAAATTAGACATCTGTAATGACTTGCAAATCCGGAAGTTTTCTGTGTACACGTTCAAAATTAGGCTTTCCCCTTTAGGTGAGAAGAATGCTGACAACATCCTCAAATTTTCTCAAAGGCTTGAATCCTATGTATTTTCAAAGACATACATACTATGGGCTGTAAAAAAGGTATCTCGTAGAAAGGAAAAAGGATGAGGAAACAGAAATAATTAATATGGATATGGCCCCACAAGTTCCAGTGGTTCCCTCTCACTTTGGTCTCTATACCTGCAAGGCAGTGATATTTATTCTTTTGAGTCTGTAAATAAACCCATCATGTTAGATCCTGTAATTGTACTGCACTCTGATTAAATTTAGTCTTGTTTATTTATTTCTAT